>NC_135718.1:71377170-72010956 GCF_964656455.1 Halichoerus grypus
AAGTTAAGATGTGGGGTTTTTTTATTTTAAAGATTTTATTTATTTGTCAGAGAGAGAAAGAGAGCACAAGCAGGGGGAGTGGCAGGCAGAGGGAGAAGCAGGCTTCCCGCGGAGCAGCGAGCCCGATGCGGGGCTCCATCCCAGGACCCCGGGATCATGACCCGAGCTGAAGGCAGACGCCCAACCCACTGAGCCACCCAGGCACCCCAATGATAATATGTTAAATATATTGGGTTAAAGGAAATATATTAGTATAGTTAGTTTCACCCAAGCTGTACTTTGTTAATGTAGCTACCAGAAACTGTAAAATTACATGTGTAGCTTGCCTTATACTTCTGTTGGATAATGCAGCTCTATAAAATGGGGAGAATAGAGCGCCTGCTTCAGTGGGTTGTTATTAAGATGAAATGAGATCATAATTATAAAATGCAAGAGAAGAAAAAAAGAAAGAAAGCAGAAAGCCCCTTGGAGCATAACTACAGTTCACGGGAGGAAAAAGACCAGGAGCTCCCACCAAGCTCTAAAGGAAATTCGGAAGGATCTCTACAGCCAACGCTGAAGCCAGGGGATCGTTCTCCTGTTTTGGTCCCCGCGTAGGCATCAGTGACACTGTTTTGTAAAACAGTACAGATTATAAATAAAAGTCTGTGGGCAGCAACAGAAAAACACCTACGTGCTGTGCTCCTGGGTCTGTCCAGCCCGCCCCGCAGTGGTTTGGGGATCTGCTCTGTTCAGACTAGAGATCCACCCACAGGAAGTTTCCTCTGGGCAGCGGGGCCAGCACAGCACTCTTCCCACCTGTTCGCACTGACTTCTCCCCGCCTCCCCTCTCCTCCAGACAGGCTGGGAGACTACACTCCCTTTGTGTCAAGACGACGCATTTGAAATTCTTTTGTGGCACCACTTTCTTTTACTTGCCCACAGCCTTCCAGATTTTAGAGGGGGAATCTGGCCTTTGCGGTTCTTATCCTGCATTATTTTGGGTTTGTTGGCCTTATCGACATCTCAACATTTCCCTTTCCTTGGTTGTTTTTGTGCTGTTGGATACATCCGTGTTTCTCAGTTGGTGCACCCCGGACCTCCCTGGAGGTAAGGGTGGGGACCATTATCGCTCTGTTTCAAACCTCTTCAGTAATGCTTCACTGTCTGTGCCTTAGGTGTACAGCTGACCACTAGGAAGTGCTTAATTGTACGGGTGACAGCATGGACGACTATTGAGTTTTGACTTAGAAGAGTACATAAAATGTTAAATCTGTTAAAAATTTAGTAATCGCCTTATAAATGGTCTGTATGATCATTTTTACCTTTCTGTGTACTAAAGATGACCTTTTCCAGACTAAACAATTACTCTATTTGTTTAACAATTGTGACAAATAGAGGCGCCTGGGTGGCTCAGATGGTTGAGCATCAGACTCTTGGTTTCCACTTAGGTCATGATCTTAGGGTCATGGAATCCACCCCATGTCAGGCTCCATGTTCAGCAGGGAGTCTGCTTGAATTCTCTCTGTCCTTCTGTATCTTTTCATTACTGTCGGACTTTTTAATTATTCTTGGGTCTGGTTGGTGTCTAACAGTGTGCACTGCGATCTGAATGTTCATGTCTGTGGTTACTAACGTGGATGTAGGTATTTTCTTACATTGCTCATTTGTATTTCCTCTTTGGTGCTGTGCCTATTTAAGCCTTTTGCCTATTTTAAAAACTACATTTTCTCTTTCTTATTGATTCGTTAAGTGTTCTTTATATATCCTGGGTACCAATTCTTTGTTTTACAAACTTCTCCCACATTGTGGTTTTGTCTTTTCCACTCGCTTTATGGTATTGTTAGGTAAACAAAAGTCCTTAATTTTAACATAGTTGAATTCATTGATCTTTTTCTTTATGGCTAAAAAAAAAAAAATTCTTCTTGACCCCAAAGTCATGAAACATTCTTCTGTAGGTCCACGCATTTTATCTGAAATTCTTGGAGCCAGATGTGTTTTGGAATACAGACTTTTTTGGACGTTGGAAAAGTACTAGGGAACACATACAGCATATTTATGTAACACTTTCAACAAGAACTGGAAGAGCACCTCTACTCAAAAAGCAATATTCAAACATTACTATTTCTGCAGCAAAACACATGTAGTCACCTAAGTAATATATAAATAATGACTAGAAAGAGCTTCATGTCACTAAATCACATTTTTCACCTAATGAAAGTTAGGGCTAATGAGTTCCAAAGAGTTTGGTGTTTCAGAAGTATGGAGATTTTGTAATTAGTACAGAAGTTATGGCAGCCTCATACATAAGGATGGAAGTATTTCAAAGTTTAAAGGAACTTAGTGGTGGAGCCGTGGACCTGGAATTTGCGTGTGAAGATTCTTTACTACTGATTTAAATTATGGCTTAGGAAGACTCCTATTTTCTACTCTTGAGTCAGCCAGTTGTGTTTTTCTGGAAATTTGTGCATTTACCTAAATTTTATTTGCATTAAATTGTTCATAAGATGTCCTAACTTTTTTGATGTCTATAGTTTTCATTACTGATATAGGTTAACATCTCTCCTTGTATTGTTCAATACTAACAGATATTTGTCAATTTTATTAGTGTTTTCTAAAAAAAGAATCAACTTTTGGATTTTTTTAATCCATTGTATGCAGTGGTCTGCTAGTAGATTGGCTCCGAACATAACAAAACAAAACACCAGCCTGTTTGTTGATTTCCTTGGAGTGAATACTATCATCACGGACAATTTCAAGCCACTAATTTGATGTTAGTGGCCATGGAGTAGGGGAGAGGTATGCATAATTTTCTCTCCTGTACCAATACAGACAGTCTCTGGCACATTACTTTTGTTTCCCATTTCATTCATTCCTGCTCTTAATATTATTTCTGTCATTTTACTTTCTTTAATTTTGTTCTCTTTTTCTGACTTCTTGAAAAGGGATCTTTAGCTAAAGACTTTTTAGCCTCTTTTCTAATATACTTTGGGCTATAAATCTTCCTCTAAGTCCTGTTTTAGCTGCATCCCACAGTCATTGCTATTGTATTTTATTGTTCAGCTCAAAATATATTCTCATTATCATTATGACTCCTTCTCTGACTAGGGTTTATATGGATTTGTTATAATTCTTTATTGATTTCTAGCTTAATTGCATAATGGTCAAAAAACATGTGCTGAATGATTTCAATCTTTAAAATTTGTTGAGAGTTGCTTTACAGGTAAGTATGCAGTTGATTTGGGGATGGTGCCATGTTTGCTTTCAAAAAAATGTACATTCTAATTTTGTTTATGTTCTGTGTATATTCATTAGGTCAAGTTTATTAATCATGTTAGTCACATTTTCTATATCCTTATTGATTTTTCTTTTGTCTTAAAAATCACTGAGAAAGGCTTATTAAAGTAACCTCACTATACTTTTTGCTTTGTAATTCAGTCCAGTTTCACTTTATTTTATATATTTATCGTTAGTACATATAAACTTAAAATTTTAAATGTTTTTCTTTTTTCAACTCTGAAGTCATCCAAGACTCTTTCTTTTCATCCTTTTTATATCTCATTGGTCATACTTAGAAGATATTATCTTTATATAAACTGCCCTTGGTAGACATAGTGTAAAAGAAATGAGCAGCTCTGGTAAAGATAAAGCATTCTACTATCTTATAGAGTCCACTAACTTACAGAAATACTTTTCATATTGTAGAACCTATGTTTGGTGGTACTTAGCTTCACCTAGCCACTCTGAAAATCTGCACATATTTAATTTGGAAAGGATCAAACAGCAGCCCTAACTGCAGAGCTGTAGGGTGCTCTCAGTTTTATAAGCACTTTAGAACTTCAACAGGACTAGGTGATGCACATGGAATCTGTTAAGAGAACCAGACACCAAATGACCGACTGATCTTTATCTATAAACATGCTTTTAAAGATTCTACTCAGATATATTAACTTGTTTATGTATTAGAAATAGCATCCTTTTGGGGCGCCTGGGTGGCTCAGATGGTTAAGCGTCTGCCTTCGGCTCAGGTCATGATCCCAGGGTCCTGGGATCGAGCCCCGCATCGGGCTCCCTGCCTGGCGGGGAGCCTGCTTCTCCCTCTCCCTCTACTGTTGCCCCTGCTTGTGCTCTCTTGCTCTATCAAATAAATAAATAAAATCTTAAAAAAAAAAAAAAAAAGAAATAGCATTCTTTCAAAATACCTGGAGCAGCTCTTTTAATTCCTTTTTAAAAATACCTTGGTGTTTGGGGAGTAAAAAAACCCACGAGTAAGATTAAAACAAAAATGCAAATATTTATTTTCTCCATTCTCCTCTAATTTGAATTACCTTCCACAATTTCAGATCCAAGTCCACAGATCCTATCTGCAAACTCTAATCACGCTCACATTTTAACTATCACATCTCAGCAGAATGGAACTTTGCTTTCACATTCTCTTTCACTAGATGTCTCCAAATACCAACTAAAAGGACATTTTCCATCCACAGAAGCAAGCAGCAAGGGTTCAAGGCAAGGTGATGATGTTGAGAAATGTACCAGGATGAAAGCTCAACCAGGGGACTAGGAGCTCGAAGGCCTCGGGTTCGCAGCTTGGTTCACTTATTTGCCAAATCTCCTGGGTCGTGTGCCTCTCCCTCACTCCTCCCTCTACCCCCCATTTCCCCTTCCCTCCTCCCCCTCTCTCTCCCTCTCCCCATCTTTCTTCCTCTCCCTCACCCTCTCTACATATCTCTATCTAGGAAGCTTGCAATTAAGCTGTCACATTTAACCACTTCGTCTCGCTCTCATCCCTCGGGTGCAAATTTCCACCCTAAACCTCCTTGTCCGGCAGGACTCGAAAGTCAAGCCTTCCAGGCGGCGCGGGGTGAGATATACATAGAAATTTAGATTAACGAAAGGAGCACAGACCCTCACAGTGGTTAAAAACCTCGGATCCCCGAGGCACGCACCCACCAGTAGGGTTGAGGCCGCTCAGAGCAGCGACAGAGTCCCACCCACTCTCCACCTCCACGCCCCCAGGCACCGCCTCCCGCGCCCGCCCAGCAGGAAGTCGCTGCAATAGGAGAGGAAGCGGAGCCGGAAGTCCCGCCCCCCTTGAACGGTGAACGGGATCCCGTAAGGGTCACTCCAAGCAGGCGGGCTGATTCGCTCCGTGAAGTGCTTCCTTGGGGTGGTGAGTTCTACGCTGCTTGAGCCCCCGCGGGCGAGGCGAGCCTCCGGGCGCCAGGACTCGGCACCGGGCCCTCCTCCCTGCCCGCCCCCCGCCCCCCGCCCCCAGTCTGTTGGGTTTCATGGCCCTTTCCTCCCGTGGGCGCCGAAGGGAACCTGGTGCCGGGCGGGCGAGAGGTCATTTTGCCGCTGGGGCCCGGCGGGCGTGCGTGGTGGAATGGGGCCCCGGGCGGTCGCCGACTCCGCGCGCCTCGCGTTCCTCTTCTGCACAACTGGGTAGCACTCCTGGCCCTGCTGGGTCACTTTGACCCCGTCCATTTATTTGTACAGCAGTTTGGTTCGAACGGCAACCTTGTAAAATGGGCCCTGCTACCCCCGTTTTACAGATGGGGAGACAAGCTCGAGAGGATAAATGAGCTACTCCGAGTGACAGGACTGTGAGAGAACCATAGTTCTAACTCGGTTTCGTGAGACCAAGCCGCCGCCCGGCTGGGGGCCCAGTTTCACAGTGTAGGAGATAAGCTTCAAAAGCGAGTGGTCTTAAGGTATCGTTGACTTAGAACTGATGGATTTCAGCTGCGTCGTTAAAATCCCGAGGTAGAACTTCAGAAAGGGGGTGGAAAGGAACGACAGTGTTAGTGCCTTGCCTTCTCTGAAACGACAAGATCCCTCGTTAACATCAAATGTTATTTTGGCCGACAGCTTGAGCCCACTAGGAATGGCAGCCCCGTCTATGAAAGAAAGACAGGCTTGCTGGGGAGCCCGGGATGAATACTGGAAGTGTTTAGATGAGAACACAGAGGACGCTTCTCAGTGCAAGAAGTTAAGAAGCTCATTTGAATCCAGTTGTCCCCAGCAGTGGGTAAGGCACACTCGGATGGGTTTCTGTTCGCTGTTAAAACGCAGAGAGCTTACAGTGTTGCGTGGTAGGCTGGGAGATGAAGCACCGTCGTGGGAGGCACCTCAGATCTAGTTTGTGTGAGCAGCAGAGAAACCCCTGCCTGGAAATCTGGACTTTGTTTTATGTTCTTCTATCAGGCAGACATTTGGGAAATGTCACCTGACACTTTAAAGATCACTGGAAACAAACCTGTAAATAATAACGAACAATTCCAACCCGCTAAATTGGTAGATTTCTCCAGGATCTTAAGAACAATATTTAATCTTGGGCAAGAGTTGGCAAATTCACTGGCCTAGAGCTACTATCAGAATTAAAGCATTCCCTGTTGCCCACCCAAAATCATATGGTCATTTACCCAAAATATGAGAATAGTTTAGGAAGTAGGAGGATGTTCGTGTGATGGGTTCTGTCACCAGCTGCCCCAAATGCCTCCCTGACAGTTTTCCTGCTGTGTGCCGCCTGGCCCTAGTCTGGGAGTGGGCTGGAAAAGGGAAGGAACATTGAGCTCAGTAAATTGTCCTGTCTTAAGTGTTTGACCCTCTTATATCAGTATCCTTTCAGGTGGGTGGTTTGCTCGCGGTTTCTGGAGGAGGCATCTGAAGGTCAGGGCATTGAAATAACTTGCTCAGTATTGGTCAGTGAGTGGCAGAACTGTAATTCTAAGTCAGGCCCAGCTGGCTAATGGAAGCTTTGACCCTGAATTTGTGCTTTCCCACTCCATCATGCTGCTGCAGGTATAGCAGACAGCTGGGAGAACAGCTCATCTTAGGACGTGGTTTAGGGTCTTCCCTGTCACACCTCACATGTTTAGATGAGGAGCCGGAGGGGTGCAGGAGACCACTAGAAGGGTGGGGTCATAGGAGGAGGGCTGGGCTGGGAGTGAATGCAGTCAGGAGAACGTGCTTTAGATGAACTCTTCATCTGTAAAACCAGCATAATGCAACCTATCTCATGGGATTCCTGTGAAGACTCAGTGTCTAACTTGACATATAAATAGAAACATGATCAATGTGGGGTTTTGTGATTGGATTGTGTAATGATTTAGGCAAAAAATACTATACATCCCTGGTTTTCCCATTAGGATTGATGCACCAAGAATAACTCTTGGTTTAAGAAGTAGGTGGAGAATGTGGGAGCTTGGGCTAACTCAGACCTGAGTCCTTTAGGGTCCTGATACTTTTCCTGCCTGTGCTGTCCCCTTCTCACTGGGCTCTCTGGCCCTGTGGTCACCGAGAGCAGGGTGGAGCTGAGAACCGGGCAGGAACTCTGGGGGCCTGGGTGTTGGTGGGTTCTGTTCTCACCCCACCCCCCGCATTTTCTCAGGAGAATTTTGTCCCTGGGAGACCTTTTGACAGCCTTGCCATGATTTTCCACCCAGGTGACATGTCATAATCATGTGGAGATTTTTTAAAGAGCTGTGTCCCAGACCTCACCTCAGATTTACTGAATGTCTGGAAATAGAACCCGATCTTGGCTCTACAAGTGATCCCGATAACCGTGGTTAGGAATGCCTGTCTTAGCCCCTTTGCAAAGTCACGCTTCCGTCCTGTTTTTATCCCCCCCACCCCTCTCCTCGGAAACCCACTGCTTTCTCTCCAGCCTGGTGATTAGCAGACCCTCCCATTCCCCTTCTTTCGGGGCAGCTTTTGTTCTCTGCGTCATAAGGGGCTGCTTCTTTATTCTCTGTCCCTCCCACTGGGACCCTGGCTGAGGGCCAGCCTGCCCTCCAGGTTACTGTGTCCTGCTCGCAGCTCATTTACTGAGTATGTGCTCCGAGCACTTCAGATGTGCCCTCCACCTCCGCTTTTCTCGGTCACCTAGTTTTGCAGACAAGGACATGGGCGCATTGAAACGAAGTCACCTGTAAGTGCAGAACCTGGATTTGAGCTCAGGAGTGTGAGTCTGGACCCCATGCTTTTTCCCTTCTCCACATCCTCCTTCCTGTGCCTGTCATGCAAGAACAAGATCCATGAAAATAGTCTGCACAAGCCTCATGGTGTCCTAGAAACTTAAGTCATAACTATAGTCTATTTAAATACAAAAGCCCGATCTCTTTGGGTGCCTCTGAGTCCTTGCCCTAGCTTTCCTCCTGCTCGGCTAGCAGCCACGCCTGTTGGAGAGCTTTCCTGTGCGGCTGTTCATGCCAGTGGTCTTCTGTGCTCTTCGTGCTCCCAAGGCATTCTGCTCTCAGGTGTTGATGCCTCGTCCGCAGCTCCAGAGGCACCTGTTGAGCTGTCTCAACAGGTTTAGATGTTCACAGGACCAACCTTGACCTCTGCATATCCAAGTCTGAACTCTTCCCCATCCCGTACCCAGCAGGCCTCTCCTCCCATTACTCAGTGAAAGACACCAGCACAAACACAGCCCCAGAGCCCAGGGCCTCAGCCTTCCTGGCGGGGCTTACTTGATGAGCATCCGCAGGAGGGAAGTGGGACAACACGACAGCCCTGCAGTGGGGGCAGGCCCAGTGTGTTTCAGGAACAGCAAGGAGAGAGGGGCGGACGTCCGGGTCAGAGAGGGATGGGAGGCCAGGCGCGGTGGCATTTACTGAGTGCTACGGGCAGCCGCTGGAGAGTTCGGAGTTCCACAGGAAGGAGAGCTGCGAGGATACGAGAGGGAGTCTGTGAATACATGGTGGGCTCAGGGTCCTACAGGGCAAGGGAAGAGGTGGCCGCTCAGAATTGGGATTATGGAAAAGCCGTATTTATCGGTAAGGCCAAGGCCTACGCTTTGATCCTGGGAGCAAGACAGGTTGGAGGACGAGATCACTGAAGAGGCCAGGGCCACGGAAGGCCTGACCACGTGGACAGCCACCCGAGCTTTAGGACAGGAGTACTGGTGGAGAAGGGGGCACAGGCTGCAAAGCGCTAGCCGACCCCACCAAAGGAGGGAGGGGGGTGGCGTAGCAGACTCTTCCAAGTGACTTCAGCATCTGACGGTGTTCCGCTGCCAACACTTGTGTTCTGCGGCAGTGCTGTTCGCGCTCAGCCTGCTCCCTCCCCACCTGGGTGCTCTGCTCGGGGATTGCCTGCTGACGTCTTACCCTGTAGTCAGAGACTAGAAACGGAAAGATTCTTCCAGAGCTGTGTGAGAAGGTGGGGAGGCCCGTGGGGGAAGGGGGTCAGAAAAGGAAGTATCACTTGGGTCTGTTCTGTGTGAGGCATTTATTATTAGTTTTAATTTCATTCCGTCTTTTGAGTACTTTTGTGTCTGTTTTACACAGTAGGAACTAAGGCTCAGGTGAAGTGACTTGTTCAAGGTCAGCTAAGCAGTAAGTACAGCTTTGTTACATACAAACTAAAATGCTGGGTGTCACCAGAACGAATTACTCTTCTCTGACGCTTTACTGCTTTTATGGCGCTCATCAGCCTAACCTGTGTGACAGGCCGACTGAAAGTCTCCTGTTGGTTCATCGCTGAGGAGGGAGCAGGGCTGAGATCCATCAATCATTCCAGCATCATCCAAGAGACCTGATCCCAGTATCAATTTCAGAAACCCCAGCGTTTCGGTGTTCGCAGTACTGTCTTGGATCTCCTGTAAGGGCGTGGAGGATGCTAGCATCCCACGGACACAGTCCTCCTCCGTACGTGCTCGTTGGCTCGTGAGCCCAGAGAGGGAGAGCGCGGGCCCCGTGCTGAGGATCCCCGCCTGCTAACTGAGAGAGGGCTGGGGTGGAGAGCAGTTCAGGTGGAGTGTGGTCCCTGCAGACACCGGGAAGCCCATCCGGGACCCGGAGCAGCTCTGGATGGCCAGCATTTCCGGGCCGGTGGCAGATTCAGAACGGACAGGTGGGCAGAGATTAAGCCATGAATGGCCTTGTTTGTCTTGCTGAGTTTGGATGTTGACCTTAAGTCTGTAGGGATGCCCGGAAAGACCTTCCAGCAAGGGACACGATCAGATTTCGGTTTTGAAAAGATCACACTTGGCAGCGGCGTGACCGATGGATTAAGGAGGGGAGAGAAATGAGGGCCTGTGGTGTAGTGATGAAGAGGGAGTGGGATTGAAGGGTTTAGGTGGACAGTGGTGCGTTCACTGAAAGAAGTATTAGAGGAGAAACGCGTTTGAAGAGGAGCTTGGTTCAGGCCGAGCTGGGACCAATCTGCTGGTAGGACATCTACACGGAATTGTCGGTCAGACAGTTGGGAGATGTGACAGGATCTGTCACAAAGATCCGGACACTGTCCTCTTCTTCCTGTGGCACCTTGTATGCAGAACACCCATCCCAGCCACCGGGGTAAATCTGTAGTCTGGTAACCATGGAGACCACACACCAGAGGAGCTGTGGGCATCTCACCGGGCACAGGAAAGGAGTCCTCCAAGGATTTAGGGGCGGGGTGGAAGTAGGTAAAAGAGAAATGAAGCCGTGCTTTGGTAAGCTCAAAGCAGGGCTGCGATAAACAGGTCATTGTCAGCTCTGGACTGAGAAGGGACCCAGGGACCTATTTTCTTAGAGATCCTGCTCCTGGGCTGGAAATCAAGGCTGCTTCTTTGTGTTAGGTTGCCTGGGATCCTCCAGGCAAAGGTAGGAAGTTGCATTTTTATTGCTCTAACCTCGAAGAGCAAATTTCTGATAGTCTGTGGTTTTAGAGGACAAGGGTTCTTGGTCAGTATGAAAGCCATACTCACTCAGAGGGGACTGTTAGGACATTCCATGGCTGTCGTGTCCCCGGGAGAAATGTTAACTCTGCAGCGGCTTATCTGTCTCTCTCATGCCAGCATGAGACGGAAGTGTACGTGCTCAGTCTAATTTTCACTTAGGCTCCACTAAATAAGAATTAAATCCTAAGAAAAGCTTTTAACAAAACACCTAGTGTTTTTTTCTCCTGACAGTGAAAATGTGTGGTGGTCTGCCTTTGCCTTGTCTGCAAAGCAGCACCTATCTAGACACTTGACAGGTTTGTGACCTTGATTTTCTACTGTAATTTTGCTGTTTCAGAATATGGGGCTTTAAGATACTTCAAATTCCCTATGGCAAGAGAAGGATATAAATAAGATGAAGTCTTTAATTTACTAAAATTTTAGCCACTCATTCACAGTTTATAAATATAATAATTTTTAACCATCTGTCACAAATGTGTGTTTCTGGATGAGATAAACTTGATCATAGCTGATGAACTACAAAACTTATTGAACTTACAGTTGATAAGAAAAACTTGTACAGTGTCTTTAAATTACGAAGTTTTATGGCCTACGAACTCTGAGCCCACGTTCACATGTCTAAGCACAGGGACATTTCTCGAGGAGAAGGTCCGTGGGTTACTTGAATTCTCCATAGGCTCTTGAACCCAGAAGGGGTTAGGGCTCACTGGTCTCCACCATCTTTGGAGACTCTTATACATCATATGACTTGATTCAGAATGATTCTAGAATACAAATCACTTAGGCGACTTACTCAACTTATGTTGAATAATTTGTAACATGTACATCTGTGCTTTTGTTTAAGCTGTAAAACTTGCCCTTATTTCAAACACTTTTTTCTCAACAGATAAAATATTTTGATAAAAGAAGAGACTACTTAAAGTTCAAAGAAAAATTTGAAGCAGGACAATTCCAGCCTTCAAAAACAACTGCAAAGTCCTAGGCTGCTCCTGAACTTCTCAGAAGGTTTGAATCATGGTAAATAGCGTGACTCGGTCCACATAAACAACTCTTTAAAATGATCAAGTAACAGATTCCATCATTCAAACTATGAAGAATCAAAATGGTATGAAAGATGCTTAGTTTTAATTTAGTAAGGAAGCTATATTTTAAGGAAAATTAAAGCCTATTATAAAAACCCATGTTTTGTTGTTTTGATTGGAGTAGTAGGTGAATCTTACAGATGCAAATACAGGCGTACCTTGGAGATTTGCAGGTTCAGTTCCAGATCACTGCACTAAAGCAAATACCACAGTTAAGCGAGTCAGATGAGTTTATTTCTCCGTGTATATATGAGTTATGTGTACTATACTGAAGTCTTAAGTGTGCAGTAGCATCAGGTCTAAAAAACAATGTACATACCTTAAAAAAATGCTAACTATCATCTGAGCCTTCAGCGAGCTGGACTTTTGCTGGTGGAGGATCCTGTCTTGATGTGGATGGCTGTGGCCTTTTCTTAAAAGTAATGAAGTTTGCCACAGATTGACTCTTCCTTTCACAAGTGATTTCTCCTACCACCTATGCTCTTTGACAGCATTTTATCCACAGAACTTGTTTCAGAATTGGAGTCAGTCTTCTCAAACCCTGCTGCTGCTTTATCAACTAAGCTCATGTCATATTCTAAATTCTTTGCTGCCATTTTGACAGTCTTCACAGCATCCTCACCAGGAGTAGATTCCATCTCAAGAAACCACTTCCTTTGCTCATCCGTAAGGAACAACTTCTCATCCCTTCAAGTTTGATCACAAGATGGTAGCAACTCAGTCCCGTCTTCAGGCTCCACTTCTAATTCCAGTTCTCTTGCTGTTTCCGCCACAGTGACTTCCTCCGCTGAGGTCTGCAACTCCTCAGACTCATCCATGGGGTCTGGAATCCACTTCTTCCAAACTCCTGTTAATGGTGATTATTTTCACCTCTTCCCATGACTCCTGCATGTTCTTCATGGCATCTAGAATGGAGAATGCTTTCCAGGCTTACTTTGCCTGGACACATTGGAGGCGGCACCATCTCTGACAACTCTGGTTTTACAAAAGGTTTTTCTTAAGGCTTGAAAGTCTAAATGACTCCTTGATCCATGGGCTGCAGAATGGATGTTGTGTTGGCAGGAATGAAAACCACAATCTGGAGGTCCATCGCCCACAAGCAGTACTATTTTGAAAGGAATTTTTTTTTTAAGCAGGTCTCAGTAGTGGGTTTAAAATATTCAGTAAACCATGTTGTAAGCAGATGTGCTGTCCTCCAGGCTTTGTTGTTCCATTTCTACAGCACAAACTTTTATTTAAAGTCACCAGCTGCATTAGCCCCTCACAGGACAGGCAGCCTGTCCTTTGGAGCCAGACACTGACTTCTGCTCTATAGCTGTAAAAGTCTTAGATGGCATTTTGTTCCAAACAAGGCTGTTTGCGCCGCATTGAGAATCTGTTGTTTAGTGTGGCCACCACCGATTAGCTTAGTAGACCTGGATAACGTGCTGCTTTACCTGCCACTTTGATGGTAAGGACATGGCTTCTTTCATTAAGCCTCATGAACCAACCTCTGTTAGCTTCAGACTTTTCCTCGGTAGCTTCCTTACCTCTCTCAGCCTTCATAAAATTGAAGAAGTAGGGCCTTGCTCTGGATTAGGCTTTGGCTTCAGGGACTGTTGTAGCTGGTTTGATCTTCTATCCAGCCCAATGAAATTTTCTCCGTTGTCAGTGATAAGGCTATTTCACGTTCTTCTTCATGTGTTCAGTGGAGCAGCAGTTTTTAAAAAAGGTTTTATTTATTAGAGAGAGAGCAAACACACGAGTTGGGGGAGGGAGAGGGAGAAACAGGCTTCCTGCTGAGCAGGGAGCCCGACACAGGGCTTGATTGCAGGACTCTGGGACCATGACCTGAGCCGGAGGCAGATGCTTAACTGACTGAGCCACCCAGGCACCCCAGGGGAGTAGCATTTTTAATTTCCTTCGAGAATTTTTCTTTGCATTCACAATTTGGCTGTGTGGCAAGAGACCTAGCTTTTGGCCTGTTTTGGCTTTTGACATGCCTGCTTCACTAAACCCAGTCATTTCTGATTTAAAGTGAGACACAGGAATCTTCCTTTCACTCGGAGGCCATTGTAGGGTTATTAGTTGGCCTAATTTCAACATTGTTTTGTCTCAGGGAACAGGGAGGTCAGAGGAACGGCACTGGTTAGTGGTGCAGTCGGAAGACACACAGCATTTACATGTGCCATCTTATACGGGCACAGTTCATGGTGCCTCAAAACAATTAACAGTAGTAACATCACAGAGCACTGTAACATAATGCAGAAGTTTAAAATACTGTTGAGAACTAAACTGTGACACAGACACAAGGTGAGCCAATGGTGTTGGAAATAATGGTGCCAATAGACTTGCTCAACAGAGCTGCCACAAACCTTCAATTTGTAAAAAATGCAGTCCCTGCAAAGTGCAGTAAAACAAAGTATGCCTCTATTGTTAGATAATGAAGAAAGCAGGTTGTCATTGTCTGTCCTGGGAGTCGGCATTTTAATATAGGCACAAAGAAATAAGGAATGGAAGAAAAAGGTTGAACTTAAAATATACAGGTAAAATAGAGACCATGTATAAAAAAACCTACAACTAATATCACACTCAATGGTATGACAATAAATGCTTTTTCCCTAAAATCAGTAATAGGGTAAGGATGTCATTTCTCACTTCTGTTCAACACTGTGCTGGATTCCTGGCTACTTCACTGAAACAAAAAAGAACAAGCATATGAATTGGGAAGGAAGAAGCAAAACTGACTGTATAAACAGAGTACAACATTTATCAAGTTCCCCGTCCTACGAGGGCATGGTCCATGGTGCCCCAAGACTGTGACAGCAGTAGTGTCCCAGACCACCACCACAACTGTAATACTGACTGAGACACAGAGTGAAACAGTGCTGTGGAAAATACTGTGCCCAAAGACTTGCTCAGCACAGAGTCGCCACTTGTGGCAAAGATGATCTCTCTGTAGAAAATCCCAAAGAACTGACAAGCTCCTAGAACTAACTGAATCTTAGGTGGCAAGAAGCAAGGTCAGTATACAAAAGAAAATTCTACTCTTGTATACCAGCAAGGACTAACTGGAACTTTAAAAAAATGTACTAAATTTATAGTAGCACTAAAAAAATAAAAGGAATACTTGGTATAAATCTATGTATAGGACCTATATCTGAGAACTAAAGCATAAAATACTTAGAGAAGATCTAATTAGATATACCGTAGTCAAAGATTAGGGAATTTTTTTTTTAAGATTTTTTTATATGAGAGAGACAGAGAGAGCACAAGCAGGGGGGAGAGGGAGAGGGACAAGCAGACTCCTCGCTGAATGGGAAGCCCGATGCAGGGCTCAATCAGGACCTGAGCAAAAGTAAGACACTTAACCAACTGAGCCACCCAGATACCCCTCAGTATTCGTAATATACTGTTAAATTCTCCCATTTTGTTCAACACAACCCAAATCAAAGTCCTAACAAGCTTCTTTGTGTAGACACTATTGACAAGCTGATTCTAAAATTTGCATGGAAAGGCAAAGGACCTAAAATAGCCAAAACAATTTTTTTTGAAAAGAACAGCCTTAGATGATTCGTATTATGTGATTTCAAGGCTGAGTCTAAAGGAACAGTAATCAGAACTATGGGTATTAGTAAAAGGACTGATACCTAGGTCAGTGGAACAGAAAGAATCCAGAAATATACCCACATGAATAGAGTCAGCTGAGTTTGAACAAAGGTGCAAAGGCAACTTAATGGAGAGAGAATCGTCTTTTCAACAAATGGTGCTGGGAAGTGCACATCCATATGCAATAAAATGAACCTTGACACACCTGACACCTTGTTAAAAAACTCAAAATGGATCATAGAACTAAATGTAAAATATAAAACTATAACACTTCTGGAAGAAAATACAGAGGAGTTCTGCATTTTAGGTTTGAAAATATTAATTTTTAGATCATGACATCAAAAGTGCAATCCATCAAAGGAAAAAAAAAAGTTTTATAAAAGCTGAACTTTATAAAAACTGAAAATGTTTTCTCTGTGAAAGAAAATGAAAAGATAATTATAGACTGGGAGAAGATCATGTATCATAAAGAACTTGTATCCAGAATAAAGAATTCTAAAATCTCTAAAAAAAATAAATCACCCAAGCTTCAAAAAAATTGGACAAATTGGGGCACCTGGGTGGCTCAGTGAGTTAAGCATCTGCCTTCGGCTCAGGTCATATCGGGGTCCTGGGATTGAGCTCCACGTCGGGATCCCTGCTCAGTGGGGAGTCTGCTTCTCCCTGCTCCCTGCCCCCTCTCATGCTTGCTCACTGTCTCTCAAAATCTTTTAAAAAAAAAAAAAAAGGACAAATTATATGAATAGGTATTGTCACATTTTTTATTATGTTAGTGACCATACAGTACATCATTAGTTTTTGACGTAGTGTTCCATGATTCATTGTTTGTGTATAACACCCAGTGCTCCATGCAATACGTGCCCTCCTTAATACCCATCACCGGGCTTGTCACATATCTATTCATAGTGTTGAATAATAACAAATACATTAGGAAAAGATGCTCCACATTAGTAATGTAAATTAAAACCAGGATGATCTATCACACTCCACCTATTAGAATAGCTTAATTCGGGATGCCTGGATGGCTCGGACAGTTAAGCATCTGCTTTCGGCTCAGGTCATGATCCCAGGGCCCTGAGATCAAGCCCCACATCGGGATCCCTGCTCAGCGAGTCTGTTTCTCCCTCTCCCTCCGCACCTGCTTGTGCTCGCTTGCTCCCCCTTTTCTCTCTCAAATAAATAAAATCTTTTACAAAAAACAGAATAGCCTAATTTAAAAAGCTGACAGTACCAAGTACTGATGGGGCTGCAGAGCAACAGAAACTCATATTTACTGCTGGTGAGAGTGCAAGAACAATAAAACCCCTTTGGAAAACAGTTTGGAATTTCTTATAAAGTTAAACTTATGCTTACCTTATGACCCAGCAATTCCACTCCAAGGTATTCCACCAAATGAACTGAAAACAAAACCTATGTTTATAGCAGCTTCACTTATAATTGCCAAAGACTGGAAACAACCCAGATTCCTACAACAGAGGAGGAAAAAACAGATCCATCTATACAATGGAGTACTACTCAGCAATAAGAAGGGAATGAACTGCAGCAACATGGATGAACCTTCTGTGCATTTTTCTATGTGTTAAGAAGCCAGACCCAAAAGGCGATGTACTATATGCTTCCATTTACAGGATTCTGGAAAAGGCAAAACTAGTACAGAAAACAGATCAGTGGTTGGGAACGGGGAAAGGGGTCAACTACGAAGGGGTCACGCCAAGGATTGAGATGGTCTTCTATGGCACTGTGGTGGTGTATTCGTGAGTATGCACTCATCAAAACCCAAAGAACTGTACACTCAAGAGTGACTTTGATTGTATGCACAATAAAATAAGGTCAACCAGGATTTTGGAGGGATTCCTGTTTAGAATGTAGGCTGTGATAAATGAACTCACTGGAAGGGGTGGATAAGAAAGGAGCTGACCTTTTAACTTCGAAAAATGGTTTCTGACAGGATCCTGTCAGGCTAAAGACAAAAAGAACTTACAAAAATTGCTAAATTTCACGGTTTAGCAGCTCTCAAAGTACACTAATGAGAAGCATGTTTAAGTCAGAAAAAGCAGTTAAAAATGACTGAGTGTCAGAATTAACCTTGTGGAGCTGACTGGTGCCTGAGGTCACCTTCACATCTAGACACTGTATTTGTGCACAGACAGGGTGTAGACACTAGATCCCCTAGCTCCGGCCACCGAGAGGGCCACCCATGCTCCTTGCAGAACTGTCCGATTCTAGAACTGGCATGGGGGAATATGAAAGCACCTGAAGAACTGTGTACTGCCAGAGAGTAAGGAAGTTCTAGAAGAAAAAAGAAATGGGAAAAAAAAAAAAATGGAAGAATGGGAGCAGGTCAAAAGGACATGAGCCAACCATCCACACTGATCTGAACAAATGAGTGAATCAGGGACTGGTGTTCCTTACAGAAGAATCCCAAGTCACAGATGGACAAGAAATGAGGGAAACACAGACTATCATCGTGAGAACACTGCAGCCAACACCCACTGACTGACGAGTACTAGACTGAGTGGGCAACACGCTCAACAGAAAGTTTATCAGCAGAGCCTCCAAGTATCTCTCCCACGATACTTATTAATCACCGTCATAGTTTTCACAGCTGCTCCCAGTCTCTGGTCCTCCTCCCTCCAAGAGGTGAAGCTTATTTTCTACCCTTGAGTGTAGGCTAGGCTTAGTGACCCGGCTTCTAACAGAGCACGGAAAGTGAAAAATAGCAACTTCACTGAAAAGAACGTGGCGAACGCTGCCTTCGACAGACAACCAGGGGAGTAGGGCACACTGAAATGTGATGACAAGGGCACATCAGCACTGAGGGGTCGTTCCGAAAACCCGAGACCTTAGTCTGACCACGAGAAAACACCAGACAAACCCAAATCATGAGATGTTTACACAATACCTACCCAGACAAACCCAAATCATGAGATATTTACACAATACCTACCCAATACCTACTCGAAAGTGTCAAAAGTCAGCAAAGACAAGGAAAGATGGAGACTCTGTCAGAGATCGCAAGAGACTGAGGACACCTGACCACCTAATGCAATGCAGCATCCTGGAAGAGAACAAGAAATCTCAGTAGAGGTCAGATTGGTAGTCGCAGTTTAGTGAATGGCACCGTTACCAATGTTAATTTCCTAGTTTTGCTAAGTGTCCACGGTTCTGTAAGATCCTACTACAGGGATCTGGGTGAAGGGCATAGGCAAACTGCACTATCTTTGCAACTCTTCTGCGAAACAAAAATTATTTTAATAAAGCCAAAGAAGAAAAAAATACATACTGGTAACAGATTCTGAAATTTAAATATTATTAAAAGGGACCCAGACATGACTGAAGTTTACTGCTGGATGGGGATAAATGGTCACCAGTAAATACTGAAGTAATCTCAATATCAAACAAAAACACCCTCAGAAGAACAGAAATAGTAAATCAGACTTCCTGGGCTCCATTCTCACCCTTGGTGATGATGTGCAGGAATAATTCACCGTCTTTGGGTTGATGTTGACATTTGTCAGAATATAGACTATCTCTAACCATTATCTGAACTCTCCGAGCAAAGGTAGTGTATGAAAATTTTCCAAAAACTTCATATGAATGATATGGCTTTAAGAGGAAATTAAAACCTATTATCCGAGCATCCTGAATTCTACAGGGAAGCTGGCTCAACAGCCTGTCAAGCAGGTTTCCTCCCTGGGAATAAGTAGATATAAAGCAGCAAACAGAGGCTAATGACTCCTCTCCATGCAGGACCTTTGCTTCCACCCCACTGTGCCTCCTGGAGACGTAAGGGTGTGGTGTTCACAGGTGACAACTGCTGGAATTCTGCCTTACTCCCATCGAAGTCCACATTTCTGACAATACTGGTTTCCAGGAAAGAAATTCTCTTCTTAAAATACCTTATTTCCACAATTGCTTAAAATATTCAAGAAACAGTGCAATTTAGCTAAAAATATTTATTCAAGGGGACAACATATAGTAATATATTTAAGGCACGTGAAAAAGTTTTGGCATTAAGTTGGCAAGAAAAAGAAATACAAATTATCCCGGTAAATTTCAGAATCGATTTCATTAGTACACATGGTTTTAAACAAGGTTTCAAGAGCACCGATAATTGATCTCAGATAAGGCACAAAGGTCATGACTCGGTGTCCCCATGCCTGAGCAGCTGCTGTCGGGTATATTCCCAAATGAGCAGAGCCCCACTCACGTGGACGTTAAGCGAGCGGATAATGCCCTGCTGAGGAATTTCCACACAAACATCCAATTGTTGGATCAGATTTGCTGGAATTCCCTCACGTTCATTTCTGATGAAGAAAAATGGAAGAAGAAAGGTTAGTTTTCTTGTAATACGCACACTTTTTTTCCTCAGAAATCCTGAATGTCACTGAAGAGTCAGATTAACAAAATAAAGTGAAGTCTGTGGCACCAGGGAAATAAACAAGTAACACAGGTTCACCTGATCATCCCAAACAGGTGAAATAATTCAAAAACTAGGGGTCTTTCCATAAACGTTACAAGTCAAAACTCCTGATGTGGGTGTAACATCAGGAGTTTCGGTGAACTGTAAAATTTCTGAAACCATTTTCTAGACTGAGACTCAAAGGGATCTTCTTACCCCAACAAGAGCAGAGATCTCTCCGGAAAGCTGTACTGGGTCAGGTCTATACTCTTGGCAGTCTGTTCCACACCAATGACGGTGTAACCTTCTGCTTTTTTCTGTTGCAGAAAATCGATGAGCTGAGGTGGTTTTACCTTAAAGTGAGTTTAAAAAGAGCAGAATAATAAATTATTCATTTACAGCCTTGGAGTAAAATCAGTTTCAGAAAAACTTTCATGAGACTAAGTCTTTTTATAAGGAAAAGGAAATATACTCTATTAAAAAAACAAAAAACAAAAAAACTCCCCCAACATCAAATATATTTATAAAAAGTATTCCTGAGTTGCAACAGGACATATTTTACAGAATAGAACTCTAAAAATACAATAATGTGAGATCATAAAAGCAACGGGGGAACAGAGGGGGGTGTTTTTTCCTTTGAGTATTATTTTAAGCTATTAAAGGCTGGACAACTATGAAGTACTGCAAGAGGACTGATACTAGAAGACAGAGGACTGCAGAAGATTTTGGCAAACCAGCGTTTTACTAATATTACTTTCCACCCACCTCCAATAACGGCAACCACTGCTCTGCTGAGACGCTGAGGCCCTGGAACTGCTTGTCTCTGATGCACTGCAGGCTGCCCACCACGAGCGCCGAGGCCCCGAACGCCTCGCAGGTCCGGCACAGCCCTGCACACGACGGGCCACGTTACCACTGGCAGTCCTCCGCCCAGCTCGCTATGGCCACACAGCCCCCCGCAGCTCCCCAGGAGGGTTAAGTGAGGAAAATGGGCACAATGGCACTGGACCGATGACAGATTTTCAGGATCAAAAGATTTTAAGCAAGCCCCCTGGAAAACTGTAATTTTACCTCCTAAGTTAGTTGGTTTATCAATGAGCGAGGCCACTACAATCAGTCTGCTAATTGACTTTCCAAGTTTGGCGACACGATCCTGAAATACTAGCTCCAGATCTAAATCTGGAGTGTTATTTTTCCAGGGGATAATCTTCTTCTGAACATCCATCCACTCTGACTGGCTAGCTGCTTCGCCCGAGTGAGAACCTGGGAAGGAAAAGGAAATAATCCCATACATAAAAATCTATTTACACAGACACACACACACACACGAGTTTTAAATGAGAGTTTAGAATGAGATTCATTAACTAAAGAACTTTACTTGGATTCAGACACAACTGCCATTTTCAACAGTCATTTTAAATTTTCAAATTGAACTCCAACAACCAATATACTGCAACATTTCATGAAATAGAAGATAGGGGTGCCTGGGTGGCGCAGTCGGTTAAGCATCTGCCTTCGGCTCAGGTCATGATCCTAGGGTCCTGGGATCGAGCCCCGCATCGGGCTCCCTGCTCAGCAGGGGGGCCTGCTTCTCCCTCTCCCTCTGCCTGCCGCTCTGCCTACTTGTGCCCTCTCTCTCTAATAAGAAAAAAAAAAAAAGAAGAAATAGAAGATGCACTTGTCTACATTTTAGCATATCCCAAACTGGGAAGCATCTTAGAATTCCATAGGGTATCCTAGTTTGGTATGATTTTAGCATTTTTTCTTAGAGGTCCATAAAATAATGGTGTATCTGACAAACAAGAGGGTATTCCTGAAAACAAATATACACAGTCTTTATCCTAAATTATTTTACAAGTACTTGGGGAAACTTTCCTAAAATGAAGGATATTATCTGAAGCAATTCTCTCTTAATGAACGTTAGTAACCTGTCTAATGCAGTGTTCTGAGCTGTAGCACAGGACTGAGACTGTCCTTCCAGGCTCTTCCTCAACTGCTCTACTCCAAACTGCTGACCGAGCCACCAAGGAGCACTTAGCTTACCAGGACAGAAGAGAGATGCAGATACCAGAACACGGTACTATAGTGAGAGTGTGTAATGTCTCGGGGAGGGAGGGACGGGCAGAGACAAAGACCCAGGAAGGCTCAGGGAGGAGTCTGCAAACAGCGAGTGGGGAAGGGCAGTGCAGACCGTAGACCAGGTGTGCACGTGCACAGGGTGTGGGAGGACAGTGGCCCGGGCAGCGGCAGAACTCCATTGTAGCTTACTACACCGTGTGCCATGGATGGAACATGATGGCTCAGACCATAAAAAGATCATGAAAGACTTGTATAGAATGATAAAGAACTTACTCTACAGATAGGAGCCATTAAAGGGTTTTAAGAAGAGGGTAAGAGTACTGGTTTTGTGTTTTAGGAAAAATCCCTCTTAAAAGTGAGGTGAGGATAAGTTGGGGCCTCTGCACCAGTCCCGGCAAAGACAGGAACAGTCTAAATTAAGACAAGAGCAGAAGCAGCCAGATCTGGAGGCAGAATCACGCTATTTGGTAACAGATGAATGCGGCACAGGAGAAAAGAATGACCGAGGGGCACCACTGACAGAAGGGGTTTATAGAGGAGGCAAGTGAGGGCAGCAAGGGAAATGCAATTTGAATATGTTGAGTTTAAAGAGTTTATGGTGTATCTAGGTGCAAATGTCCAGCAGGCTCAGGAAAGAGGCCAGGCAGAGACAAAGAGGAGAAGTTACGTTACACAAGTGGTGGTCTCAAGTTGGGGAAATTAAAAGTGTTCAGGGACAGCATGCAGAATGAGGAAACCAGGCCAATGAAAACATTCCGGGGATACTACCAGTGACGTCTTGGCATAAAGACTGCATTGCAATACCCCTCTCATTTCCACACACCAGACAAAACAGAGACCTCAGCCTTTTCCCCACCCTAGTGACACCCGGTTTCTCTGCTTCGCCCTGTGGCCCTCAACACAATACGTGGGGAGGACCCACATATGCTCTCCTCTCTCCTCCATCTCTGCTCAGCCTGCCCCAGCAGAGCTGTCCCCACCACACTGATGAAGTAGCTTTTGTCACCATCTTCTGCCCTCAGATCTCCGTTTGAGGTCCTCTGTTTTGGGAAAGCTCTTCCTCAGGATCTTTGCTCAACTGCTCGCACTTCACGTGGGTCTCTACTCAATGTCAGCTCCCGAGAAAGGTCTCTTTGATCCTCTGTCACTATCTCTACCCTGCTTTGTTTTCATGGTGCCTTTTATGTAGGAATGAACGCAAGCTGCCTGAGGGCAGGGACTTGGCCTTATGTCTAGACACAGGAGGCAATCGATAAATCTTGGTTGAAGGAATAAATAAATTTAAGGTGATTATGTCTTAAAATGTATTAGTGAACCATCTAGATGTTTGATAAAAAATACACCTTCCCAGAACTCTCCTCCAGACACACTGAATTAAAATCAAAGGGGGGGACCCAAGTATTTGTACTTTACACAAGTTGCCCAAGGGATTCTTGAAAACATTAAAATTGTAGAGAACTACAAATATACAGGACAAAGAGGGGAACTCCTAAAGAGGAGTGAGAAGAGTCAGGTGGAAGAGGAAAATGCGGATAGCAAGAAGCTAGCAAATTAATGCCTCATAAAGAGTAGGTATAAGAGAAGAGCGCCCACTTAGGCTTTATGAAGGAGACAAAGACCATTTATGATTTTCTGAAAGAATCTTCAGTGGTTCTGGGACAGGGAGAGCGTGAACGAGGACCAAAGGAGCGGCAGCAGTGAGGAGAATTGGGAGACCACTGCTACACGACCATTAACACTAGCTGTGGTTTCAAGGATGGGTGGGAGACTTGGTCCTTGGTTTTTCCAGGGGTCACTGGACTGTGCAGGAAAACAGGGAGGAGGTGAGCAATCGAAGGAACTGTGGGTCCTTCAGAAAGCCGAAGGGAAGCAGTGTCACAGAAGGTGGAGAAACAGGAGAAAGAAGGCCGGACAGATGAGTGAGGTCCAGCCAGACCCACAAAGAACGAGAATCAGGAGCTCTGCTTTATTCCTAAATGGGCCAAGAAATGAGATTTCATAATCTGACCCTTTTTAAAATCTGTACTTTTACAGAAATACATAATGGAAGAGCAGTAAATATTAACAATAATATTTCAAAGAAAAGGGTAATTACTAGCTTTATATAATAAAACAGATCAGGCTCTCCTTGGCTTTTTATAGCAAAGCCAAGCAATTAAAAATACCAAAGTTACAGCACTTTTCACGGTCTTTAAGTGGAGAAGGAGCAGACTTCACCACATCAGTGAAAAGTGGTGTGATCAACTCTCTGTTCTCAGTAACTGAAGCGAGTAAGGCTAACCAAGTCAACAAGCGGGAGAAAAAGAAAACATTTCTTTACCTACGTCCTGCTGAGCCCAGTCACCCGGTTTTAGTTCATAGAGGTGAGTTGGCGAAAGGTACCACTGAAATCCTGCATCTAAAGGAATGTCAGTGAATCTGGTAAATTTACCAATGGCAATCCATTCGTCTTCAACCAGGCCTGAAAGGCGTGGAAGGATGTAAAATATGGTCTGAAAAGAGAATGGTAAAATCTAAATTTTTTCCCCTTGAAAAGAACAAAGAAATACATGGAAACATGTTTACAGTACAACTTATTTACTATTATTGATGTATTCTCCCAAACTGTCACAATGACCATATTATCTATGTTCATTTACATCTGGTAGCAGCTGTCTATACGTATTTCCCATCTTCTCTAAGCCATCAGGGGATTAACTTAGGAAATGCTTGAGGGCAGGCAGACCTTCCACTTGGGTTTTTCTCACCATATGTAATAAACCACTGTGCTCTCGATAAAAGCAAAAAGTGTTTTAGGATTAATCAATATCAATGTTGGGCAACATTTAGCTCAGGGCTATTTGTTGATAACCGAACAGCTCCATAAGCGATCGAGTTCAAGCTCTTTTGATGCCAAACCTTTCCTCTTGCTACCATTAGACAAATTTGGAATCTGAACTTTGTCTTGACTGTATATTAGCTGTGATGTCAGACAGACCACTTAGCCTCTCTTGGCCTCAACCTCCCCATTTGTAAAACGAGGATAAAATCAGGTTAAAATAGCCCATCAAGGTTGAGTAAACAGAGTATGACAGCCCGGGGCACGGTAATTGCTCAGTCATCACGTAAGCAATCCTCCTGGCCTTTTCTTACCTACTAAACGGAACAGAACCAGAAAGTAAGTCATCAAAGGTGAAAAGGTGCATACAAAACAGAAGCACAAGTAAGAGGCAATCTAAAAATGAAACCGTAAACGTGTGACGATGCACACATCTTCACAATGGTTTTTGGAATGACGAATGGCTTTCTGCACGCTGGCCCACATGACAACTGCCACGCAATGCTGACTGAGTAGGAACCGAGCTCAGTCCGAGTGCAGGACGAGGCAGAGTTCTCGCGAGCCATCATGTTACTTCCACAGGCAGCGACGGCTCGGATCGTTAACAGAGGAGAAAATACACAGAAGGGGGGACAGTGAGGCGTCGGGGACAGAGATGAAGAGGGAAGGAGGGACTTACTCCTGCTGGAGAACGTAACAGAAAGGGCTGACTTAGCACTAGAGGCCCTACTACGAGTCCTTCAGAAAGGCGCCAAACAAAGCATTCTGGGCGCTGAAGAACACAGAACAGAGCATGTTAAAATAACCGAAAAATCCTGCATTTTGCAATGAAGTCCACAGCTGCCCAACAAAGGGCATAATATTCTGTAGTGAATATCTCACAATATACAGATTGATTTTCTTTTTACCGCATATGCACAGCAGCTACAGTTCCTGTGGAAAAGTCCTAGGTCACATGTTTTAAATTCAAATGTAGAACATTCTATTTATAGTTGAAAGAGAAAGTGATACAATTCATACAAATCTTAATAATTTGTATATTAATTCACATGCTAATTGTAATAAACATGTTTATGGTTCTTAAAATTACACGAACACACTGGGCTACGAGGAGGTGGTGTATCACGCGCTACACAATTCTCGTCACCCAGAACCGAAACACGGCAAGTTTAACAAAAGAACAGATCTTTCTGCTCTTTCATTAACAATGGGCTTCATTACAACAAAATCTCACCTGCACAAATGTTCTCACTCATTTCCTTTTAATGTCTGAACAGATTTCTGTTTAGAGTTAAATATTCCCCCTTCCAGAGTTTACAAGCCTCCTGCCTGAGGAACAGAAAGTGACAATGACTAGCCAATTTTCACCGCTTACGAGTGAAATGCAAGTCATCTGCATGAAGTAACAAAATTAAACTTAGAACTTTACAACGTGAAGGTGATGTTGTAAGGGGGAAAAATTCACCTAATTATAACCCTCCAAGAACTGTGGCAGAAAGGAGGTGCAGGGATTAAAAACACAGTAAAGAATTTACAAATGACACTCTCTGCTCACCTCCAGACAATAAT
Organism: Halichoerus grypus; assembly: GCF_964656455.1. Taxonomy (NCBI): domain Eukaryota; kingdom Metazoa; phylum Chordata; class Mammalia; order Carnivora; family Phocidae; genus Halichoerus; species Halichoerus grypus. The sequence continues at coordinate 71,403,357 of NC_135718.1, forward strand.
CCTGCACTGGGTGAAATGCTGCAAAAAAGAAATGCTCCTGGATGCGTTGCCAATTCTTCTTGGCGTTCCTAAGGATGAAAAACACGGTATGAGGTACAGACAAGTGAGACAACTCTGGTGGTGGTGGTGGTGGGGGGATCAATTGGATAATCAGAAAGAGGTCTTGCAGAGTTTAGAATGAAAGGGAAATTTTGTGAATTTTATCTGGAGATTTATACACCCCTCCCTCATCATCAACATCAACATGCTTTAAAAACACTGAGTTTGACATTTTGAAATGAAAGTCAAAGACAAAGAAATAACTGTTTCAGAGCCTTACAACAAACAGCGACTCAACAAGAAGCGAACCCTCCGGCAGATGGTGCAGAGGCCCGCGCTCCGTCAGAGGTGATGGGGAGCGGACGTGGCCGTCCACTGGTACCGACAGGGAAACCACACGCACAGCCTGCCAGACGAACGGCTTACGTGCTTGGGGAAAAAGAATTCTAAAAGGGAACTATGAAAAAAAAAATGAAAAAAAATAAATAAACAAATAAAAGGGAACTACATAAGAAATCTGGGTTGGAGTCTTCAAGTCTCCGTCCTGCAGTAAACACCTTTTCTACTCTGAAGATCCATAACACACTGCCCAACTGGACCAGCATTCCTGAACCAAACAAATGTAATACGAGCAGGCTGTAAAGTCTTAACACATCTGCCAAGTTGTAAAACACAAAGGGGGTAGGGATAAAAATTACAGAACACGACAGGCAGGTTTCAGTTTAAATTCATGATCAACAGCCCAAAAGTAAAGTAGCAATTTCGAGGCATTTTCCTGCAAGAAGGTTCTCGTGTGATGGCTCGCCGACCCCCAGCGCCCCCAGCCCCTCTGCGCGCCTGACGGCCGAGCCTCCGCAGCACTGGGGGGAGAGAAGAGAGCATTCACCTCCTGCGCCTCCTACCACCTGCCCTCTCGTCCCTTCCCGCAGGGCTCCAGATCCCACTCGCTCAACTGTCCCCTCATTGCTACTAAGCCTGTTCAAAGGGCTGTCTGTCTGATTGGACAAAGGAAGCAGCGTACCACAGAGCCTTCGGTCGGCACAGGAGAGAGAGCTGGGGGCAATGGGCGGCATGGGAAGAAAAGCCACTCACGAGAGAAACCCCTCTGGGGGAGGAAGGGCAGGGACGGGGGAAGGAGATGGTCTGGCCGTGACCTGACACCCTTCAGCGCTGTTCAACTTCCTAACCGTGAACCCTTATTTAAAACAACTAATGTGACCGAAAATAAAAGAAAAGCCCTCCTCAATGCACATTGCTGCTACATTTCACAGAGGAGGTTTTGGAGGGAATTAACTTGGCTGTGTTTTACCTTCTTCCTCGTCCTTTTTAAATTTAAGATATGAAGTATTTCAAATACTCAAGTAAAGAAACGAATGGACAGCAATGAGCCTATGCCCGGATTGAACAGATAACATATTGTCCCAACCACTCCTAACCCACGTTAATTTGGTGTCCGCCCCACCAACGAGGCTGCTGACACAGCTCTCGCTTAAATCCAGTGGGCGCGTTTTTAGGCTCTCGTTTCACTTACTTCAAACCCGTCCGTTTCTCCGCACCCCACTCATCTAACACACCATTTCCTCCCATTTTCTATGGCCTGCTTCTGATCTGCTCTTCCTACTTTGAAAAATGGCAAACGCAAACCAGTAGAGGTCATGCTCAAGTTTAACCAATCTGCTCACCAGGAACCCGACTGGCCTGGCCTCCGCTCTGTCCTGCCCGCACTCACCGCTCTCGAGCCGGACCAGCCCCGTTCAGCCGCACAGCCCGCCTCGGTGCTGCCCGGAAATCACTGTCCCCCACTCCTCGTCTGCCTACTTCCTACCCATCCTTTACAGGGCAACTCACATGTTATGTTACTTAGAAAAGAGTGTGCACTTTCTCATCACAATCTTTACTTTTCCACTGGAGGACCTATCACGATTTAAGTTATTTTCTTTGTGTGACTGTTCACTTGCTGTCCCATCCACCTGGCTGGGAGCCACACGAGGCTGGAGCATCTACCTGGCCTGCTGCCGATGCCCTAGAACTCAGCCTGCACAAAACGACTCTGCTGTGTATTCGAAAAGCAGGGATGGTCTAATGCCCACGGTCCTTTATTTTTACTGGTTATGTCTCCTACCCGGTACCAGGATTTTAAAAGGAGTAAGGTATTTTGTAAAAGGGTGTTTTACTGCTTAATAAAAAAGGAGCTGAACCAACTGTTTTTAGAAATCAAAACACAGCTACCCAGGAACTTTGAATAGGATCAACCACCAACCAAAACACTGCAACACCAAACAATAAATCATGATTTCTTCACAGAGCAAACTATAAACTGACAAATGCCTATTCGTATGTAAAATTTATTTAGTTCCCTCACACTTCCTTCCACTGAGGGACTGCAGTGTGTACACACCCACCCACCAAGCAGAAACGGGACATTCAGGATTGCCTGAAAAGATCAGGAATTCTAGCTGCTGGAACATACCCAGAAAGGTGGGGGTTGTAGGCACTGCTAAGGTGAACAACTCATTTTAATGACTAGTCTTAGTTGGGACCAGAACTTGAGGCGGCCGTCTATACACCCAACCGTGTACAACGTATCAGAGGCGTCTAGCTCCTTCCTTTGCACTTTGTCCCTCACCTGTAACCTGTCCTATGTCCCCACCTCTCTTCTCCGGTTTCCTCTGGTAGCCCATGTAATTATATTTTAGTATTTATATTACATTTGCTGAATTGAGGATCTTCCTCCTGAACTGCCAAAACCTCCTTTGCCCAATCACCTAAATGCTCTTTTCAACCAGTGGGTCGAGAGTAAAAGCACGCAGAAGAGCTAGAAGGCAGCTTATGGCCACGGAAGTCTTCCGTCCTGGCCCCACAGGGAGCTTCGCGATGACTCACAGTCTCAGTTACACCACCTGTTACCTTGATGGTCAAGCAAAGACCCCCTGTATGTTACTGGTTTTCCAAACACTATTTCAAATTCTTAACATGCTGCTTCCAACCTTTATCTGTTTATAAAAATTTGTGAGTGCTTTTGAGCGTCTGAAAGAAACCTTTTATACTGATTGATAGTGCCTGGGTCTCTGAAAATTATAAAAATCTGGGCATTCCAGGATAGTGATCATCAATGATAATAATAGAAGAGTAAAACAACAACAACACTCCCTGACAGCCGGGGAAATCAGTTCAGATTACCAGGAGACACTAGGAGACCCCTGCCTGCCCTTGTGTGGTGGGAGCAGGGCCTGTAGAGAATGCGGAGCCGTGCAGCCCTCCCCTGCTCCGTCCACAGCACAGCATCGTATCTGCTTGATATCGAGCATCTGTGCAGGATTTTGTCTGGGAAATAAAGACAGTCTCTAAGAAAAGGAAAAGAAAAAAGCTTCCATCTTCACTTAGTACAACTGAGGGGTTGAGAGCATGTCTAAAGCCAGATCATTCTGCTTCCCAGCACTTCTTTGACAACAGAGCACGGTAACAGTCAGCAATACTAAAGACAGATATCTAAAGGTGTGTAAAGGATTATTTATAAAACAAAGGACCAAGGATAAGAAAGCAAAGAAAGGTTGAGACGGAGCTGACCACAATTAGAACCGTAACGAAATCACGCTCCGCCTCATCCGAGCTCTGCTCTCTGAGCACGACGGAATAATGAGAAGCTCACAAGGCCAAGGGACCTCTTCGTCCCCTCTGTGTGCTCTGCTGGAAGGAAAGTGAAGGGTACGAGCTTTGCTTACCCTGTTCCAGGCATGTTTTCCACCTGGTTGAGACTGGATTCAATAACAGAAGTCAAAGCATCAAATTCTTCAATGTGCAGGGTCTTACACATGCTCCAGATCTTCTTAAGAGCGACTAAGGCATACAGTCGGATACTGAAGTTGTGATTGAAGCACCACTGCAGCACGATAATAAGGGCTTGCTTCAGAATTGGTTTCTGGAAAGAAAGGGGGAAAGTTCTTCACATGTACACGTGGAGCGTTCCACCTCTGGTTGTGTGATCACCAAGTGGACAGAAGGTAAAAATGCTGCGCAGTCCAGCTCTCACTGGTTCTGCGGGGCAGGGCTCCTCCTTCCTTCTCAGACACATTAGCTGCGCTGGCATTAGCGATTTCCTCAAGGAAGAAAGATGCCCCCAGCTCTTTTGTTTCCATTTACGAGGCGGCCGCAGTCCATGTCCCCCACACCGCAGCACCCGGGCTACCGTGGATGGAGCGCCTTGACGTTAGCCGCCACGCACCCACAATGTGCTAACAGCAGCCCCCTGGGCTGGAAACGTCAGAAAGGTTCTCTAAACCCCCCTCTGCTGCACTTCCAAGTGCTTCTAAAGCCAGGGGCCTCCTATGGTGCTGTTTTCCTCCCTGTCTTTGTGAACAACGGTTTCCCTCATGATGCTCTTGGACCCGCAGAGTGCTGAGGGGTGGCAGGAAAATTAAAAAGTGGGGAGAAAAATAATAAACGTTTAAACTTCCCTGAAGTCTTTTCTTGTGAATTCAGACTGTTCCATCTTCACAGCCTGATTTCAGGCAGCGACAGTCCCTGACTTCCCAAACCACGGAGTTCCACAGACCACAAAAGGCGAAGGAAGTGACCCAGATTAATGCGGAAACTAGATGGACGGAAACTTTTAATAGGATATCAGGAGCTACCTCGATGCTCGTACCAAATGGCTCATCTGTAAATGTTCGCGGGGCTGCACCTAGCTGAGTCCTATGGTTTCTACTAAGAACAACCATGCTCATGAAAGACTTTACCAACTCACTGCATGGTTAACAGCGCATTTCAATCTCCCAAAGCTTCTTTGAGAAGCACAAAATACAGATGTATATGATCCTCTTTATTCCAGTGCTTTGTTCAAAATACGGGCAACATTTATCAAAGGTCGCTGTACTGTCAGCATCACAAGGACACCAGGGGGAGGACACGTGAATAATATACACACATAACTGTAATATACATCTGACCATCCCCGCACGAGGAGCAACTTCAACAAACACCCTGCGTATGCGGAGCAAGGTCAAGGGCAGGAACTAGTCAGACGGGGCCCAGCAAAAAGGCTACGTGGAGGAAGAACAATTTTTAAGAAGAGGGGCAAGAAAGGCTTGCCATACCAGATGCAGATCTGAGAAAACCAGGAAATGCAGCACAGAGAATATGATGTATTTGGCTAGAAGGAAGATAGAAATGTCAGGGGTGGCGAAGGAAAGTGGCAACTTCTGAATGATACACAGTTAAGTATTTACTTGTATTTAGAAGTTGAGGGCGCCTGGTGGCTCAGTTGGTTAAGTGACTGCCTTCAGCTTGGGTCATGATCCCGGAGTCCTGGGATCGAGTCCCACATCGGGCTCCCGGCTCAGCGGGGAGCCTGCTTCTCCCTCTGACCCTCTCCCCTCTCATGCTGTTTCTCTCGCTCTCTCTCTTTCTCTCTCTCTCAAATAAATAAATAAAATCTTTGAAAAAAAAAAAAAGAGGCTGAAACCAAGACAAGGCATCCAGGACATCTGAAACACCATGAGAAGAGAATTTAAAAATTAAAAAAACAGGGGGTAAAGGGAATGTTAATTATTAATTACTATTTTATAGCCCTTTACAATGTTAAGAGGCACACATGTGAGAGTACCTAAACATAAATACTACCTACAGGGTTAGTTATGGACCACAAGTGCCGTGTATGTTGTTTATAATATGTGCAGCTTCATAAGTGGGTTTTACTGTCCACGAGCTATGGGTCAGAGGACCGATGTGAAAATGAGGCAAACCAGACAATGTCAGTAAAGGGACGGCCGTCCCAAACATGACGTGTCTAAAACCGAACTCCTGATTTCTCCCACAACCCACGGTGGGGTGGGGGTGGGGGGTTGTCCCATTCCCAACCCTCCTCCTGCACTTATTCCATGCCAGTCACCGACTTCCAGGCAGGATGAGACCACTCACCTGCTATCCCTTAGCCTCAAAAGTCCCCTGGACCCGCGTGTGGCTCGCTCACTCACTACTTTCAGGTACGTGTTCAGGATCACCTCCTTGGGAAGGTTTCCCCTGAACCCACCTCCTGAAATAGCCGTCCTGCCCCAGATACCCCATCCCTACCCCTTGTTCTGAATTTTCTTCAAACTCTGTATCACCACCTGGGATGCCTGGGTGGCTCAGTTGGTTAAGCGACTGCCTTCGGCTCAGGTCATGGTCCCAGGGTCCTGGGATTGAGTCCCGCATCGGGCTCCCTGCTCAGTGGGAAGCCTGCTTCTCCCTCTGCCACTCCCCCTGCTTGTGCTCTTTAATAAATAAAGTCTTAAAAACCTGTATCACCACCTGACAGTATAACGTCTATTTATCACCTCTTCCTGCACCAGAATGACAGTAGAGACAGTTTTGTTCACTGCAGAATTCCTAGGACCAGGACAAGCCACCAGGACACATGAAAGGCACAGGACAAATACTGCAGGGAGGAGGAGGGATGACTGCTCAAAGCACCCCTCCAACGGGGCCTGTGGCCAGTTACCTACACTACACCCCCATCCCCGAGGTCAGAGTCTTCTCCCCAAGGAACAGGCGCTTCCTCTCCTCTGAGCGGCTCACACTGCTCTCCCCGCCCTTCTAAACCTTTGCACGGGGGCTTCAGAGCCCTCCTCCCAGGATGGTCTCCAACCCCTCACTAACCTTTCTCTCCCACCCCTCCTAAGTCACAAGAGGGTCTGCACCCATGCCAATCCTCAGCGTGACATCCGGGTCATCGCTTCCCGGCCATCAGAGACACAGCCATGGGGAACAGGTTTGCCAGAGTCCACCCCTTGTCACAGAACCTGTAACTATTCTTCTTTCTAAAACCTTAAAAGCAGGTATGCCAACTTTTTTTTTTTTTTTAAGTTATTTATTTGATTTAAAGAGGAGTGGGGAGGGGCAGAGAAAGAGAATCTCAAGCAGCCTCCCCGCTGGGCATGGAGCCTGACACAGGGCTTGATCTCACAACCCTGAGATTGTGACCTGAGCCAAAATCAAGAGTCGGACGCTCAAACGACTGAGTCACCCAGGCACCCCCAGGTATTCCAACTTCTGACCCCCAAGCCCCTAGCCTCAGTCCATCTCCTACCCCACCCGTTTCCCTCCTGTACTCCTCATGGAGCTCGTCCCAGTCACACGCTCCTTGCTGCTGGATACTGTGGAGAAAGCCCCTGCCTTTCCTGACCTTTGCAGGCACCACGCCGTCTCGGTCTTTCTCTCCTTGAAAACAGTTCTTCCTATGACCTTTAGCACACCCCATTCTTAAGGCTGCCCGCCTCGCTCTCCCACATTCCTTCTCAATCTCCTCTCCTGTCCCTTAAATGCCGGCGCTGCTCTGGGCTCTGTCCCCGGCTTCCCTGTTTTGTCAGGTGGCACGTGCCCCCTGCGCTCGCTCCCACGGCTTCAGTCCAGTCAGGGCTCCCAAGCTTGCGAGCCACAGCACAGCTACGTTGCTTCTCTCAACTGAGATGTTCCTGCGTTTGCTGCGAGATGTTCCTCGCACGCAGCTGCAGGAAATCACACAGAGGTCCCCTGTGCCCGGCGTGCTTTGTCCAGTGTCCCCTCCTGCTAACGTTCGGCAGATCACCCCACAGCATCTAACTGGGACACGGTCACTGACACAATCCACTGATGCAATCTGGATTTCCCCAGTGCTCCTTGTTCTCAGTTGTGCATGAGGTGCGTTTGCTTATAGGTCGAGACCATTTTGTCACATGTGTGGGTTCACAGAGCCAGCATCGCTGTCAGGAAACTGAACAGTTCCAACGCCCAAGGATGCCCCCTGCTGTCCTTTTATAACCACCCCCTCTCCTTCTCACACTCCTCTCCCCACAGCCACTCTGTATACAACTGGCAGTGTTGTGAAAAGTATGTGAACCTTAACCTGTTAGAGGTTAGCTGCGGACATGGAATCTGGTGGCTAGCCCGACAGAAATGGATCTTTATCGCAGAATCACCGGAAGCACTGAAGACAGGGGCTCTCGGCTCGCAGCTGAGCAACCAGGAGCTACACTGCGGAGCCAGGCGACCACCACTCTCCTCCCTGACCGGGAAGCCGCGGCGACTCGCACAAGCAGAGCCACAAGCTGTGCTCACCGAGCCAGGACCCTAGCCCCCAGCTGACACCATCCCAGGGGAAACAAAGGCCCCCACGACTCAGCTTATCAGCAGAGGCCCACTTCTGCTTCCAAATCCTGTGCAAGTGCGGACGACCCGAACCCCTGGCTACACGATGTTTTCAAAATAGAGGTTTTTGTGTCCCGGGCTCAGCAGAAAGAAGGTGTGCCGAACCCCGAATCTTCAGCAGGGGCACCAGAGCACCCCGGTTCATCCGCAGCCCCTCCACACCCCCCGAGCTACACTGACGGCAGCACCCAGTGATCCTGCACGCCTGCCCCTTGAGGTATCGGAGTCGTGGTCCCTAAACCGATGACCACGTCCAAGTCGTATTTCCTAGTTGGACCTCTTCCTGAGCCCCAGAGCCCTACATGCACCTGCTGCCTCCCATGCCCCTAGGGCTCCCCACGGGTGACAACCCGCAATTCCATCCACTCATCACCATCCCCTCGGTCTGTTTTTCGCGCTGCTTTCCCGCTCCGGTGAAAGGTACCACCGACCCTGGCGGCCCAGGTCACTTCCCTGCTTCCCGCCTTCTCGCCACCAAAGCCATCCACTGAGCCCTGGCGTTCCTTGCTAGCACATACCTGTCACATCCATCCATCCGTCACCTCCACGCCATGTCCCAGCACAGCTCATGTGACAGCACGAAGATCACTACAGTAGCTTCCCAGCGGTTTCCAGATTCGTCCCCATGACTAAACCAATCCTACACACCACACTCACAACACACAAGTCTGATCACGTCACCCTTCTGCTTAAAATTCAGCAGCATCTCCTCAACGCCCTCTGCATAAAGTCTAAACTCCTCACACACAGAGCATTTACGGTATGTCCATACCATGGTGGAGCTACTTGTCCAAGTTCACACACCAAGGAGGAGGTAGTGGTGATGCCAGGTCTCCTTGACTCACGTACTGTGCTAATAACCTCCTTGACCTGCTTTACAAAGGCCCTTCTGTGCTGGGCCCTGCCTGCTCTGCAGCCTCCCACCAGAGTCTCCAGCGTCTTCCCGACCTTGACCATGCCCCGCTTCCTTGCACTAGCCCGCTCCCCTGCCCTGTCCCGCAGGTCTCTGTGTTGAACCCGAAATCCTCCCTGTGGGCCGACATTTGGAGGTCTCGTGGGTGCCCCCACAGCCTTCTGCACTTCCCCCACCACGTGCTCCCAGAGCTGTGTCTTGCTTCCCTATCTCCACAGTCCAGGGCATTGCTCTGTTACAGGAAGCACTAAGACCGATTCTGAATGAAACAGAAGCCTTGATCCCCAAATCTGACAGGCACAAGGACAGACTAAGGACAATTCTGAGAGGCGAGAACGTAACTTCTGTGTTGTTTAATCCTTACAAAGATACCGCGAGGTAGGTAGTACTACGTCCAGTTTACATCAAAGGAAAACCAGAGGAATCAAGTCCAAACACCTAGCTTCCCCTTCAAATTTCTCGCCGCTCTCCTATAACCTTAATCCTCATTCCATGCTTTACTTGGACTTCCTTAGTCTTTACTAATGTCCTTGCCCTGTTCCTAATCCATCCAGGACACTTGACCTCTAGTTGTCGTGTCCCCTTACTTTCCTCTTGGCTTTGCTTGTTTTTGATGACCTTGTCAGTTTTGAGGAGCAGTGGTCAGGTTGGCTGGGATACGGGTGATGTTCTTCTCATGCCTAGACTGGGGTTATGGTGTTGGGGAGGGAGACCACAGAGGCTATATCCGTCACATCCTACCAAGGGCACGGACTATGGTATGAATTACCGCTGTCACGGGCGTCCCCTTCCATACTCTGCTCTGTGGAAGGACATCGCTAGGGCAGCCCACACTGGGCTGGGTGGTTATGCACCCACCCTCCTTGAGGCCAGAGTGACCACATAAATTATTTGGAATTCTGCACAGGTTTGTTGTCTTTCCCATTTGTTTATTCAATCATTCACTTATATCAGTAGAAACTTGTGAATATTTATTTTATTGGGTTGTAATCCAGCGTTACTGTATTGTGTTGCTTGTTTCAGCTTTCGCCACTAGGAGGTCTCTCGGCCCCTGTGCCTCTCTGCAGATCCGCCCCACGTCCCCATGCCCCACTGGGGCACTTCTTTTCTATTTACCTTGTGTATTTTCTGCCCCAGTTCTAGAATCAGCTGTTCCTCCAAGAAGCCTTGGTTCCTTTTATGAGAATGGTATTAGAAACCAAGATCCGGGAGCTAGGTATAGATTACTTGTAAGTGCAAAAAAAAAGAAAAAAAGAAATATCCAGTATAATTCTCAGCAGGGAATACAATCCTTTTATGAATCCTATACTCAGATACGCTGGTACTGCCTGTGATCATTTGCCTTGGCCACGACTGAGATAACACCGTTCTGGACTGAACACCAGTAATGCCACCTCGTATTTGCTGATGAGGTTTGGACACACTGAACAAGATGACAGGACAATACACAACCATGAGCACACTAAGGGGGTGTCTTTCCCCTCTGCTTTCGATCTCCATAGAACATTTAGCATTCTGCCCTCTGTCCTGTTTGGTGGTAGTTTTGAATCTTCTCTGACTACTTAGCACAGACCCGTACAAGTGCAAATATTTCCATACTTTGAGGAAAATGGAAAGTCTTGAGTGACTGTTTCCAAGAAGTCTTTAAACAAAAACATATTTGTCAGGTAACAACAGACTTTCCACAGACACTGTGAAGGACGTGGACATAGACTAACAAAGCATACTAGTCTGGTCTTTCCTTAGATGGCTCCATTTAGATTTCTTATTTTTCCAGAAGATACTGAAATTGAGATTATTCTATTCCATTAATCAGCATTCCTTCTTCTGGATGCTTTGAAAATAAATAAATCTAAAATATGTAATATACAGCGACTATAAACAGGGCTGAATGGGAAAATAACCTGTTATTGGGGCGCCAGGGTGGCTCAGTGATTTAAGCGTCCGACTCTTGATTTCAGCTCAGGTCATGATCTCAGGGTCCTGGGATCAGCCCCACGTTGGGCTCCGTGCTGAGTGTGGAGCCTGCTTGGGATTCTCTCTCTCCCTCTCCCTCTCATGAATGAATGAATGAATCAATGAATCAATGAATGAATCAATCAATAAATAAATTATAACCTGTTATTTATTCCAGATTTAGTAGAAGCATCTTCTAAGATGAATTAATTTTCAGAACTTGTCTGAACGGTTCTTGCGTTATTTCAGCCACCCTGACAGAAGACAGTTCCTTACCTACCTTGCCTCTCCCGGTAGATGGCAAGCAAATCTCTTTCCTGAACATATTTAAGATAGGAAGGTAACATGTGATGTTACCTGATGATAGAGCTTGCCTGATTTCAGCAGAGGCTGTGAACCCAAGTTTTAAGGGAACCGTAAGTCACACACTGCCATCTGGCTGACAGATGCTGTAAGACACCTGTGATTTCAAGATCTCAGGATTGTAGGAGTGAAATTGTGGTGGGGGGAAAAAGATCTCGGTCTTAGAATTCATGAAATGGGTTAACAACTAAATTTGATTCTTACCACTGTTTAAAGACAAGAACACTTGGAGAAATTCTAGGAAACCTCTTCTCCCCTGTGTTTTTCTTTTACTTTCAACACCAAACAACACTTCTTATTCCATATATTCAGGTCTCTCCCAGAGTTCACAGCTCAGTGCACTCTTCCCTGTAGATTCAGTAATGAAGAATCTTGCTCTACATCTCACTGGCAGGACTGCCTGAATTCTTAACTGCTTTGCCAAAGTGATTAACCAGAATTAGCTACGATCTCTACTTGTCTGTGGGGTAAACCACTAGGGAGACTGCTCTAAGCCTGAGAAAGAGAGAAGAACTCACACTCCAAACGGTGACCCACAGCACATCAACCTTCAATTACCCAAGAGCTTTTAATACTTGGACCGTAAGCATCTTTGCATGAGCACCTGTTCAATAACTATGTCAGTCAATGAACAGTTAAATGCAATAAAGGAAGTCTTACTTAAATCATCTTATTACTTGTATAAAGTTAAGAATCTATCGCTAGAAATTGCCCACCAGTCTGTCTACAGATTTAGGATGTGCTCAGGCATGCATGCCTCGGTGTGCATGTGTGCAAGTGCGTTAACACCTGCCTGTGGATTTGTGGCTAAGTACGTGCGCACAGTAGGTGAGTAGTGGGAGGGAAGACGAGAAGTGGCAAAAACCACAAGAAATATTCTACATTTTAAAAAAATTAGTACAAATATATACAATTCTATTTTGTAGATTTAAACTCTTCTTACCATTTAAACTCACCTTTTCTGGAATATTTTGAGTGATGATGTCCAAATGTGACAAAACGGATAAAAAGGTACAAATGCTTGTCTTAGAGTTTTCTTCACCCTGAAAAAAAATCAGATAAATCAAACAGTCACTCAAGGCTTACTGTGATGCCGTGGTGCCCAGGACGGCGACCGTACGTGAGGCGGGATGTGACGCAGCCCAGGCCCGGACGGGGATCCAGGATGGAAGACACAGGAGGGAAGTAACTTCCGGTAGCCAAACACCAACACAACACTCAGCAGGCACCACAAGGTAGGAACTGACTTAACCGTGGAGTAAGTGGCACAGCCGAGGGTGTGCTCACCTCAGAAGAGGTGCAGGCGGCCCAGGGGAGCAGGAAGGAAAGAGAACAGTCGAAAAGTGAGTAAGATGAACCAAGTCAGAGGTGACAGGAAGGCGGTGGCAGCGAGGCAGGAGGTGGGGGGCGGGCGGGACGGCAGAGACAGGCTCCAAAGTTAGACGGGAACTTGCAGACGACTTTAGAGCCAAGGACGAAAAGCTATGTAAGTGTTCAACTGGGATTCAGAAACCTTCCCAATTATAGGGATTTGGAAGAACACATCATTCTAGTGATAATAAACTGATGGACCCCGGATAGACTGGAAAGCAAGGAGACTACAGACACTATCGTCCAGAAACTACTCCAAAGGCAGATTAGATGATTTATTCAGCTACTGAATGTCTTCTACATGCCGGGTACTGTGCCAGAAATCAGGGAAAACAAAATTAGATAAGGTTCCTGCCTTCAAGGAGCTTAGTCTAGTGGGTTGGAAGGACAAAATTACAGAATAAATTAAAATTCCAATTATAACAAGCACTATTTACATGCTACAAAAACCTCTAATAAGGGGATCCAAACCATTCTTCCTTTAAGAAATGACACAAAGGACATGTGGACTGAGATCTAAAGGAAGAGAGAGAGTTCTGTCGATTTAAAGGAAAAAGGCCATTGCAGGGAGAGGGCACAGCATGTGCAAATGGCCTGAGAGCCAGAGGACATGTGAGGAGTGTGAAGGCTCAGAAAAGGTCAGAGTACCTCCAGGGACCCCGGCCTCCCTGTGCCCATGCCCTAATGCAGACCCCTCCCACCTTGTGAGGCTGGGTCTCGCCATCTGCTTTGGCCCGTGAGACATGAGCAAGCAGGATGCAACCAGAGGCTGGGGAAGCACATGCACACCATGACATGTTGTCCTGAGATGCTCATTCTGGTGATCCTGAGCCACCACAGAGAGAGGTCCAGCCACCCTGCCAGTCACATGCAGAGAGACCCAGGCCTGACCACCACAGCTCCTCCCCCTACTGCAGCTGAGGTGACCAACGTGGAAACCGTAGCCCCAGCAGGCACCACATGGAGCAGAACCGCCCAGCCAGGCCCACGCAACCCAGAATGGTGAAGAACGTTACAACACCATTTTCTACACTCACAGGTTCTGGAGTGTTCTAGCAACAGAAAGCGGAGTCCGTCATAGGACGAACATGCAGAAGGGGAACGTGGCGCAAAGAGGGGCTGGAGGGGGAGGGTGGCATACCATCACCTACGACCTGCAGGCCATTCTGAAGAGCCTTGGTCTTTATTCTGAGAGCAATGTTTGAAGCAAGTGGACAAGCTGACCAAATGTTCATTTTGAAAACCGTGCTCTGGCTTCCGCGTGGAGGATGGACTGAGATGGAAGCAAGAGTGGATGCAGGTGGCCCGAGAGAGAAGCCCTCCCTGCAGTGTGAGGCAGAGGCTCGGACCAAGACAGATGGCAGAGGCAGGAGAGAGCAGGTGAGGAAGTGAGAAAGGGTCCGCAGGGGCCGGTCACGAGTCACGTGAGGCACGAAAAGCATCAGGGTGTCTGGTTGGTGCGACTGTGTGGAAGATGGTGCTGTTCACCGCGGGCAGAAGACCATGGCTGGGGCAACAAGAAGCACTTGGTGTTAGACGTCCAGGTTCTGGACGGTCTACAAACATCCAAGGAGAAGGTCCGGAGCAGACTCAGCCAGCTGCTTCCGGCAAGGACCAGACAGTAACTCTACGCGCCGCTCTGCAGGCCGTACGGGGTCCGCTGCCACCGCCGAGCTCGGTCCCTCGGCACACACAGGGCCACAGACAACACGTAAGCCAACAGGCAAGGCTCTGCTGCACCGAAACCAGAGGCCCGACATCACTGTAGTTGGCCAGCTCCTGATTTAGCACGTAGGGGAAGAGGTGTGGAATAGAGCTCAGTGAGCCACTGCATCAGAGAAGTGAATCCTGCTGATACACAGGGAGAAATGAGGGGGGCACGAGGCTTCGCCTTGAGAAGCACTGACATTTGCTAGCTGCTCGGGCAGGAAAAGGCTGGAAAGGACACAGAAAAGAGGGGACAGAGAGACAAGAGGAACCTGGAGAGTGTGTCGCTGAACCAAGACCAAGAAGGTCATCGAGAGTGTGGACCGGGCCGAGAGAAGAGAGAGCAGGCTGACAACAAACTCCAGAGCGTGTCTTCCGTGAAGTGACAGCACTGGACCCCAGGGTGGGTGGGAAGACGTGGGAAACCTGCGGCAGGAGGCCTGACTGCCACACGGGAGTGAGAGGGGGTGACCACAGGGGAGGGGTGGGAAGTGCAGGGCAAACATCCATCAGCAGCAGAAGAGATGTGAGCACGTGGAAAACAATCGAAGAACACGGGGTAAGGAGACGGGCGGGGTACAACAGACAGACTGAAAGCACAAGGCTCCTAAGGCAGAGGAAGAGGAACCAGGGAACAGGCAGAAGAATGCTCTTCAACAGAAGATCCAGGTCCTTTATGCTACAAGGAGGGAAGAAGTCTCGGACAGATACGGACACAGGCAGAAGCGTATGACCGATATGGAGAAGGTAAAGGTGTTTCTATGTGAGAACTTTCATTTCCTTTAAAAAAAATAAATAAATAAAAGTTGAGGTCATTTGCTTCCGATAAAGGAAGAAAAGGGTGTAGTGAATGTTTGCCATTTTTTGGGGTATCTGTCCTGAACCTCCTTCCAAGTTCAGGGAATTCTCCCACCTTAGGTCTGTGGGAAGCTGAAGATGCCAGGTACATTCCTTTTCCCAGCCTCTTTGCAGCTAAAGAGAAGGCACCTGGCACTTGGATCCAGAGGCATCTACCCTGAATCGCAAACTCCTAACCAAGAGAGGCAAAGCCCCCAGAGGTGTCAGGTGCACCGCAAGCTAAGGTGACGGCTCCACTCCCCCACCAGTGGGGTAAAGCAGCATCTCAACTGGACCAGCTCCACGGCAGGGAGCTGCTGAACCTCCTTTATTCTTATTTTCCAAGCCTGATTCTGCCCCAATTCTGGGCATTCTGCACACCTCCTAATTCCCTGCTCCTGCACTGCTTGTTTTAAGAATCCCTTTCTGATTCAGTCAAAAGTTGTTTTATTTGCTTACAAGGAATACCCCTGACTGGTGTCCACAGACAACATACAAGGTCTGAAAGCTCTTTAGGAAGAGAGAGAGACTGAGCTAAGGAGACAAGCTTCAGAGAAGTGCGGCATTACTGGGGATACGGGAGAGTCAGGATGTCTCAGAAGGACACCAGAGCCAACCTGCTGTCCTGAGACCTTCTGAGGTGGTACCCCCCCTGCTGGAGAGCAGACAAAGCAGATGACGTTAAGAAGCAACAGACAAGGGCGCCTGGGTGGCTCAGTTGTTAAGCGTCTGCCTTCGGCTCAGGTCATGATCCCAGGGTCCTGGGATCGAGTCCCACATCGGGCTCCCTGCTTGGCAGGAAGCCTGCTTCTCCCTCTCCCACTCCCCCTGCTTGTGTTCCTGCTCTCGCTGTCTCTGTCAAATAAATAAATAAAATCTTTAAAAAAAAAAAAAAAAAAAAAAGCAACAGACAGGAGAAGCAATTCAAGGAAAAATGGCGGGAGTATTTTTCTTAATTCCACAGACATGAGGAGGGGAAGGGGGAGCCAGATGAGGAATCCTGGAATAGCAAAAAAGAATGCAGCTTTGGGAATGCCACACGTCTGAATTAAAGCTGTGTCATTTCTTACTGGTGTGACGAATCACTTCCTCTCTCTGAACCTCAGTGTCTTCATAAGTAAATTGTAAAAAAACAAAAACAACAGCCCGACCTAGCATTCAGGATTACTAGGAGGCTGCCGGTGCCACTGCTTTACAGGACAGCCAGGTTTCAAGCGAGGAGACTGGGAGCAAGGATAGAAAGGAGACCAGCGTCAGGGAAAGATGCTCTCGTCGGTTCAGCTGCGCAGGGACTGGAAGCAGTCTTGTGAGCAAGCCTGGCGGGTGGCCGGGGGCGCAGGTGGCCGCAGACAGGGGTCCCCGAAGAGAGGGGAGTGCAGAAGGAGAAGCACCGGGGCTAACGGATGATGCTTCTTGTTTTCCTACTGACAGAGATGTAAGTCTATTACAATATACACAGGGGCATTCTCGTATATCTCTTCTCTTTTTCATTAAACTTTTTCTTACGTGAGTACAGCTGACGCACAGTGCTGCACCAGTTTTAGGGATTATAGTCTGTGCTGCCGCAACAAGTTTATACGTTATGCTTTGCTCACCACAAGCGTAGAATGATTCTTAGGATGTCACGCAGCGTGAGGGTTGGGAGAAGAAGAGGGAGCACGTGAGAGGCATGAGGAGGGGCCACGAAGTGCAGCGCGGCGTGCGTCACGTCAGCTGTCAGCCTGAAACGCTGGGAAGAGGAACACCAAGGAAAAGGCTGTGCATAGCTGAGATGAAACCCTCACCGTAGCTGACCACAGCGGTTTAAGTAAAACAAGACAGGGAGGCGAAGATCATTCATCTCAAAGTTTAAATCGGGCACACCTCAGAAATACGGTGGGTTTGGTTCTGGACCATCCCAACAGCAAGTATCACAGAGTGAGTCAAACGACTCTTTTGATTTTCTGATGCATGTAAAAGTGATGTTTATTAGACTATAGGAGACCATTACGTGTGCAATAGCATTATGCCTAAAAACGCAATGTGCTTGCTGTAATTAAAAAATACCGTATTGCTGAAAAATGCTAACCATCATCTGAGCTTTTGACAAATCGTAATCACTGATTACAGATCACCATAACAAATATAATAATGAAAACATCTGAAATATTGTGAGAACTACCAAAATGTGACACAGAGCCACATACTGAGCAAATGCTGTTGGAAAAATGGCACCAACAGATTTGCCTGATGCAGGGCTGCCCCGAACCTCCCACTGGTCAAGGACACAGTGTCTACGGAAGGCAGTAAGCAAACCATCAAATGCTGTGGCCGTAGTAAAGGAAAGACGGCACTAAGACAACGGCTGGACAGAGGAAAAGTCAACAGAAGAGTAAAGAATTGAGAGTAAAAGTCCCCAAAAGGAAATACAAATAAGGACACAGGGACGGATGTGACAAAGACATCAATTTCTTCCCCTGAAACAGGAAGGAAGACATTGAAAAAGATACTTTGAGGAAGGAAGGCATCTCCATTTTCACATCGAGCAGAAGGCAAGGTTATTTATGTGAAGGAAGGGAAGGGTGCATTTGGGAACCAACAGAAAACACTGAAGACAAGTATGCAGAACTCATGTTTAGAAACAGTTCATCATTGTCAGGAAGCTGCAACTGAAACCCTATCACTTATCTGTTCCTTAAAACTGATTTTCAAGATATAAGACATGTCGGGGACAGGGGAATTTGGGGTGCGGATGAGGGTACAATAAAGTAAGAATGGTTCTTAGCTGGTGATCGGGGCTTCCTTCGAGTCTCTCTACTGTGCTTGTTTGAAATCTCCCCACTGAAAAACTCTCTGAAATGTAAAGACTGCATTTAATTCATCATCGTTCTTATTTCTAAAATCAAAGACACCGCTTGGTAAATAAGGATAGAGAAGGCACTCGTTTCTTCTTATTTTATTTTTGAGAGAGAGAGTGCGCACACACAGGGAGGGGCAGAGGGAGAGAGAGAGAATCCCAAGCACACTCCACACTGAGTGCAGAGCCCAATGTGGGGCTTGATCTCACGATCATGACCTGAGCTGAAATCAAGAGTCGGACACTTAACCGACTGAGCCACCCAGGTACTCCTCTTACTTCTTAATAACATAAGCCTATCCATCTTTACTTTGTTGGAACAGAGATTGATAATGCAAGAGGAGTGCCAGAGATTTCTGTCTTTTAAATTAACTCAGATCTTGCAAAACAGAACTTAGAAAGTCATTACATTGGAAGAGGACAACTGACAGTCAAAAAAGCAGCTATTAAAATGAACCAACTCTCCCAGCACAGCCAAAATTTTAATTCCAAAAATTATGAAAAATCTCTTTTACTTACATAAGAAAAACAATCCCAGAACTTCAGAAGAAATTGAGGAAATTTATGAAGAATCAATATGATAATCCATTCTATAAAATATTTTATGGATGCTTGATTATTGATGAAACCAGCCTGGAAAATCTTGTCAATAATTCTATTCAAGAAATTCTGAGAAAAATAAAGTTCATAAATTAAACTGTTAGGTTAGGGTTACTGTTTTATTTTATTGAGATACAATCGACATATAACACTGCGTATGTTTAAGGTGTCCATCTGTCCATCTTACACGTTCACATGCACATACCATAGCATCACCTCTAGCACATCACAAAATGATTTCTTTTTTATGGTGGGAACAATGAAGATCTAGTCTTGTAGCAACTTTGAAAATAGTTAATTGTAACTTAAACAGGCACCATTAAAAAGAAACAAATGAAGGGCACATTCTGCATGGAGCACTGGGTGTTATGCACAAACAATGAATCATGGAACAGTACATCTAAAACTAATGATGTAATGTATGGTGATTAACATAACAATAAAAAATTTAAAAAAAAGAAAAAGAAACAAATGAAACTTTTTGTTTTTTTTTAAAGTAATCTCTATGCCGAACGTGGGGCTTGAATTCACAGCCCTGAGATCAAGTCGCCTGCTCTACTGACGGAGCCAGCCAGGTGCCCCCAAAGAACTTCAAGTTTTACTGTAAGTAATTATCGGATCTACAACTCTCCAAACAACAACCCTAAAATCTGTTCACTGAAATATAATGATGAGGTACTAAGTACTTTACACTTTACCTGCACATCAATTCTATGAGGAAGGTTATTACTGTGTATTTTTACAGGGAAAAGACTCAGAAAAGTTAAGTGTTTTCCTCAAAACCTAGCAGGTGGCAGAATTCAGATTCAAATAAGCATCTGCCAAAATGTCATGGGCTTATTAAACCTGGAACAAGAATGACGGATGCCTCTGTCCGCAGGAGGCAAACGAGGCCCAAGGGAAGCGGTGGGGGGCCCCTTGCTTCTCTATGTGGACTGCTCATCGCCCACCCATACAGCCTCCAAGACCTTGGAGCTCCCACGTCATCCCCCCTCGCCCCAGGCTTCTCGTCAAAACTGCACTTCCGTCTGGATAACTGAACATATCCAAGTAGCGGGTAAAAATACACACACAGATCTACCTATATAAGATACAAAAACATATGTACTATGTACACCGTTCATTTGCAAGAACAATCTATCTTTAAGAAATTTCTAACTGGCAGAGAGGAGTAGAGCAGCTCACTTGGAGGCCCCGAGACAGCACTGTGAAGGGCAGCACGGCCTCAGGGAGACCTGGTTTTCGATTCCAGCCCCACCATCCACCAGCTGTGTTATGTTACAGGCAGGCCCCCACCTCCCTGAGCTGCGGTGCCCGCTGGACTAGATGAGAATACTCATGCCTGCCCTGAAAGACGGCGATGAAGGTGAAATGCATCCACCAGATACAACGATCTAAAATTCTCAGCAGCGGCTGCTCCATCACGGACGTGCTAGTGCTCGGCTCCCCGACAAGCCCGCCCGCTGTGACAGGCCCCCTATCCTCCAACACGACCCTCTCCCCGGGGGCCTCTCCATTCCAAGGCAAAATGTGCTCTCAGTAACCTAGCCAAACATCTCTAAAGCACTGCTTTCCAAATGCATTTTAAAGTGTAATATGTACAGTATTTTAAAAATCAAATAACATGAAGAGGTCTATATGAAAATCAGCAGCCCCCACATATCTACTAATATTCCTCCCCAGAAAGAATGCTTTTAGCCATTTCTTCTTACCTTTATCCAAACAACTGATGTGGATATACTTCTATACTTCCAGTTACTGAAATGTTTCTCTCTTACAGATATAAGGCCTCATAAAATTGTATTAAAAAAGTTTGATATGTTTTTAAAATTCTCTGAAACATTTAAAGGAGAACAGGAGGGGAGGACAACAAGAACCTGAAGTCGGAGGGAAACTTTTTGTATTCAAAAATACTTTTGAAAATTGTGTGAAATATACCATTACTTTCACATAACGAATCTATTTTCTTACCAGAAATATTAAGCAAACATGATCAGTAAAATCAGACAGAGTCCATTCACCTGTTCCTTGCCTCCTCAGGGAAGAAAAAAGGGAACTAGGGGCAAAGACTCTGTTGTAAGAGATCGAGATCTCGGTCTTGGCTTAGCTGGTTTATACGACCACAGTATTCATGAAGTTAAGGGGGCAGAATCAGCCATAGGAAATGACAATCTCATCCAAAACAGGAGCACTCCAGAGTAACTCAGCTGTGGAAAATTAGCAGCTCATATATGGGTATTGTCTACTCGAATGGCACACCAGACATTAAACAGTTAAAACGTTACTTACGTTAAAGAACGAGAAAAAGAAAAAAATATTAAGTGGTGCCGGGTAAACCAGTTTCCAATTTATTTCTACAACATCTAATTGCCTTAGGATTCTTTTGACTAAAAAAAAAACAGTCCTGAATAACTTCAATTTTAAGAGCGAAGGTATAAATTTTAAGCAGATTACTTTCTCAATTTTAAGACAGCACATGCCAGTTTCTACTGGTTTTTTCCGTATGAAAACACGATGCTTCGAGGGACCAGCGGTCAGAACCATACCTGATCGAAGCTGGGGAAAAGCACCAGCAGCGTCTGCCATACCCGGTTCTTCAGCCGGTGCTGCTGGGAGTTCACGTAGTACCGAGCTCTGGACCTGGACACCAACTCATCCTGGGGCAGGGAGAGGAGCGGCACTGAATTACCTACTGAATCCATGATCCATGGGAACAAAACCAATGACAACTGCAAATTCAAAAGCTTTAAGCAGAGTCCAGGAGCTTATTACCCTCCCAAAGGCAGAAAGGAGGGTAAGAAAGACATGTTCTTGAAAGCATTTAGTTTCCTTTCAAAACAATGAATTCAGTTGCTTTTGTCTGCTTTTAAAATTAGACTATGAACTATAAAAATGTATTCGGTACAAAAAGGATTTAGAAATGTCCGTCTCTATCTTTGTGGCCACTTCAGGTGGGAGACATGGGGTCACCGGGGTGCGAGGAGGTGACAAATGGGACACAGTTTGCGATGAACCGATATAGGCCCTCCTCACTCGCTGCCCCTGTGTCCCGTGCACGTTGGCGGTGATGATGTCTGCGGTCGGAGGTGAAGCCCACTAGGGAACCAGTGTGACCAGCACCTTCCCCAGACACCAGACAATGGCAGTACGGAGCCCTGTCCAGAGCGGAGCTCGCTCTCTCGCCGGCGATGGTCTGTGCGGTCTAAACTCGGCCACCTGCCATGCTGACTTGTGTTCTGTAACTACTAGTGCTTAGCGAAGTTATGACGGCACTAAAGGGTGTACCATATTCAAATGTCCTAATGATGAAAAAGTAGGTCATCCACCACCTCCAAAACCACTGTCACCTAATGGCCCCTAATGTAGACAGTCCTCATTACTTGGTAAATTCTGTGTTCTTCTTCTGTGATCCCATTCTATGCACTTCACTCTGTATAAGATTTTATAACAATAGCTAAATTAACGTAGGTTTTAATGACTCCTCCTCATGATTAAAGTCTCACAACCAGGCTCTCTATTATTTCTTTGGGGACATTTTCTTTTGATAGAAGTGTTTCAGATGTCATCTCCTGCTCAGCCTCAATGCAGCTAAGAATGGAAGCCTCACTAGGGCAGCTCACACAAGCATGGGGGAGCATCTGCACCCCAGGACCCCTGCCCTCGGGGCCTCACTGGAGTCACTGTCCTCACCCCGTCTTCAGCTCAAAATCCTCTGTCCTTTTACTTGTCCTACTCAATGTACTCTTTTATTCAGAAAGATCTTTCTTTTCTCTACCAGTCTATCAACCTCTCTAGTTCCATGCACCTCCTGACCCAACCTGAGCCCCAAGAATAATCTCTACGGTATCTTCAAGAGCACATTCCATTCTTTTCACTACAACCTCAAACCCAGTTGCAAATTCCCTTCTTTGGAATCAACCCAGTGGCTTAAAGATTCTGATCCTCCTTTCACGTTGTCAAGACGGCTGAAGAAAAATCACCTGCCCCCCACTGACTTCATTGAAAGTACGTATTCTCTCTTCAGCTGGGCCCTCCCACCGCTACACCAGGGGTCTCCAACTCTGTAGTGCTCAGAATCACCCTGAAGGCTCCTTAAAACAGACTGCTGGCCCCACCCCGAGTTTCTGATTCAGGAGAATGGGGAGGGGCCCAGGAATCTGCATTTCCAACACATTCCCTGGTGACGTTGAAGCTGCAGGTCCAGAGAACGGAAGAGTAAGATTCCACTCATCAATGGAATCTAAACAAATGAACGGACAAACAAAGCGGGATGAGAACCATCAATACAGAGGGGAGGGGCGGGAGGATGGGTGACACAGGCAAAGGGGAGGGAGGTGCGGGCCACCAGCTAGGGAAGGAGTGCGTCACAGGGATAAAAAGCAGAGCGTAAGGAACACAGCCAGTGACGTCGGGACAGTGAGGTACGGGGGCGGCCGGCAGCTGCGCTGTGGTGAGCACAGCGTCACGTGCAGAGCTGTCCGATCACTGTGCTGTAACACCTCAGAACGACAGAGCGTGTGTGTCAACTACACTCAGACTGGGAACGAACAAGCTCGGTGCCAGACAGTCATTTGCTCTTCTCGGGTCTCCTCCCATTCCCATTTCCACAAGGAGAATCTGAAATCTTCACTAGTCCCCTCCGGGCTTTAACCCCCAGTCTTCTTTCTCTGGCTGCCCCTTCACTCTACCGCCTACCGGCCGGACCCCAGTGTGCTTCTGGAAACTCAGAAATGGCCCCCAGCTTCTGCCCCCGGCGCCCAACCTGCTCTCGGCCACAGCACACAACACCGCCAACGGCCACCGAGACACCGCTTGCAGTGGGAAAGAACAGGCCCTGAGGTCAGACTTTATCATCATGGACAAATTCAGAGCGGTTCCTCTGCCAAATTCTGTACAGACAAGATTCTTCAGTGAGCTAAGTTAAGGTCATGAGCAACACCAGACCAACACCATCCAATTCTGGTTCTATCCTCACTTCTTAGACCTCTTTCTCTGGTTCCCTCTCCTACCAATATACTTCAAGTGTTGGTGTTTCCTAAATCCCCATTCCCGGCCTCCCTCTAGAGTCTTGTCCACATTCATCACTGGGCACGGTGGCTTCCATTTCTTTCCTAAATATCATATTCCTAATTGCCCGTTAGTGGGCAATTTCACATGGATGCCCAACAGCAACTCAAATGTAGTACATCCAACACCAAGTTATGTTCTCAGATCTTCTCTTTCACCTGACCGAAACTGGGGTAATTCAAACACTAGTAATTATTACAATGGACGGAAACACATCAATATGTTTAAGCTAAAAGCAAAAAAACTCACTGATCA
This sequence comes from Halichoerus grypus, assembly GCF_964656455.1. Lineage (NCBI taxonomy): Eukaryota > Metazoa > Chordata > Mammalia > Carnivora > Phocidae > Halichoerus > Halichoerus grypus. Next base: position 71,427,464 of record NC_135718.1, read on the forward strand.
CCTTCAGAAGAAACTAGAAGACACTAGGAAACCAATTCATTATTTTGAAAACTGATAAATAACAGGAAAAAATCTAGCACTGATCCTGCCTTTCCTACAGGAAACATACCTCGGAGTTCTCTAAATACTTCGTATTTGGATACAGATGGATTTCAGCTAATAAATGAAAAAGGAATAAAAGGATTAGAGTATTACCATTCTGCTGCTCTTAAAGAATTAACAGAACGAGGCAATTCATCAGTGACTAACACCCCAAAAGGAGAGCCAGTCAAATATTCTACACTTCCTGAAAGATGGACACTCTTGCCCCACCTCCACCCCCAAAAAGGACAATCAAGCCTATATCTGATCCAGTTCTAGATCTCAACACCATCTTGTATAAAGTCGGGGATCAGAGAAACATCTTAAAAGGCACCACGGAAACTCAAACAGCAAAATCCAGACTGTGGAAGTCCCTAAGATGAAAACAATCTGCTTTCTCCAAAAAATACATTTCAAGTTTGAAACGAATGAGGGGAGTCTGTAGATTAAGAGACACCTCAACCAACCAATGGCAGGGTATGGACCTTATCTGGGTCATTATTTCAAACAAAGAAACTGAGAAAAAAAAATGTAAAACAATCAGGTAAATTTAAACACTGACTGGATATTTGATAATATGAAGGAATTATGAATTCAGGTATGAAAATAGTATTGTAGTTATGGTTAAAAAAAGAATTCTTATCTTTTTGAGATATATACTGAAACATTTATAGATGAAACTGACGTTGGGATTGGCTTCAAAATAATGTGGGCTGGGGGGAATGTCAGAGGTACACCCCTCAAGACTGCCCATCACTGGCTGCTGCTGAGGCCGGGCCAGGAATGGATCCCTTCTAAAGCTACTTTTATAAAATATTTGCAAGTTTCCAGTACAAAGCAAACAAAAAACTACCCGCACGTGCCTCAGTAAAACCTAAAGAAAGGAGAGTGGGGAAGACTGCAAAGGCCAGGAGCTGAGTACTGCTCGCCCGCTGGGTGGCCAGGCCGCCATGTGCCTGGAGGTCCTTGAAGATCGCCCCAGCCGGCCACCACCTCCACCTCCTCCCGGTTCACGCTCTCCATCCATGGACTCAAAACTGAACCTTGAAGGTGACACCTCAGGCACACAGGGTCGAAGCAGACACAGCCGTGTGTAATCCCCACCCCCTGTGGCTTCTGCACTCCGGTGGGAAAGACTGACTTTAAGTACTACCCTGTATTAATTCTAACTGACATCACTGCTACAACTTCAACCTTCCCCTCGGTTTTCAAGGCCAACCATGTTTCTGTCTCTTCCCTCTAGAAACGACCCTGCTTCCTGGCTCATAACACAAGTGTCCCAGGTGCTCCCTCCCTCACGCCGACTCGCCGCCACCTGCCCGGCTCCTCTCTCCAGCTCAGAGAAGAGGTCACTCCTGACTACAGTGAGCCGGCCCACTCTGCTCTGGATGAGATCCTTTTCCACTTTCTCCAGGATTATTCTTTCATTTTTCTTTATTTTCAAATTACCCTTTTATTAGTTGCTCTGCTCAATCTTCTTCATCTTCAGAAACAGCTGCTTGGCCTGAGCCGGTGTCTAATACATCACTTTTCTGTCTTCCCGTTTCCTAAATAAAGCCGATCCTTCTATTGGACATTAGAGCCAGTCTAGACTACTCAAATATTTTTTTAAAAATATATAATTCACGTACCATAAAAATCACCATTTTAAAGTGTCCCATTCGGTGGGTTTGGGTACTTTCACAGAGCTGTGCAAGCATCACCACTCTATTCCAGAGCATTCTCACACTCTGAGAAGAAATCCTGTGCAATCGCTTCCCGATCTCTCCTCCTCCCGACCCGGCAGCTACTCATCTGTTCTGTCTCTATAGATCTGCCCACCCTGGACACTTCCTGTAAGTCACACGCTGGGTGGCCCTCTATGAAGGGCTTCTTCTCACTTAGCATAATGATTCAAGGTCCCCAACGCTGGTTATTTTCAGTCTGTTTGTTGTAACAGCCATCCTAGTGGATGTGAAGTGGCTCCTCAAGGATTTCGCCTGTCTGACCATTGCCACGCTCTCCGTAACCAGCATTTCTCCCCTCTATCGGATCGTTTCCTTCAACATACAAACAAGCCCCCTCCAGACCCCATCCCAGCCACTCCTTCTCATCAGAGCAAAGTCAAGAGGGCCTATATTCACAGTCTCTACTGGCTCCCCAACCATATGTCTCTCAGCCATTCCACTGAGGTTCTCATTCTCACCATCCCAGGAGAAGATCTTTGTAGAGGTGACTAACGACAGCCTTCTTGCCAAATCTGACGGCCAGTGGGCAGCCTCATGTCCCTCCACGCCTCCAGTCAGCACCTCCCTCATGACCTGGGGACACCAGCCTTTCCGGGCATCCTCCAACCTTACTCATGGTGCACCCAGAGTTCCGCCCAATGGCACCGGTCAGAGAGGCCCTCCCTGACCCTATTCCTCCTCATCCTGCTTTACTTTGCTTCCACACACTCTTACATTTTGTATCATGCATCAATATTCACTATAATACATCTCTGTGTTCCAGCTGATGGAGCACCTGCTACTCTACTCATCCTTTAGGGAATCAATAAACACTATTTCCTCTGAGATGTCTTCCCTGACTCCAATGGTGCAAAGGGGGCATTTTTACGTAAAAAAACCCCTCCCAGATTGTATATAACTGAAGCTGACCTGCTGCCTTCAGAAAACAAATGCATGATGAACACTGTTATTTCAATACGAGTGGCTTAAGTGGGGGCTTCGGTCATCGATTACATCCGGCATAGCCCACAGGTGACAAAGCAGACCAGGACTCTCTCTAGCCCAACCTGAAATTCAGAAGAGAGCACTGTATTTGACTTTACCCCTTCCTATCTTCTCCCCAGATTTATAAATGATTTTGCATCAAAAAATATCAATTCTTTACATTATGCCACTTCCTAAATCTTTTACCTTTCTATTCCGTTTCTTACACAAAATAACGTATGGATAGATCACTCTAAACACAACTGCCTTTGACTGGCACCAGGAAACACACCGAGCGAAGTTCAGACAATACAGGCAAAACACTCTTCTCTAAAACCAAACAAGCTGCACAATCACTAACCAGAAGTTAACTAAAACTAGGGAACATAAACCTCACGTTTCTTCCTGATGAAAAATGTTTAGGGCGCCTGGGCAGCTCAGTCGTTTAGCGTCTGCCTTCGGCTCAGGTCGTGATCCCAGGATCCCGGGATCGAGTCCCGCATCGGGCTCCCTGCTCAGTGGGGAGCCTGCTTCTCCCTCTGTCTCTGCCTCTCCCCCTGCTTGTGCTCTCTCTCTGACAAATAAATAAATCTTAAAAAAAAAATATGTTTAGACTACATACTGTGTCAACATATAGAGCAAATGTTGGATTTTGACTTGTTAGTTGCACAGAAACAAAGACAAAGTAAAATAAGGCATATTTACTTTATCTAATAGCTTGATTGCAAGATCTTCCATAAACAACTTATGAGACACATTTGAGCCATGTAATAAACACAGGAATTTGACAGCGCAAATTCTCACATAGTGGTCTTCTCTTTTAGTACTAAAAAAATGTAAAATGACAAACTTTGTTAATACATTTTCAAAACAGAAAAATACTTCAAGCATTCATTTCAAAATATCAAAACCTTCCAAGGATTTCTAAACTGAAGCAGCTTCATACTTAATGACAATGCTTTTTCAATTCAGGATAACAGAAGATAACAAATGAGTATCTCAAAAGGAGAACCTGTACAGAGTCTGAGCAAATTCCTCCAGACTTCTGGCAGAACAGTGCACACACTACCCATGTGTGTGGCCAACGAGCTCTTCTCTGTAGATGAAACAGATCATAGCTCATGAAACAATTCCTTACAGAAGACCATGGACACCTGACACCTGATGTCTTTACTGTGCGCGGGACACAGATGTTCTCCAGGTGCGGGGCAAACTCGTGAGCACCACGGGCTCTGAGTATCCCAGTATGTTCTGTGTCCAAATGTGGGAAGATCAATTCAGTCAAATTGTTAACACGTATTTCCAAAGTTCATGATAGCTGCTAAGATGTGAATAAACGTCTAACAACAAAACATCTGTCTAGTAGAAATCAAAGTATTTTGGAACCAACAACTAAAAAATTTCACTTTTATTGCTAAACTAAACCTGCCAAGAAAACAAAAAATCAATTAAAGCAGTTAACTAATGAAAAATGTATATAGTTAATGAAGAGCGCCAAATGATTTAAAACACAGCAATGACTCTCAGACTAACACTCTGTGATACCTATACACAATTATCATTTGTATATTTTTTTATAAACATCTAAACACAAAAATTTTTTAAAATTATGTGGAAAAATAAAATGAAAAATACCTAGCTGACAAGCTCCAAAAAAATTAAATTTAGAGGTTAGATAAGAACAGTGTTATCCTAGAAATGAAAACTTTAACGAAAGATATTGAAAGAGCCTTTAAAAGCATGTTAGGAGTAATTTTATTTTTGTGTGTGGTATATTGACTTGTTAAATGGTGAATTGTGACTCCCTCACCAAAAAAGAATAACATGTGTGTGCTAAAGATCAGCCCCTACCTAAAAGAAAGAGAGGAACGGGGTTTTATGTTCCCCATAGTCATTTTCTTTTTTTTTTTTTTTAAGATTTTATTTATATATTTGAGAGAGAGAGCATGAGAAGGGGCAGCAGAGGGAGAGGGAGAAGCAGGCTCTCAGCCGAGCAGGGAGCCCGACCTGGGGCTCGATCTCAGGACCCCGGGATCATGACCTGAGAAGGCAGATGCTTAACTGACTGAGCCACCCAGGCACCCCTGTCATTTTTTTATTTATACTGGACTTGACACCAAAAATTTTTCCCCCAGAAAATCTTCATTTATTCCCATCAAGAATGTAGTAACACTGTAAAAAAACATCTTCCGATGTCATGTTAGACTTTCTTCTTTTTCTTCATCTTTAAAGAATTGTTTAAGGTTATCAAATTTTAGCAAAGAGTTTTAGATCTGAAATATTAGCAAGGGAATAGGATTTCTAACATGCCTTGAAGGCTCTTTCAATATCTTATAGAGATCACTAGTAAACATTTATTAAATTTAGCAAATACAGGATGTCTCTCATCTGATGTTAAATTTTGAATATTCCATTTATATCAAGGTGTGGAAAATCCACCCTACTTACTTTTCAATAACTGTGTTTGCTGCACAATCATGTCCGAGATTTTCTATGTAGGTCTGCACATCCTGAATAAGTCTTCCCATAAAAAATATTTGACAAAGAACAGGTTTTAGATGGGAAAAAATTAAAACCCCAAATTTAAAGTTAATTAATGTTTTATATTCTTCTAATTGAAAGCCTCAAAATAAAGACCTAATTCTACACAATTAGGTACTTAATATGAATCATGACAGGTTGAAACAATGGCATCTTTTACCTTTGATCACGCCTAAACACAGTTCCAAATATACAAGCCTCGAGGACAAGTTCGCTATAATTTTTAGCACTTGATAAAGATACTTGGGACACATTTGAAGCAGAAACTATCCAAGATTTGCAGCAATAACTTATGAGTGTATTGAAGACTCCAGTTTTTACAGCAGACATTTCAATTATCTTGTACATAATCTAGAATGAAACACAATGGTCTTTTTATTCTTTGGCCTGTTCAGGTACGGAAAAAAAAAAAAGTGTTGCTGAAAACTTACTTGAATGGCTTCAAATGACAGTTTCGACATAACCACAGAGTATAAAAAATTAAAAATTCTTTACTGTTAAAATTCTGTGAGATGATCAATAATCACAGAATGCTAATTTTTCATTTCTCAATAATAAAACTAAGTAAAATTTTACCGATAGTGATATCGCCCCAGGACCTTCCAAGAGAAACGACTGCCCAAAGTAATAGAAGAAAGGAAGGAAAAACATGCCCCCCTTGACATTTTCCGTCCTCTCTGCATTTTGCCAGTGCCCCCTTCCGCCCCCGTGTTCCCCAAGGCAGCAAAGACCCCGGTCTCCAAGTGTGTCCTGTGTGCAGGACAGCGGCGTAATAAAAGGACTTTATCTTCCATTCCCCCTTTGGATAATGAGGTATACATGTATTCCTAGGCATGATGGCATCCACCACGTCATGTTCCCTACTATCAGTGGTTGTAAATGCAAATGCCACCAGGAACCAGGAGGACCTTTTGCTAAGGTTATATTCAGAGAAATATTTCTCTGTACAAGAAAAGCAACAGCACAAACGTGGTGACAAATGGCACCTGCCGTCTGCCTTCAGTATCCAGGAGTCAAGGGCTCGCTGTGGAGTGCAGAAGTAGAAGGGGCATGCCCTCTCTGGACGGGCAGCTCCTAGGAACGGCCAGTGCAGCTAGGCCATCCCATTTTCCAACATTCTAAGAGAAGGGGAAATATAGATTTTCTTGCAAATTTCCCAATTCTTAAAGGTTGGCAACTCATTTAAAAATGTTTAAGCATTATATGCATCAAATAAAGTAAATCCGTGTGGCACGTGTGGCTCACAGGCTACTCTTCCATCTCACAGAGCTTGTTCTTACTCATCACACTGAAGAAGGTTCAAAATATTTGTGGACTGAATGAGTGAATACACAACAACAAATCTAGTATGGAATTACAAATAGAACTCTCTTCTTCCTCGTGTGCTAGAGGTCACACAAATTAAAAAGAAAACAAAAAGTGACCTCCTTTGAATCTAAAGTAGTCAAATTCATAGAAATAGAAAGTAGAAAGTGATTACCACGGGCTGGGGGAGGGAGGAGAAGAGAGTTGTTTAAGGGGTATGGAGTTTCAGTTCAAGTTAAGAAAGTTCTGGAGACCTGTTACAACAACGTGAACATACTTTACTGAACTGTACACTTAAAGATGATTAAGATGGCAAATTTACATTTTACCCCATTGTAAAAAAAAAAGTTACCTCTTTTATTTTGAAATATGCCTGGCCCTTGATTTTCGCAGCAATGGTAAGAACTTTGGTATCAAAAACAAACTGAACAAAAGCTTTTAAATTAGACCAGAATATCAGCTGAGTATTGCTTAACGCAGATACAATTTTCCAAGCCATGTCAAAAGACTCTACACAGAGTGATTCAGAGGAGGTCAAAAGCTGGAAGGAGAGAAGAAAGAAAGAAATACGTAAGAATGACTTCATTTCAGAAACTGATCTCTGGTCCCACAGTTATTCTTCAATCCCCGTCTCACTGTATCTTACCTTGGGAACTAGAACTTTCATGCAGTGGAACACAGGCAGAACCTGGTCCGAAGGCAGGACTGTGAGGGCTCCTAGCGCGGACTGCAGAGTCCTCACGGGCATCTGAATAGCAGGCAGGATGGGCTCCAGAACGTCACCCTCCGACGCTGGGATAAGGGTGTGATATTTTCTCAACAAGAAAGAGAGGCAGACCCACTGATCGTGAATATATTGTGCAACTACTTTCCCCCATCCTTGGGAAGCTGATGATTCTTCAAAAAAACTGAAACAAAACATACAGTCACCATCCCTTGCTCCTTCAAGTCTGGCTCAGTTCCTTGTGCATGGAGTAACGATCCTTACAAGAAATCACAGTCACTGTTAAAGATCCCGGCCCACAAAAAGCAAGGAAACCACACGGACCTCAAAGTTCTAACTACCCTGAATGTAGGTACTTTCCTTCCCTGTAAGGGATTCACTGAGAACTACATGCAGTAAAGTCAGTGGCTTTCCAGTAACAGATGCTATAGCTTCAAATTCCCATACCCTATAAATACAACTGGGCAATCACTCATCTCAACGATGAAAACAAAAATGAAATTTTAAACATTAGCAACCAGATGCCTTTCACACATGTGCTGCCCTCCGGGGTGGACACACCTGCTCTGCTCCTCCGTGTGGGGCTTCTGCAGCGTGTGGTTGAGCGGGAGAGAGGAGAGGAACCTTTCCATGGGTCCGGCATCCAGAGAGTCGAGCTGTAGTTCCGGCTTCTGGTCAACAGCCTCACACACCATGGCCAAGGCAGCCATACTAATGACCCTCTGAATCTGCCTGGCAAGTGTCGGCTCCTGAGGGGGAAATGGAACAATCTTTTAGTTCATGAGAGCCAATCTTGACCATCGGGACCTGAGGCCCAGCCGAAGGATGCCTCCCGCCCGCCTTCCCCTCTCCCTGCCTGCTACTGAACATCAGAGGTGACAAAAGGAAACCCAATACTACAAGTCCTTCAGTGTCACCAACCTCTGTGCGATTGGCGGTGACCAAATTTAAAGTGGCAATAAAAACTCAGCAGCTCCGACTAAGACAACAATTTGATCTCTCCGGTTTGGCAGGGGAATTCCTGGACATGATCCATGACCGAGCAGCCACATATTGAACCTCCAAGTGTATGTGAAGCCCTACTTCTCAGCCTTTTTCCTGCTCTTGTACACATTTGGATACACTTCTGTGGATGAGTCTTAACTTCAACTGTTTGGCTGAATTATGTTAAAAACAAAACAAAAGAAAACAACGAGGCTCCAGGCATCCATGTAGTAACTCCTTCACCAGCTGTACACTGTTTCCGGAGAAGTGACACAGCCCGCAGCTCAGAGCTCCTCACGAGCCTCAGGCACGAGGCTGAACCCCGGCTCTGCACTTACTACAGTTGGGCTACGGACACACTGCAGCTTAGTTTCCTCACCCATGAAACGGGGACAGTGAGAGAATCTACTTCAGAGGGTTACTGTGAAAATCACACAAATGGGTGATGTCATGGAAAGCACTTGAAACTCTACACGCAGGAACAAAAAGAAAGGAAACCAAGACAGCCTGGCTTCATACTTGCAGAGAAAATCAACTGTGTCGAGCCAAGAAGCCAGGAGAGCCGGCAGGAGCCCGCACTTTGAACACAGCTGCACGGAGGGACCATGGGCAGTGCCGCCACATACAGCAGCCAGACCCATCTCTGCCCGGAATGAACTTCCTACTCCTCACTCCACACCTTTCCTCACCAACTCCCTAAAATAAAGCAAGTACCTCTATGTATAAATTTTACATAGTAACACTGTCAACACAAGAAATAAAATTTAGGGGCGCCTGGGTGGCTCAGTTGGTTGAGTGTCTGCCTTCAGCTCAGGTCATGATCCCAGGGTCCTGGGATCGAGCCCCGCATCAGGCTCCCTGCCCAGCGTGGAACCTGCTTCTCCCTCTCCCTTTGCTGCTCCCCCTGCTTGTGCTCTCTCTCTAATAAATAAATTTAAAAATCTTTAAAAAAAAGAAAAGAAATAAAATTTACTATTACTTTTAGCCAATATGGTCCCTGTTAAGCTTAACGTAATTCAGTGAATTACTAAAACAAGCAAGCCATCTTTAAGAATTACTGTGATATGGTTCATGATTTTGGTCTACATTTAAAACTCACAAAGTCCTTTTACAGCACTAACACACTAATACTTACTAGACAGGATGCTGAAGTAGTAAGTAGGCCTCCTTATCATTTTTTGGGACAGTTCTTGAAAACTACTTTAAAAAGCAGATTATTGGGGCGCCTGGGTCGCTCAGTCAGTTGAGCAGCTGACTCTTGGTTTCGGCTCAGGTCATGATCTCAGGGTCTTGGGGTCAAGCCCCACATTGGGCTCCGTGCTCAGCATGGAGCCTGCTTAAGATTCTCTCTCCTTCTCCCTCTGCCCCTCCCCCCTCCTAAAAAATTAGATTATTAAAGCAATCAAGTACCTTCTCTGTTTTAATTAGCAGCCTGGACTACTCTATGATTTAGCTCAATTTTATTAAACACTTATAATGTGTTAAGTGAAAATAGCTAACATTCAGTGAGGACTTTCTATGTGCTGGGCACTGTTCTAAAGTTTTAACATGTATGAGCTTGCTTTAATTCCCGTTGTCAACTCTATACCCCTCATTTTGCAGGTGTGGTAAATGAGGCACAGGGATGTTAAGTAATTTCCTCAAGGTCACATAGCTAGCAAGATTAAAGCCAGGATCCACATCTAGAAAGTCTAATTCCAAAGCCTGTGCTCATAACCACTATACCTTTTTATGCCATGTTTAAGAAAAGCTTCCAGGTACTAAAAAGGATCCAGAGGAGAAGACACATAAACATAAGTTATTGCAAAAACAAGACAGATAGAGGTAAACACTACAATGGAGGCATAAAGAAAAAAAGATAAATGAAGGAAGCAGTGAGACACTGATCCAAGTTGGGCCCTAAAGGATGAACCAGATTTTTGACAAGTGCATCCTGGAGGGGAGGGAATTGTTGGTGAAAGGACCAGACAGAAGGAAAGCCCAGATGAGGAAGAAGGTGGTATGTGCTTGTGATCCGTGAAGCTCTATGAGGAGGCCCCTATGCATGACTGCAGCATAATGGCACTGGGGGGCGAGGGGAGGGAGGAGAGAGGAGGCAGCAAAAGACCAGGGTAGACAACAAGGTAGACGGCCAAGGATACAGGCTGCTGGATGTATTAATACACACCACGTGTTATACATCACATATGTGTTATATGTCACCTATCACATATATGTCACGTATCATATACATACTTAGACATGTTGAAGTGTCTCTTACTGGTACTTGGGCAAAGACTCAGTTCAGTGCAAATCCACTCTCTGTATCTAAACAGCTTTAAGACTGAAGTCACCACACCTTTGTTATATACCTATAGGAGTCCCAATCTTCACCAAGTACTATGAACAAAGGATACTATTTTAAATTTCAGCAGATGCTTTTCATATCAGAATGTTAATAATCAAATCTATAGGGCGCCTGGGTGGCTCAGTTGGTTAAGCGACTGCCTTCGGCTCAGGTCATGATCCTGGAGTCCCGGGATCGAGTCCCGCATCGGGCTCCCTGCTCGGCAGGGAGTCTGCTTCTCCCTCTGACCCTCCCCCCTCTCATGCTCTCTCTATCTCATTCTCTCTCTCAAATAAATAAATAAAATCTTTAAAAAAAAAAAATCAAATCTATATTCTACATATGCTTATTCAACATAACTACACACCTTGAATGAAGGATTACCTGTCCACTGTCAATCTCTTGAAGATGCCGAATGGATGCATTTTTCAGAGGAGAAATAACTCTCCAAATGGGGTTGCCTCTTTTCCACCCAACCTTCAAATGGGTATTTATAAGCTCAGTTAATACCATCAGGTATAAATGGCAACGATCCAGATCCGAAACCTAAAGACAAACAGTAACAATTAACATGCAGGGTCCGTGATTTTTACCAAACTATGAGAGTTCAGACAGGAAATAAATGACCTTATTTAAACGTACTAAGACAAGAATTGAGAGAAAAAGTCATTTCCTCCAAGAAGCCCTCCATGATCTCCCCATGCAGAGCTAAGGACTCCCTTCTCCGAGCTTACACAGCAACTCTGCATTCAGTATAACTGCAGCACACGTCATGATTCACTCATCTGGCTCACGAACGTTCTACCAACTCTTGCATCCCAGGGCCAACAGATCATAAATAACAATTAAAGTGGTGACAACTGCCTTTGTTTTAGGCAGGTTATGATCCTCCGTTCTTACTAGGAAGGTTAAGGTCCCATTTTGCTAAGACGATGACTAAGTTCTGGAGAGGTCAAACAGCTCAGCCAGCATCTCAGAGCTGGTAAGTGGGAGAGACGGAATCAAACGCAGGTCTTTGCGACGTTGAGTTGCAGGGTTCAGTCCAGCGCTACCACCCGCCAGCTCTGTGACCCAACCTCTGTTGGCCTCAGATTCCTTATCCACAAAATGGGGAGGGTAACATCTACCCACCACGGGGATGGATGCGGATTCTTTTCAAAGAATTGAGAAAGTATGGTAAGTGGACTAGCCCTATCATCAGTATACCAATTACTGTATCCTTGGCAGACTTTCGGGACACCAGGAAGCACATGATTCCTGCATTTAATCGGTGCTCACGGAGCAAGCACGACATGTCAGGCATGTAGCCAAGTGCCAGGACATGGCACAGACGGAGAGACACAATCGCAGGGCCTGGTGGAGACCGAACACCAGCTGTGCGAGTGAGGGATCAAGTGCCAGAGAGGATTCCTGAATGTGGGGCTCAGGAAGCCGGCTGGATGGTGGAACATTCCTGAGAAGGGAATGGCGAGGGGCGCAGTTCTGAACGGCTTAAGTGTGAGAAATGCAACTTGAGTTGTCCAAGAGCACCTGGCTGACGGAGCAGTGAGCTCGGGAGAGCCGCCAGCGGTGGAGACGGAGACATAGGGTCCCTGGCACAGCTGAAGCTGGGGGTGCAGCCCAGACCGCCTCACAGGAAGAATGGGAGAGAAGAAGGGCACAGGCCACGCTTTCTAAAGCTCCCATGTTCGAGGCTCTCTAGTGGAGAACGCATAATTGAAGGGAAGGCGGGGGTGATGGCAGAGAGATGGGGCCACCCCAGGGACGGCTGGTGTTTTGAGGGCCAAGTGGCTGACGTGTCCAGTGGGGCTGAGGAGTCACGAAAACCATGGATTGAGGGGCGCCTGGGTGGCTCAGTCGGTTAGGCGTCTGCCTTCGGCTCAGGTCATGATCCCAGGGTCCTGGGATCAAGCCCCACTTTGGGTTCCCTGCTCAGTGGGAAGCCTGCTTCTCCCTCTCACACTCCCCCTGCTCATGCTCTCTCTCTCAAAAAAAAAAAAAAAAAGAAAAGAAAAGAAAAGAAAATCATGGTTTGAAAAGTATCCATCAGGTTTATTTATGACAAAGGAATCACTGACAGCTTCAGAGAGAGCCGCTTCTGGGCTTCAACAGAGGCAGAAACCAGGTGAGAATGGAGCTGTGGAGTGTTTATAGATTCAGCTTATGGAGAGAAGGAAATTAGGAGCTGGAGGGACCAGGGAATAGAAAGAGTGGGTTCCTTGACATGAGGGACTATCAAAGCTGTTTCGGGGCTCATGAAAGAATCCAGGAGACACGGAGAGGCTGAGAATACGAGAAAGAAGGGGTGGCGGACCGTCAACAGTCAGGTCCTGGAGCAGATGGAAGGGGACACAGGCCAGCTCCCAGGGAGGCCGGAAACAGGTTCAGAGCCTGGGGACTGCGCTCCCTGGGGGGCCGAGGGCAGGCGCCCCCGGGAGCAGCCCGTAGCAAGTACCAGGGCCCATCCTCGCTCCCTATATTCTACGTATGCTTTGTAGCTTGAAATCAGCCATGGAAACAAATACTACAAACCAGGGCTTTCTTCCCCGAGAGCAGTCGTTAAACAAAATCACACGAACCCTTCCCCTTTTAAAAGCTATTTTTAGCATCAAATTCCAAACAAAAACAGTTATGTTCTATAATGGATACATGAAGGTTCATCATACTTCTGTGTGTGTCTGAAAATTTCCCTAAAAAAGAAGGTAAGATAATACTGATGATAATAAAGTGATGTTGAAGCAAAACAAACCAAAAGAGTTATTTCTTTATTAAATGCCTTCTTGGAAATGTAGGTATAGCAAGGCCACTATTAACAACTGCTTAGTAAGAAGACAGTTAACACTCCCCACTCCAGAGGGCTTTTTCTTCATAGTTTCCTTGCCTTCCTACCATAACAGCTCAGGTCCTTCAGTATAGAACTTGCCTTTCTGTATTTTCACACCTGCTCACGAGCCTATCAAACAAATGTACTTAATTGAGTATTCTAATAAAAATTAAAATAAGTATATTTTCTCACTTTATTAACAATCTACTTATTCTAAAGCTTCAACATTTGTCCCTAGAGATTTCAACTAAAAAAAAAAATTAAGAATAATAAGCATTTCTATAAGAATCAGCATTTTCAAAATACTCTGGAAGAAAAAGGAAAAATTTTTTTTTCTCTCTTTTTTTAACTTCCAGTGCAGTTTACATGCAGTGTTATATTAATTTCAGGTGTTCTCATCTGTCCTAGAGGGAACAAAGTATGTGGAGAATACAGACAGCAGAAAAGGACACTCACCTCAGACCGACTATTATCTATTCTGTGTTTCAGAATCGCTTATGGAGCTTTAGAAACAGACCCATACTGATGCCTGGTCCCACCCCAAACCTGCCAAATCCCACTCTCTGGACCTTAGGCCAAATACGCCTGAATACTCGAAGCACTCCAGTGAGGTCATACCACGCGGACCTCTCAGCCCCTGGGGAGTGGATGTATTATCTCCATTTTGTGGATGAGAAAGCAGAGGCTCGGAAGAGCTACATAATTCTCCCAAGGCCTCGGTTATGACACGGGTGGAATGGAACGAGGAGACTCTGAAGCTCAGAGTTTTTTCTGCTTCCTAAGTGGCTTCTCCAGAAAGTATCACATTAATTTTCTCAATTTCATACAGTGCCTGCCAGTAAGTAATCACTCAAATATTGATGAAAAGAATGGAAAGTTGCTCCCGTGAGTACTTACACTACTTAGTTCATTCATAGTAAGCCGTCGGAGGATAAATTCGGAAACGCTCTCAGTGGCAGACATGACAAAGCTCTGAAGAAATGTAAACACCTCATCTGTACAGGGGGAAAAAGTGTGTAACTGAAATGACAGAAATATAAGTTCCTTGGTACAAAATATGCCAGATTTTCTAGTAAAAGTACAACTATGTTAAGCATATGGGTGCATCACTTACCAAAAACGAATTCCAATAATATAACAGTCATTAGTACCATGGGGCAATCTATAATTCACCTTAAAGATCATTTAAGAGTTTTAGTTCTGGGTAAGATGGAACAGGGGCATACCAGCCTCTCTCACTATAAAACGTGGACAGAATATCTGAGCATCTATGTGGAGACCCTAAAAGGTAAAAAGTAGCAGACAGATTCAGAAAGCAGTAACACCCAACAGACTGAAACCACGCACAGGAGCAGTCAAGAAAGTGGGCAGCATGATGGCCCTGACTTCTGACCAGAGAGTGGAAAAGGGGAACCCCAGAAAAGCAGACAATGAGTCCTCAGGAGGTTCCAGAGGGGGGATGCTTAGGACAATGGCCCCAGAACATGGTTTGTGAACTGCTGGGCTCACCCCGAGAGGCTATGCATGGACCTGCGAGTGAGCAGCATCCCAAAGACTTTCTGAACTGAACTAACAGAGACACAGCCACCCAGGTCCCAGACTGGCCACCGGGTGGATCACATGTGGTGCAGGTCAAGACAGCACCACAACGCCGACAGTGGAACCAACAGGCACAGAAACCGGAACGTCAGGAATTAAGGGCTAACCCTAAGCCAACTGTCTGCTTACACAAGATTATCAACATTCTCCACAGGATTTAAACAAGACCCAGAGTCTCATAATATAATATTCAAAATATCTAGGATTCAATCCAAAATAACAGGGCACGTGAAGCATCAGAAAATTCCTAGCTCACAAGGGAAAAGATAATCTGCCAATGCCAACAATGAGATGATGTTGACTCCAGAAAAACCCGACAAGGACTCCAAACAGCTAATGATAAAAATGCTTCAACAATTAATCAACACACCCTCTTGAAACATATGGGAAAATAGAAAGTCTCAGCAAAGAAACATAAGATACACACAAAAACCAAATAGGAATTTTATAATTGAAAAGTATAAGTACTGAAATTTGAAGAACTCACTGGATGGGAACAGTAACAGAAAGGAGAAGCATGAGAAAGGAGTCAGTGAACTTGAAAACAGATCAATAAAATAAATCATATGCAGTATGACATAGTATAACCAAACTGCTGAAAACTAAAGACAAACAATCTTGAAAGCAGAGAAAAATAGCATATTACCTAGGTGAAGAACACACTGAATTACTACAGAATTCTAATGAGAAACCATGGCAGCCAGAAGCAAATGGAATACGTTTAAATTGCTGAAAGAAAAGACCCGTCAAACCAGAATTTTATATCCAGTGAAAATATTCCTCAGAAGGTGAAATAAAGACATTCTCAGATGAAGGAAAACTAAGAGAATTCACTGCCAGCAACCCTATTCCAAAAGAAATGCTAAAAGCTGTTCTTCAAACACAAGGCATATGATGCCCCAGGAAAACATGGGACGTCAGGGATGAAAGAAAAGCAAAAGAAACTGCAAACATCTAGGTAAATACAATAGGTTCTTCTCTTGTGATTTTTAAAATCTCTTTGATGGTTGAAAGCAAAAAGGATAACATTGTCTGGTAGTTATCAACAAATGTAGCTGTAAGACAACTATAATACAGGGGGGGAAGGGCAAAGGAGTCCATAGGGTGGTAAAGTTTCTACATTCATTTCACATGGTAAAACATTAACTCTAAATAGATTGAAAAGTTAAGTGTGAATACAGTAGTCCCTAAAGCAATCACAAACACACACACATGGACACACACGTATGCGTGCACACACACACACAGAATATTAAATATTTAGTAAAAAACACAACAGGTAAATTAAAATGGAATACGAAATAATGTTCAAACTGCCCAAAACAAGCCAAAAGAGGGAAAGACGGAAATGAAAAACAGAGGGAATAAACAGAATGCAAAAAATAAAGACTGAAATTGAAACACATATGTAATTATATTAAATGCAAATAGTCTACACCAATTAAAAGACAGTGTCAGAATGGATAAAAAAATCATGACCCAATTATATAATGTATATAAGAAATTTGCTTCAAATATAACAATCTAAATAGAATAAAACTAAAAAGCCAGGAAATACTACTATGCAAATTCTAATCAAAAGAAAGTAAGAGTGGTTATATTACTACTAGACAAACCAGACTTCAGAGCAGAGGAAATAACCAGGGATCAAAAGGGATACTGCCTAACAAGGAAAGAGTCAACTCAGCAAGAAAATGCACTATCCTAAACAAACAGGTACCTAACAACAGAACTGCAAAACATGAAGCCAAAATAATAGAACTAGAAAGAGAAAGAGATAAACCCAAACTCAGAGTTAGAAACTTCAACACTCCTCTCTTAGTAACAGAATAAACAAAAAACAGCAAGGACATAAAACTGAAAAATACCATGAAAATCTTGGATCTGATATTTATAGGACACTCCACCCAACAACAGAATACACGTTCTTTCCAAGTGCACATGGAACAGTATGCAAGACAGACTATACCCTAGATCATAAACAAACCTTAATGAAGTTTCAAAAACTGAAACTGTACAAAGTATGCTCTCTGACTAGAATAGAGTTGAATTAAAAATAACAACAGAAAGATAACAAGAAAATCCCCAAACACACTTCTAAGTAATTCATGAGTAAAAGAGAGTGTCTCAAGAAAAGTTAGAAAATACTTTGAACTGAAATACAACATATCAAAAGTTTTGGGATGCAATTAAAGCAAAACTTAAAAAATTTATAGCACTAAAGGTCATTTTCAAAAAGAAGATCTAAAATCAACAACCTATACTTTCACCTTAACTTTTTTAAAAAGGCAAAATAAACCAAAAGCAAGCAGACAGAAGCAAACAAAAAAACAGAAATCAATGAAATTGGAAAAAAAAAAAAAAATCGAGAGAAAAAAAAAAAATCGATGAAACCAAAAGCTGGTATTTTGAAAAGGTCAGTAAAATTGATAAACCACTAGCCAGTCTTAAGAGAGGCAGAGACAGAGAGAGAGGATACAAATTATCACAGACCCCAGATGCTGCACACATTAAAAGGAGAAGGGATTACCATGGGCCATGGACAATTCTAGAAATATAAATGTTCCCACTCACAAATGCCATGATTGTCTATAAAGAAAAATCCCAAGGAATCTATTTTAAAAAAAACAAAAAACAAAAACCCCCCTCATAACTAATAAGTGCTTCAGTGAGGTCAGGGGATACAAGGTCAACACACAAAAATCAATCACATTTCTGTATACTAGCAATATACAACTGAAAAGCAAAATTTTAAAAAATTTATCACTTACAATAGCTTCCCCCAAAAGACATACTTGGGCACAAATCTAACAAAACCTGTATAGGATCTATATGCTGAAAACTAAAAAGCTCTGATGAAAAAGATCAAAGACAGCCTAAGTAAATCGAGAGACACACTATATTCATGGACCAAAAGTCTCAAAATAATAAAGGCAATTCTCCATAAATTGATCTAAAGATTTAATGCGATTCAGTCAAAATTCCAGGATTTTTTTTTGGTAAATACAAGCTGATTATAAAGTTTATATGGAAAGGCAAAGGAACTAGAATAGCTAGAAATAAGAATTTGAAAGAAGCATCCTACCTATTTAAAGAGTTATTGTAAATCTACAGTAACCAAAACAGTGTGGTATTGGCCAAGGGATAAACATATAGATCAACAGAAGAGAGTCCAGAAGTCGATCCACACAAATATGGCCAATTATTTTTAAACAACTTTACTGATATAATTCATGTAACATAATTCACCCATTAAAAGCATATAATTCAATGGTATCTAGTACAGTCACAGATATGTGCAACCATCACCATAGCCAACTTTTTAGAACACTTTCATCACCACAAAGAGAAACCCCATACCCTTTGACCATCACCTTCATAAGCCCATCCACTCCCCCCACCCCACCCTACACAATCACTAATCTACTTTCTGTCTCAAATCTGCCTATTTTGGACATGTCATATAAATGGAATTATATATGGTCTTTTGTGACTGCTTCTTTCACTTAACATGTTTTCAAAGTCCATCCATGTTGTAGCATGTATCAGTAATTCATTCCTTTTCACGGCCAAATATAGATATATCACATCGTTTATCCATTCATCAATCCATCTATTTTGGATTATTTCTGCCATGCCCAATTTTTTTTTTTTTTTTACAACAGTACAAAACAACAGAGAAAGGCTAGTCTCATCAACAAATAATGCTGAGCAACTGGATATCCACAGGCAAAACAAAACAAAACAAAAAAACAAAACCTCAACCTAAACCTTACACCTTAAAAATTGACTCAAAATGTATCATAAATCCAAAAATAAAAAACAATAAAATATTTAGAAGAATTTCCTAAACATGATACCTAATGCACAATCCATAAAACAAAAGAAAAAAGCCAACCGGACTTCATCAACATGAAAACTTTTGCTCTACAAGGGAGAGACACTATTAAGAAACTGAAAAGCCAAGCTAGATTGGAAGAAAGTATTTGTAAATCACATATCCAACAAAGGACTTGTATCCAGACTACATCATGAATTCTCATTATATACATTTCATACAAGTGTATGAAAACAAATAACTCAATTTTAAAATAGATAAAAGATTTGAACACTTTGCAAAATGTGATATCACTCTTAGAAATGTTTTTTTTTTAAAGATCACATAGCATTAAAAATTACAGAATTAATTTAAAATTTTCATGTTACTTGTTATAGAGACAATACTATCTGGCCTCTGAAGTAGCTCATAAATCACTTGTCAGGTCAAGAAGCCACGAGCAAATGGTTGAAAGGTAAAGCTTTTTTTTTTTTTTAAAGATTTATTTATTTGACAGAGAGAGCGAGTGAGCACAAGCAAGGGGAGCAGGAGAGGGAGAAGCAGGCTTCCCACCAAGCAGGGAGCCTGATGCGGGACTCAATCCCAGGACCCTGGGATCATGACCTGAGCTGAAGGCAGCAGTTTAACTGACTGAGCCACCCAGGCGCCCCGAAAGGTAACGTTTTTTACTATAAAAGTAAGCATTATAACCAATGAATATGCTAAGAACAGAATACTCCTCTCCTTCCAGATTGTCTGCCTTTCTTTCTCCTATATGTACTCAATAATAGTATAAAGAAATGAAAATAAAGTTAACCTGAGGTTCCAAGGGAAAGCTGAGGGCTTGCAGGACAGAAAACAAAGTGACATGAAGAAAAGTAGGGGCTGTGTTTCCAACGTCATCCTCACTCTCACGGTGTTTCCTGTTAGTTACCCAATACAGAAGACTCTCCCAGGCCCCCAGTCACCGCCACCTCTCCAATTTAACAGCTCATCACAATACACAAACTGTGCAAAAAACTTCAACCAGAATGGGGTATATGGTTTTGTTTCCTACTCTGTGCATCATATAATTAACAGTGGTAACCTGAATCCCAAAAGTGGTACCAGAATTGGTCAAAAGCTGTCTCATCAGTCAAAATCACAAGATACCACCTCACACCCATTAGGATGGCATTATCAACAAACGAACAAACGAGTGCTGGTGAGGATGTGGAGATCCTGGATCCCTGGGCACTGCTGACTGGACTGTGGAACGGTGCAGCTGCTAAGGAAGACAGTATGGCGGTTTTTCAAAACGTTAAACAGAATTACCATGTGATCCAGCAATTTCACTTCTAGGTATACAACCAAAAAAAAAAGAACTGAAGGCAGGGACTTGAAGAGATGTTTGTACATTTGATGTTCACAAGCAGCATTATTCACACGTCCAAAAAGTGGAAATTACCCATGTCCATCAACGGATGAATGGGTAAACAAACTACGGCATACACGTACAATGGAGTATTAGCCTTAAAGAGGAATGAAATCCTGACACATGCTACAGTACGGATGAACCCTGAAGACATTACAGTTTGTGAAATAAGCCCAACATAAGAAGACAAATACTGTATGATTACACTGATTTGAGGTCCCTAGAACAGTCAAATTCACAGCAACGGAAAGTACGAAGGTGGTCGCCAGCGGCTGGGGTGGGGGAGATGAGGAATTAGCGCCTAGCAGGTACAGAGGTTCAGTTTGGCATGACAAAAAAGTTCTGGGGATGGATGGTGGCGTGAATGTACTGAATGTCACTAACTGTACACTTAAAAATGGTTAAAGTGTACATTTTGTGTTACGTATATTTAAAAAAATAAAAGCTACCTCGGGAAGAAAAGTTCAAGTAGACACAGAGATTAATCAAGGCCAGCAAACAAAAGCCCCCCAGGAGAAAAGTGAGACCCCGCACTGAGGACCCCAGGCCCACCGTGGCAGGTGCAGCAAGCACTTAGGGCAGAAGGCATCCGCTGCTGAAGGCCAGGTACTCCGGCCCGTATGATCCGATGTAACCAAAGGGGGGCTGTAATGCAACTAAAGGTGCATTTCCACAAACATAAATGGGATATGGTTATTTTGAATTTTGAAAAAATGATTAGAACATCATTTTACAAAAACTCATTTATGTGTACCATGGATGCACCAAAAGGAGAATCACAACCCGAGTCCAATCCAATTAGATTCACAGATGAGACTGGAGGCAAACAGCCACACGCCTGCTCTCACTTCGCATTCATGAGCGCTAGCTCCACGCACACCCCCCACCCCCGGGCTTCCCCACTTCCCCAGTCCACCCACTAATCGTCCTTCCCAGGCGGATATGCTCCCCTCATCCCTCGGCTTCCTCTTTCACTAAGATAACGCCGAAGTTAGAAAGGGACGCTGCCGCTCCGGCCTCTGCCCACCCATCCACACGTGCCCCCCATCAGCACCCCGTCGAAGGCCGGCCCCTCTGCTGGTGCCCCGGACCCCGAGCACTTTCGCCTC
This sequence comes from Halichoerus grypus, assembly GCF_964656455.1. NCBI lineage: Eukaryota > Metazoa > Chordata > Mammalia > Carnivora > Phocidae > Halichoerus > Halichoerus grypus. The sequence continues at coordinate 71,448,878 of NC_135718.1, forward strand.
CTCTCAGCCACCAAGAAGCAGACGTCCCCTCCTCAAATCTTCAAAACTCCCCTCTACTGAATCGTTTCTATCAGCACAAAACACTATTTTCTCCCCCGAAGGAAATAAAACTTGTCCCAGAGCAACGGTCTCATGTCTCTGTTCCCCCACACATGACAACCCTTGAAAGAGCCGCCCCCTGAGCTGCCCCCACTGCCACCCAAAATGTTCTGTCAGGGTGACCCTGATTTCCATGTTGCCAAAACCAATGGTCACCTCGGCTCACCAGCAGCATCTGGTGCAGTTATCACTCCTTCCTTCTGGCTCCCAGAACAGCACATTCTCCTGGTTTTTCTCTTCTCATGCTGTAGTGAATTCCTCCTAAAGGTCCTATGCTAGTTCCTCCCCAACCTCTAGACACTGGTGCTCCCCACGCACCTGGACCTCTTCTCTGTCTACACTGGCTCCCTGGGTGTTCTCGTCCAGCATCATGGCTTTAAATACCACCACTATGCTATGACCCCCATATTCCTATTTCCAACCCACACTTCTCCCTGAACTCCAGACTCAGAGGCAAATGTCGGCTCACCAACTCCACCAGGATAGCTAACGGGTGCTCCGCACTTAACCTACCCGAAGCAGAACTGCCCATCTTTACTCCAAAACCTTCTCCGACTCCAGTCTTTCTCACCTCAGTTAAAGGCAACTCCCATCTGTCTACCTTCTCCAAAAGCTAAATGGCCTCTGAGTTCTCTCTTGTTCTCACAGCCCACATCCAGACCCATCAGCAATTCCTGCTGGCCAAACCATCAAAATACATCCAAAGTTCTAACTCACTGCATCCATGGCTAGTACGCCGTGCAAGCCTAGAAGCTGGTTTCTGCGGCTCTACCCTTGCCCCTCTCGTGCTCTCTCAACACCAGGGCCCAGTGAGCTTTCTAAAACTCAACCCAGAGCTCAGCACTCCCCCGCTCAAACCCTCTAATAAGAGCCACACCCTTAAAATGGCCCAGGGAGGGAGTCCTATGTAACTGTCCCCACTTCCCTCTTTCCCTCTCAAAGTTCGGGTCCTATTATTCTTCCCTTGGTGCCTCCTAACTGTTCCCCAAACAGCGAGCTCTCCCACGGGCCCCTCCTCACTCGCCTCCCCTACATGTGCGCAGGGCTCCGTCCCTCAACAGTTAAAGTCTCTGCTTAACCGACTGTTGCCTTCACTCACAGCGAGGTCTTCCTCGACCAATCAACTACACCTGTAACCCTCCACCTCTACCCCAGCACGCCCCGTCCTCCATTCCCTACCTTATTTTCCCCCAACACTTACCCAACTACCGTATATTGTATATGGTCGCTGCTTGCTACCCCTCTGCCCACCACACGCCAGACCCCAGCAATACAAGCGATCTCGACAAGGGCAGGGATTTTTGCTCTTTTTCCACACTGACACCCTAGCGCTCACAACAGTGCATACAGATCATCAATACATATGTGCTGAATGAGTTCCCCAACACCAGTTCAAAAGCTTTCCACAGTCGCCCCCCATTAAGATTTAAATAACTTCAAACCCTGAGGATCAGCACAGTAACCACTGCAGGTTAAGGGGAAGAGAAGGGGAAAAGGCATCTCGCCAGACACTGCACACCGAGCCCCTTCCTCCCCAGCTTTTCTCCCCACGTGCCGTTCCAAGCGCTAGCAGGTTAAAAAAAAAAAAAAAAAGAACAGAAAGGAAAAAAAGGAGGACAAATGGCAACGACAGCAGGTGTACTCGCTCAGACGTAGGAATGACAGATGTTGAAGCTGCTGTGGGTACACGGGGATTTATGACATCTCCATTTTTCTAGATATTTAAGGATTTCCATAATAAAATACTGAAAATTAAAATAAAAAAATTTTAAACACAACAAGGCAAAGTTGCTCCAAACAGCAGGATACTGCCAAACCTCAATCCCACCTGCTCACAGGAAGCATTCCTGGGTATTTCTGACTTTACCGTTACCTCTGCATTGCCCCTGGTACTGGTAATTAACTCCCAGACGGCCTTCTCGTTTATAAAATGGAAATAAGTATTTTCTATTTTCCTCTTCTCTCATAAAAGAAATCTTTCAGGATTAAGATCTGTTTACAGGTAATGAAGCTTGATACGGTTTATCAGTCATATGGACGCCAATGGCTAATATAATTATAAACAGGTATTTCCTTGGCTCTTGGTGACATAAAAAAGATCTGCATGAGGTGCTATAGGAACTCTTACGTTCTGCTGCTGCTAAGAACATAAAATGTGTACACATTCTGGAATGGAAAACTGGAAAAACAAGTTTCATTATCTTATAAAGCTGAATACGCACAGGCCCTGGGAACCAATACACATACTGGAGAGACGCACACCCAGGCCCAGAAGACATGAAGACAAGTGGTCGTGGCAGCTACATCACGGTAATGAATCACAATCCAAAGTCTAGCACTGGGAAAATGCATAAACTGAGCTGTCTTCATACAAAGGAAGATTATACAACAGGGAAAATAATGAAGTCTAAGAAAGGACGTGCATGAATCTTACAAACACGTGACGTGAAAAAAGTTACAGAAGACTTCCCACAGTGAAGCAACATTTCTACAGAGCTCCGAAGCAGGAAATCAAGACACTACGGTGTTGAGGGATATCTACAGATGACGTAAAACCACTTTCAAAGTGCATGGAAGTGATAAAGACAAAAGTCAAAATAAGGAAGCAAAAGGGGGGACTGAGGAGTAACAGGTACATTCATTCTTAGGTTGAGTAGTAAGTTCACGGGTGTTTGATTATTTGGCATCATAACGTATATAAAACCATCACACACTCGTATGTGTGTGTTTGTGTGTGTGTCAAATATCACAATTTTCCGCAGGGCACCAGTGACCCAGTCCTGCTCTTGAAACCACTAACCCTATTAAAAAGTCAAAACATGTCAAATGAACCCAAATTTATACCCTTAAGGAGACAAAAACCTTATAAAAAGTTACTGTTGTGTGTACAGCATTTGGTTTCACTGCCATTATTCAAAATATCAGAATCCAGAAACTAGCTTTAAAATTTCATAAGCATATATTAAAATCTAATCCCATCAATGTTATCCTATGATTCCCTAGGATTCTCAAGTAGCAGATTTCTAAAATTCCAAGTGAAACTGGTGGGAAAGGATTGGGAATCAAGGCTCTTCAATAAATAGTGTCTCTAGTGTCTGTGGTCTTCAGCTTCTGTCTTGCATGCATCTTTGTTTAAGGAAAGAACAAAGAGCTCAACGCTTCTACTACCACTATACTTTCTGTATGAAGCATATTCTACTTAAAAGGTGTTCAGAGACGAATGTATCTGAAAACAAGTTATTATGAAATTACTACCATTCTTGTGCTTTAGCTTAATCTCTGCAACATCTAGCAGAGTGGCCATCAGAAATGGATCTTGCTTAAACATATATGAAACAGGGATCATTTTCATGTCTGGAAATTAATGAGTGAGCAAAAATTTAAAAAAAAAACACAAATAAAAGCAAATAAAATCACATTTCAAAACAACGGTAACCAGCAAATGTAAACGCTATGACGTCAGCTCCATGAGGGCAGAGGGTCTGCACCTTCGCCAGGGCATCCCCAGCACCACCAGGGGATACTCGGTCCATATCTGATGAAGGCATGAGGTGATCCTTTTATTTAAAAGGTCAGGAATTTCCTCTCATTCTAACCACCAACCATATACCAAGCAAGACACCAACAGAAACTATGTATCCTCACCATCTTGGGCACTGGAACCTTTCAACATGCAAGTGTGCAATAACTTCAACAGGACCTGGAGGCATCTGTCAGTTTCCAGCAAGGGCATGTAGGCATTTGTACCAAACTTCATAAGGGATTCCAGAAGAGGATCTAAGAATATCCTTAATACATTCTGTGTTCTCCGCTTTTCACTAGATATTAAAAGACATGCCCAAATCAAGCATTTCAAAAGCATGAAGAAATTATTTTCCATCTATAACTTGTGGAACTGGTTAGCTACTGGATTCGATGAAGTAGAATTAGTCTCATGGATGATCCGGACACCTACGCACCTCCTGGGACTGATCCCCTCCAGCCTCCTCGCTGACCTCTCAGTCTATGCTTTCTCAGTAAATTCTCCGTGCGCTCGCAAAGAAAAGCACAGGGAAGAACATACCGCACTCGACTCTAGGCACAAGTAGGAAGGAGATCCTATACCCACTTTATTTGTAAATTAAAATGCTGAGACCCTGCTACAATAATTCAAAAAACAAAACAAAACATACACTAGTCACAGAAACAATACATTAACAAAAAATACAAAGAATTAAGGGTTTATAAAAAACCATCATAACCAACTTTCATACTAAAACTTTGTCTACAAAAAAGATTCGATGTTAAATCAAATTAACTGCGTATCATGCAAATACACTAGCAAACGGAACTGCTTTTTGCAGTAATTATAATCTGGTGAGAACTGATTTGTGCACATACTCAAAATATAAATGAGTTTTATCTTTATTACACTTAAAAAAAATTACACATTTTACAAAGGGGTCAAACCCTGTAAATTTCTTTACCTAATCTTATGCTAGAATCTTACAACCTATTCTTTTAATATTCTCTTATAAAACCAGTGATTAATATATATAGTTTTTCCAACCTTCTCTAACAGTTGAACTTACCTAAAAAGACTAACAAGCCCCTATTCCTATCAATTTATTGTTAATTTTAAACATTTCTCTAGCATACACACGGTGATCAATTCCATACCTTTACACCTGACTCAATCACGGGAAAGTGTGAATAGGCACCATAAATCTGATTAGCCTTTTTTTTTTTTTTAAGATTTCTTTGCAAGTTGGGAAACACTTACCTGTACTGAGTCTTCATTCCTTCCACATCTACGGCCAGCAAGACCATCATTGCCACAAGCTTGGCTTCAAACCAGTCAGGCATAAGGCAGTCTTCTCCCGCTTAAATAACAAGAGTTGAGGTTTGCAAAGCATTAACAAAATCCTTCAAAGATGATGTTTCAAGAAGAAAACAGCCAAATGATTACACTTTATCAATATAAAATTATAAGCACGGAGATGAAATGGAGATGAAATGCAGAAGAACACTCCTGGGCATAGCTCACTGTTACAATGACTGCGGTAGTGAGTGGTATAAAATGGCACCATGCCCTCATCTGTCTGGGGAATAAGAGAAAATCCCCCGAGGAATGAGCATGAAGGCTGGGAAAGAGTACAGTAGGTGAAGGGAAGCAAGGCTTCCCCAAGGAAGGCAGAGCATGCTGAAGGTCCTCTGGAGGACAGAGCGTGCCACATTCCAGGGGATGGATGGATGCCCGTGCAGCAGGGCACGTGAGTGGGAGGGAGTGCCAAAGCTGAGGTGACACAGACAGCCAGGGAAGAGACCAGGGGACTTAGTGGGCCATGCAAAGGATTCCTTGACCCTAAAGCCTAGGGGAAGCCACTTTAGGTTAAAGTGAAGGCGTAGAAAGAAAGGGAGGAAACATTTGTAGATCCAAATTAGTAGTTTAAAAAGACTTCTCCAGGTACAATGTGGAAGGGAGACTGTAGGGGAAGCAAGAGGAGATTCAAGGTGACGGGTTAAGAGGCAAATCTAGTTATTTCAGCTGAGAGGAGAAAATTGCCTAAAATATAAGCAGGAGGAGGATGGAATGGGTACGGACCCAAAGGCTCTGGAGCCTCGGACCTGTGTCTGAGCCCCAGTCCTGTGCGCCTTAGCTGTGGGACCCTGAGACAATTGCTTGTCCTCGCAGAAAGCTTAGGTCTACTCTGAAACTAACATAACGGTCGGTACATGTCAACTACACTCAAAAAAATAAAACAAAACAGAACAAAAACCTAAAAAAAAGAAAGTTTAGGTCATCTATGAAATCAAACTAACCTATGACTCTCCTTGGGTTTCTTATAAAAATTAAATTTACTCAAAGTTTCTAGAATTAGTTTTGGAAGAGAGAACATAGTTAACAGATAAAATGAATATTTTCCCATCTCTAAAAGCCAATTAAACAAAAATAAGCCATGAACAGATTTCTTTTTCATTCATGGTGTATCATTATAGCAAGATCACACTTTTCATCTCAATTCCCAAGAAAAATTTAGGTAAGAGATCTAGTTTTCCAGCCCAGTAGTTTAACTTAAACCAATTTTCTTAAATGCTCTAATATATTTTGGGGGTAATTTAATATATTTTAACATAAATTTACTGGAATAGAACAGAAGACAGTAGTAAAAACATACTTGCATGTAGGACAACTCAGTTAAAAAATACAATAAAAGGATAAACTTTGTTATATATTATTTTTTAAAATGCTATAAAGGCCACTTAGTTGCCATCAGTAAAAAATCCGCTCCTATTTTTTTTAAAAAATCCCAGCGTCGGTGCTATCCCGGAAAATGGAGTAGGCTAAACTCGTAAACGTCGTAAAGACGAGTTACTGAAACTTGTTCTTGGAAACATTTTCCTCACATACTGCTTTCCACCCCACCCGTACACTGAGGTCCTTCCTCAGCCCAGACTGAAATGACGTCACTCAGGACGGCCCTGGAGGCAGACCCCCCGGAGCTCACGGGAGCTGGGGCGGGGGCGCTACTCCAGCGGCAGCGGCGCCTGCGCATCTTGTGCGCTCAGGCGCGCGAGCGGGAAGCCCGGGCCTGCGATACGACATGTGGGGGAGTGACCAGCACACGCGGCGCTCCTCACTTCCTTCAGCGAAATACAGCAGGGTTCTAGAACCACAGATCCTGCTTGAAATCCCAGGCAACTGTTCACCTTGGATACCAAAAGGGAAGGTTATAAATCGGAAGTGTAGTGGATTTTATTTTTTCGAAGATTTTATTTATCAGACACAGAGAGACACAGCGAGAGAGGGAACACTAGCAGGGGGAGTGGGAGGGGGAGAAGCAGGCTTCCCACTGAGCAGGGAGCCCAATGCGGGGCTCGATAAGGGGCTCCATCCCAGGACCCTGGAATCATGACCTGAGCGGAAGGCAGACGCCCAACGACTGAGCCACCCAGGCGCCCTATAGCGGGTTTTTAATGATTTCTGATGTCGAGGAATGCCCCCGTACCAGACCAGTAACGACAGAGCGCCTTGCTCTTCCAGTGCAAGCCACTGGCAGGTCTGTCTGCTACGGGGTGCTCTCCAAGTACCTGGCCACCAGCGAAGCAAATCCATGCTGCAGAGGGGCAGCTCTCAAACTCCCGCCTGGTGTAGGATCACCTGGAGGCTTTGTCAATACAGAGGGTCAGCCCCCACCCAGAGTTTGATTCAATAGGCTTGGGACAGAGCTGGAGAATTTGTTTTTCTAGAGTTTCCAGGTGATGTTGGTGTTGCTGGTCTGGAAACCATACTCTGCAAACCACTGAGGGAGAATTCCCCTTTTCACTCACTGAAGCTAGAAAAGTGGAGGCAACAATGGTTTTAAAGAAACAAAAGAATCATTGGCTATTACTAATCACCTTAATGCATTTTAGCCCCAAATCACTGGTCAAATCTTGCTACCATGAATTTTAAACAGTGAGTGTAATTCTAGAAAATGCAAGCAAGGCTGAGTGTTGGAGAGCATACTAGGCTCGTCCGGGGCACGGAGGAGAGAAAGGTGAAGTGGAGGGGAAGGATTAAAAAGAGGTATGAACACACTTTTGAGCCTGACAGATAAACGGGTTACCTTGCTATGCTGGTGGGTTTCCTATAGACGTAGGTCCAAACCCACCACACATATAGCTTAAATATATACAGTGTGATGTAAGTCAATCATACCTCAACGCTGTTTTTAAAATTTGTTGTACAACTGCAATATACTACTTCGGGGCTATTCCATGTCTCTAGATTTCTTGGTTACGTTTTAAGTAGGTACATCTTTTTAACTACAAAATCTTGACACCAAATATCCTTTCCGAGGGACTGCTTAAGTATACATTTCTTCAAATGTATCTCCCTCTCTGATTAACCTTAGCACGTCCAAGGTCTGACAAGCCTTCTGTGCTACTTCCAAACTATGTTTCACTTTCTGTGATTCAGAAAGCCTGCCCTGAAAGCTCTTCAGCATTTGTTTGTTTATAGGTGATGCTGGTTTTGAGTGGCTTTTGCCGCTATTGCTTTGTTTTGTTGTCTTGCGTACCACGTGTCCAACACGGTGTGCATACGTACGTGTATGTGTATTACCCCATATCCACCCTTGCCGCCTACCATTCCTTCTTGGGCTCCATGCCACAGACTGACAGATACATAAATACACAGACAGACAGACGCCTACCTACTTTCAGCTCCCTGGATGCAAGTTCATCCAAGCCTTGTGGGATACTCCTTTCTACTTTTCACCTTCATTTCTGCCCACTGGTCAGATGTCACCCATCTGGTAACCTCCCACTACTGGTCTACCCGTTCCAAGTAGGTACTGCTTTCACAGGTTCCCCAGCCTGGTGTTGACTATGTCTTTCAAGGCACTGTGCTGGGATTATCTGCTTACCTATCAACTTCCTTGCTAGATGATGCTCTGAGAGCAGGGGATACAGCTTTTATCTCTGTGACTCCAATGCCCGGCTCTTAGAAAACACTTGATATATGCCTGCTGAATCAACAGTGCAAAATCTATCTGTACTAACTATGCCAAAACTCAAAGAAAAAGCTACTTTAGATGTAGAACCTGATTGAAAATAGTGCTTTGGCCGATAAGTTCTTATATAAAAACAAAATTGAATAGTACATGTATTTTATGCTCAGAAACTCAAGCTAAATTTTGTTTGCTTTGGAATTTATTAACTTGCTCTGAAAACTACCCCAGTAATTGCTAATTAAACTTTATAAAGGCACTCAGCCAAGTGCATTAAAAGTCAAACAAAAATATTAAAATACACACAAATGCCTCCCCTTTGCACTTGAAATCAAGTTTTAAGTTTTTAAAAAACTTAAAATAGCCTATTATATTAAACAGTATATTTAAGTCCTAGAAATATTAAAGAAAGATGCTAAAAATATTGTTTCATCTGATTCTGAATATTTACTCAGATCTGATGCTGTTTTTTACTCTGAATTATAAAACAAGTTCTGAAGACATTTTAGGGACTTTAATGTATGTTTACTCTAGTAGGGACGAAACCTTCTTTACTTTTATAGCCCTAACAAAAGAATCCTCCAAGTAACAACACAGAGAATTTACTAGACAGAGGGAGAATGAAACACGAAAGAGAAATGTTCTAAGAAGGAAAAACAGATAAACTCATGTATTTTGGAAGGATAATTATCTGATCATTTAAAACCTATTCCATGATCAGATTAGAGAAATCAGTACATGAAAATGACTTGGTCTGAGACAAAGCCAGGAAATTTCAGACACGTTAAATTCAAAGATGAATTTACCCAAATTATCAACTAAGGACTTTAATGAAGAAGAAGCATTAGCAATGTAAAAAGAATCCTAATTAATGAATCTGCTAATAGTTCTTCCCTCAATGCAGTCTTACACATTTCCCTAAAGAAGCTGGAAAATGGATCTTGACTAAGTACCTGGTAAAAAGAAAAAACTAACAAAACCATCCTTTCAAACATAATTTTTCTCTAAAACTATGTTTCACAATCAGTTCATACTACATGTTTTGAAAACAAACACACAAAAGATGCACAGATTTATCTACAAATATTTCCACTTACAGAGGCTTTAAAAACACATCTGCAGTATCTAGCCCGTGAAGATTCAATGATTGTAGAATAAATTTGTTTCTGTCCAATTCCTACTCTGGCAACTTACTAGTTTCTTAAAACATACAAAAATAGTTTAAAATCTCAAGTCCTAGACCAGATAAAGTACAAGTTAGGAAACATATTTTTACATTCCCTTTATTCACATTATTTGGCTGAAAATACGAGTTTGATATCAGTAAATTGGCACACGTTTGGTTAAGCTTATATCTGGACTGGAGAAACTACTTAAAAGTTCTTTGAAAAGAATTTGGTGATATCAATCCATATAAATGATATCAGACTTACTTACTTTCCCAAGCAGGTGACTTAATATACTCTCGAACTAGGTTCTTCACGTAAGCATTTAAAGAGGATGTCTCAGGAAGTCCAATGGAGATAGAAGCTGAGGCTCGCCTAAAACAGCTTTCATTAACACGCAACCAATCACAGAGCTAGGAAAGAAAATAGTTATTAATTTTAAAAACCTAACTGAGCAAAGGGTTTGTAATTTCCCTAAGTCAATTTTCTTTCTTCCACGATAAAGTGAATTTAAATATCTGAACGCAACAGGGGCGCCTGGGTGGCTCAGTCACTTAAGCATCTGACTTCGGCTCAGGTCATGGTCTCAGGGTCCTGGAATCAAGCCTGGGGTTGGGTTCCCAGCACAGCATGGAGTGTGCTTGTCCCTCTGCGCCCCCACCCTCCCCCCGCTCATGTCCTCTCTCTCTCAAATAAATAAAATCTTTAAAAAAAAATCTGAACACAACAAAGTAATAGAACATTTAGGCATGACTGAGTTCTACAGACAGTGCAGAGAGAAAAAAATGTGTATCCATATATATACGTGTGTGTGTGTGTGTATCTACACACGAATGTATAAACTTCATTTATAGGCAAGAATTTTTAAAGTACCTAATATATAGTGCACATTTTAATAAGGTTTCCTAAAGAACATCTCTGTGAAAATTGACACATTATGTAAACCAAGTTACAACCTTAAATTAAATTAAAATTCATTTCTGCTTCCTATACTAAAACAAGGATATGTCTGTTTTTGTATTAATTATAATTAAAGTTCCTACCCTCCTCACAAGTCTACTTTCTATCATATGTGCATTTTAAAATATATTAACTAAAAAGAGAAATACTAGTCCTTCTCTGTTGCAACTTTTAGAAGATTTGTAAAACTAAAAGTTCCAAAATTCATCTTTGGTCACATGTAATTGCGAATTTTGTTTTGAAACTGAATTATGTTCTCAGTTTTCTTTTCATAGCATATCTCTTACTGTACAAATTCAACATATGAATTTAAATACAAAGTAAATAATTATGAAATAAGTCTTTCTAAAAAGAATTTTTAAAAAAGTATTCCTTGCATTAGGGTTAACCAAAATTACATATAAGGAGACAATAATACATCACTTGACCAAAGACAAACTTGATGAACAAATGAATCAGTCAAGATTAACTGACATCCCATCAGTGCCAATGAATGAGCAGTTCAATAACACTAAAGAAGTTGCTCTGTGTAGGTCTTTATCAAGTTGGATCATCATAAAATCTAACTGTAAGGTCAGCCAGGATACTGATCTTTCAACAGGATATACTTTTTCTTTATATTTCTCTCAAACTGGCCAGACTAAGTTTCTGAACTATTGCTATAAGATGTGTGAGGTTTTACAAATCATGCATTTCCACAAGCACGATCCTATTATAACAAAACTGACAAGTAAACTCAAATTCATATTTGTTTCTTCTATCAAATCTGTCACAAGATTCTGAATGTTTTCTCTCCAAAGAGTTTTCATGTCAGAATTATGGCTTAAAATGGCATCTACCTAGCAGTCTCTGGGAGACAGGTTCCCTTGATTTCCCATTAAAAGACGAATCTCAAAAGTTTATTTGCATACTGCCAAGACAAGGAGAAGATGCCACAGAGTGGGAGAAAATATTTGCAAAAGACACATATCTGGTAAATTATTGGTTCAAAATATACAAAGAACTCTTAAAACTTAACATTAAGAAAACAACCAACCCGATTTTAAAAAATGGGCAAAAGATCTAAACAAACACCTCCCCAAAGAAGATATACAAAGAGCAAACAGTATATGAAAAGATGCCCAATATCATATGTCACTAGAGAATTGCAAATTAAAACAAGATACCACTACACACCTCACAGAGGCTAAAAGCCAAACCACTGACAGCACCAAATACTGACAAGGACGTGGGGCAACAGGAACTCTCCTTCACTGCTGGTGGGAATGCAAAATGGTACTACCACTTTGGAAGACAATTTGGTAGCTCCTTAAAAAACTGAACATTTTCTTAACATATAATCCAGCAACTGTGCCCCTTGGTATTTATTCAAATGAGTTAAAAAGGTATGTCCGTACAAGAACTCGTATGTGAATGTTTACAGCAGCTTTATTCATAATTGCCAGAATTTAAAACCAACGAAGATGTCCTTCAGGACGTAAATGAACAAACAGTGGTACATCCGACAACAGGATGTTATTCAGGGATAAAAAGACATGAGCTATCAAGCCATGAAAAACCTTGGAAGAACCCTAAATGCCTATTTCTTAGTGAAAGAAGTTAATCAAAAAATGCTTCATAGTATAGGATTCCAACTATATGACATTCTGGAAAAGACAAAACCATGGACACAGAGAAAACATCAGTGGTTGCCAAGGGTTTGGGGGTGGAGGGAGGTGGCATGAGAGAAGAGAGGGATGAATCGGTGGAGCAGGGGGGATCTCTAGGGCAGTGAAAGCTAACTGGTGTGCCCCATTAGTGCAAGATGTTAATAACAGAGGGGTGGGGGAGTGAGGAGGTGTATGGGAATTCTCTGTACTTCCTGTTCAATTTTTCTGTGAACCTAAAACTGCTCTGAAAAATAAAGTCTATTAACTTAAAAAACTTACTTAGCTTGAGCTACATGAAATTGCCATTTCCTCAGGTTAAAAGTGACTAAATACCAATGATCTTACATGATTCAACAAAATAGAGATTTACACGATAATGAGAACACTACTACACTGCGTTAGACACTAAGGGACGCGCGTATGTGTGCGTGTGCGTGTAATTGCTTCTATTTTTAAACCAAAAGAATTAAAGTTTGGGTTCAGCTATGAACCACCGGACGTAAGCTTCCTGAAGACAGCGGCCATGTTCACCTTGCTGACCATGTATTCCCGAAACTCAGCTCAGAGCCTGCTGTGTACCAGGTGTCCAAAGAATGTTTTCAAAGAATGAAGACATAAAGAGATAAGCAAACATACCAAAAGAAAGTTAAAAAGAAGGAAAACTATCAAGACAAGTTACTGAATTAGAGAACAGAGAAAATCAGGAGAACAAAGTAGGAAATCTATGGGGGCTGCTTGCTAACAAACAATAAAACAACATCTGGCTGGTCAAAGGGGAAAAGACCATAATGGTAGAGTGTGCTTAGGCTCTGTGTGGACCAAGCATAGTCTGAAACATCTTCACATGCATTTTCTCAATGAAACCTCACAGCTCATACCACATACCGAAATAAATTCCAGATGATTAACCACAATTTACAAACTAGACATATCAATGCAATGAATAGACCTCATTTGAATACTTGAACAAAGCTGAATATATGAACAAAATGCAAAGAACAAACACATTTATTGGACATCTGGAGCAATTTAAACACCAAATATCTGAAATCAAGAAATGATCGTTAACATTTTTTAGGTATGATAAGAGCCTATTTAGGCCCTTTGAAAGTCTTTATCTTTTAGCAGCACATATTTCCAAATGAAATGATAAGATCTGAGACAAAAGTCCAACAAAAGGAACTGATTGAATAAATTCTAAAATATTTAATCGACTGAATTTTTAAATATTACATAGTGGAGATTTAGCAACATGTTAAAATGCTCAAATGCATGTGAAGATGAAAAATAAAATTTGGAACAGTATACTGTTCGTTACTTTGTTTAGAAAATCATACACGTTAATATATCATTTTAAATATAAGCCTATGGGGCGCCAGGGTGGCTCAGTCATTGCACGTCTGCCTTTGGCTCAGGTCATAATCCCAGAGTCCTGGGATCGAGTCCCACATCAGGCTCCCTGCTCTCCGGGAGGCCTGCTTCTTCCTCTCCCATTCTCCCTGCTTGTGTTCCTGCTCTCACTATCTCTCTGTCAAATAAATTAAAAAATTAAAAATATATATATATATAAGCCTATATAGTGAGAAAGCAAGACAGAGAATATGTGTACTGAAAAAATTAATAATTAAGCCAAAGAATCTGGATTTAATTTGATCATAGACATTACAGGTGACTTTTATTTTCTTTATATGGTTCTGTATTTTTTCAGACTCCACCTAATTAGATGCATTATGATCAAGAAAATAAAATCAAATTCTAATTTTTAAAGACCCCAATTTTCTTTTTCTTCATTCCCTCCATTACCCTACTCTATGCCCTTATAATTTCACACCTGAATTACTTTAACACAGTTCAAGCTGATTTCTCATTTCCCTCTGTGCGTACACAGATGGACTTGCCTTCTAAAAGAAATACTCACATCCCTGCCCTTCGTGATCTCTCAGGCACTGGAGAAATAGAATTCTTTTTTAAAAAAGCCCCGTCCTCAAAAACCATAAGCTGTAGTGGACACAGATCAGAATTCAACCAGCTATACGACGGCTAAGAGCTAACAGGAGTAGCGGGAACTGAGCTCCAGAGAGGAGGAAGCAGACCCCCGATGACCCCATGCAGAAGAGCAGCCCCGTGAGGCCAGTGGGCCTGCAGGACCGTTGCGGGGAACAGCACTAGTGCAGGGTCTCCACGAGAGCAACGGCTGCAGAGGGGGAAAGGCGTTTAGGATTTCATGATGGGTTTGATGCATAAAGTCAGGAAGAATCAGGAATTACCAAAATGTCAGACTCAGGCAACTAGGTAGATGGAAGTGCCATTAACAGAAAAAACCAGAAGAGGAGGCCTGTGTCACTGTTTTTGAGTCTAACGTCATCCTTACTCCTGATCCATCTCATCCAGAATCGAGATCTGCCCACGAGCACTACCTTCTCTTCTAAGTCTCTCCCTATCCCAAACATTCTCCAGTCTCCCCATAAGATTCTTAGTAGCATTATTACTTAGGTTCACTCAAAGCAAATATACAGTATTTAAAAACCTCTGTTGGTAGATAACAAAGCCATCACTGTATTTTACATAAGTGACTAGTGAGTTCAATTAGAAAACAATTTTTTATAACTTTTCAAAGATTTATCATTAAATTATTTTCCATCTCACCTCTGTCCACAATGAGGTTCCTCGTCCTAAGGACTCCTCTTGTCTCAGAGACATGAGAAAAGTTGAAACATCTGAAAGTGACACCTTCTCCTACAAGGGGGTAAGTAGGGGGAGGGTGTCAGGGCAGTTTAAAAAAATTACTCACTTAAAAATTTTTAATAAAATGAAATCACTGTAAAAGCAAACTAACATACCATTTAAAGTAGAATATTACTAGTTAAATCAAAAGAAAGTTTTAAAAAAAAAAATTCAACTTTAGAAAAGATACTGACTACAAGCAATCAATATGTTATTATATAAAGTGAAAGATTATTTTCTATGTTCCTTATGATCAAGAGACAATATGGTCAGAGTCTAAAAGCAAAAACAAAAACATTCTATAAGAAATTACTTAAGTCGAAAAGTGAAGCTTACTTTCAAAGCCATGAAAATGACCCTGTCTTATGAAAACCACAGAAGTCTTTTCATTCCCTTAAGCCTGTACATGTTGAATTAAGATACCTTGTTCTAGGCCAGGTGTCGGCAAAACCACTCACAGCTCTTTTGTAAATAAAGTTTTAGTGGCACATAGCCACTTTATTTATAAACTGTCTATGGCAGCTTTTAAGTAGTTGTAACAGAGACCATGGGATGCGCAAAGCCTTAAAAAATGGACTTTTTCTGGCCCTTCACAGAAAAAGTTTGCTGACCCCTATTCTCAGCAATAGTAGTGAAGGGGCTCTGTAAAAAAGAAAGATACTACAGACTCCTTGAAAATCAATTTACAGGAAGATGTGCAGAAAAAGTATAGAGGAAACCAGGTAAAAGCTTCCAAGCGTCCTCTCCCAGTGGAGTCACCCAAGATGGGTTTAATTCCCCCAGCAAGAAGCCGTGATAGTGTGTGAACTGTTGTCTACCAGGGAAGCTCGTTACAGACTCACGGCTCAGGGTTCTTACTGGGAGTTGGTCCTACAGGCACCCCTGCTGAGCACCTACCAAGATTCCAGGCTCCGAGAAGGAAAGCAGGTGTTAGTAAAAACCGCACTGTTTGTGTAAACACCGGGCATAGTCCATCACTCTTCCTAGTTACCACAGGGCGAACCCTCCCGAAATCCATGTTCCTGGCCTCCAGCAAGGGCCAGCCGACCTCATGAGCAGGGCTTTCTAATGACAGCATCACAGGCCTGCTACGTTGACACGTTTTTGCACACTTATTCACAGAGAAAGACTTGTAAACTGAAGTATCTTGAGTAAAAAAGATAAACTTACCACATCTACCAAATTCATAGCTGTTTGAAGAAGATAGCACTGAGCTGCCCCTCTCAGTAGAATCTGATGGGTGATCATAGTGCACTGAAGAACATCCCTGACATCAAAAAACAAAAACATGCATTTCCATGTTCCCAAAGACAGTCCTGATAACTTGTAAATACTGACAAGCTGATTTACAGTATCCACAATTCCCAGTGTAGAAAGTCACTGTTAGTACACCTTCAAGGCTATTATTTCCCATTAAGGTCTCTCGTAGAGCTCAATTTTAATATGAAATATATCTCTTTCAAAAGACTGTAATTAAGACACTATTAAAATAAGAATTTTACATTTTTTGAAATACTTTGCAATCAATATTACTGTTTGATATTTTCTCTCTAGTTTTCTACATATCAATGTAATTTAAGAAAACCTTATTGGCCTTGTTTTAAAATGATCAAAATCCAATAGCATGTATCATGGCACATATATAAATTAGTAATTCATAAAACAAAATAAGTCCAACCATATAAATAGACGTTTTACTTCTTAATATAAAATTAAGAGCTCCAAAGTAAGAGCTCAAATCCCCATGCCAATATTAACTAAAACCACTCACTACAGATTAAAGCAGAGGGAGAAACAAAATTTACTGATGGAAAGTTACTGCAGATAACCCTAAGTGAACATATGAACATATGTGAACACAGAGTAAATTACCTGAGAGCAAGAAGCCCTTCTATACCCAGGGCTTTACATCTTGGGACATTTGCCAAAGCCTTAGACAGAAACAAAATGGGAATGGCACACCAATGTCTACTTGTCATCTTCTGAATAAACTTTAATAGGAAACTACCTGAAAGAAAAGGTTTTAAAATATCACTGTTGCCAAGAGTCACACAGAAAGCTGCCCAACATCGTTAAAAGGTATGAAAATGCAAATCAAAAACCATATGCGGAATATAACAGCACAGAGGACCACAGTGGAAGGGAGGGAAAACCGAATGGGCAGAAATCAGAGAGGGAGACAAACCATGAGAGACTCTGAACTCTGGGGACACAAACTGAGGGTGGCTGCAGGGGAGGGGGGTAGGGGGATGGGGTGGCCGGGTGATGGGCATTAAGGAGGGCACATGATGTGATGAGCACTGGGTGTTACATGCAACTAATGAATCACTGAACACTACACCAAAAACTAATGATGTACTGTATGTTGGCTAACTGAATTTAAATTAAAAAAAAAAAACACAATGAGATAGAACTTCACACCCACAAGGATGGCTGTCATCAAAAGGATAGACACTAACAAGTGCTGACACGGATAGACAGAAATTGGAACTCTCATACACTGCTGGTGGAAGGCAAGATGGCGCACCAGTGTAGAAAACAGTTAACGAGTTAAACTGAGTTACACCGAGAACTACCCTAGGAGCCAACAATTCCACTCCTAGGTATACACTCGAGAGAACTGAAAGCATGTGTTCATACACAAACCTGTATGTGAATATTCACAGTAGCATTTTTCATAATGACCAAAAGTGGAAACAATCCAGATGTCTACCAACTGCTAAATGGATAAATAAAATGTGTGATATCTGTATAGTAGAGTATTATTCAGCCACAAAAAGAATGAAATACTGACATGGATCATTACTGGATGACTCATTCATGGATGATGAAATCTTAAGAACATGCTAAGTGAAAGAAACCAGACATAAATTAAAAGGCCACATATTATAGGATTCCATTTACATGAAATGTCTAAAATAAGCAAATCTGCAGAGAAAGGAGATTTAGTGGCTGACAGAAGCTGGTGGGAAAGGAGAATGGAAAGGGATCGATGATGGGTGATAAAAATATTCTTTCTGGGAGTGATGAAAATATTCTGGAACTAGTGGTGATGGTCGTAGAACTTTGTGAATGTACTAAAAACCAATGAAATGAACACTTTAAAAGGATGAGTTTTATGGTCTGTGAATTATAGCTCAACAAACCTGTTGGGAAAAAAAAGAAAAAAAATCAATTCTATTTCAATCTCATTCCTGTAAGATAAGTACTCTACTATATTGTAGATTCTTTTTTTTTTTTAAGATTTTATTTATTTATTTGACAGAGAGAGAGAGAGCACAAGTAGGCAGAGAGGCAGGCAGAGGGAGAAGGAGAAGCAGGCTCCCCGCCGAGCAGGGAGCCCGATGCGAGACTCGATCCCAGGACCCCGGGATCATGACCTGAGCCAAAGGTAGCCGCTAAACCGACTGAGCCACCCAGGCACTCCTATATTGTAGAGATTCTGATAACCATGCGGCTATAATAAAAAAGAAGTTTAAGGTGTAAGATCAATTTTTTTTTACTGTTAGAACCAGTCCTCTGTTGAAGAGGTTAAAGAAAAACAGTAAGAATTACTGATGGTAACTGGCCTCTGGTATCTGCGTACAATAACATTAGCTCCTTCTCATACGCCATTTCTTACCTACCCTGGATCTAGTCACTAATTTTCTATCTTGAGATACCAATATCCGATGCTCCGTTCTGCCTTCTCTGCTAATATGTCATTTCTTAAAGACCCTCAAGTCATGAAATTAGTGACGATGTCGGTTTCCTCAGATCATCACCGTAGAATGACTTAAGAAATCCTTGGAAGCTCCTGAAAGGAGCTTGTGTTTTATTTATAAAATAATATTTTATATTATTTATAAAATACCACGTATTTTATATCTTCCAAGTACCTAGCACAAAACATTTAAGATACTCACCGGAAACTGCTGACTGAAAAATCTACTAAGTAAAAACTGAGTAAACATTTTACTTGCCCTCTCTTCTGTTAGACTAATTAAGTTCCCACTTCTGCCTAACGTCTCACTCATGGCACCGGGAAGATGGCGGGGGCTGAGCTTCCATTTCACATTCATTCAACACACTTACAAGCGTCCACTGCGTGCTGGCCCTGGCCACGGACAGCAGGCACTCAAACCCCAGGGGTGCTACCACCATCCTCTCGCTCTCCACACTGCTGACCTGGGATGTGCCAACATGGTCAGCAAAGCAATCCCCAGACGGCTTACACTTCTCACTTCTGGCAAACTACAGAACATGTGAGTGGACCTTCTCAATGAACTAATTTTTTAAAAGAGTAATCAAAAGAGCCAATTTTCTAGAAACCTAAAGTTGAGATACTTTTTCATCCCTGACTTCTGAGTAGATAGTTCCACTGGTCATTGTTTCACCCTATTTGCAGATGAAATACAAAAGGAAATGTGTGTCTGTTTCATACCCGGGATCGCTTTATAAGCCACAAAGCCACAAGGGGAAAAAGGACCCAGGAAGTAGAGTTAAGTCCTTCTGCTGCTCAACAAACAAAATAACACTGGGTGTTGCTCTTTGATTACCAACTTAACTCATCAGAAAGGAAAATAAATCCCCAATCTGAAGAAGTGGGTATTTCTAAGATACAAGGTCTACATAAAGCAAGTATATTTTTCGTTTACCTGTCAAGTTCCTATCTATAGAGGGGCAGTTTTGCCACAATGGATATTCTGTTTACAACTTTTTCCTAAACCCAGGTCTCTCTTTCTTCAACCAATTACACTAATTTTTGGAAAGCGAATAGAGAAAACTAGAAAAGACGGCCAATGGCAGCACACATCCTGAAAGGACTTCCACGCTCCTCACGCCAATACCGGTAATAAGTCTTCTGTATAAAGGCAAAGTGTGTACCCAATTACAATGAACGCCTGTATAATTCTGACAAAATATGTATATTCCCGAAAAAGAAAACTATTTTGACAATACTGATTATAACAGTCATAGGATAGCGCTTATCACCAATATACTAAAAATTTTAAAGCTAATAAATTAAAAAACTCTTTACTGACACATACTCTTTATTTCTTCTGGAAGAAGAGAAACATAAGTGACTAAAAACTTCTGTAATTTCAATCCCAATGGAGAACCACTTCCTATCAGCTGGCCTGGGGACCTATAGACAAATGAGGGGAAAAAAACAAATATTTAAAATTTACAAATAAGTATACTGAAACTAAATGAACTATGGCTCAAAAGTCTTTCAATAACAATCAGAACATCTTTTCCTGAACCCGCATTTTATTCTTCAGTGAAATTCTGAAAACCCTTCTGAATACAAAAACATCAGGATCTTCTAGGAAAACGGACATGAGTTAGTATCGTAACACACTAAGTAGACATGGATTTCCTTTTATGATACTTTCCTTGACACACACTATGAATCTTGCTAAAATAGCATCATCTTAAAAAAGTCTAAAAAAGTGATCATTTTCAATCATATTTTATTGTTTCCAACGTATAATCTAATGATTTCAAATCTTTAAGTATAAATAAAAGAAATAACATTCATAGAAAAACATATATGAGTAATTAATGATTTTTGCAAGAACATATAATTGTTAACATCTACTAAAGTCATGTTTTTTTCCTGCTATACGCTTCCACCAGGAACATTACCTGTTAATTGAACACATGAGAGTGCGAGAAAACTGAAGGCATTTCATAACAAATGTGTCTGTCGACTCTTTTAGAGGCACCAAGTAGGTTTTACCGCTCTCCAGCCGTCTAACTGCTTCACAGAATTATTCAGTAGTAATGAGTTATTTGAAAACTAATTGGCAAATCAAGTGTTGCTATGCTCTTTCAATATTTATTAAATAGAATTAAATATTAGTATAACTTAGCACAAACTAATTTAAACGTTTTAAAGAAACTGGCAATGCAGGGGTTGTCTATTTAGAGGTATACTGAACAGAAGACTTGCAAGTATACGTTTAGTTCATTAGTATTCAAAAGACCACCTAAGCTCAAAGGCAGGGGACCACTGTGAAGGTGTAATTCAAGAGTACGGAGAACGCTCAAAACACGAGGCTCCCGCACAGCACTGACACGCCCTCCTCGCTGTCTGACTGAAGAGGAGGAGGGGCAAGAAGTGACATATTCGCGATAGCGGCAGCCTCTGTCAGATTTGGAAAGGGCACGGTTAGTGAGCCCTGTGGCACTGCACTGGAATCGGAGGTACTGCTGTGACCTCGGGGTTTTTCACATGGATGGACAGACGGACCCTGAAACAGACACAGATCAGCAAGTCTGCTCAGCAGACAGAGCTGGGGAACCGACGTGCACCCACAGGGAGAGAAAGCGCGATTGAGCAAACGTGGTGACACGCTGACATCGGGGGGATGTGGATGAAAGGTACATGCCGACGTGCACCCACAGGGAGAGAAAGGGCGATTGAGCAAACGTGGTGACACGCTGACTTCGGGGGGATGTGGATGAAAGGTACATGGGAATTCTTTGTATTATCCTCACAACTTTTAAGTCAAAATAAAAAGTTAAAAAAAAAAAAGGAAACCAGTTTGGAGTGTTGGTTACGGTCAGCCAACAGCACTACAACTTCCAGGAGAGCTGAAGTCAGAGCAAGGGGAAGCAAGTAAGCTCGGCGAGATCTACTTTCCATAAACCCCAAGAGTGGAAGGGTTCAAGGTAAGAAAGAACACAAAAAAAGGGAACACTTGATATAACCAATAGAAGAAGAGCAAGAAGAATAACACACAAAAGGGACTTCATAGTAAGAAAAAGTTGAATGTTTATTCGGCAACATGTGTGATGTACGAAATGCATTAAACAGCCTGGTCCTATTTCACAAACACATTACATTTCTATATCGAGGACATATTACTACACAGCTGCTAGATAACACAATGTTTGTTTACCTGATGTACAGAGAGCTCTCTGAAAGTGCATCCATTAATGGTCCAATAATAAACTAAAACAAAACAAAACAAAAATGTAACTGATGTTAAGTTACAGTTGCAACTTTGAAAAGTCGGCTTGCCTTAGCTGCATATCCCAGCAGGGCTGCAGACGAGCTGTGCTGAGCAAAGTGGAGCTCTTCCACTGTGGGCTAACTCAGGGCTAATAATGGAGGGTACCTTAACTCCACTGCTACAACAAAATGCGTACAGAATCTTCCCACCTGATAAAAACTGAGGAAGAGAGATCATATAGGGCCAGCAAGGAAGGAAAGGAGCCCAAAGAAGAAATACATGGTGGAAAATAAGCGTAGTTACAAGGACAAACCAAAAGAGATAGATACGCAAGAGAAAATGTGAGCCCCTGTGCCTGGAAAATAAAACGGGAAAAAACTGTATCTTCAAAAATATTATAAGACACTGGGTCAAAAAAGCATGTGTCTAGGAAGTGCAGGAAGGAGAATGTGGAAAATGATACATATCAAAACGCGACAGCATGTCATCAGTTAGGAAGGTTTCGTAGGGTCCCTCTAAATGCGGGTAAATTACCCTAAGTGATCATGTGACTCACTGGCACTACAAGACTTAAAATCCCAGCTGTAATTCTCAGTCTCTGCTTTGTGTGATTTCTGACAAATGGAAGTACAGATGCTAATAAATGTAGCTCAAAGGCAATCTCTGCTTAATATAGTAGCTAACAATAATTCATTGGCTCAGAACTGGGGGAGGAGCATCACTCAACAAACAGCAGCAATTCAGAGATTCAGACCTGTGAAAACAGCATCATTATGCAAATCCATAAAATGTCACTTGCTCTGAGAGCCCTAGTATGTATTTTTTGAAGATCACATTATGACGCAACAAATGTCTTTACCTCTCATCTCTTGACAAAGAGAGTAAGGGGGAAGAAAAAGGCCTCATTACCTCAGAAAATTCTGGTGAAAATGGAAGAATCTTTGTTTCATACAGCTCCAAAAAATGGATGACACCTTCTTTGGTCAGGATTTTATTTTCACTTTCAAACATTCTTTTATAAATACACATATGCCAGGACGGGTGAAAGAGCCAACACCCTGTGGAGATAGAGCACGTGACGCTGACACTGGTTCTCACGCTCTGTTGCTCCACATCAACTTCAGTCACACAAGAACACGCTGACTTCGTTCTAACATACAGTGAGTTTACAGCTCAATGAGACTCAGGCAGTCTCATTTAGAAAGACAGCAAGCCACTTTACCGCTACCACAGCGCACACAAGTTAACTGTTGCCCCATGCACACGGGTTGGACCTTCAGATTTGGGGTGATTTCAAACAACCCTTTTGTCACCCTACTTCCATCCATTTTTCCCACAGAAATCTGAGACTGTCACTCCTCTGCTTAAAACCCTTGAATGGCTCCTCATACTCTCGGAAGAAAATCTGAACAAGGCATGAAGCGACCCCGAGAACAATGCCAACGCCACCCCAGCCTCCCACAGCCACCACCCTGTGCCACGCTGGTCCTTTGGGTCCTCCGCCCCACCTCAGGCTTCTCACACGCTGCCATCTCAACTCTGAGCTCCAACGTCACTCCTGAGGTGGGCCTTCCCTGACCACCCTAAGGGATGGCCTCACTCACAGTATATTCTATTTCAGTCCCTTGTTTGGTACCTTCATAGAACTTATCATTACAACTTTTTTTTTTCATGGAAGAGACAAAAATTAAGTGAAAAGTAGTACATCTGTCTCCCCACTTTATCCCTAGCACTTAGCATATACTGGACACTAAATGAATTTCTATTAAATTTATAAATGAGTGGGAAAAAAAAAAAAACCCAAACAAAATAAATATGTACCTCAGAGATATTTTTTAACTCTTTTGAAATATCTTTTAATTCTTCTAGAAAAAAATTATTCAGCATTTTTAACTCATGGCATTCTAGAAATGAATTGGTCCATTATTTGTAATTTACACCAAGATGCTTGCTTGTTCAATGCTTTGGCAATGGTAATTTTTCCAAACCTGTCACTGCTATTTGATTTGGTCTGCCAAGAGCTGTGGGCAAAACGTGGTAATAAGAGAATCATCTTAATAGTAAATGCATAAGTGAAGTCACAACAGGATTCAATTAAATTCTAGCCCCAGGTGACTATAGATTCTTACAGTCCATGAAAAATCCCAGTGTATCAGAAAACAACAACAGCACTCGACTGGATAAAGCTCAACTCCTAGGGGTCGAACTATTAAAGTTGTAATTATCTGGAGTAGGCACTAAAACCCATTTACCCAGGTTAATTCTCATGGGTAAACACGATAATACAGCAGTTTATCATTCATATGCATACAAAACACTGTCAGCCTGCATTTAGCTGTTTTGTTGATAGAAACAGAGTCTCACAAAATAATTTTAGGAAGCTCCAGTTTCTTTCTATCTCTCCTAAAAAACTCTCAAAACACAGTGCTGATTAAAGGCTTAAAAACCATACTTAAAACTATACCTTGGAATCTTCCTAAAAAGTCCAAGATACAGAATAATAACTGAAATCCCAAAAAAGTAACAATGAAACAGAAAGAGAATAAGAATGGAAAGCAGTAAAATATATAATACCAAAGAGCCATTATTAACAATGTAGAGCACACCATCATTAAAACATTCCTAAAGAGGCCTTATCTCTTAAAGAGTGTATACTCATATACTCAAATGATTTCAGACAACAGGATCTACTGTGGTGGGTGGTGGGGGCGGCGGGGGGGGGGATGCTTCACGGTCAATGGCGGGGAGGAGGCAGTGGGGGAGGCTACAGAGGGTTGAGGGGCACAGGCTGGCCACGTGCCGGTCACTGCTGACGCTGGGTGGTGAGGCTCACTTTACATATTCCTCTCCTTCTGTAAATGTTTGAAATGTTCCGTGAGCAGAAGTTTACAACGTTAACCATACCGCTAAATTACAGAACACTCCGCAACCATTTAAAGGTATGTTCTCAAAGATCAAGGATACAGGTAAGCGCATTTGGACACACTGCTCAGTAAAACAGAACCTTACGAACGATCAGTCCAGAAGGCATGTATCTGGAATGTTAACAGCTGTTCTCTTGGTGGCAGCAGATGCATATTTTCTGTTACACTTTGATGGTTTTTCCAAATTCTCTATAATGCCTAAAAGTTAGTTATAAAATCAAGCGGGGAGGAAAAAAGCTCTAAATGTATAAAAATCAAAATACAAGTAACCATTACCGTTTTCTTCTGACACTGCATATTCAAACAGACTGTTTAGCTTTGGTAAAACTGGCTTTATAACGTGGATCTGAAAACAAAAACAGAAAACCACATGAAATAAAAACTCACCTTTAAAAATTAAGATGAACTTTAAAACTTTAAAAATTCAGATGAAACTTACTTTCATCTATTGTACAATAGCAGCCCTACCACACAGAAGCTACCTGATTCTCCCAGTTTTTATATCCTATAAATTCCGGTCTATGAGACTGAGTGTGACAAAGCTAATGAATACGACCTAGGACACAGTGACAAGAATGTCACATTTGTACAGTGAGTATCAAAAATCATGTCATGTAATCCTCAACTGTCCTGGGAAATAGGTAGGGCTGATAATACCAACAGATTACAAAGAGGGCAAAAAAAAAAAATAATCCCTTGAGGCACTCAAGTGATGTTCAAGGCCACACGTGTAGAGTAAGGCCAGACTACTGTAGGTAAAATAGGTAAATTAGAGTTTCTAAATAAATTATAGGGGTCTTAGGTATCTGATTAAGGAAAACCATAAAAGCGTATTTGAATTTGGAAATGCTTTCTTTGTTCCTCATGCACATTTAGCACATCGTAATTATTTCAGTCCACGAACGCCTGGTGCACACTTGGGGTGATAGCTAACAACGAGTACCCGGACAGCCAGCCCCTCAGAGGTCTGCAGCAGACACACTGGGAGGCCCTACACCACCACGGGTTCTCCACGAGTGATCCCAGGGCAGCAGAGGCATCATCCGGGAACTGGAGAAACACCCGCATTCTCAGGCCCCGCCCCAGACCTACTGAATCAGGAACTCTGGGGACCAGACCCAGCAATCTGTACTTTAACAAGCCATCTAGGTAATTCTAAGGAATGTTAAAGTTTGAGAACGACTGCACTAGATTAGGTCATCTTAAGAGATTCCGTTCAACTTAAAAATTCTACAAAAGCAAATTCAAAGTTAAATGAAAATGATTTTTCACGTTTCCACTTGCAGGACCAGTACACACAGCTCTAAGAATGAAAATAGGAAGGGAGGGAGGGAGGAAGGGAGGCAGACAGGGCAATTATTTACTTAACAACTTACCTCAAATTGCCTTAAGTAACATTTTCCTAAGTCTGTATTTCTTTGAAGATTATTCATAATGCTGAGAAACTAAAAACTAACACTTCAGAAGTAAATGTCAAGGGAAGAACAAGTAAGACTAAAACTTTTTGAGTGACAATTTAAGTCAATTAGAAGTATGCTTTAATTTCCTGAGTTAACATTCAGTTTTAAATTGCATTTATGCCAGAAAACAAAGTACATTTGTATCCTATTATGCTTTATCCAAATTGGTCTTTCTGCATTGCTTTTATAGACTGATTAAAAAAAATTAAAACTGCATCTACACAGGATTTGTTAAAATATGAAAACACTTACCTGATTTCCTTCTAGAGTTTCCATAATTAAAATATAGTTTTCCCAAAACTTTAGAAGCTCATCTTTCTTCTTCTCAGACCACCAAAACAGACTTGGGCCTGATATGGTTTAAAAAGGAAAATTAGTTCCTCTTTTGTAGATTTCATAAGTTTCTTAATGACAATCATTTTTAAAATAATGCCAGTATTACCAAATACTGTATTCTCTAATAATGGAGAGTGTCCCTGTACCAAAGCCTAGATAGGAGGCTTGGGCTAACAAGAATCTCAAAAGGTTTTTTTTTTCCTTTTAATTAAGATTACTGTTTTAGAGTTCTTGGTAAGAATCATGGATTTGAACACATAAACCCCACTTTCTCTCCCTAAGAACCTCATTATAACAGTCGAGGACGTTTCAAAGGCAAAAACCCAAAAGAATGGCGAAAACAGGGGAGCTGACAACAGCAGTGAAACTTAGTTTGAAAATCAGAGAAAAGCCAAGCAGACTCAAGAAAAGTGAATATAAAGTGGCACATGGAAAGCCAAGAAAAAACCGGATTTACACTGGAACCAGACCTAAGGAACTGGCAGCAAAAGTTACTCTGTAAGTGGAGGTGAACAGCAAGGCTAAACTAAAAAGAATTTTGTTTGGTGTGTTTAAGAAACAGATCTTCAGTGCCCTTTCCTATGCTCTGAGCAGGAAAAATACTGGAATTTATTCTCTGGAGAAGGTAAAATTGTGGGTCTCTGGATTGAGATGCACTGGACCCTACCAGGGTCGGGAGTAAGTGAACCCCTTCCACCTGCCCCTTCCACCACAGGAGCCCCTCAGGTCCCAGAATGCTGGCCAGGCCTTCACTATGCGGCAGCAGACTGGAAGGTCTCCGTTGAATCTGGCCAGCCCAAGAAAATACTGCCATCAGAGATTACCCAATACTGTGCGGCTTGGCCAGATCACCTTGCAGTGAAGTTCACAGTCAGCAAGCACCACTTATGTGTTCAGAGCTTTAAACTTGATTTTGGGTTCATTATTTTTTTTTTAATTAAAGATTTATTTATTTATTTGAGAGAAAGAGAGAGAGCTCATGAGCGAGCAAGGGGAGGGGCAGAGGGAGAGGAAGAGAAATCCTCAAGCAAATTCCCTGCCAAGCACAGAGCCTGAAGCGGGGCTCGAACCCACGACCCTGAGATCATGACCTGAGGAGAAAATGAGTCAAAGCTCAACCGACTGAGCCACCCAGGTGCCCCATTGATTCCTTATTCTTAAATATAAACAGTTATCTAAGGATCACCAGCCATCTGGGGAAACATCCACATTGAAGATCAAGACCAAAACAAACAGGAAATTTGGAGAACAAAACTAAGCCAGAGGTAGAAAACCTCATGCTGTCATAAGAACAGGATACGATTAATAAGGGGATATTACAAGAACAAAAAAGATCTCATGAGAATAAAAATTGGATAGCAAAAACCAGAAACTCAAAGGACTGGAAATAAAGTTGAGGGAGTCACCCAAGAAATAGAACCAAGAGACAAAATCATAGGAAACAGGACAGAAAAGACACTTTGATAAACCAGTCCAGGAGCTTCACTATCCAACAAGAGAACAGAAAGCAGAGAGGAAGGGAGCAAAGAAAGTAACTCAGGAAAAGTTCCCAGAACCGAAGAACATGATTTCCAGATGGACCAGGTCCACCGAGTGCCCAGCAGAAGGATGAAAACTGACCGGTACCAAAACTGTGAAACTTGAGAATGATGGGGCACAGTCCCCACTGACTTCCATGCAGAAGAAACAGAGCACATATAAACAAACACGATTCGCAACGGTTTCTCACACGGCTGGACAGCAAGACTGGAAGCTCGAGCTTCTAAGACAATAGATCGGAGCCTTCAAAGTTCTGAACGGAAACGTTTTCCACGCTAGAATTCTATCCCCCATCAGACCATAAATCAAATGGGATGGGAAAACAAAGGCATTTAGACACGCTTGGTCTCAGTTTCCACTTAGGAGAGAGAAAGCTACAGAAGAACACTCCTGCCATACTGACAAAGAGAAAAGCCTGGACAATACACACAGTCCTAACCCCCTGACAGCTGAGACTACAATGCCTCCAGGGGATGGGAACTCCAAAGGGCAGAAAGCCTCTCTCCGAGAACACACAGGACACACGAAGTGAATCTACCTCTGGCCAAGTGCAGGAAGAAGACGTGGTCACCAAAAAGTAGTTTAAAAAAATCAAGGAGCAGCACCTGGGTGGCGCAGTTGGTTAAGTGTCCGTCTCTTGGTTTCAGCTCAGGTCATGATCTCAGGGTCCTGGGATCGAGCCCCATGTTGGGCTCCATGCTCAGTGCGGAGTCTGATTCTCTCCCCCTCCCCCTGCTCACTCTCTCTCTCTTACTCTAAAATATAATTTTTAAAAAAAAAAAAGGAAAGAAAAGAAAAAAACAATGAACGTTTGTTGAGTTTTTCAAGGTGAGCTGTGGGCTAGTTTTGACAGCCTAGAACCCTGGGAACCCCAAGGGAGTCTGCAACCACTCACCAGCTCGTTTCCTTAGGCATCCCCCAGGTGATCTGAGAAAGACTGTGGGAAAGGCAAGAAACTTTGGAGCACATGCACGCAGGGCCCACATAGGTCTGAGAGGACAGCGGGACTAACTGGGGCAGCCCAGCCCAGCCCTACAGGAGTACAAGGTGGTGGTCAACTGCTGAAGCCTGTCTGCACCCAGGACCCTCCTCAAACAGGAGACAAAAGCTGTCTGCCCCTGGAGGAAACCCTGCCACATCCCCAAACCTGTCCCGGCCCCGACACCAGGCAAACGTTGGCCACCCGAGGGGATGGAGAGAAAACCTGCTCGCCCAACCCTGCACCGACAGGAGGAAACCCCCTCATGCCCAGAGTCCTGCACTGATACAAAGCAGTGGGGGGAGGGCAGGAAACCAGCAGTCAAGACCTACCACAGATAGGAGCAGAATGCAGCCACCACAGGAGAGGGTGAGGGAACTCTGTGGTGTTAGCATCAACGGCTTCAGAAAACAACAACACTGAGGAAAAACCTTTAGGGACTCCTGGGTTCCCACTGAACACGAGGTAGCAACACCCCACAACCACAGCAGCAACAAGATCCAAATCCAGCTTCACCATAAACTAGTGTGACCCAAGCCCCAATACCAACGGCCTCACAGAAGAGGAGCGCTCATCTCTAGACATAAAGATCTACTTCATGCTACTAAAGAGTGACCCCCTTGCCCAGAGAGAAAAAAAAACCAAACTCCGAGATGGCCCATGCAGAGGACTAATACAGGACTACGATTCACATGTTAAAGGATCTACGGGAAAAGGTAGACAACCTGTATGAACGAACAGATGGGAATGGAAGGGAATGGAAATTAAGGGTCAGATGGAAATAAAAGAAATAGAAACGTATCAGGGGCGCCTGGGTGGCTCAGTTGTTAAGCATCTGCCTTCGGCTCAGGTCATGATCCCAGGGTCCTGGGATCGAGTCCTGCATCGGGCTACTTGCTCTGTGGGGAGCCCACTTCTCCTTCTCCCCACTTGTACTCTCTCATTGTCTCTCTTTCTCTCTCAAATAAATAAATAAAATCTTAAAAAAAAAAGAAAGATTTAGACTACTAGCTAACACTTTAAGGCTGAATTACTGATAAATAGAGAGAGAACCAAACAAATCTGTAAATGACGTAATTCCAGGAAAGACCTGCAAGAAGGAAAAAAAAATCACCATAATGTACTACACAGGTCACCTGTGAAGAACATCTTCAGTCATAAGTTTGTAAACGCTGAACTCACATTTAACCGAAGTATAACTATGGCAATTGATGTTGATTTACCCAGATTATTGGAAGACAAGTACCAAAATAATCAGCTAAAAGAGGTACAAGTGGTCGCTCTCTGCGGGGGCAAACCAGGGGTGGGCAGGGAACAAAGACTATTGCTCATCTTTAAAACTCTGCAGAATGACTCTTTGAAATAAATGACTTTAATTTCGGTCATTTAAAATGTGTGCTCCAGGGGTGCCTGGGTGGCTCAGTCGTTAAGCGTCTGCCTTCGGCTCAAGTCATGATCCCAGGGTCCAGTGAAAACTTGCTGGATAATCACCAATTTGAGGACTGACAAAATATTTACTATCTAACGTTTTAGACAAACATGAAAATCTACTCACAACTTCAACCAAACAAAAATCCCTTACCAGTAAGAGGCGGCTACAGTTGAAAAGGTAGAAATTTTCTATGTATTGGGACAATTTTGAATCATTCTATTTTGGTCTTGGACAGCTCAGAAAGATGACTGAAGCGCCCTTTCACACATTGCAGTGAACAAACCAATCAACAGTTAAGTACCAAGTTGAAGGGAGTCCTTGCTAGTTCGGCCACTCTTCTTTTGTAATAAAGGAGGAAACATAGTCTCAAAAGGTTTAAAAAAAACTACTTAAAATCGGACTCAACCTATTAAATCAATAGCAAAAATACCCTCAAAAGGTCGACTTAAGGACCCTACATTTAACAAATTTTAGTCCCGAATGAGAGAATTGCCAAGGGAAATTTCCAAAGAATGTGATGATTTCTAGGACAGAATTCTAACGTTCAAAACTCAATCCACTGGTCAATACAAGTAAATAATTTTTCTTGCAATTTGATGGAAGCTAACCATTCCTTCCTATTAGGATGAACCTACCACGAGATCGCTCAAATTTGGGCTGTAAAATCCTGCTTGGGCTCAGTCACGTTCCTAATTATTCCACAGGTGCAGGGTTCCGCCCTGCTTTGGGTCAGAAAGAAATGCTGACTGTCCTCAGCTGCAGTGATTTGGGTCACTTGCAGAACACCCTCGAGGCGAGGTTCCCAAGGTTTCCAGGCTTTAAGGTTAACGGATACCCACTAGGCATGGATGGCGGAGAGCTGGTTTTTGGAAGCAGGAGCCCCCGCCCCCCGTCCCCCGTAACCACCACCACCACCACCCAAAGCCAAGTGGGGCTGGGCCGGAAGCCAAGAGGCAAGTACCGTTTCCTGCCTGGGGGCCGCAGGTGCAGTGGGCCCCCAGCTCCGCCGACACCTCCACCGCCCTCTGCAGCAGGTAGCGCGCTCGCTTGCGCGTCAGGGCGTCCTGGGCCTGCGCCAGCCCCGCCTGCACCGTCCTCCAGAAGCGCCAGCAGCGCCGCGCGTCGGGGTCCTCCTCGCTCGCTCCGAGACCGCGGTCGGCGCGGGGCTCGGGCAGCAGCCTCTCGGCCAGGGCGCTCAGCACCAGCAGCTGCGGCCCGACGCAGTCCGGTTCCGAGGGCGCCCCGGCCGCGACCAGCCCGCTCCATACGACCCGCAGCACCGCCCCACCGCACTGGCCCAGCGCCGGCAGCAGCCTCCCGGCCGCCAGCGCCGCCGCGTCCTCCGCGGGCCCCGCCTCATCCCGGTCCCTGTCGGCGCCCAGCGCCAGGGCGAGGGCGGCCTGCGCCACCCGCTCCAGCAGCGGCCCGTCCTCGCGGGGCCGCAGGCAGGGCCCGACGGCCGCCAGCACCTCCACGGCCGCCTCGGCTCCGGACGCGGGCCCCCCGGCGAGCAGGTCGCGCAGCGCCTCCTCCGCCAGGGCGGCCGCCAGCTGCGGGCCCCCGGAGAGGCGGGCGCACGAGCGCAAAGCGGCGCTCGCCGCCCTCAGCACGCGCCGGTGGTGGCGGGCCGGCGGGCCGGGGTCCGAGGCGCCCGCCGGGCGCCCGCGCAGGCCCCGCAGCAGCGGCACCAAGTACCCGACTGCGACCTCGCGCGCCGCCTCCGGGAGCGCGCCCGCGCCCCCGCCGCCACCGCGCGTCTCCTCGTCTTCGAGTCGCTGCAGCAGAAAGCGCAGCGTCTCCACGCGCTCCGCGGACGCCTCCCCGCGGCACAGCGCCCCAAGCAGGACCCGGGGGTCCCGGCTCTGCGATAGCAGCGTTTCCGCGAGGACCCACTCCATTTGCCGTGCGCGCGCCGCCGACACCCGGCGCCCAAATGAGGTGCCGGCGTGCGCGAGTGCGTGCGCGTGCGCGGCTGGCCCGGGCGCACGCCTGCAGGGAGGGGGCCTGCAGCCGGGCCCTGGTACGGCTCAGCGCGCCCTGGGTTTCTGCCCATTTCACGGCCTGCAAGCTGATCCCTCTTTGCCCCTCCCTTACTATTTTTTACAAGAAAGGTGCCCCTTGTTAAACGTTACTGTAGCATGTGCATCAACTCCATCAATTCCTAATTGGAGATTGGCCTGCCCCAAGGCCCTAAATCAAGTAGGCGTGCCTGTGAGCGGGGGAGGGGGAGAGCCGAGGTACACCTAGGTGCACTTCACAGCCACCTAGAAGCTTATTTTCAAAAAGGCACAGGCCGGCACCCCCAACAAAGAGCTTGACACAGTGGGTCTGAAATGGATTCCGGACACTTGCAAAAAAAAAAAAAAAAAAAAAAAACCGAAAACGTGAGAATGGTTCAGAGGCGCTGAAAAATACTTTAGCTATGTGTTAGGGGCAGGGCTGAAAAGAAGAGGCCCACCTCAGCCTTTGCAGTCAGTGCCCAAAGCGGACTGTAACATGCAGGTGTTTCTTTATACAGTGCTTGTGTTCCCCTGTGCAATCTCAAAAATTGTCCATCCCTGTATTTTCTGTTTGTGACACCATCTACTGCTACATACAAAACCGAAGCCTCACACTAGCATGGTTTGGTTCCTGGCTTAATCCCAGGCAAACTGAATCTGTGACATGGGTTTTCTTTGCCTTCTAACCATAAAGATGTCTCCCGTAGTCAATGGAGAAGACACTATCCTACCTTCAAAGAGTCTGACATGTAATAAACATATTTGATAAGGTATAATTTAAAGTTATTTAAAGTTAAGGTTACTTTTATATAATTTAAAGTCATTTTTATATTTTGGATTTTATATAAAGGTATTTAAATTTAAAGTTACCGGACATCACAGATGCCAAGATTTTTTTCCCCATCTTTCATTCAGTTTTTCATTGACGAATGCATAAATGGTTCTATTGTAAACCCACTCAGAATAAATATCAATTGCCTTCAACATATAATATGCCAGTAAATATCAATTTCCCTCAGCATACATTTTCATGTACCTATCAAACAAAAATGGACAAAACTCTCGGAGCAGACACTTATCAAATGAAGACACGCAAAAGCAGACCTCTGAAAAGGTGTTCAATATTCGTTGTTAGAGAAATGCAAATTAAACCATCAAAGAGATACCACTTCACACTTGGTAGAAAGGCTAAAATTTTAAGGATTGAAAAGAGCCAAGGATGTGGAACATTGGAACTCTCATACATTACTGGTGGGTGTGTAAATGGTACACTCACTTTGGAAAGCTGTTTCTAATGAAGTTAAAAGTGCACCTACTTTATGACTCGGCAGTTCCACTCCTAGATATTTGCCCAAAACAAATGAAAACATATTACGACAAAAATGCTTGTACAGGAATGTTTTTGCCAACGTTAGTCGTTATAACCAAAAGTTTATTACAACCTAAATGTCCATCGATGGAGGAATAGATAAATTGTGATCTCGTCATATAGTAATGCTTGCTATTCAGCAATAGTGAATTACTAATCCATGCAACAATATAAATAAATCTCAAAAACATTATGTTGAACAAAAGAAGCCAGAGAACAAAGTTTACATACTGCATGATTCCATGTATGTGAATTTCAAGAATAGACACAAGTAATCTTTTGGGTAGAAATGAGAATGGTACTTGCCTATAGAAGTGGAGATTAAAACAGAACAGGTCACAAGGGAACTTTCTGAGGTAATGGAAATATCTTTCTTGATTAGGGTGTTAGTCACACAGGTTTCACACTTGTCAAAAGTCCTTGAAATGAATCCTTGAAATCTAGGCATTTCAGTGCATGTAAGCTTTACCTCAGTTTTAAAAAATGACTTATTAAAAACATACTCATTGCATTCCCCGTTACCTACAGAATAAAGCCCAGCTCTGGAGCATGTGCTGAAGGCTTCTCAGCATCTGGTGAAAGCCAACCAGCCTCCTAACGAATTCCCCCTACTCTACCCTGTTTTCGAGCCACACGGAACAAGGTGGGCACGTGGTCTCCTAACCACAAAGCTGCCTTTTCCGTCCTTGATGGTTGAGGATTTCCTTTTTCTGAAGCGCTGTCTTCCTCCAGGTCTCATTTTCTCATGACGCAGCTTCTTCCTGTTTTCTTTTCCCAGCTGTTTCTTCTCCACCTCTTTGGAGGAAGACTCCTCTTCCTCTTCCTGACCTGTTTCCAGAGTCACATCTTCAGACCCCTGTTCTCACTGTATAAATTTTACCGGAGTAACTTCATTAAAACTATAGATTGCAGGGGCGCCTGGGTGGCTCAGTTGTTAAGCGTCTGCCTTCGGCTCAGGTCACTGGATCGAGCCCCGCCTCGGGCTCCCTGCTCAGTGGGAAGCCTGCTTCTCCCTCTCCCACTCCCCCTGCTTGTGTTCCCTCTCTGGCTGTGTCTCTCTGTCAAATAAATAAATAAAATCTTAAAAAAAAAAACAAACTATAGATTGGGCTACCATTTACATGCTAATGATGGGGGAAAAAATTGGTATCTCCTGCCCAGATCTCTCTCCCAAGCCCCCAACATGTCTACCCAACTGCCTACCAGATGTCTCCATTGGCATACCACTCAGGGCCTCAGTCTCACTTTACACTTTTACAAACTTAAGCCCATTGTCCTCATTCCTCCAGCATCCTAACTTCTTCCCAAGTAATTCTAAAATTCTAGTGTCCCCCCCTCCTTTATTCCCAACCAATACCTTAGTTTTCGACTGTTCTCTTTTCTTACTAAGATAACAGAACAACCTCCCGCCTGAATCACTCTCCTCTCCAATACACACTCCATGTTGCTACCAGGATGATCTTCCTAAAATCAAACCACCAGCACCCATAGCCCTCAGAATAATGTTTTGATTTTTTAATGTGACATCCAAATACCTTGTGAGGTGGCCCCTGCCGACTTCTCCAGCCCCATCTCCCACCTGCCCCATATACACCTGGATTTCAAAGTCCCTAAGATGTGCCACCTGTTCTCACTTTGTCCTATCAAAAGCCCTTCCATCATCCAGAAAGCCCTTACCTCTACTCCACCTGACTAGATACAGTTCCTTTCGAGGCAGTTCAAATGTCACCTCTCTGGAAAGTCATTTCTTAATACCTCACTCCCCCCAACAACACCCACCCCCACCTAAGGCGGGTGACCCTCTTCCAAATTCCCAAAACATCCTAGCATATCACCAACACTGCATTTGTCATCCTATGATGTAATTGCAGGTTCACCTTTCTGCCTGCCTCCCCACCATGAGCAATTTGAGGGCTGGGGGTGGTGGGGAGGAGGTATTCAGTTATTGTCTTTAATCACACTGATCCCAGCACTTGCACGCTCAAGAAATGCATATGAGAGGCGCCTGGGTGGCTCAGTCAGTTAAGTGTCCAACTCTTGATTTCAGCTCAGGTCATGATATCATGGGTTGTGAGAGCGAGCCCGGAGTTGGGCTCCATGCTGAGCAGGAAGTCTGCTTAAGATTCTCTCTCCCTCTACCCTCCCCCACCCCGCACACACGTGCTCTCGCTCTCTCTCTCTCTCTCTGAAATAAATAAATCTTTCAGAAAAGAGAGAAATGCTTACTGATGGACAACCATCTCTAATTCCTCCATGAAGACCCAAATTACAAGGCATTTCCAGGAAGCCACTCCCAATGCCCCGAATCATAGTAGCTTCTACTTCTGCATTCTCCAAACCTTCAGTTGTAGTAATGAGTGCTAACAGTTACCCATCATACTTGCTATAAAGGAGACGAGGTAATATGTTTCTATATATATTAATACATTTAACCCTCAAAACAACTCATAAAGGAAGTGCTATTATTTTTCTCGTTTTACAGAAGAGGAAACCAAGAATGGGGGAGGTTAAGTAACTTGCCCCAAAGTCACACGACAAAAAAGCAGCAGACCTGACTCAAAGCCATGAACCCTGCTATGTGTTACCTCTAAAACATCAAGAGAGAAAGGTACACAATTAACATGTCAGGTTTACTGCCTCATAATCTCTGCACTTCCTGTGTCTAGCACAGAGTAACTACTCGCTAAATTATTGTCGTATGAATGGACGAATGTGTATGTTTCTGCCACAGCTTATGAGCCCCTTAAGAATTAGGATTTTGCTTTAATTCATTTTGTATCCTACACACCAAACAAAGTACCAGAAACATGGTGGCCATGCAGTAAGTTCTTGAACCTGGATAAATAAGAATCCAGTATTTTGTGGTGACAGTATGATAAATTCATCAGTCAGAAAATTTGCAGTGACACAATTACTCTTGAGACAAGAACACTCGAAAGCTGACATCCTTGTCGTCTGGATCAACATGTAATAATACGCTGCTTTGATAGAGGAGACCCACAGTCTCCGGCTACCCCTCCTCATCCTTGCAAAGGTGAATGGTTCGTTGCAAGTGGTAGAATGGGGTTTAGAATCGTTTGCTGTCCCTAATCCTTGCAATTTCCCTGCTTCATCCATAAATGAATAGAGCTTATGACTAGTGGTTATTTTAACAGCAAAAGCAGGTGTCAGTACAGGCAAGTGTTAGAGTCTCTCCTGCTTTCTTAGCTACTTTGGCTCAAGGATTCATGTATTCAGCATTCTCTCTTGCATCCTTTACACCCAAAGCCTGTCACAGGCTGTTTCCTCTAGCCAGGAACGTGTCTGTTTCCGAGAAAGAGGCTCTGCCTGTGCTTTGTCTGGCAATGGCCCCCGGGATGCGCTCCCTGTTCCACCTCTGGCTCTCACAGCTGAACGACCCCCTTGCTTAGGCTCTCACGACACAGCTTGCAACATACAAATAATTCAAATTTATGGGCGTTAGTTGCCTACGCCATGTATTTTAAATCTTCCCATGAGATCTCTCAAGATGGATATCCTGGATTCCCTTCTAAGCTGAACCACTTATAAATGTGATGGTCTGGCAGCACCTCTGAATTTTAATCCTGACTCTTTTCACATTTCCAATTTACAAGGAGTACTGCTTCCTCTTTGGAAGGGCAAAGAAGAGAGGTGAATGGGGAAGAGGAAGTGTAAGTTAGGGAAAGTCGAACAGGTCAACGTTTTCTGAAATGTCTCTTACTTAGAGGAGCGTTTGTACAAATAGACTCCCTGTTTGCTGTTGCTAAGGCTCCCTGCAGGTACTTAACTGGATCTTTCCGGATGCTGCTGGGAATGAGTGAGCAAGAACACCACAAACCTGTGGATAATAAAGAGCCGCAGAAAATAGTGAATGATGAACACCCATTCAGAGATAGGTACACAGGGCTCAAAATGCACTGGAAAAGTCTTTTATTAAACGCCTGCATCCTGTATGCACGCGCCCTCTGGAACGGATGTGCAGATCTGGTTAGAAGCTGACGTTTCTCGGGATAGAAGATGGTGCTGTTGTCAATGCGGTGTGCTTTTCCATCCTCGATGTTCACGGTTGCAAAGTGGAAGACACGTATAGAAGGAAAGAAGAGCAACTACTAGCAAGATTTCAGCTGGAGCCTTCAGCTGTTTACCTCTGAGGGTCTAAGAATGGGATGGAGCTGCTTGATAGGTTCTATCTGAGATTTTTGCCTTGTAATGTCTCCCATGAAAGCCCTCAGAGAATCTCCGTGGAGAAAACTGCTGTAGTCGAATCAGGATATCCAGAAGCCTCAAATTTCCTTTGGGGATCTGTGGCAGACAGCATTAGCTGTTAATCGAATATCTATCCTCCCTTCTCTCTTGCTCATAAAACCTTGATTTTGTTCCAGGTGACGGTGTGTTAACCACCACCCCCCACCCCCAGACAATGGCTTATGCTTAGGCAGCCAGCAGGACAATCTCGTTCCCTACTTTCCTTTCCTTAGAGTTAGGGAATGGGGGCTGGCTGTGTGTCCCAGTCCTTGACAAAGAGACCTCAGAGAAGTCTGCTAGCTATATGTCTGGGAAAGCTTTTGCTTTCTTTGAAGATTATATTTATTTATTTGTGAGAGAGAAAACGAGAGAGAGAGAGCACAAGCAAGGGGAGGGGCAGGTAGAGGGAGAAGCAGGCTCTCCACTGAGCAGGGAGCCCAATGCAGGACTCAGTTCCAGGACCCTGAGATCATGACCTGAGCAGAAGGCAGACACTTAGCCGACTGAGCCACCCAGGAGTCCCAAAGCTTTTGCTTTCTAGTAGAAGAAGAGAAACCGTCACAGCCCCAGCCTGCCTCTACTCCTTCTTGCCAGAACACAGTGTGTGCCCTGGACCAGGGGCAGCCGTCTCAAGCCCATCAGAGAACACGTGCAAGGTGACAAACTCCACATTAAAGGTGTCAGGGAAGAAACCCTGGGAAGAACCTGGTTTCCTCGGAGCTGCTCAACCACTGCTAGAAAGTATCTATTTTGGGACTTACTGTTAAGTGAGAAAAAATAAGCTCCTGTTTGCTTGAGCATCTCTCGTTGAGTTTTCCATACTTAACAGTCAAGTATTCCTACGCGATACAGAACTCCTGCCCCGCTGCACATTATTTCATATTATTGCCTCAATTAGTTCTGAGCATCTCACTCTTTCTGGGCTGAGGAGCCTCTTTCTGACCAATTGTCACCATCATTTCTGCCTTGAAGCCCGACATTCACTGTTGCTAAGCCCTGTGACTCATGGCCCCATTCAAAAGGAGGTGACATGATTCATTCTAGGCACCCATTCTTCCTTTCTCTGTTTCTCAGCTCGTACTCAAGTGGGTGGTCACAGTGAAGTTCATAAGGGACTGCCATTAGCGTCCCATGAATACAAACCTTTCTAGGAAGTAAGATCTTCACTTGTGTTGGTGTCACCCAGAATCTGTTGGCTTTCAACTTGGTGCCGAGGAGAATCACCAGGCATCTTGAACCCCCAGAGCAGCCTGCTCATTACAGAATGTCTGGTCTCCCTCATGCATTTCCCACTCTCATGGTAGATATTCACAGTAAATTAGGGGGGGAAGGGGGACAAAGAAAACGTAAATATTTGGGGACAAGCCATCCTTTGGACACTCAGCAAATCAGCCTATTAGAGACAGACACTGTCTTACCTCTGCCCCAGACTGCCTCGCTCATTTGAAGATGCAGAGAAAGAGAAGCGTGAAGAACCGAGAAAGCCAGTGGCCTAACTAAGAGGGGGGAAGGAGGTGTGACCGTGTTCACAGCAGTGCCCAGGAAGGACACGTTCATTCCCAGTATGCCATGTGTTGTCTCCCCTGAGATCCCAATGAACACTGGGATGCTATGAGGGCCGTGAAATTTTCCATCAGTTTATCTTTTAAACACAATCCAAGAGCTTTTAAAAAAGAGGGAAAAAAAATTGTCTTTGCTCCTACCACTAGATCCTTGCCTCTCCTTTTTTGGTTTTCTGCAAACAGAAGGGGTTCTGCATAAGCATCCTTCCCTGCTCTAGAGAGTGCAGAGTGCCCCACTGAGGCTGCTCTCACCCCAGGGCCTGCATCCCTCGGAGTTTGGCAGACAGAAGGAGCAGGATGAAGCCTGCTCATCCTGTCTCTGAGGCAAAAATCAGAATTCCCAAGCTTTGCTTTTGCTGTCCGCCTTTCTCCTTCTGTTGCTGCTGTTCCCTGGGGAGGTGATGGCCAGATCTACCGCGGCACAAGGATCCTGTTAAATGGTGAATCGCAGCACGTCACCGCAGGGAGAATCTGAAGCAGAGGGAGTTCTCGCCAACGCCAAGGCCAACGTGAGCGCGTGGGAGGGGCTTTCAGGGCTGCATTTGCAGTAAGGAAGGAAGTGAAATCCATTATGGACTCTCTTTATTTTGCTAGCCTGCTGATGAGCATTGAAAGGCTGCATTCAGCCAAACTTGGATATACCAGGCCAATCAAATTCTCCCCAATAGTAGCTGCTACCCAAGGAGCTTCTTCTCAAAATACTGGCAATTTCCTTTCCCTAATAGATAAGTAGGTGGCCTTAGAGATGGTTTAGCATATGGATTTAAATTTTTGCACCTGGGCTCAGAGCCAGAGGGCATTAAGTAGATATTGCTAATTCCTCACCGGGGGCAGGACAAGGCTTTTAAGGTGAGCTATTGAGACAGTTTTCAAGATTCTAGGCAAAGATATTGTGTGGTTGATTATTTTTTTTCCTGTTGGTTAAGGCAGGAGTGGCTTACGGCCCACGAGGTGTCACTCACCTCCATGAGGGAGCTTCCAGCCTTGGTCCTGGTCCTTGTGCAGTGGGGCACTACAATTTTTTTTTTCACTGAAATATGTCCTCTGCTGGGTTCTCTTTCTTTGTCAATGTGCACATACAACACGTGATGGTTAATTTGATGTGTCAACTTGAAGGATGTTTTTGGTTGAGATTAATATTATGTGGACGAACTTGGAGTAAAGCAGATTGTGGGTGGGCCTCATCAAATCAGTTGATGGCCTGAATAGAACAAAAAGCCTCTCTAAGCAGGAGGAAATGCTGCAGCAGGTGGCCTTCAGACTACATCTGCACACTGGCCCTCTTGAGTCTCCAACCTGCTGACCCACACTGCAGACTTGGACTTTTCAGCTTCCATAATCATGTGAACAAACTTTTAATAAATCTCTTTCTCTGGGGGCGCCTGGGTGGCACAGTCGGTTAAGCGTCTGCCTTCAGCTCAGGTCATGATCCCAGGGTCCTGAGATCAAACCCTGCATTGGGCTTCCTGCTTGGCAGGGAAACCTCTTCTCCTCTTCTGTCCTCCTTGTGCTCTTTCTCGCTTGCTCTCTCTCTCAAATAAATAAATAAAATCTTTAAAAAAATTCCTTTCTCTAGTATATATCATACATATATCCTATTGGTTCTGTTTCTCTGGAGAACTCTGACTGATACACAGGAGTTCCCAAACACTTAAGTACTTATGAAAACATTGTTTACAAAATGCTGTGCTAAGTAAAAAAAAAAAAGTATTTGCTAAATGTTAGAAATTCATTTTAAAGATTGCTGTGTTTTTAAATTGATAATCTTGTATCTTTCTAATGATAGGTAGTTTCATTTTTTAAGTTCAGCATTGCTCTCGTTGGCTAATAAATACTACAGTGTTTCTGAGTCTGTAAGAAATAGGTATTATGTAACTGTTTAACTTTTCTCAATCAACCACTCAACTGAGATAAATTTATTCAGCATCCATCCACTATATACTCCCTTAAATGGTTTGTAAAAGTCAGTGTGGTTTATCTCTCAGGTGTATCTTCCTCTCCTTTCTCTGTGCCTAAAAGAAGGGAGCCTTTGTAAGGCAAGGCACAGGTGGAAGGAGACAGACAGCTACTTAACACAAGAGCAAATGGGAGAGATGCTAGCAGGAGGGGTGATTTTTCGGTGAATTGTTTTTAAGATACTCTATCCAGAGACCTGACTTTGGAGGCCGTCTTCCTGCTTCCTTCCTCATCTTCAGAATTGAAGACCACCCTACCCTTCACACACACTCACACACACACACACACACACAAACACACACACACACA
The DNA here is from genome assembly GCF_964656455.1 of Halichoerus grypus. Lineage (NCBI taxonomy): Eukaryota > Metazoa > Chordata > Mammalia > Carnivora > Phocidae > Halichoerus > Halichoerus grypus. The sequence goes on from NC_135718.1 coordinate 71,491,005, forward strand.
CAGAGCATTCCACCTCTTACCCAGCAGCAGATGGTGAGAACAGAAAAAGACTGAATGTTCTAACTTCAGGAGACCAGATCCAAGAGGAAGAAAACTTTGCGAGCAGGTGGATTGGGGCGGAAAGGAGAGGAGAGGTGTGAGCCAAAGTGGTAAAAAGGACAAAGAAATAGTGGGAGCAAAACACAGTAAGTTGTTCCAGAATGTTCCGCCCCATCACCAACACCCAGTTCCTTTTGTGAAGAGGAGCAGAGTGCCGGTGTTTCCTGGAGGGGAGGTAGAAGACATAGTCCTTGATCTTGTTTGCGATCAATGTGAAAATCTAGATATCGGTAAACTAACGTGCCATCTCGTCTGTGGGCAATTTCTTTTTATATCTAGAGCTGACGTTGTGAAAAATATTAATGTCCGTGTGAATAAGCAGGGCCGTGCGTTGAACACCTGACCACAGTTGTCTGTAAATATTGATCCCCCTCGGTTAGGAATGATGGCAGAGCTTGCGACTTTGACCTTTTTTGCATTAGGGGATGACCCAGGACTGCACATGAAATGACTTTACTTTGCCTGGGGTCTTAGCATGTGTCACACCCCTGATGATGGGGCTGGCAGAAATTGTCCACATCACAAAGGACAATGTGACATCAGGCTCGTTCATCCAGCAAATGTCTGAGTGCCTGTGACAGGCCATGGGGACAGTCCGTGTCTCTGTCCTCATGGGGCTTACAGTCTGAATGATTTTGTGAACGATTAACAACTGGTATGCTAAGTACTATGCAAGACCAAGCAAAGAGCACGCAGACAGCCCGCAGCCAGAGGCCCCAGCTGGCCTGGGTGGTAGGACTGGCTTCCCTGATAAAGGGTGTGTTAGCCGATACTGAAAGAATGAGGGGAATTAGCCAGATAAGAGCTGATGGAAGCTTTCCCCAGGGGAAACTACGGGGAAACCGTGAGACCGGAGGGAGCAGGAGGAAATACAGAAGAATGAGGGAGGCATGTGTGAGATGAGGCAGGCCAGGAAGGCCAGACCAGGCCAGGCAGGCCAATAGGTTGTGCTAAGAATTTCAGACTTGATTCCAGGTGGGAAGCCACTGGAGGGCTTTTCAGGGGGAGGAGGGAATACTGATCATCGATATCGAATATGATTTACATGTTGCAGAAGTGTGAGCCTGTTGAGAGAGCAGGACTGCACAGGTGCAGCAGAAATCACTCACGAGCTCCCTAATTCGACATTTAACAAAGTATTTCTTTTTCTGTTTTAATTGTGGCAAAACACACAAACATAAAATGTACCATTTTAACCATTTCACTGGCATGAAGCACATCCCCGCTGTTGTGCAAAAAATCACCACCAGGACCCTTTTCTTCTTGCAAAACTGAAACTCTGTCCCCATCAAACAATAACTCGCCTCTCAGCCCCCAGCTCCTGGCAGCCACCATTTCACCTTCTGTCTCTCTGAATTTGACTCCGGTCGGAACCTCCTGTGAGTGAGATCATACAGTGTTTGTCCTAGTGACTGGCTTATTTCCCTTCGCAGAATAGCCTCAAGGTCCCTCCAGGTTGTAGCCTGGGTCAGGATTTCCTTCCTCTTAAAGGCTGAATAATATTCCATTGTATGGATAGACCACATTTCCCGGTCCACTAATCCAGCGAACGCTAGGACCGCTTCCTCCCCTTGGCCCTTGTGAACAATGCTGTTGTGAAGACAGATATGCAGATAGCTCTTTGAGTCCCTGCCTTTGAGGGACTACATGCCCTCAAATATTCTTTTGAGTATATACACTCAAAGTCTACTTCCTTTTTTTTTATTAAAGATTTTTTATTTATTTGACAGAGAGAGAGAGAGCATGAACAGGGGGAGGATCAGAGGGAGAAGCAGGCTCCCCACTGAGCAGAGATGCAGGACTCCATCCCAGGACCCTGGGATCATGACCTGAGCCGAAGACAGACGCTTCACCGACTCAGCCACCCAGGCGCCCCTCAAAGTCTATTTCTGGAACCCCCTTTCCAGGAATGACACTACACTAAACACTGTGGAGGTTTAGACAAATGAATATCCCAGGGCCTCGGCCATCCCAGCACAGACAGGAAAATTTAAAAACAACAATCTGAACTGAAATGGGCTACAGAAAAAGGATTGGGGAGTCCATAAGTAAGACTCATTGCAGTGGGCAGAACTGGATCCAAAGGACCCGGATATGGTGATAACCCAGATAAGAAAAATCCATGTCTTAAACAGCATGCTTCTGGTGGGGACGGAAGAGAAAAGGCAGTTTTTGCAGCGTGAGTGTTGGTCATGGCCAAAGCCCATTCACTCTTGTTGATTTCACGGTGGTCGGATCTCTGAGCCTGCACTGCGCCTCTCCCTTCAGGACCATCAGCTTTGTCAGAGGTAGAAAGTCTCCTCCTCTAGGGCCTCCTTCAATTAAGGAGCATCTCCGTCCACTCCAGCCCCTGCTTCCTTGTGACCAGATGAAAGGCAGCCCAGGAGAACCCCGTGACTCACACACACTCTCAGGGCTGTTCGGAGGAGCAGCTTTGAAGGACAGATTCCCCAAGCAGGAACTCCCACTGGGCAGCTCAGGAAGCCTCTGGGCAGCGCTGTCCCATGAGCTATTTTTAGTGTGCCTTTTAGATTTAGAAACAGGCAGCATTCTGTAAAACCTCATTTTTTCTGCTTCCCTTGGGCAGAAAATTTCAATCCCAAACCTTCACGCTAAATGACACAGTGTTTGAGAATGTAGCTTACTTTCTTCCCTCATTGTTACCTGGCCGTTCATACCTCTAAGTATGCTAACCGCTCCAAATCTCATAGTCCCAACTCAAGCAGCAGACACATGACAATTAATGGGGCTCCCTAACTGCGTTAAGGCCATGATGTCATTCTGGAGGGGGCGGGTTAATATAATATCTGTGCAGCAATTGAGAGACACAAACCTCAATGCCCACCCTCAAAAGTTGTACCCTAAGCTTGAACATGAACGTCCTCTAAGCGGTCCTCAGATCCTGGGCTCATTTGAAAATATTTATTTTTTAATTTAATTTTATTTATTTATGATTATTTATTTATATATTTCAGAGGGAGAGAAAGAACACAGAGGGAGAGGTAGAAGCAGACTCCCCACCGAGCAGAGAGCCCAGCGCGGGGCTTGATCCCAGGAACCCGAGATCATGACCCCAGCTGAAGGCAGACACTTAACCGACTGAGTCACCCAGGTGCCCTAATATTTATTTATTTTAAAAGAATTCTTTGGGAATATGAGAAATCTAGTTTAAAAAATTCTACCTTAATATCTTGTTCACTTGGTACCATTAAAGACTCTAAAAAAAATGAGCCACATGACAATAGAAACATCAATGTTTCATTTGCTTATTCTTCTTTGTGGCACGGACTCCGAAGAGTCAGAGAGCTAACAAAGGTCTGTAATTGGCTGCTCTCAGAAGTACTGGAGAGACACCCACAGATATAGGTCATGGGGTTGGCTCCATGCTGAGCTGGGAATGTGACATAATCTTATCCCTCCCATTTTTTATTTTGAAAATTGTCAAACCTACAGAAAAGTTGAATGAGTAGTACACCATTCCAGTGCATCATGTGGCTTTCACCTAGATTCACTGGCTGTTAATATTTTATCATATGCCCTTTCTCTTTCTCTCTGTCTTCCCCTACATACACCTTATATGTGTGTAAGTATGTATGCACACACACACGTGTATCTGTACATACATGCCGAAGCATTTGGAAGTAAATTGTAGGCGTCATGACACTCCCCCTAAATGTTTCAGTATGCATCTTCTGAGAACAAAACCGTTGTCCTTCATAATCCCAATGCCATTATCACACCCAAGCATAATCACATTGACATGTTAAAGGAAAATTTTCAAAAAGGTAAAATTATGACTCTCATCCAGATATAAAATGACCATGTGTTAAAGATTTTATTTAACTCATGATTAATAAGGGCACTGCAAGATGTCACAACCAGTTCAAAAGATGTCACAACCAGTTCAAAAGAGAATCCACATTTATAGGTGAGGAATATTGAAAGGAATGAGGAAGTGGAGACAGAACTGGCTTGTTTGTGTCCATAAGCAAAGATTATTTTGCATTGCTATCTATTATCTACAACTTACTGACTTGTAAAATAGCTCAAAAGCAATGAAAAGGGCAGAGTCCCTACAGAATTGGAATTAGATAGCCCTGAGGGATGTGCTCCAGACCAGGCATTGCTAAGCGTTTTCTATAAAGGGCCAGACAATAAATATTTCTGGTTTTTGCAAGCCGTATACGGTATTTGAACATGAAAGTAACCACAGACAATCTGTGAAGGAATGAGCATAGCTTTGTGCCAATAAAACTTTATTTATAAACACAGGTGGCAGTCCCTATCTGGCCCCCTGGCTATAGTTTGCTGGCCCTGCTCTAAAGAATGCATAATTTTCCATCGATGCACACATTTTCTCCAACAGATATAAAACGAAGATGCTATCATGAGTTGAATTGTGTCCCCCTTCAAAATTCATATACTAAAGTCCCAACCCCAGCACCTCAGAATGTGACTGTACTTGGAGATAGGATCTTTAAAGAAGTAATTAAGTTAAACTGAGATTGTGAAGCTGGACCCTAATTCAATAGGAATGGTGTCCTTATGAGAAGAGGAGATTAGGACACAGACACACACAGAAGGAAGACCATGTGAAGACACACAGAGAAGATGGCCACCTACAAGCCAAGGAGAGGGCCTCAGAAAAAACCAGCCCTGCCCACACCTTGATCTCCGACTTCCAGCCTCCAGGACTGTGAGAAAATAAATTTCTGTGGTGTAAGACCACCCCCCCCACCCGTGTGTGGTACTTTTGTTATGGCAGCCAGAGGAGACTCACACAGTCTTTCACTTACGAAAAGATGGCTACCTAATCAAGTGAGTAGGTTAGACCATTTTCTCCCTAAAGTTATTTTGTCAAATGCAGTATGTCAAGAAGCACTTCAAAGGTGGAGGTGGGGAAAAGGTTTTGATGTCAAGTAAGTTTAGCAACTATAGCAAAGTGTAGTTCCTTCTTAAAAATCTGCTATGATCTCAGAATGTTGAAGCTCTTGAGATGTCCCACAATAATATCTGTTTTAACTTGGTATAACCCAGAGTTTCCCAAGGTGGATGCCTTTTTTTAAAGGTACGATTCTTTTTTTTTTTTTTAAGTTTATTTATTTTTTTAAGTAATCTCTACACCCAACATGGGGCTTGAACGCAACCAGGAGATCAGGAGTCGCATGCTCTTCCGACTGAACCAGCCAGGCGCTCCAAAGTTACAATTCTTAATAATAAATCCAGTATTCTTGGAATATGCTTTGGAAACACTAGGGTGAGCAAAAACTGAGACAGGTCTTCTGAGAATGTAAAGATGCTTGTGGACCGAGCCTGGGGAAATGTAGGATCCAGAAGGCTGGAGGGAGGACATAAGTGGGTTCCAGGCAGGGGCAAGAGGGGGACTCCTGTACCCAGACCCAGGCGATCATGACATAGGAAGGAGAACATGAAGGGCCAGACGGCTCAGAGATGATTGCTCACGGTGCTGTGTCTGAGGAAGGCTGGTCCTAAAGGAAAGATAGTTATCTCTGTTTTCCAGGAGAACCCGGGGCCTCAGTATCCTGTTGTGGAATAAAGAATGGAATTCAGAACACTCGGCCTTTGGTGTCTTCCTTTGGGGCCGGGGCGATCACCTCCCAACAGAACTTCACAGCCTACTTAGCGCTCCTTGTGTGAATGAGGCCTCAATGGGGTGAAAGCCCAGACGGTGCTTGCCATGTCAGCTCCGAGCCACCAGATGGCGCGCGGAATCCACAGTGCACGTGCATGGGGCTCTGGTTTGTCCCAGCCCTGGCCCAAGGCCCATAGGAAATGTGTTACTGTGTCTCCTTTTACTGAGTGTCCTGCAAGGTTTTTACTCTTTAGAAAGCTCATCCATAGAGGAGCATGTGAAACACCATCCTGCACAGCTGTGCTCTTCCTGTCCTTTCGCTCCTGGGCACATGTCAGCAGAATTTCCCCTGGTCTGAAGAGTCTCGCGTATTTGTTCTCGCTGGAACTAGCAGTAGGGAGTACTTAGCTTCCATTTTGAAATCCGCAATCCTGATGAAATGTAATCGCTGGGAAAAAATATCTCAAGGACTGTTTATTAGGGCAACCGCATTTCTGGCATGAAAAACAGACTGCAAACACTTTGTTACTCTGGTATTCGGACTGCTAACACAGCGGGGTGTAAGGTTTTTACGTAATCCCAAACCTCAGCCTCGAAGAGTTAATGATGTTACTCATGCCACTGGGGCATGAAAGAAAAGCTTGCATTTTTGGGTGGTTATTGCTTGCCCAGAGCGGTGGAATGAGCCATACGGCTGAAGGCCAAGGGACTCGGCCACCCATGCAGTGAAATAATCCCCAAGAAATGCACTGCTTGGAATGGAAATGAAAAGAAAGTGAACAGTCAGTCATTCCAGGGCATCTACTAAATATTACCGACAGTCATTCAGTCTAAAGTTTGCCTGATTCTTAACACTGCAAATCTCAGATTTGGGATGTATTACATAGATCACAGGAAACGATTGACAACAAGCAGTTGGAGCCCTGTTCCTGTCAAGCTCCGGGTCGTAAGCAGCGAGCTCTGTTCTTATTTCAGTTCCAATAGGAATGAATAATTAATAACCTAGTTTTTGAATGGAAAGTACATTTCAATGGATGGGTGATGCTTTCAGCAGAGCCTCTGAGGGTTATTGTTTATTTCCTTCTTTCCTTCTTTCTGAAGTGGGACCCTGGATGAGAAGAAAGAAGCAACATTCAAATGTACGATGGCCTACATTTTTTGACCCATCGGACACTCACGTGAATAAAGAAAAGCAGAATTTCGTGTTGGCCTCAGCATCTACTATATAGTAGGCCCTCTGTTCCATGTCTTGTAAGTACTTTCTTAATCTTCGTGGCAACAGTTTGGTAGTTGGCATTGGCCCAGTTTTTCAGATGAGGAAATCAGGCTCAGAGAGGTTAAATAGTTTGCCTGAAGTCACACAGCTAGTAGATTCGAGAGCTAAGAGCCGGGACCAGATATGCCTGCCTTCAAAGCCTGGGTTCGCTCTCTTTCCGCCGGGGCATTTCGTAAACTCACAGAAGCGCCACATTGGGAATGATCTGGGGGGTCATTTAGGTGAACCCTCGAAATAACGGAGGCATGATTCTGGTCGTCTCCATTAAGTCGAAAGCCAAACAAGTATAAATGTGCCTGAAATCCAAGCCGAAGCCTAAAAGAAATAAGAGCAACGCTTCAGAACGCAGACAGAGGGCAACATATAAATGTTGATGTGGGTGGGACGGCCATAGCATCCTGACGTGTGTGTGTGCTGTAAGTAAGACTCAGGGGGATGCTCCTACCTCAAAGTCCTCCGCCCTGTAGCCCCCACAGGCCCCAGAAGGAAAAGTCGAGGTCAAAAGCACCCTCTCACCACTAGAGAAAGTTACCTAAGGGGAGTGAGGGTGGGTGACGGGCTTCAGGCCACACACGTTGGTGGCAGAGCCCGAAATAGAACTTGAGGCCGTGCGTCTCAGTTGAGCCTCAGTGCTGCTTGTCCTAGCTACCTCACACGTCTCTTGCCATGACTAGCTCTGTGTGAATTTGGGGAGGAAACCCAAAACCAGGTTTCAGTTTTCATTACATACCGGAAACTTGGCCTCAGATCACTAAGAAGTTGACTGTGGTTTGTGAACCTTTTAAGCAGAGGGAGCCAGGCTCCTGCCATGCTCCTGCCCCTTGCAGAGGCCGGCAGGGATTTATGGGTGTGAGCGGGAAGGTGGGCACCGTGGTGCCCGTCTAGCCATGTTCCAGGTACACGCTGGCCTGGTGGGCCACGGGCCACCAGGGAGCTTCTGCAAATCACAGCTGCCTTGGAGTTTCCCTGAGCACCCATCGGTTGGGGAATGGCTTCTGGGAGAGAGAGAAAAGGAGGGGATGATTTAGGGGTGTGCATATTCATTTGCAAATGAAGTTATGGAAGTTGCTAGTGAGATTTATATTGGTAATTAAGTGATAATGGCTGTGTAAGGCTGCTGGAGTTGGATTTCCTATAAAATAATGAAGGGACCCAGGCCCTTTGGAGCAATGTCTTATTGTTTAGCATTTTCGGAAACAATTTCGGTTTCTACGGTACTTTAGACCCACTAACTAGTAACTCCTCAAAGCACCCTTGGAGGGCAGACCACGGGCTGGCCCCCTTGCGCATCCCCTAAAGATTGTTGGTCTCCATACAGGGCAAGGGGTAGGTAGCCCCACTCCAGCCCCAGGCTAGCAGAGGAAGAACAAGACGACATCCTTCCAATGGGCATGGCCAAGTAGATAATGCTTTGTTGTGTTTTGTTTTAAATCATCCAGATCCTCTGAACAACCAGCCTGAAGTGATGTGGTTTAATTAAGGGTACCAAGGAAACTATGAAGAAACCAGGTACAAACATCATGCAAGGATCTTGCAAGAATTCGAGTCCAAACTACTATGTCAAAGAGTAATGGCTGTCTTCGCATGCAGGCTGTCCGTGGGGGCTGAGATATCCACGAGCGTGGGGAAGAAAAACGTACATATATGACCAAGAGTCTGGGTCAGATCCAGACTGGATAATCAGTCCTCGATTAATTAATAGCTGCACCCCCTCTATATATTATTTTATATTTCAAAAGACAGAAAGACTCACTTATCTACATAGGTGTGCTGGAATGAGGTACATCTCTTAGAAAGGAATGGGTTGTGGTTTTCTGATTTCTTATTTTCTCCTTTCCTTTAATGGTGGAAGTCGAAATAAATATTCAGACCTAGGACTCAGCATGTAGAAAACACTTTAGGAAATAATTTACTGTTTTGAACATTCAAGGTGCAGCCTGCTTCATGGGAAGTGCTGAAAAGCTCAGCTTCTTTTCATGTTTTTCCTCTTTCGGGGTTTTAAAATACTCTTTCAATTCTTTCGGTTATAGGAGAGAGGGCTCGAGGGCTTAAACGTCTGTAAGCTGAGAGACAGGTTTTTAAAATTATGGTGCACCTTGATTCAGTGAAAGAAGTAAGTGCTGACTTTTCCCTTTTGCGTCTTTAGGATTGGTATCTGCAGCCAACATCTATAAATAAACCTCGTTGTAGGAGATTCAGCGAGGCACAAAAGCACGGCGGTGGTCCATATCAGACGCTCGCTCGATATCTATCTAGTTGGAATAGAAAAGAAAGCGCCAAACAAGAAGCACCATCAGGAGTTCAGAGGGGGCCTCTTTTGGAGGCTGTGGCAAGATGAGGGAAGTTGAAAGAGAAGAGGAGGTGGTCTTGCTGGTCCTGAAGCAAACCTGTGACGAAGGTCACAGGAGAAAGAAGAAAGGGGGATCCAGGAATCAAAGCTCAGCTGGGTCTGCTGATGCCCCGTCAATACTGAGAGGTCGCTGGGAGAGGCAAATCAGAGGGGTGAATGCCAAATAAGGAATTCCAAACGTGCTCATTTACTCAAGAGGAGACTTTATTGTCCTCAGAATCAGGGAAGGAAAGAAGCTAAATTAATAAAAGTTTCATCAAATGTCTAAAAGTGTCACATGCTAACGCAGCATCACAACTGAACTCAGCCCTGATGTAGTGATCGATTACCGTAGAGGGTGGGGGGCCGGTATTTGAACATGCTTGACATAATGGGGGACGGGGCACCTCCAAAAGTAAGAGTGTCTGGGATCCAGCCCTGGGCTATGCGGGAGGAGAACGGGAGGAATGATGACACTGGTGTCAGAAAAGGAAAGGGAGAGAAAACTGGGGAACTGGGAAGACATTTTGTGGGAAGCACCTAATTGCTGGAGATTTGTGCTTCATCCAGAATGTTACAACACATACCTCTTCTTTCTGGGGGGGGGGGGGAGTCCCTAGATTCTGCCCCCTACAAATATCATTGGTCTTCTAAGCCCAAATGGTGTAACATCTATGTTCCCAGGGCATTTCCTGGTTGTCAATTTGTTGTCTTGAGACTAAAGTGACATTGGAGATCTTGAAGGTGGGAGACATTTAACCAAGGCCTGTTAATTAGAATCTGAAGTGTGTGTGTGTGTGTATATATGTATATATATATAGTATGTATGTGTATATATATAAATACACACACGTACCATTATATACATATATAAATACATACATATGTACATATGTATACATACACTTAGGGCCTATACATATGCACACACACATAAATACACTTATATATACACACACATACTATCTACATATACATATACACATATGCCAAATATATATATGCACAAATAAATACATATATTCTTAGAGCCTGCATACACACACACATTTAAACACACGCACACACACATATACATATATATACACCCGTACATACCGTACATATACACATATGAATGTATATACACACTTAGGGCCTACGTATATATTATATATATGTATACACACACATACTCATGCACATACCATATATCTACTCACTTAGGGCCTAAATACACATACATTCACACACACACACACACACACACAGGACACACGATACGTAAAGTTACTCTGAGACACATGCTTAGGGCCTATGGTATATATAATATTATATATATATAAGAGCAAGATCTTTATTAGTGCAGAATAGTATCTCAAGTATATTTCGAAGATGACTGTTTGCTCAGGGTTTCCAGAGATGAATTAAATTGTTGTATTATGGTTAGTATAATTCGTCACATTCTTCTTCTCTTGCTTGGCTAATTCTGGTTGTTCCCCAAAGATGTTGGTTTTAAAAATTTACTACCAATCTCCAAAACTAAGGAGCAGGCCAAAATCTTGGGTCTTAAAAGACTGTAAAGCACAGTGATCTTTCAGAATTACCCAGAGACACATAACAGAAGACAGGAGGAAAAGAGGTCAAGTGGGCATCTGAATGCACAGACGCATTTGTAACGGGGAGCCTCCTCTCGTAAGCTGACTGTGTGGCAGACACGTCCTCATGTACCTCGCACATGCGAGTCCCTTAATGTGGAATAAATGAACGGCCGCCGTGATCTCATTGCCGGCTCCTTTTTTCCCTTACCCCTGGCCCCCACTCAGCTTTTCACTTCATCATTGAGGATTTAAATATCTGCTTTTGGCTCACTCCTCCCCAGTTTACATTATTTTCTGTGTCTTTTTTCCTGCGGCTGCAAGACAGCTTTACCTGTAACATGAAAGTGGGGAGAGAGTTCCCAGCACCAGCTCCCTGTGGGCCGACGGCCTGGTGGCCTGGGTCAATCCCCAAATCACTTGGGCCTCGGCTCCCTCACCAACCAGATCTCATTCTCTGGAGGAGGGCTACGGGTTGAATTGTGTCCCTGAAGAAGATGCGTTGAAGGTGACTTGAGGTGGAAATAGGGCCTTTGCAGATGGAATCAAGTTAAGGCGAGCTCCTGCTGGACTAGGGTGGGCCCTGAATCCAGTAGGACTGGTGTCCTTTGAAGGGACAAAGAAACACCCACCAAGAAGTATGGCCGCCATGAGGCAAGGGTTGCTCGCATCACCAGAAGCCAGACGAGAGTGCAGGGTCCTGGCAACACCTTGATTTCAGACTTCTAGCTTCCAGAACCACAAGATGGTAAGTTTCCGTTGTCAAAGCCACCGAGTCTGTGGTACTTTGTTAGTGCAACCCTAGCCAACTAACACAGGACGCTGTGAGGAGAGCGGCTGAGGACCCCCGGCTTTGAAATCAGACAGATCTGAGTCCAGGTTTCATGACTTCCTAGCTGATGATTTGGGGCAAAATTTCTCACTGAGCCTCATTCTTTCCTGAGACCTAAGTGGCTTATGAAGGGGAGCCATGGGCCCGCTCCCCCGGAATCTGTGCACACCAGCTTCTTCCTCATTCCCCCTCTCCCCCCTCTCCCTTCAGACCTTCTACTTTCCTAGTCTTCCAAATGTTGTCTCTTACAGCTTCAGCCACTGGGAAGAAACTCATTGGAACCACTCTGGGTTTCCAAATCCAAAAGTCCAACCTCAGGGTCTGGTGCCCTTGCCCTTCACCCCAATCAGCAGTGCTCGGAGAACGGGGCCATATCTTCCTAAACTTGTCAAGAAAGCCTGACAAGTTGTGGTATGTGGTGAAGTCAGAGGACACACGATACGTAAAGTTACTCTGAGACCTGTGATAAATGTAAAGTAGCGCTGTTTTTTGTTTTGATTCGTCACATCCTGATGAGGACTTCCCCGTCCTTCTGGCTCTTACACCCTCAACTCTCACCTTGCCCTCCCCATGTCCTTCCTCCCACCTCCCCACTCTCCACCCAGATCCATCCCAGACTTCACGGCCTTATTCAGGACCCTCTTCTTGCCAGAAGCTCCTCCAGCTACCCGCGTCCACACCTGTCTCTTCCTTTTTAAATTCCTACTGCCTTTATGGTTATTGTCACATAGCTTAGCCCCTAAGTGTCTTCTCATTGGTCCCTGGCCTAGATTCGAAGCCACCTGAGGGTAAACAGAACAAAAGCCCTTGTATCTGCAAACCACGAGGTTTGGACAGAGTTGTGGCTCTTCTAGGTCCCAGAGTGGTCTCCCCACAAATACTTGGCCAAGTAACTGATTCACCTCTCTGCATCCCATTTCAACTCCAGGCTCTTGGAGTTTCTGTCTCCCCAAGGTACCAGATCCAGGAAGCTACTAGCTCTTATCTAAACCAGCTGTGGGACTGCCCGTGGCCCGTTTCCTACTTTCTTCCCTGGGCTTGGCCTCACTCACGAAGCCTGGGCAGGTGGGATGGGGCCCCCTGGGCTGCTACTGATGTGGGGTCAAACTGGGGGATGTGAGAAAAAAGCTCCATGATGAGGGCAGCAAATTAGGACCTTTGTCAAGAGGAGACAAAGCATCGCCTGGGAAGAAGAGAGCACATCTCGGAGGCCAGGACAAAGCTTCGCAGGCCAGGACCACCCGAGACTTCCAGCCCCAAGCAGGCGACGGGGCCCCTCTCCAAATGTAACTGGACACAAGAACAACACTAAACATAACGTACAAACTGCTCAGGTATGCTGAAATTAAAACAGCTTCTTGCTAGCCTTTTCTGTCAATGAAATTCTAAATATGTTCATTGAAGCTGGACTTCGGTTTCCTCCCTCCCTGCCTCTCTCTCTCTCTCTCTCTCTCCCTTTTTCCTTGCCTTCCTTCTCCCCTCTTTCTTTTTTTCTTTGTTTGCAATTTCCCGGAGCAAGAGCATATGCAATTTATGCAGAATGCTGGAAAAGGATTCCTGCCTCACTCAGAGGGCTCCTCCATAGGATCTTCCAGATCCCTTCCAGCTTGGAGGTTCTGTGAGTCTAGAAATGCCTTGATGAAGGAGAACAAATCCAGGCTTTGAAGTCAGACATACCTGTTTCCAGCTCCAAGCTCTCATGTTTACTTTCTGTGTGACTTTGGGCAAGCTACTGAACCTCTCTGAGCCTAGGTTCGTCATCTGAAAAACCGGGCCAATGCCGACCGCCAAATCACGGCTGTGAGGATGAAATGGAAAAATATTTATCAAACACACAGCAAGGATGGAAATGGAAGAGTGGCTCAGAAAATCTCCTGCTGGGGAAGCTGGGAGGAGGCCTGCCTGAACAGAGAAGACGGGCTGCGGGGCGTGGTGTGTGGGGACGCAGAGACGGAACTGCACATTCCCTCGGCTGGTGCCCAGGGGATTCAGCGCTGTTGCTGAGAGGAGCTACTTGGGTCCGCTCCTTCCCCAGGGCCTGGCCCTCCTTCTGTTCTCTCTGTCCTTTGTGGCCCCGGATTCTTGTGACCAACCCAGGTCTGCCCCTGGGCCCTCTGCCACCATTGTGCTATTCCTTCCAGGCCGCACACCCCGTCATACAATGATTTCTCCTGGGCTTCGCTGCCTCTAACTGGACTGAATTTATCCCATCCCCCCCTTGGACTTTCTAACTGTTGTTCCTTCTTATTCACGGAGTTCATTCATTCCATGAACATTTGGGGGGGTTCCACCGGGCATCAGGGCCTGTGCTAGGCTCCTGGACCCCCAGCCGTTGTCCATCTGCCCCAGGATCCTGCTGCTTGCTCTCCTCGGGCTCTGGAATAACTCCTACCCTCGGAATCCTTCCTCCCTTCCCTTCCCGGAGGCTGGCTGCACTGCAGGGTGCCTTCACCCCCCGCCAGGAGCAAATCCTGACACTCTGCCGATATTTGTTGATTAAATGAACACATAGAAAAGGATTTTTTTTTTTTAATTACCACCCCTTCCAGATCCCCAGCCCCCTTTCAGACTGATGTAATCCAAATTACTGTGCACAGTGATGAGTTAAATGCTAGCAGCTTGGTGATTGTGCATAAGCGAGTTCTAGCTCTCAGGCGGCCGTTATCAGCACCTCTGTAAGTTTCTGATTTTCAAGTATCCCTAGGGCTTAAAAATGCTAATGGTGGCTCTCTTCCTATTACTGTAATAATACTTAGCACTTATGTCCTGCTACATAAAATCAGTTCAAGTGCACCCACACCCCCTGGTGAGCTGGGTCCCTTATTAGCACCCTGTTGTCAGTGAGCAGCTGAGGGGTGATGGGGTTTGGCTAGGGTGTACTGGGCTTTGATCTGAAATTGTCCTCCCCACTCCTGCCCTAGAGGTCTATGCTATCCCCCGAGAGTATAAACAGGCGGCACCTTTCCAGGACCCCAGCCCCCCACCCCCTCCTCAGAGGTCTGAGCGGGAGGGTGGCTCTTACTTCCAGAGGCAGAAACCCTGTCAGAGCTGTGACAGCACGATCCTCTGTACATGAAATTAGCCATGGAGATCGTGCTGATTAAGTTACAGTTACAATGACTGTCAAAACAGCGACTTCTCCAACAGGCTTGAAAAAGTTAATGACCTGTGGGAGAAGGATGAACAGGGCGCCCCATCGTCCCAGGTTAGGAAAGCAACTTGTCAGGAGAGGCATGGGTCCAAATCACCCAGAACAGTCCAGAGGATTACAAAGCTGACAACCCCTTCCCTGGCATGCCCTGAAGAAAACGAGAAAATCTGTGTGCCCCAAAGCATCCCCACATTGCCTCACCAGGAGGGTGGGCTCGACTCCCTGTGGCCCCCTCTTCCCCGAAGCCTGCCTGTGGGTCTGAGCTCTTGGCCTGGGGCAGCAGAGCCCTGAAAGGCTGGGAGGTGAGCAATGAAGGATAGCTGGAAGAGAGATGAGGAGAGGAGGGGGAAGGAGGCTCTTGGGGGGTAAGGCAGAGTCCGCAGAGGGATCCTGAGGCATCCTCAGGTATGAAGTTCTGCCCCAGGCCAATCCAGGCACACTTCAGGACCACAGATTTTTTTTTTTTTTTTCCATTTTAAGGAACTAGAAACATTCTAGCCCCATCGCCTCCTTTTACAGTTGGGAGATCTGAAGTTCAAAGCCTTTAAGTGACTTCTGAGAGGTCACAGGCCACATTAGAGCCAGAGTTAACTTTTTAATATGAGGAAGATTGTCAAGATTATTAATAAAGTTGCCATGCGTATCATGTGACAGTGGAATCGGAAAACGTTATTCTGCTCAAGTAAAAGAGACGGGAAAGGATAATCGCAAAAAGGAACACAATTTGTTTAAAAGCAAAAATATGAAAACCGCAGTAAGGAAAAAGAGGGGTTGCAGTCAGGTCAGCATTTTGACCCAAAAAGCAAATCAGTTGATTGTCCCCACATTAGTCAACAGGGTTTAAGGCAATTCGACATCATGGGAGCAATACACGGTTTTTGGCCAAACAGGATTTAGGATTCCCGGTCCCCAAAAACTTTTTGCACCATCTTCTGTAAAAAAAAAAAAAAAAAAAAAAAACAGAAAAAAAACACAACAAACTTTATGCCACTTGAATTTGCACTGTCTGATTTATTTGCCTGCAAACTGGAAACTTCACCTCATTATAAAGATGTGAGTCAGAGCTAGGAAATGCCAAAACCAGTGTGCAGAACAGAAGATTCTGGAGAGGTGGGCTTGGGGTTGGGCAGGGGCTCTTTCCTGGTTGCGGCAGCTTTCCGTGGTGTCTCCGTGGTTGGGAAGGCGGGGGTCTCTGTGTCCCAACAAGGATCAGCCATGCAGCCCGCTCGAAGCATGCCTCCACCTCTGTCAAAAATCCTCCAATGGCAAAAACGAGGTGCTCGGTGTGACTGAGCAACGAGAAAAATAGATGTTCCTATTCTGAAGCTGCCTGCTAATTATTCCAGGGACATTCTTCCTGTCAATCTTTTATTAATTATCCAGGGGAAGTGATTCTGTAAAGCAACACACAGTGAAATGATTCATCTGACATAACTTCCTTCATTTTCTGTCCAACTGAAACAGGTCCAGAAGCCTCAACGAGGAATGGAGGGGAGAGAAAATGAAACTGAATGTCCTCCAAACACAGGGCCGTGTCCTGAGCTTAGATCCCCAGCATCAGCCCTGGCGCGAGCTCAGGCACCGGGGAAGGTCTGTGTACCTTCCCTTCCCCAGATGTTTATAATGAATAATGGATTCCGTGAATAAATTCTAATAGATGCCTGAATACATTTTAATAACTAATGACTAAAATTAGGAGTGAGAACACCGCAGAGTCTTAAATATATATTTAAAGTGCTACAAATTATAAGCATTTAAATTATAAGCTTTCAAATATTATAGAGGAAATTTTTAAAAATTAAAAAAAAATTGCTGTACTGTTAAGCGCGATGATGTGATGAACATGAACATTGTAAAAGGAATCCCACAATTGAGTTAATGAACATGGCCAACACCTCAGATAGTAACTTGGTTTTTAGTGAGAATACATAAATTCTGTCTTAGCAAATTTCAATTATACAATACAATATTATTAGCTGTAGTCACTGCGATACACGAGATCCTCATATCTTGTTCATCTTATCACTGAAAGGCTGTACCCTTTTACCAACCCCTCCCCATTCCTCCCATCTCCCCTAGCCCCTGGAAATCGCCATTCGCCATTCTACTCTCTGTTTCTGAGACCCAGTTTTTGTGTCGGCTTTTTTTTTTTAAGATTCCGAATATAAGTGATCCCATGCATTATTTGTGCCTGTCTGGCTTGTTTTGCTTAGCATAATACCCTCCATGGGTGAACGCCCATGCCGCAAATGGCAGGATTCTTTTAAGGCTGAGTAATACTCCATTGTGCTATCTGTATCTATGTCTATATATGGATATCACATTGTCTTCATTCACATTTATCTGTCAAAGGACACGTAGGCTGTTTCCATACCTTGGCTATTGTAAACAATGCTGCCATGCACATGGGAGTACAGATATTCTTTTGAGATGATAATTTTGTTTCCTTTGGATATATATACAGAAGTGGTATTGCTGGATCCTAAGGTAGCTCTATTTTTAATTTTTTGAGGAACTTCCATACTATTTCCCACAGTGGCTACACCAGTTTGCATTCCCACCAACAGGGCACAGGGGTCCCTTTTCTCCACATCTTTGCCAACATCTGTTATCTCTTGTCTTTTTTTTTTCAGGTCTCCTAAATTCTATGAGCTCTCCTCTTTTTTTTATTTTAATTTTTTAATTCCAGTATAATTAACGTACAGTGTTATATTAGTTTCAGGTGTACAGCATAGTGATTCAACGATTCTATACACTCCTTGGTGCTCAATGTGATACGTGTATTCTTAATCACCTATTTCACCCAGCCGCATGCCCCCATAACTTCCAGTTTGTTCTCTATATTTAAGAGTCTAATTTTTTGTCTCTCATTTTCTTTGTTTTGTTTCTTAAATTACACAGAGGAATGAAATCATATGGTATTTGTCTGTCTCTGACTAACTTATTTCACTTAGCATTATATCCTCTAGATCTATCCTTGTTGAAAATGGCAACATTTCATTCTTTTTATGGCTGAATAATATTCCATCATATATATATATATATATATATATATATATATATATATATACTCACATCTTCTTTATCCATTCATCTATTGACGGACACTCAGGCTGCTTCCATACTTTGGCTATTGTAAATAATGCTGCAATAAACATAGGGGTGCATGTATCTTTTTGAATTAGTGTTTTTGTATTCTTTGGGTAATTACCCAGTAGTGGAATTACTAGATCATATGGTAATTCTATTTTTAGTTTTTTGAGGACCCTCCATACTGTTTTCCACAGTGGCTGCACAAGTTTGCATTCCCACCAACAGTGCACGAGGCTTCCTTTTTCTGTACATCCTTGCCAACACTTGTTATTTCTTGTGTTTTAGCCGTTCTGACAGGTGCCAGGTGATCTCTCCTTGTGGTTTTGGTTTGCATTTTCCTAAGGATGAGTGATGTTGAGCACCTTTTCATGTACCTGTTGGCCATTTGTATGTCTTCTTTGGGAAAATGTCTGTTCAAGTCCTTTGCCATTTTTAAAGTTGGGTTATTATTATTATTATTTTGCTATTATGTTGTATGGGTTCATTGTCTATTTTAGATATTAACCCCCTATCAGGCATACAGTTTGCAAATATTTTCTCCCATTCTATAGGTGCCTTTTCATTTTGTTGATGGTTCCTTTGTCATGCAGAAGCTTCTTAGCTTGATGGATCCCACTTGTTTATTTTTGCTTTTGTTGCCTTTGCTTTCAGTGTCAAATAAAAAAAAAAATCATTGCCAAGACGAATATTAAGGATATTTTTCTTCAATGAGTTTTATGTTTTCAGGTCTTATATTCATGTCTTTAATACATTTTGAGTTGATTTTTGTGTTTGGTGGAAGATAAAGGTCCAGGTTCATTCTTTTGAATGCAGATATTTAGTTTTCCCCCTACTGTTTATTGAAGAGACTATTCTTTCCCCTGTGTACATCCTTGGTCTCTTTGTTGAATAATAATTGATCATATAAGTGTGGGTTCATTTCTGAGCTGTCTATTCTGTTCCATTGATCTGTCTGTTTTTATGCCAACACCATACTGTTTTGATTACTGTAGCTTTGTTTAAAATCAGGAAATGTAGTACCTGCAGCTTCGTTCTTCTTTCTCAGGATTGCTTTGGCTATTCAAGGTCTTTTGTAGTTCCATACCAATTTTAGGATTGCTTTTCCTATCTCTGTGAAAAATGCCATTGGAATTTTGATAGGAATAACCCTGAATCTGTAGATTGCTATGGGTGGTATAGACATTTTAACAATACTAATAGTAGGTTCCAATCCATGAACACAGAATATCTTTCCATTTATTTGTGTCTTCTTCAATTTCTTTTATCAGTGTTTTCTAGTTTTCAGTGTACAGATCTTTCGCCTTGTTGGTTAAATTCATCCCTATGTATTTTATCCTTTTTGATGTTATTGTAAATGAGATTTTCTTAATTTCTCTTTCTGACAGATTGTGGCTAGTGTATAGAAATGCAACTGATTTCTGTACATTGATTTTGTATCCTGCAAATTTACTGAATCTGTTTATTAGTTCTAACGGTTTTTTTGGGGGGGGGGAGTAGAGTCTTTAGGGTTTTCTAAATGTAATATCATGTCACCTGCAAATAGAGACAACTTTACTTCTTCCTTTTTGACAAAAGTATTCTTTTCAATTCAGAGACTGAATTCAAGGAAGGGACATGGGTGAAAGAGGATGGAGCTGTGCCCACAGTACGAGACTAAAAATACGCTGCCCCTTAACCACAGTTGGTTGCTGGGTACATTGAGTTTCAGGAGCATTTAAAAAGAAGATTTCATCAGTCACTCAAAGGCATGGATTTTAAATGCAATTACTGTATGTAATTAGCTGTTTCATCTTCAGTGCCAGTGAATTTGGGATTTAATCTCTGACGGCACAAAATAGAATACTAAGCAGCTTCCCCCATAGAAGGGCTGGTGTGGTTGTTTACTGGGAGCTGGATAATGTGGCTAAATTCCTTATAGCCACCACGGACACACGTCAGACAGGAGAGGATAGAGACAAGGCACCGGCTCTTATAAGGTAATTATTTTTAAACTCATGTTAATGACCCAGTTTGAGTGTCCTCTCTCTGAAGACTTGCCCCGTGCTCGGTGAAGCCCATCACTCAAGGACAGCACATAGCACGTAGCTACCCGACTGTCTCTATATCTGCTTTTCTTACAGGATTTTGAGCTTCTTAAAGGCAGGGACCATGTCTTATTAAACTCTGTGCTTCTATCACAGAGCACAGTGCCTGGCCCACTGCAGCGTTCAATAAATAAATGAATGAGTGAGCCACCCATTAAAATCAGCAAGGGCCAGATTTACAAAAAGAAGCAGTTCTTTTAAACAGTTGTTTTCCTTTTTTCCTGTCCTTCAACTAAAATCTCCCTTTCATTAAGATTGTGCTTTTACTTTTATTTTTTTTTTCATTTTATTTTAAATTCCAGTGTAGTTAACATAAAGTGTTATATTAGCTTCAGGTCTACAACATAGTGATTCAACACTTCACCCGGTGCTCATCATGACAGGTGCACTCCTTAATCCCCATCACCTGTTTTGCCCATCCCCCGCCCACCTCCCCTCTGGTGACCATCAGTTTGTTCTCTACAGCTAAGGGTCTTAGTTGTTTTCTATGTCCCTAAAGAAAAATGAACAATTTAGAACGTTTGTTAAAGCTTTATTTATTTATTTGAGAGAGAGAAAGAGAGAGTACAAGCGGGAGAGGCCAAGCGAGAGGGAGAGAATCTCAAGCAGACTCCACGCTGAGCGTGAAGCCCAACTCAGGGCTCGATCTCAGGACCCTGAGATCACAACCTGAGCCAAAACCAAGAGTCGAATACTTAAATGACTGTGCCACCCAGGTGCCCCGAGAAATGAACCATTGAAATTATATTTATATAATTTATAAATTATATTTAATCCTTTTTAATCCAAATTATATTTAATCCTCTTCCGAGATAAACCTTCAGCAAAACCCAGTTTTTTCATAGGTCGGGTCGTGTCCTCTCGGCCCTCTAGCCAAGCTCCCATAATCACCACAGGAGAATTCACAGAATCTTAGATTTGCTGTGATACAGCCTCCATCAACAAGCTGCCTGGTGGACATTTAAGGAGAGCCCAGACCAGCCAAGTCAGTAGATGAGCTCTGGGTTTCTGAATAGAAATGAAGTCTGAATCCTCAAGTTTAAATTTTATTTAATTAATTAATTAATTTTTTTTGGAGAGAGAGAGCGTGCACGGGGGCAGGGAGGGGCAGAGAGAGAATCTCAAGCAGGCTCCGCGCTGAGCACAGATACTGATGTGGGGCTCAATCTCACGACCCTGACATCACGACCTGAGCCGAAATCAAGAGTTGGACACAACCTACTGAGCCACCCAGGCTCTCACGTTTAAGTGAAGCTTCAGTGTGTTCACCTTAAGTCTAAGTTTGGTTTGTGGAATATCTATGAAGTTTTTTTAGTCGTTCAGTACAGCTTCCTAAGGACAAGAAGCGTGTCGGTGTTGTCCAGTGCGATATCCTCAGCTCCCTGAACGGTGCCTAAACCATAGAAGGTGCTCAAAAACTATCCCCGAGCGACAGAGTTTGTATGTGTGACAGCTGCTGGGACGGAAGATTGCTATTAAAAAATTATGGGCTACTTTCTTGTTTCCAGGAAAGAAATTTTCAATGAGCTAACCATAAAAAAGAGCCTAAGTATCAGAGGCACAAAATGATTTATGGTTTTATGATAATGAGGGTGAAAGCGACCCCTAAGACCTGTAGAGAGCACGAAGCAAGAAAACTTCCCCCCCAAAACATGTCCTGAGGGTTCCCAGAGAAAGCCTTTCCCTTGGCACCGTGGGAAATGCAGAGGCACCTCCCGGAGCACTACGGCTGAGCCCAGCTCACTGCTGGAGTCGACTGGCCAAATCTGCTTTTCCTGCGGCAGGGGAAGACAAGCAAAGCCGCAGCTGATGGCAGAGGAATGGGATGGCCACTGGAAAGAGGAAATCCCAGGGCCCTCCAGCCTGAGCTCCCTGCACACATCTGGAGGTGGGGCGCACGTGTGCGGCGTGTGGTTCCGCGTGTCCTCTCGCACAGCAGAAGTGAGGATGACGGCGGGAGAAACCCAAAAGAAATATAAACCCCACCATGGTTTCCAAGGTGACACGGAAGGTTTGTAATTTCCCTCTTGAAGCTATTTGCCAAACGACTTATTCCAGAGCTTGAGAGAGAAAGACTGATTCCCAAGGTGGCCCACTCTCGCTTGTCACGATGGCCAGAGGCACATCGGGAAACACAAAAGGCGATATTCCAGTTTTTCCTGTGCCCTGTCTGTCAGCCCCCATCCCTTGGGGGACTGGGTCCTAGTTCCTGGGTTTCTCTGATCCTCAGGGCTGTGAGCCCCGAGCCCTATGTGTGCTGCCACCTCCCCGCACTGAAGACTCCTAGGGAACCCGAGGAAGCAGAACCCATTGCAAATGCCTGCTCTTCCTGGCCTATATCAGGCCCCTCTGAGTGTGTGTGTGTGCGCACACGTGTATGCATGTGTATGCATGTGAGCGTGTGCTCGTGTGTGCAGGCATGCGAGTGTGTGTGGTAGGGAGGAACATTCCGAGGAAGGAGAGTCGAGGCCTGACTGCCAACAGTTATTCACTCTTCAATCTGAGACAAGTCCTATGGTCTAAGAATGTGGGGTTTTTTGAAGATTTTATTTATTCATTTGAGAGAGAGAGAGAACGAGTGCATGAGTGGAGGGGGGAGGGGTAGAGGGAGAAAGAGAAGCAGACACCCAGCTGAGCAGGGAGCCTGACCATGGGGCTTGTTCCCAGGACCCCGGGATCATGACCTGAGCTGAAGGCAGATGCTCAACCGACTGAGCCACCCAGGCACCCCTAAGAATGTGTTTTTTAATTTGCATAAAGGATAATAGTCTAAAACCCTCTGTCGTCTACAGAGATTAAAACCCTCCCTACACTGTGGCGTGCCGATGCTAACCATTGGTCCTTTTGCGCTTCTTTTATCTCTTTTTCCCACAGTCATGTCCAGTAGTTAGACTGCATGGCAGAACCAGGTCCCATAAGCCAGTAAGGCTAGAATTTGGGGCTCCCTGGCAAGTGCAAGCTGGCTCTAACCCTTTACGTGGGATGTGTGTTGCTATGCAGCTTGGTCAAGGTCAAGGTCTAGGTAACTTGCGTTGTTCCCACCAACCTGTCTCCTTGTCTATAGCTGCCCACCCCCGCCCCCCGCCCCATTCAGCAGGCTGATACACTGATTACCAGTGCATTCCCACCTGATAACGGAGAAGATGTGTGTTTATAAATTGCCTTGAGAATTCTCTCCAAGAGTTCTTGAAGTGATGTGAATAGCATCACGTGAGGCATTCTGATCGCTTTTGTGCTGGTATTCATTAAACTAAATAGTGTTTTCTCCATTTCCCAGATGAGGAAACTGAGCATAAAATCTTGCCCAAGATCGCACAGCTGTCAAGTGGCCAAGCGTGGACTGAAACACAGGAGGTTGGATCCCCCAAAGTCCTCCCTCTGAATCATGGTCACCAAGCTCAGTGCACCATCCCAGACCATGGAGGATGCATGGATTTTGGGGAAAGAGAAGTGAAGGGTGAGGAAATCTTATTCTGGATACGCAAGCCTTATGTGAGGGTTAAAAGTCCTCCTTCCACTTTCTCATATGTATCTGTATGATTTTTTTCCTCCTGGGATCCCAAGGGAAAGGAAGCAAGAGTTTCATTAGATGCTGTCCTCAGCACCATCCAGGTTCTGGGCCTCTGGCCCCGCAGCTAGTCCTGGGCTCACTCTTGCTGCCAGGGATGGCTTGCCCTGGCTGGTGTAAGTGGAGTGCATACAGGAAAGCTCTCCCGTGGGCCCCCAGCTAAGTGAGGAGAAATAGAGATTGTTCAGGTGACACCCTGCTGGAGTTGAACCCTATTCTTATTGCTCATTTCCACACTGCACGTAGCCTTAATGCGCTTCAAGCCTCTAACTCCTCTAACAAACTGGGGAGAAGAGTACCCCAGTCTGCCCCAGGCCAGCCCTGCCCCTGGACAAGAGCTGCTGTGCTAAGAAGGGCAAAGGCCAGTGCAGAAAGACAGGTCCTCCTCCCAGACCTGACACCAACTGTGCCATACCAGCAAACTTTGGATTTCTCGTTCTTAAAATGAACGTCAAGCTTTGAGTTTCACTAAATCTCTAAAAATCCCTTTCGATGCGAAAATACAGTGATCCTAAATCTCTCCCCTTCTGGGCAGCTCTGTTTCCATTCTCCTCCAGTGAACCGCAGGGACCCTCTTCAGTGGGGATGATCAAGGGGCTTCCAGGAGGCTGGGGGCTGGGGGCATAGGACTTGCGGAACAGAAACCCGATTGCTACATCAGCTGGCAGAATGAGGAAGCAGGCCTCTCAGGAGACCTAGCCCAGAGGCAGATTCCACGACCACAGAGCTCTCGGGGCTCTTCACGTGTTTCCAAAAGGACAAGACGTGCACCTGCTGGGTGGCTGGTGGTGAGAGGCGCCCCTCTGACAGTGCGGACTGAGGCTCACACGGGGAAGCAGCTTTTCCCCCAATTATGTACTCCATTAAGTGGATTTAATAACACCCCCACACTAACCCTCCACAAACCAAATGACTTCTTTCCAAATTGAAGTTGCTCAAACTATTGACCGTAATGAACTGTTACAGCAACTGCGTAATGATCTGGAGGGTTACTTGGGCAGGGGGAAATAACCCAGTTTCAGTGAGCTGTGTTTACTTGCAGAGAGAGAGGGAAAGAAGGTACGTGAGCGCGAGGCTTTTCCCCCTCGGATATGGTACTTCTCAGCCGTAAAATTTTCCAAGATGGAAGTGGCGATCGAGTTGCCAAGACAGCAAGAAAAGACATCGGGAAAATGAGGAAATAGATTTCACGTGGGCAACGGTTGACAAATCTTTCTTGTTTGTGGTTCTTGGTACGCAGGGGACGACGCTCAAGGTCGCTGCTCACACCTTTTTCTGTCTCGCGGAGGTTCTTAGAGCAAGGTCAGAGAGCAAATCATAAATGGGGGCAAATTCCAGCCGGGTCTTTCAACCAGCTGTTTTGTTCGATGCAATGTCATACTGTAACAGGATAATTGGAGGGTTTGGATAAGCTGGTGAGGGAATAAGGGGTTTCCTAAGGAAGATAAAAGCCAAGCAGCTCTCAGCACTAAGCTGGCTGCCCTGTTTCTTCAAAAATAGGTCCTCTAACATGGAGAAGCAGAAATCTAAACCTTCTTAAATCCCCTCAAATGTTTTGAATAGAACAAACACCTATCTCCTGAAAGAACTACATTTCAAAAGATCGCAGCAACAGGATGCACCAGCTGCTTGGTCACCTAAGTGTTTTTGGAAGAGGAAAAGAGCTCTCCAGCATTAAAGATTCAGGAATGTCTGTTGACATATTAAGGAAACAACCTCAGGGGACAGCCGACAAGGCTCCAAGAAACATTACCAAGGGAACGGTGACGCAAACACGGTCCGTTTTTTACAGGCTGGCAGGCTGCCAGGCTTCCTCGCCTGACAGCTGATGTAATGCTAATCCCTATCTGGGTTAGCGTTGCTTAGATATCAACTCAAACGACTCAGTCAGCTGCAATCAATAGCGGACTCCTTTTATAGAAGATAGTAAAAAGAAAAAAAATATAGATATACACACATATCTCTCAGAGAGAGAGAGAGCTGCAGATTCTGCTGTGCTGAAAACCTGTCCATGGTGCCAAGAGTGGGAAAAGAAAAGGCAGGAGGATCCAGTGTAAACCCGAGAGGCACCTTAACGCACACAAGTGTCTTTTTCTGAAGGAGGTCCAGTTGTCTACGAAAGATATTGCTCTTTTACAATACCAGTTATTTTTTATTCAGTGTAACTAGGGAATATGCCTAATTTCCAACTGAGCTAAATAATGATGGGAGAAAACAGAAGACATTAAGTGGCAATGTGAAAATAATGCTTTTTTTCATTATTGAATAAATGGGCTGGTTCCTTTGGAACCAATGCATAAAATATTGGTTTTTTTTTAATTCTTTCTTTAGGACCACTGCTTTTCGATTATTTTAGAATAAATAATAAGTATAATAAGTATGCAAATTTTAATCAGTCTCGGATTGAATGCATGTGTCAAGTATCCTCTGTAACATGTTGAGAGGCCACTTTCCATTTTCTCTCAGTCATTGTAATTTTAACTGTCCAAGAGTGATAAACAAGAGCCCATTTTAACAACTCACTTTATACATATTCTTATTTATTTACTCAATTATACTTAGATGGAAGAGACCTATTTTATCTTACACACAGGACCAGCAGCAAAGCATTCTTGGTTCCAAGGCCCTTAGAGTGTAAACAATAATCATAAAAAATCAGGTGCTGGGGGTCAGGGGGAAGGACAAACACCAATAGAGATGGTAGTGTATTTTTAATAATAATGAAATGAGGATAGTGGTGATAACATAGCACGTGAGATTCACAAATGAAGTCCATGGGGTGGCAGTGACATGATGAAAATGACCCATGATTTATCTTTAACACATTTACAACACTTCTCTTTTAAGGCAGGTGTTTGTTTGTTTGTTTCTAACTTAAAGGAAGTTTAAGCTTCAGGGAATCTATGAACCATATGAGTTTATATGCAAGTTGATGGTTATGTACATATTGTTCTGGGAGGAAGGCTCCTAGCTCTCACTGGATTGTCAGAAGGTTCCAAGGGCCCTCCTCCCCAAAGGTTAAAACTGAAGCATTCTAAGGAGCTAAAAATCCTTCAGGAATTTGATCTCAATTATCACTCAACGCCCAGTGAGATCATTTATTTACAGGTAGAGAAAGTGGGAAATTGAGAGGCTAAGTTGCTTCAAGGTCAAGGAAGCAGTCTGGTCTGTTCTTATCTATGACGCTAGATCAGATGGCCTCCTGGCATGAGTTTCTGTGGCGTGTCCATGAGTGAGGAAGGTCCCGTTAGAGCCACGCCCACAAGGGAAGGACCAGAGGAGTTCAGGATGCCTGTCAATGACTTCCCCTTCAACTCAACTAACACATCTCCCTCTCCACCATCTCCCATGCCCACCCACCCTTCCCTCCCCATACTCCTGCTACCTAAAGTCTCCTTTTAACGAGGCCAAGGCCAAGCAGAAAACTCAACTGCAGTATTTCAACATTTTAGCAACGTCTCCCATAAGAATGTAATCTTAGCATCACCTTTCTTTGATAAGGCACTGTTTGCTTCGGAATCTTGAAACACTCCATAGCTGACCAAAAGGATACAGAACAGGAAACTAGGGCACACAGATATGAGGGAACTTCCCAGCATTGTAGAAAATTGGATGCAAATTCAGTCTTCTAGACTCACAGTCTGGTCTGTTCTACATTGACTAACACCAGCTCTCCCTGCGAATAGAACCCTGCATTCTCTGAACCCGATTCCTCCTGCCTGGGGGCAGAGGCCAGCAATGAATGGCCCAGCAAGGTCCAGTCCAGCTTCAAGTAGGGAGTGGAGACAAAGGAATTGCCTAGAAGGAACGAGGACGGGGATTTTGTTCCTTGTTTACAGTGATAATATTTAATGTCATTTTATAGTTCTAAAATAATATTTTCTCATTGCAGAAAATTTGGAAAAAAGCACAAGTCAAAAGAAGAGGAAGAAAAAAATGCTTGTAACTCCCTCTCTCCCAGGTAGCAACTTTTTTTTTTTTTTAAGATTTAATTTATTTGAGAGAGAGATACAGAGAGAGAGAGCACAAGTGGGGTGAAGGGCAGAGGGAGAAGCAGATTCCCTGGTGAGCAGGAGCCCAACGCGGAACTCGATTCTGGGACTCTGGGATCATGACCCCAGATCATGAAATCAAGAGTCAGACGCTTATCCGACTGAGCCACCCAGGTGCCCCTTATAATTCCTTATATTATAAATATAAGGAATTCTTATCACTGTCCTTAGAGGTTGCTTTGCTACCACTCTACTCATAGGTGCTAACACTCTCTCCTTAAAAACACCGCTTCTCAGGGTAAGTCCCTGCTTTAGAACATAGCATGGATCTCTTCAAATCCAAGAGTCTCTGGTCAGATTTTTCTCAGTTCAGAACCCAGTCTTGTCTTTGATGCCACAAACCATGATCAGCACCAATTCGAGTCCATCTAAGTGAATATTCACATCACTGGCACACATATTGGTTGTTTTATATCCTGAAATTTTCTATACGTTTTCCCTTATATGTGACATTTTAGCCCACCCTAAAATGCAAATCACGTCTAATGCTTCATTTACTATCATTTCCATCAAAAGGCAGCATGCTGGGGAAAATGGGGTAACCTCTCCAGAACTAGTGTTCTACATGCTAATTACATGACATGTCACTTAAATTTACATCCGTCTTGTTTTTTTTTCTTTTGCAAACTTTTGTTTTCATTCCCTATATCCTTTTCTAAAATGCTTAAAAAATAGATTTTGC
Source organism: Halichoerus grypus (assembly GCF_964656455.1). Classification (NCBI taxonomy): domain Eukaryota; kingdom Metazoa; phylum Chordata; class Mammalia; order Carnivora; family Phocidae; genus Halichoerus; species Halichoerus grypus. The sequence continues at coordinate 71,519,341 of NC_135718.1, forward strand.
AAAACATGGGACACGAATGTCATTTGTTGTGTATGAATTTGCTAAGAAATAGGGTGTAGCACAGCTGTTATTTTTCCACATATCCTACTCAATCTGTCATGCGTTTACTGTGTTTTATAAATACGTGTCATATTTGGAAATATATTGTTCACATATCTTGCATGCTTTCCATTCGCGGCATGCTAAAAATACAGTATCAGTTTGTCAACATGGCTTTCAAAAACAACAAGATCCCCTTGTTTGAAAATTCCAACCAAGTCCATAGTCCAGACCAGGCAGTTATTATAAAACATTTTGTTTCCTGTTTCTTACTTGGCCCTCATCTGGCTCCGTTTTTGCGTCCCGTCTAAGTTGTGCTTTAAGTATCTCTGATACGAAAATATCTTAGGTGTGTGACTCAAAATCAAGGTGGTGTATTCAAATTGCTTCATGTTCTAGAATGCAAGCTTAAGTTGGTGCAGGAATACAAGAGAAGTCACAATCTGGCATCCTTCATCACGGGACTGTTCCTTCTGATGAGTCAGGAACAACGCATTGAGATAGCGCCGTTGGGGTGTTTCCACTAACTGAAAGCTCTAAGGTGTGCAAATCATAAACCGAGCTGGCTTCCAGATCACTAAAAACGCTTGTTTTCTTTCCATGCAAACGACCACAGCCCTGGGTTGAGGGTGAAGTCACGTAGCTTCCTGGAGAATTTAGAACCTGGGCATAGCAGTGTGGGGAAACTGAGGACAGGGTGGGAGATGTGGAGGGTAGAATCTAAATATCGGTTCTTTCAGAAAACCAAAACTTCCTTGTCCTTTCTAAGCCAAAAGAACAAGGCGACGGCTAAACAAGGAAAATGAGTAGGTGTTCTTCCATTCTTTCCTTTTTAAATTATCTTCCACGTTATAAAGTACATCTGTCAGTTTCTTTTAAATAAGGGCAAAATGAGCCTAGGAAATCCACACTCTGGATCTCATATTTTCAACAGACAGAACCATCACAGTGACAACCACTATTATTACACTATTATTATTACATGTTTATTTCCGACATTAATCTGATCTTAACACGTTATCAGCCGACTGTTCCCTTGCAGGAGGGAAGCTTGCTGGGCGGCGCGCGCCGTGCAGAGCGGGCTCCCCGGCCTGGACTGTATCCGTGCTCGTTCCGCGCAGCTGCTCCGCTCTGGCCAACTGAGCAGCAATCCTCACGTGACCAAGAATGGCCCCAGACTCCCCACTATCTCACTTCCTTTGTGTGCCTTGTGGAGACGGGGCGGCGGGGGCGGAACTGTGGAGGCCGGCTGTAGATGCTGCACGGGAGGTTCTGGACCTAGAACTCAACTTGGGGGTAGAACTCCGGAGGAAGTTTGGAGGGGGCTCTTTCTCCCTAGTGTGGGCTCAGAAAATGCATTCCCCAGTTTATGGGAGAGAATTGGCTGCCTCTCAAGAAGGCCCCACTGGTTATCATTGGAAAAAAAAAAAAAACAAGCCCAGCTCCTGGCGATGTGATCACCCGCCCACCTTTTGAGCTAGCAGCATATTATTAACCGCCTGCTCCTCAGCAGTCCCGGTCAGGACAATCAGACCTTTGTCCCCGCAGCTTGCTGCTCGCTTTTTGCCTGTTCAGCAGCCCTGCAAGGGAGCGCAGGTACGATTTCCCCCGCTTCCCAGATAGGGGAAGCTCACACAGCTTTCAGAGGAACAACTGGAACGGACCCTAGATTTCCCAGCTCATGTACTTTCTGAATTGTCACCTGCCCACGCTTCCCTCCACCCCAACACATTCAGACCTACTGGCGGAAAAAAATGACCTTTTTCAGGGTGTGCTCTGGAGGAAACCGTGTGTCTTCAAAAACATTAATTCATTTCCAATCACCAAATTCTCAGTACCCATTCATTATTTTTCCATCGTGTGCCTGTTGCTCTGCTAAATATAAATAGATCGAAAAGTATGCAGATAACCTTCCTATCCACAGATTATAAAGTGACCCCCAACATCCCCTGCCCTTGTATAACCTCCTCCCCTTGGGTGTGAGAAGGGCCTTAATTTGCTTCTAACCCATAGAACACAGCAAAGGTAATAGGGTATCATTCCTGTGTTTCATTACCTTCATGGCAAAGGTGAAGGGATTTTGCAGATGTAATTAAGATCTCTCATCAGTTTTCTTTAAGTTAATCGAAAGAGAGATTATCCTGGGTGGGTCTGACCTAATCAGATGAGCCCTTTACAAGAAAATCTGGAGGTCAGAGACAAAGCAGCAGATTCTCTCTCTCTCCCTTCCTGGCCCCGAAGAAGCAAACAGCCAGGAGATGTATGGCTCCGAGGAGATGAATTCTGCCCTTTGAGTGAGCCTGGGGGAGGAAGGACCCTGAGCCCAGAGGAGACCCCGGCTCAGTTGACACACTGACTGTAGTCTTGTGACTCTCTGTGCAGAGGACCTAGTTAACTCGTGGAAGCTGTGAGATAAAAAATGTGTGTCGTTTGAAGCTGCTGAGTTTGTGGTAATTTGTTACACGGCAGTAAAAAACTGAGACACTTAGGATCTAAGAAGAAGCTAGGACTCAACCCAGTTTAGCGGGTGTCTGTGAAATCTAAGATTTGCCAAAAAAAAAAAAAAATTTTTTTTTAGCTTCTTGGGCTATTATATAAACAAGAAGTCACGGTGATCTGTAGCACTGATAATTACACCCATGGTGATAAAACCAGTCTCGTCATTTAGAAACAATAGTGACAGCTGTATCTGCTCCCTCATTCTCTCCTTGTCTCGCACACACGGTTGCTCACTCCACCAGCGGCTGGTAGGAAGGGCCTGTCGGTAGCGTTAGCAATCCCATTGAGAAGCATCAGATAACTGTTCCACGAAGGCATTTTTAATTTGTCTCACATCTAGAGGGATCACCTTGGAGAGGAAGAGTGGGCTCTGCAAAAATCCCAGGAAAACCTCTCTCTGGAACGCTAGGATTTCAAGAGTACGTCCATTGTAAGCACGCAGACTCTTCGAGACGGTGCCTGAAACGGTACGTGGACTAGCAGGACGACAGTAAGCACATGGCAGGTACTCGGCAAACACTGACTAGACAAAAGTGGAAAATCATCTTCACTTAAAAAAGTGTCAGATAAAATGGCTTGTCTATTAAGCACTCGTCAGTGGATTTGATCTGGAAGCTTAGTGATCCTTTCGAATATTAACTTTATTAGGAAAAGCATGGGATTTTCTGGCTATCCTGAAGGCTAGCGAGCAGGATGCAGTGGGGGCTGTGACAGGAAGCCTGCCCGGGGAGGCACAACCACCTGGAAGCCGAAGCCAGTGGAACCAGAAAGCACCCACGGAGCTCATGGGTGGGAGGCACAGAAGGTATGTGTTTTGGGGCACAACCGCCTCCCATGGAAAGCCCATTTGGACCAAAATGCAAAAATAATACTAATGACACAGGGTGGGGGTGAGAGGTCAGCAGCCCAAAGCCTAGGGCAGTGGCCGTGTGGTGAGTAATAGGGCACCAAAGAGAGGCCCAGCATTTCCTCCGAGCTGTGTGAACTTGGTCAGGTCACACGACCCACCCAAGCTTTGGTTCTCCCCATTGAACAATAGGGATAACTTTAGTGCCTACGTCACAGCAAAACTGTGCTGAGCTGCCGTGAGAATAAAATAATTCACGGTGACGAGCCGGGAGAGGGAGGGTGCTCCATAAATATTTATGGTTATTATTCACAGCGGTAAAACCTAAAAGGTAAATGGCAGGAGCGGCTGGTTGGATATTACAATGTCCCGGGAATGCTTCACAATCTATTATTCCAGAAAATTCCACGTTCATCCCGTGAGCCCACTCACAGCGGTGCCAACTGGTTTCAGCAGGGAGAGTACACAGACTCCGGAGTGCCGGGCAGGCAAAGCCAGCCCTTGTGCTGTGTGTGAGCTGTTGGCCTGTTGTCCCTGTCCTTGCCCGGGAAGGCAGCGGTGGCAGCCAGGCCTTCTTTGCAGTCATGCCCTCCTGCGCCCTTGTCACTCCGCCCCCAGGCCCCATTCTCTCCCTCTGCAGGGCCCAACAGTGGCCTTCTGTGCTCCTTTTTGTTCACACTTCCGCTGGGCTGGACTCACCCTAGTTCACAAGCTCTAGATCTGTCCTCAGAAGCCCCGGAGCCCCGAGGTCAGAGCGGGACCAGGCTGGCTCACTGATGGGTGTTGTGCTTATGGGGAGTCAGAGGGTGGCTCCTCAAAACCAAGAAAGGAAAAGGCCCTTTGACCAATGTGAATGCAAAGCCCCCCAGGTTGGGCCATCGTGAGGAAAACAATAACACAGTGAGGAGGCCCCCCACACTGGGGTCTGAGACAGGACCTGAGACCTTCCCGGGAAGAGGAGAAATCCTTTTTGGCTGACTCCCCTGACTCTGTGTTTCCTACAATTCTACAACAAAGATCCAGGAACATGAGAAAAGGAAACTGAGAAAATGTGTCCTGGGATTCAAACTTAAGCCAAGAACAGGACAATGTGAGCCAAATGGAAATGAGGCCAAGAGTGCTTTCTTGGGGCCCCAGCATTTTTTTTTTTCCAAATGCCCAAACCTGTTTAACTGCTTAGTGTGAACTATAGTTCTGGGATACAGTCACTATGGGAAAGGAAATTTAATTAGCTCCGGCAACCTCCCCTCCAATCTTAGGTCGACATAGTCAAATGGCACATTCACAGTGATTGCTGCCAATAGATCTGTGAAAGAAGGAAAAGAAAGGGGAAGGGAGGGGGGAGGAGGAGAGAGGGAGAGCGGAAACAGGTGACATACTTTAATTAAGAGTTATACTGAAAGAGGTCATCCTTTATCAGCTGCAGAAAGCAACGGTCTCTTCTCATTACCAGTCCCAATAAATTCCCAGATTACATTATGCATGTGCATGGACCGCTTTGACTCACACCCTCTACGTCCCATTCACAGGAATTTAAGTGAGCAAAGTTCTATAATTAGGACTTGAAAGGTACTGATAATAACCCACAACTGTATCCAGCTTTATGGTTTGCAAAGCAGTTGCATAATTATTAGTACACTTGGTTCTTCACAACCATGCTATAAGGAAGATGTCACTGTCCCTGTTTCACAAGTGAGGACACTATGCTGACATGTGCCCCCAGAAAGAGGTCACAGAGCTACTAGTGTCCCCACCAGAACCTGATGCTCATCTCATGACCTTTCCCATATCCTGGGAGAATGGTGACAAGCAAACACAAAGAGGGAAACTGAGGCACAGACCAGCATAGCAGCTTGACTAATGACAGAGCTGGGACCATTGGCTCTTAGAAGACCTTAGAGCATCGACTCACCAGTATTGACATGATTATCTAAGTTCTCATGAGAAAGGCTGTGTATCAAGAAAGCATCACCCCTGGTAGGAACTGGAAGGATTTAGCTGTACGACGTTGTCTCACAACGTGCTGGTGTGATTATCTCACATGAGCCATTATATGTGTCCTATGAAGAATGTCATTCCAGAATAGAAGTAGAGCTCCAGGCCCTCTTGGGATGCTGGGCAGAGTCTGAGTAATCTAGCACATCTGAATCACAAGAAACAGGCAAGTCTCAATTTGGAATCAGAAAATGATGCAAACATTTCTAAGCCCTGGAAAGGGAGGGAAGCCTGGGCGGAACCAGGATCTGCCTAGAAGATCCTGCTTCTCTTCTGCTTGCTTTCCCTTTGACCGGCTGTGGGGTGCCCTCCCAGGCCCATCCTCTACTTCAAAAATCGTTTGTGTGCTTGTCAGGTCTGTAGGACGGACCTTCGTGCGGGGTGCAGTCTTGGGCGCAGGAGAAGCAACTTCTGCCCACAGGTCGGCTTCCCATTCTGACTAACCCCAATGCCTGGCCATGCGGTGTGGAGGGTGTATATGTTTTTCTCCTTTTCCAAGTTCTTTGGTTGCACTTTATTGTTTTTCCTACTTAGATATTAGGCTGTCTCCATGATGTGAGACATCCTTCCTTTCTAGAATTTCCAGGAAGCACAGTTCCCTCCCACGTGTTAGAATTGAATGTAATTGAAACCAAAGTTTGAGGCTATTTCTCCTAATTCAGGAAAAGTGCACTTGGCAACCCAAATGGAAAGAGACAAAAAAGAAAAGAAAAGAAAAGAAAAAAACACAGTAGTGGATTTTTGTGGTGTTTTTCTCATTTTGGTTGTGTGTGTGTATGTTTCATAAAGCGCGCAGGAGAATTTCACTCAAAACGCAACTGCTGGGAGAGATAGAAACTCTTGTAATTCATGTTGTGCATAATGGATTTGGCAGGCCCAAGCACAGAAATTTCCAGAAGTGTTTGCGTGGCAGCAATTCTTAGCCAATTCACATTTTTTAGCTGTCCTGGCCACCTGCCCAGCCTACAGAAAAAGTCTTGTATCTCCACAAGTTTGGCTGGCCTCTCTGACGAGTTTCCAAACTGCATGGCAACATTGGATGAGCTTATTCTCAAGTGCCAGAAAAACTCCTGCTACTTATATTGTCACTAAATACCAGATGTGCTTAATAAAGAGCAAGCAGAGCCAAACCTAGGGTAATCAAATAACCTATCATTAACATTTTCTAAAAACAAAAAATGCAATTGGAACACCAGATTACTGTTTTTCTTTGTTTGCTTTACGCCCTATTACTGGAACCCCTAGGGTGTTGGGAACAGGACTCGGGTGGGGAGGCCAGCCTGGCAGTGATGAAGACGCTGTTTACAATCACACCCCGCACATCTGAAACATGTGTGAGAAAGTCAAGGCCCCAGCAGATTTCCTCCAGCCCCTCCGCCGCTCACAACCCCCTCCCCAGTGCCCCCCGGGAGGGCTCCGCAGGCTGGGGCTCTCACCACCCCGGAAAGCACTGAAATGTTGAGGTGCGCTGGGATTTGACCTTGAAGGAGAGAAACGTAGAGGGAGATGGGAGGGTAAGGGCTGGGACTTCGCAAATTAGAGGGGATGCAAGGGCTAGAAGCTGCTGCTGCTGGACAAATGCAGGGAGGTTCTGGAAGCCTTGAAGGCACACGGGAATGCTGTATGGCTTTGTCAGAGACGCCGGCTGGGCTTCAGCTGGTAGACCTTAAAATATTTCTTAACACCAAAAGCTCCAATTGCATTTTTGCTCCCTCTCATTGCTATAAATTCCTTTTCTTTCTCCCTCCCTCCCTCCCTCCTACCCTTCCTTCTTTTCCCTTTCTTCCTTCCTTCTTTCCTCCCTCTCTTCCTTTCTCTCCTAGTTTTCTGGGAATCCAGTGGGAAGAGAAGTGTGGCTGGCACAGTCCCTTCTTGCTGTATTCAAGGTCACACCCACTATCTCCCTCCTCCAGACCCTGATACCCTAGGGACTCGATTCTCCAAACCTCTGCGCCTTCCGTTTTTCTGGTCCTGCCTTCCCAAGCCCACAGGACTGAAGAGATGACAAGAACAAACATCCTTCTCACCTCGAGATTGGTGACCCCAGTAGGTGGCAAGCAATGAGTGTCAGGGGTGATTAGAGAGAGAGATGGAGTCTTGCCATGAGAAATTTGAGAGTCAATAACTTTTCCGAAAATATTTGTGATCTGCATTAAGACAACTGTATAAATAAAGAAATAAGTGACTCAGCCCTTGGAGAGTTGTTTCAAGAACCTGTTACTAAAAATGCATTCTAATCCAACTGTGCCTTGAACACCCTCATGCTAAGCCAAACTCAGGGAGAAGATGCACGGCGTTTTCCTGTTGTGTGGCGCATCGTGGGGATAAACCATGAACTTGGTCTAATTAGCAATGGAACGCTTTGAAAATATTTGATTTCAGGGGATGTGACTGGTGAAATAACATGGAGCTGACTTCTATCATACCTTTTGACCTTTCTTCTTAGCTGCACACACATGTGTTTTTATACATCAGTCGTGTTCCTGAAAAGTCGGGTGTGAATCTATGGATTAGCCTATGGGCGAAGTGGAATTATGTTTGAAATGTTCTAGGTGTACTCCTGGCGTGGAGGAACCCCTTATCAGAGAAGAAGCCACAGAGAAAGTCTGATTCGTCTCTGCTGGGCTTGGATGCCCCCCTGTGCCCTTGGCCCGTGCCGAGCCTTTGAGGACACGCACGAGCAGCGTCTCGTTCTCCTTGCTGGGTCATGGGAGGAAAGGGCTGGTCTTGGAGAAGGGTCAAGGGCAGGCTGTTTTGTTCTCCAGCAGCAGGCGAGAGGAAACCACCCAAGTGACGAGCTCTGCAGAGGGCAAGTGAAGGCTGAGTCTAAACACAAAAGTGGAGGAGCCCATCTCCTTGGAGCTGTTTATATTACATAACTCAAATAAACACAGCAGTGCAAGAACGGTTCCCTTGGCGAGGGCCAGGACCACAGGGCCCAGAGGCAGACAAAGGGCGTCTCCTCCAGCCCGGGTCAGAAGCTTCTTTAAAACAATGACACGGACCACAGCAACACCACTAACACACAGGGACGCACCAGCAGCACGATGTAGGAGGATACCCTGAATAAATTAGAACAAGACTCATTCTAATTAGGACTTGTAAGGTGTCTTTCTTTGCTCTAGCTGAGAAAAGGACCCTGATCAGAGCAAGAAGAAGCAGCAAAATTGACCCCGAATGGTTCTTTTCACTTGCGAAGGAGGGGTGGGTGTGAGGCACCTGCTAGCCAAGCCGCTGGGAAACCAGATTCCCAGACATCGGAGAGGCAGCTGACCTTCTCAGACTTCAGCCCTTCTCAGCCCAGGGCAAAGCAGGGGGACCCCAGCCTTCTGGGAAGCATCGGGCAGTTTCCATGGCGTCAGTGTGAAGAAGAAAAAAAAAATAAAAGTTTCCAACTCAGTAAATGAGCACAGGCCCACAGGTCCCACGTCTGAACGAAATCAGAGAGTCTTGAAATTGAGAGCAGGCGAGAACCTACTGAAACCTTCTTTTTCATCAGTAGCCTGCAGTCTCCTGGGACAGCAACCCCTATCGTATGCCAGGGGACAAGAATAGAACTAAAAATTGAGAGCACAGCCCTTAGCACGGGCTGATGGTACTGGTTGCCAAGAGCTGCCCCATTAGTAGGCTATGGGGACAAGCTAGGGAACATTTTCTCTACGAGGCTTGTGTTTAAAAATATATCTTGCTTCAGAGCTGGCCTGGGGCGTGGCTGGGGAGTAAGCCTTCTTTTCTGCACTGAGCAGGTGCTTGTCACTCTGTGATTTACTGCAGATCACTTACCCCTCTGAGCCTTCCCCTTCCGAGCCACGTGACAGCAACCCAGACCTCGACTCGGCCCCTAGCAAGTTAATGTTTTAGACGATTCCTGGATGAAAGCCACGCTCCAGAATCGCCCTCCCCAGTGAGCTTGCTGGATGCACGCGGGACCAGGGCTGAAAGAGGATGGTGACTAAGGTCACGCTTCACTACCAAGGGCTCTGACCCCTTCTCACTCTGTGGATGTGTCCCTGGAGATATTTCTCTCCCCATTTCCTTATTCTCAAAAAGAGGACAACAGCTCCCGCCCACCTCCTGAGGATGCTTAGGAGTAATGGCTAGCAGAAATGGCTGAAAAGCTCTTGGCAGATGCCAAGTTCAGAATCACGTGCTGAGTGATGGCCTCCCTCAGCGACCCTACGTACTGCATTACCTATGTGCCTGGCCCTAACGGCTCCGCTGACAGACTGCCCTGTGGGGCGTGAAGCCGGTCTGCCCAGAAGCCCCAGGTTCCGCTAGAGGAGGTTGCCTTTGCAGGAACCACTGCAATCCCTGCGTGTCCAAACTCATGTTCCGGGTAGGAGACAACAGGTGATGGATGAGCTGCCAAGGCTGGGAGGCTGCCAGCATCCAGCCGCGGGCACCCAGGGCTTGGCACCCCTTTCCCAAGGGGAGGTAGAAATAAATACATCAACGTGGTGGGGTCAAGTTCAAGTCTGCCTCAATGAAACACCGGGGACCTCCTCTTTGAAAAACAACTGGGACAGTGTGACAGCTTTTAAGGATGCCAAAGAAGAGGGTCCCCGGGGAAATGTCCCCGGGGAAGGCTCTGCCTGCAGGAGGCTGTGAGTGACAGCCGGCAGGAGCAGGGACAGCTGGCCCGGGTGAACTGTCTGATTTGCCAGTGACCGGAAGCACCGAACACTTGTCAAGGCTGGGGGTCGCGATGACCACGGCAGCGGTACCACCGATTAGTACTGGGGGTGGGGCCTACGGAGCAGTAGATGGCTCTGAAGGACTTGACCGTGAGATGGTCGCCACGTTGGAGTCCTCGCAGCCCCTCCAGCGGTTTCGTTTGGCGCCTTGATAAACAAAACCCATGTCGGGCTTTACGGTTGTCAGATAATCTGCGGCTCCTTTAACATCTGGTTCATGATGCGATTGTTCCTCATGACAAACGGGTGGTGGGACAGAAAGATGAGAAGGATGGGGACAGAAATCTCCACCTGGAGAAGCTCCACACCGAAGGTAAGGGACCTCACGACATTCCCCATGTGCCCGAGTGCCACCACCTCTGAAGCAGGCTGGGAGAATTCCTTCGATGGAAGCCGCTGGACTTAGATCCCAAACCCTTGGATCTGACTCCTGGATCTACCACTTCCTAGCCATGGGAACTGGGGTGCATTAGCTTAGCTTTCTGAGACTCTGTGGTCTCCTCTATACACCGGAGCGAATGATGCCTACCCCAGGGAGGTTAGGGGAGATCAAAGGAATGAAGACAGGCATGACATCTTACCTTCGAGGGCGACAACCCCCACATGTCACCTGGCAGGTGGGGTGTCTGGAGGCCTCCGCCTCAGCCTGGGGAGCAGGCCTGGAGCCCTGGCAGTCAGCTGCTCACCTCCCCCCGAGAACTGGCAGCAGAGCAGGGAGGATCTGCCTGTCTCCTGTCATGCAGAGCGCTTGCTACCAGGCTGTGGTGGCCTCTGCCATAGCTTACCGGATGACGGAGTTGCCTTCATTTTCTCCTGGGCCCCTCTCGCTCCGGGCTGCCGAGGGGGCCCTCCCTCGTCTGGGCCCCTAGGGCACCACCCTGGGGGGAACTAAAGGCCCAGAAAGGGTACAAAGGGGAGTAACCAGGGCACCAGGGAGAAGGAGGCTCGTTATATTCTTTCTAGATGAATCTCCGCCTGCAGCAGCCCAGGGCGAGTTCCAGGCCTGCAGTAAACCTGTCTGCTGTGGGGCTGTCTCAACATGCTGTTTGGAAAGTCAAGGTTTTCAATGTAAACTTTGTTCTCCCTTCCTTTTCTTCAGGGTTTCACAAATGCAGGGTCTCGCAGCGCTTCCTCTCCAGCGTCTCTGGGGCTGAAATCTGAGGTCACGAGTCATCTCTGTCAGAACAAGTCCATGCCGTGGCCGGCCTATCGGAGAGGGCAGGGCCGCGACGGCCTTGGCTCCCGGGTCTGCCCCAGTGTAGGGTTCTCAGTGGCACTATTTTTGGCAGATTTTTTTTTTTTTATCCTCGCTCTTTATCATAAGCCTGTCGGGCACATGACAGAGGAATAGCAAGCTTGAATGGGCTCGTCTGACAGGCCAACTCTCATCCTGGGCGCTGCTGCCTGGCTTGTAAAAGGCACTCTGAGCCGAGGAGAGTAATTTCACACTGATTCCTGGCTGTAATTTGCTTTTGGTTTAAAATGTCGCGTTTCAATCATCCTAGCTCCGTGCTGTAGGGGAGGAGATGGACCGCGCGTGCGGCTCATGTATTTGTAAGAGACACACACAAAGGCGACTGCTTTCTCTGAAGCAACAGTGCTAAGACACGCTGGCGAGCACACCAAGGAACTCTCCACCAGGTACAAACAAGTGCATTCAAAGGAATCCATAATCAATGACCAGTTCTAGCAGACGGAGAGAGCGAGCTGCGGGTGACACGAAGCCTACTATTGGCCGTCCCCATCACCAAGCATGGATTAGAATATCTTTCTCCCCCCCAGGCTGCAGGAAGTAGAGGAGATGGGGGGCTTTAGGCAAACCTCAGAAGTAGAAGGGTCTGAAATCCTGGGGAGGGGGGACCTGAATGCACTGAGGATGAGGTGAGATCCAGAGGAGGCTGAGAAATTCAGCTTGGACAAGCGGGAGCTGAGAGGTCCAGGAGGGAAGGGGAAAGCGGCCTCCAGGCTCATGAGAGCTGGTGAGCTTGTGAGCGGAGCATCGTTTAAGGACAAGGACGGAGGCTCGTGGAAAGGTCAGGGGACATGGTTGTATCCACGTCAGCAGCAGGAAGCAGCGATTTCTGCTGGCTTATAAATCATCCCATCCTTCACCGCCTCTCCCCACCCTTACGTAGAGGCCACACCGCCTGATGTGTCATTCTCTTTCCTGGGATGCCTTCTAATGTTTCCCGTCCTTAATTGTGCTCCTCACCTGGGTTATAAATTCTTTGAGGTCGGGAACCAGTATCTAGCCCTCTCTGTCCGCTCCAGGCGACCCTCCCCTGCAGCCCTTGGGAAGAGCTGATGATGCCTCGCTCTGTGGATCCAGTGTGCTTTCTGGAAGCCAGACTGGCCGCATTGCCGGTGGGCTGGTGCTGTCTGGTTGACAGGTCTGTCTCTTCTGGCAGGCTGCACCCTGGGGGCAGGATCCACCTTCTTTGTCTCCCAGCTCTTGGCTCTCAGCACAGTGCCTGGCACTCAGTAAAGGGTTATTGAATGAGTGTGTTTCCCACATTGGGCACATCATGGGGGACGACACTATCAGGGCCCAGTATGTTATGTGGGGAGACAAGATGAATGCTTCTGAGGAAACCAAGGCCCTGGGGCCGCTCCTGATAAGCTGGGCCACCTGGGGCGAACCCTAGATAAGATGTTTTGGGAAGTGATGCTTGCTTTCTGGAGCCCCAGCCTCACCTTGAGACCTTGTTCCACTTTGCGGGGTTTTTCCAAAATTTTCTGTCACATTTTTCTTACGGCCTCCAGTAACACTGCAGGACAAGGCAATTCTTCCTGGTCTCCAGAGAGGAACCATCAGGTGTGGATGTGCGGCAGCAGGGTGTCGGGGTGGGGAACCGGGTGGAGAGGGTGCTGAGGATCATGGACTCCAGCCTGGCCGAGACGCAGCCCCCCACGCTCACCCCGCCGTGTGAGGTGGCAAGAGGGCCTCAGTTTCCCTTCCCATAGACAGGTGGAACTTAGAAGGGGCGGAGCGCCTCCCCATGGAGTCATTCAGGAAGTTAGGCAAACTAATGCGGGCGAGCATTGCAGGAGATGCCCTGCACATGGTAATTGCTCATTAAAAGCCAGCTCCTATGGACGCATGGGTGGCTCAGTCGTTAAGCGTCTGCCTTCGGCTCAGGACATGATCCCAGGGTCCTGGGATCGAGCCCCGCATCGGGCTCCTGCTCAGCGGGGAGTCTGCTTCTCCCTCTCCCTCTGCTGCTCCCTCTGCTTGTTCTCTCTCTCTTCCTGTCAAATAAATACATTAAAATAAATAAATAAATAAATAAATAAATAAATAAATAAATAAAGGCAGGCCAGCTCCTGCCATTTGAAACCAGAAGATGAAATTGAGTCTGACTTTCTCCCCTTGCAGGCTGTCTGACCTGAGTGGGTCAAGGCACCTCCCTGCCACAGTCTCTGGTTTCTGAGATGCTCTCCTTGTTGGTGTTGTGAAAAGCAAGGAGAAAAAGGGAGCAACTGTGCTCTGTAAGCCTGGAGGTGTTTTCCTGAGGTAGTTGGGAAGTTACCTGAGCGAAGGCATTGAGAGGTGAGGAGCCGTGGAGGTCCCGCCAAGTGAGAGCTAGCCCTTAATGGGGACCATGACTGCATATTAACCAAACTCATAATGTCTGTGAAGTACATGCTTTAACAACCACCTAGGGGGCTATTAGCAACCCCTAAGCAAATTATGACTCTCCCAACGTGAAGGTCAAGCCTGTGTGTCAACTTGGCTGAGCCACGGTGCCCAGATATATGGTCAAACATTATTCTGGATGTTTCTGTGAGGGTGTAGCAGGATGAAAGGAACATTTAAGTCATTGGACTTTCCGTAAAGCACATTGTCTTCCAGAATGTGGGTGGGCCTTATCTAATCAGTTGAAGGCCAGAATTGAACAGAAGATTGACCTCCCCTGAGCAAGAGGACATTCTGCCAGAAGACTGTCTCTGGACTTGAACTGCAGTGCTGGCTCTTCCCGGTCTCCAGCTTGCTGGCCTACTTGGCAGATTTTGGACCTGACAGCCTCCATAGTCACCATAATGACATGAGCTAATTCTTTAAAATAAATCTCTTTCTCTCTCTCTCTCTCTCTCACGCACACACACACACACACACGTTCTGTTGGTTCTGTTTCTTTGGAGAACCCTGACTAATATGCCCATAGACATCCGGAGTCCTCAGATAGCTTTCTACTATACACTCTAACAGTCCCAGTGAACGTGAATTTCACAGGGGACCCGGGTTCAAACTTAGCTAGCCAATCCTAAGCCTGATTGTCCTGCCTCGCCTGATCCTTCCCATAGAAACCATGGTAAAGGTTCTTGCCCACAGAGCCTCCCCTACCTCTGCCTCGTGACAGACCCTGGTGCTTCCCCGTGTGGCCCTGCCATACCTCTGGTCTCCCCATCCCTCACCCAAGGCAATACGATAAAACGGACAGTGACTGCAGACCAGCCCCAAGGATGCCCTGGGCCAGCCTTGAGAGACAGGCAAGGAGGTTATTTGCCCCTGTCAGGTGGCACTCTGCTAGATGCCACAGGACTGTTCTATGTGAGATCTAGGGCTGATGGAAAGGCAGGCAGCTTCTCAAGTGGCTTGGGCCAAAAGAATCATTCCTTGCCTAAAACAGAAATCATCCTTGTTATCAACGAGATGTGGCCCTACAGAGAGCCCACGTGAGCCGTGGTCTCAGCGAGAGTAAATGTGCATCCAGAGACTCTTTCTGGGCCCTTTCAGGCCCCATGGCATGCCCAGTGCCCAGGTGGGGAGCGTTCCTGAATCATCTGTGTTTGAGAGCTTATCCACTTCACCCGGGGGGGGAGGGGGTGAGGAGGGCCATGACCTTCCAGGAAAGAGTTCAATCACCCTGAGTGACTCATGAAATCACAGACCCATACAGTTATAGAACCTGAGAATTCCAGAGCCTGGGAGGGAGCTCCCAGGTCAGCTGGGTCCAACACCCCTCATTTGGAGAAGGAAGAAAGAACTCCAACCGAAACAAAGACGTGCACTCACCAGCAGTCCCGGTCACAGAGCCCCAAATGAATGCTGATCTGAAGACGGTTGCTCTCACTTGCTCCTCTTCCCCGTTTGCTCTCCTGTCCTGCCCAGGGTGACTCTCACTCACTCCTCTTCCCCGTTTGTTCCCTGTCCTGCCCAGGGTGACTCTCACTTGCTCCTCTTCCCCGTTTGCTCTCCTGTCCTGCCCAGGGTGAGGACGGCTGCTACAGGGGGTCAGCACCGGGGTGGCCGTGGGGGAAAGGCCAGCCCCAGCCCGTGTCACTGTGGCACGTTTGAACCTCTCCAAGTCCCTCATCCTCCTGTGATTGGTGTCACCCGGGCAGGACTGCTTGGCAGACTTAGAAGGGAACTTAATGAACATACCCCAAATAATAAGGGGCTGAAAACAAACACATCACTTGTCTTCACCATATCTTATGATGCCAGGACAGGGGGCCAGTGGATGGCACTGAGGACAAAAAAACATAAATGAACCACCTTGGGAGCCACTGCTTCCCTGTCCCCCGCGGCCAGGAAGACTGCCCACCAGGCTCCTGCCCAGGGGGTCACTGAGTTAAATGCTACCGCTGATTCTGAAAGGGGCCAAGCGAATGCATGAGATCAGTAATGACGCTGCTCTTTGCAGGAGCTAAGAGAAGGGCAATTAAATCTTGTGCTTCGGGCCATATAAACTGATCTCCACAGGAGGGAAGAATTAATGTCATTCCCAACACAGGACCCCGCCCAAGCCCTCCAGCAGTCTTTTATAATGGACCCAGCACAGGACGGGGAAGACAGAGGGAAAGCAGCAAGATTTGTTCCAAGCATCAGGTATTAACCAGCACACAAATCAGGAGCTTGAACTTGATGGGCCTCAAGGCTGATCCAGTGTGGCAAATCCGGGGCTTCTTACAGCTTCTCTCTGTACTTGGTTTATTACACCCAATCTGTACGGGGCCTGTTTTCACACTTAATGGCAATCCTGAATCACTATCTATTTCCCATCTCCGCCTGCAAAACAGCAACCCGGAGCTAGTGCTGCGTGCGCCATAAATACTGGGCCCCATAAAGCCACTGCTGTATAGATTTGCCTTTTTGTGCGTGTGTGTCTGATTCGCTAGTGCCTTGGCAGCCTTCCAGGCTCTAGGAGAGGAAAAAACCATCCTGAGCATCCCAACAGCCTCATTTTGATCTGTGATATTGAGCAACTCATTTCCACTTCACAGGCTCTGCTGAGCTGTGCCACAGAAAGACAAATCCCAGACGTGGAAGGGGCGGGAGGAGGAGGGGGGGGAGGGACCAGCTGGGAGGAAGGATGGTGGAGGAGAGGGAGGGAGGGAGGGGAGAGAAGATGAAAGCAGAAAAGGACCGCATTTATTAAGCTGTTTTTCTTTTGGTGAAAAGAAGCATTTATCAGTGATTTCATATATCATGTGAGAGGTGGCTTCCTGCCAATTTCCAAGAATCCAAACAACCCACTGACATCATATGCTAAATATAGCTCAGCCTTTGCTGTAGGTGAATAAATAATGCTGCTGGAAAGGAATAGGTTCTCTTCAGTTACATGTTTATTATGATCAGGTTGTCAGGCTTGTGTAATCAAAAGAATAATGCCCAGTTCCAAGGAGGCGTTGCGGGCAAAGAACTACTCAAACAATTTCAATTTTTGTCCTGTTCTGATTGCCTTTCCAGGGGGCCGGCTGAGCCTGGCCCTGAGAGGGGTGGTGGGTGATTCAGGTGTTGCGGGTCTTCCAAGCCCTGATAAGTGTGTGTGTGTGTGTGTGTGCGTGTGCACGCGTGTGTGTTTGTGTGTGTGAGCATGCATGCATGTTTCTACGTCTGCCCTGCCCTCCACACCAGTAAGGAAAGCTGACTGACCTCTCTGAGGGAAACGCACAGAATGATATGGTCATGAGCCTTCCGTGAGGCTGGGGCGGAGGAGAGTACACACTCGGGAGAAAGGACAGGGTGCGGTCAGTGGTCAAGAGGGCCAAGGCAGGCCCTCCATGTGCTCCTCAGGCCTTCAGGACGGGCCCACCTCTAATGGCGACTAAAGATCCTACCCCGCTGCTCTCGGGCCTTGGGCCTTTGATTCTACCCCCTTGAGCTTCCGTGTGTCGGAGCCACCTGAAGAATTCAGGTTTAGAATGAGACCTAGGAATGTTGGCCTTCTCCCAGCTCACCCGGGCACAGGCCGGGGACAGAGGCAGCAATGCTGAAGGGCTCGTGGGCACTTGGGGGGAAGAGGGGAGAAAGGGGGCAGCGGTAGGGAGAAGAAAGGACAAGAAAATTAGCGCGGGGAGATAAGGAGACTGAATCAAAATAGCTACTGGAAGGTGTTGGATCCCTACTAACATCTGCAAGATTTCTCTTCACAGTCAGGGATACAATAGAGGTGGTTACTATGGAAACGTGAAAAGCAGCACGGGAAGGGAGAGCGCTGGATATAAAGAGGAAAGAGGAAAAGGCACATAACACTTTTAAATCATCAAAGAGGAATACTACGGCCCTTTCCATCTCCGTGAGGAGAATGGAAGTGATTGAGCCCAGAAAGCGGTGAATACTACGATCATGGGTGGGGTCAGGGACTCTCAGACACTATAATCCCTTCCCACCCCCCCCCACCCCCACCCCCTGCAAGCCAGGCATTGAACCTGCTTTCCTGCAGTTAAGATCATCCACTGGAAAAGCATTTCCAGGCTGTTCGGGGCAGTCAACTCTGCGGTAGACTGCGCACTCCGCTGGGTTCGGCCATGACCTTCCAGAACGACCTTGGGGAGATCAGGTCATTTTCCTGTGTCATGGTCTCATCACCTCGCTGCCTCCCAGAGAGGATGACGAAGCACCTTGTTCAAGAAAGAAGTGATAGTGCACTTTAAGGCAGAAGCATCACACCGTGTCAGGAACTCTGGGTGTGCTGGGGGAAGAGTGAGCTCCCGCAGCCAGAGCCCCGAGCGCGGCCTCGAGGGGCCGGGACGGATGCACAGGCTCAAACCCCGTTTATGGTTAACCAACTTCGCTTCCTTAAATCTTCCTAGTAGCCATATTAAAAAAGGCAAAAAGAAACAAATAACATAAGTTCTAATACAACTCCAATATATCTAAAATACAATTACTTCAATATAATCAATACAGAAATGATCAATGAGGTATTTTATATTCTTTTTTTCATACTAAATCTTTGAAATCTGGTGTGTTTTACACTTGCAATACATCTCAATGAGCCACGTTTCAAGGTCTCAATAGCCACACGTGGCTAATGGTTACTGTACTGGATACTGTCGCTCTGGAATTTTCTATTCTAGCTATGAGGAATACAAAATAGGCCTATTTTGCTCAGGCACTAATTCTAACCACTTGCTTTGTACCACTATTGGAGCAATAATTACACACACACACGCGCGCGCACACACACGCACGCTTTGAGCAGGTGGTCAATCTCTCAATACTTCTTTTGCCCTTGAACAGTGACCATCCCATGATTAAGATGAATTTCATTTTACACCCTCAGTTGATGGGTCTGTGAAATCACACAAACTCAGTTCGAGTCACGTCTCTGTCACTTCCTGAGTGTTACTTTCAGAATTTTCCTCAGTTGTAAAATGGGAATTAGGCCACACAATTGCTTTTAGGAGCATATAAGATAATGTCCCACACTGTGCTCGCTTCGGCAGCACATATACTAAGATAATGCCCCACACTAGGCCTAGGTAATAGGTGTTGTTAGGGTAGCTCCCTTCCTAACCCTTGCTTCAGCTCTGGTTGACCAGTCTGCCCTGGATTGGCTAATCTCTCCAGGCCTCTGTGAATGAAGAAAGTAGGATTGTACGTGTCCTCACGTGTAGGAAACCACTAGAGCAGAAAAAACACTTTAAGGACTAGGATTGGCTTATTTCACTGATTCAGTGCAAGGAAGAACTGGGTGATTTTGCAGCACAGAAAGATACTAAGACTAGCCATCCTGAGTCCTTCTTTTGATAGCCGTGAACTATGTGGTAAGACACTTAGAAAAGATCATTTTTTAAAAAGATTTTATTTATTTATTTGATAGAGAGAGAGAGCGAGCACATAAGCAGGGTGAGCAACAGAGGGAGAGGGAGAAGCAGACTCCCCACTGAGCACGAAGCCCGATATGGGGCTCGATCCCAGGACTCTGGGATCATGACCTGAGCCGAAGGCAGACGCTTAACTGACTGAGCCACCCAGGCTCCCCAGGAAAGATCATTAAAACATGTCCTTTATCTTCTGGAGCCCTGCTTTCCAATACAGTAGCTATTAGCCACATGTGGCTATTTACATTTACATTAGTTAAAATTTAAAAATTTATTTTCTCAGGCACCCTAGCCACATTTCAGGAGCTCGGGAGCCAGCCGAGGAGAGTGGCTGCCGATTGGACAGTGTGGCCACAGAACATTCCATCATCACAGCAGTGCCCCTCTGGAGCATTTAGCCATTCATTCTATATGTAACCAATATAAAAGAGAGAGAGCAGGGCATGATGAGTAAGCCAGTCTAAAGTCATGCTGGATGGGTTTGATCCTGACTTCATCACTTTCGAGAAAAGTCAACCTAAGTAAGGTTCTTAATCTCTCGATGCCTCAGTTTTATCATCTGGAAAGTGGGGATGATGTCAACAGAATTTAATTCAGTGGGTTCTGTGAGAATCAAAGGAAGGGAATGCATGTGAAGTGCTTACCACAGAGCCTGGCATGTTGTAAGTGCTTAATCGATATTCAATATCAGATTAATGATGCCATAGTCACTATTTCCAAAAATAAGAGAGGGTTGGGATCTTACTGAAAGGTAGAGGTGCCCTTGGTTAACCCAAAAAAGCCTTGTGGGAGAGGTAATCCCTTGAGCTGTGATTCAGAGGACAATTGTGAGTCCTCCAAGCGTTCAAAGCACTCAGTAGGCGTTTATTGAGCGCTTACTGTGTACCAGGCACTACTTTCGATACAAAGATGATAAGACAGGTCCCTTCCATCTAGAAGTCCTAGAGGAAGAGAAAAATAGACTGTGCTGATATGAGTAGGGGCCATGAAAGACTGATGCATGGAGTGCTAGGTGAGCCTGGAGAAGGAGCCCCTGACTCAGGTGTGGAGTCTAAGGAGGACACGGCAGAAGGATGGTCCCTGAGCACCCTCAGAATGATGGGAACTGGCAGGCAGGTGGAGGAAGACAAAGCAGATGAGCAGTCAGACCTCTGAATCTCCAGGGACCATGAATCAGCCTCTTGCCGGTTGACAATTCAGGCTCCAGCCTGTGCATGAGCACCCCCTCCTATGAAGGCAGAGCCCCCCAGGAGGGAGGAGCACCACCCAGAACCTACTACCAGACTAGCAGCCCTGGGGCCCGCCTGACTCTCCAGCCCACCGCAGAGGTGGGAAAACGGGGAGATCATCAAACATGGCTTGATTCTAAGACAAGTTTGAGCAGGACGAGTCCAGGAGACTCGCCCCATTATTATTCTGGTCACTGTTCATTCTTTCAAAGCTGGAAGTTTAGCATCTACCTCAATGTCTCCTCTAAAAAGGGCCAGCATGTCCTTATGAAGGCTTCCTTGGGGGGTGAGGACGGGCCTGTTTGTCTAGGAGTGACAGTGATGTGCCAGCTTGCTGCCCCTAAGGGCCCGATCGGTATGCCGGTCAGGCACCGAGAGCCACGTTGGAAAGGAACACCCAGAAGAGCATGTTTGTGGGGACGGTGGAACTTTGAGAGGACTGACAGCCCCAGAATATCGATGAGCCTGCGCAGGTCTAACAGCCAGGAGGCAGGAGGCCACACCAGCCTCCCTACAGGCCTCTACCCGTGCCTGGGGCTCACGCCTTCCTAAAGCCCTAGAGATTAGGCCATTGGGGTCCTCAATGGGTGACAGACTGAGCTCCAGACCTCTCATTTATGTGCAAGGATGGAAACACTGCATTTCTCCTTGGGACTTCTGGTTTTTTCCTGCTTTGTTCTGTTCTTTCTAGCTGTTTCCAGAAGACAAAGAGGCCTTTCCAAAGATCCGCCCCTCCCGATCTCATCCAGTGTCCAGCCTCCCAGAGAGAAATGATTGGAGACGCCCTGAGGGGACCTAGGTGATCTAGGGTTGTCTGGGACCACCCTTGGGTTTTAGTAGCGGAGGCCCTCAGTCCTGGGCCAACTGGGACAGCTGGTGCCTTGCCTCCTGTCCAGCTTCCTGCTTGGCCCTCAGAGCCCAGGTGGAGACGCTGCCTGAGCAGCAACTCTATCTCCCAACAAAGAGCTCTTTATGTTCTAGTCAGCAAAGGAAAAGCCTGCCATGGCCATTTACCCCAGGCCTCAGCTGCCTGACCGGGAATAGAAGGTGGTCAGGAGACACAGACGCGAGGGGAGTAAGCTTCACCTGCCACACTGCACAGAGCTGCCTGAGGCCAAGGTGAGCCCTCGGCGCCCTGGCCTGCTGGTGACCACAGGGCGTTTGCGTCCCTCCCATGGAGCTTTGGGTAGTCAGTGGCCCCAGTAGCAGAGGGGCATAGGAGGAGATGGCTGAGCGTCCTGTCCTGATCCCTCCTCGTGAGCTCAGTGATGTGCCACTGAATGTTTACCAACTGGGGTGGGGGGCAAGGTGGAGCCCTGACTTGTAACATTTGCCCTTTTCTTTGGTGTAAATGTTCCACGGCTGATTCCCAGCTGCTAATGTGATCCCACAGAACACAGAACGGGAAGAGATGCACACCGTTGGCTCTCACAAGCAGTGCAAGCTGCGTCTTTGTGCTATGCATACGTCTGGCTGTGCCCACTGAGCCACACAGCCAAGCCCCCGCGCCGGAAACCTGAGAGGAGGTGGCCACTGCGTGCTAAGGGGAGCTCGGGAGTGCCACCCGACAGCCCCAGGAACCTATCTCACTCCCTGTAATTGTAAGCATGCACCCAGGAACAGGCGTTATCTGATGAGACCGATTCTGAGGCAATGAGTGGATCTAATCGTGGCTGGGGGAGGACCTATTCTATAGCAAGCTAAGGCAGAAGCAGATCTGTGTTCTCTTCTGCAAACAGTAGGAAATGTGGGAGGTTGTGTGATACTCAAAAAAAAAAAAAAAAAAAGGAAAAGGAAAAGGAAAGCAATTATTTTTCTTCCTCACTAGAAAACATTGTTTTTGTGGGTATAACCTAGAATCAATTATTAAAGTCCCCCCTTTTGTATAAAGCATAACTTGCAGTAAACTGCAAGGAGTATTGTTCATTTCACTTAATGATAAATAAAATGATGTTTGACCAATTTGATGAAGACAGTAAGTCAAACTTAAATGCTCTGGCATTTGATGTCGCTGAAACCACAAATCTTATTAAGAAGCTTTTTACATTTAAAATATGCAAAATGCAAACAAAATTTAGGAGTGAAAGTAAAATTAAATATTTAATGACATAATTAAGTCTTATTAATGGTATGTTCTTTATTTTGCAGATTAAATATTCACAACGATTATCATCTCTTTCATCTTTATTACTTAAGCAATGTGTTTTTCATAATTATTTGTTAGGTATTTTCATTAACATTTGATGAATATTAATAGTTAAGATAAAAAACAGTTTTTATTTCTGTTGTAATGACTTTACAGGGATCATAATATATAACTAAGTGTTTATAACGCGTTCCACTTGTTAATATTTAGATCACTGGTTTTGTTGCCACCATGTGGAAACATGGAGCTCTGGGGGTGACAAATGACAATAGTCACAGTCTGCCATTACTCTTTATTTATTTAATCTACTATTCTTAATGTAGCTTTGCTGTGGGAGAAATATGACTTGCAAACTTACAAATAAAACTAATAAGTCATGTTTTAGGTTTAATCCTACTCTTGTGTGAATGATGGCGTGCCTATCTTCTTCAACGTCCTGATTCCTTTCTGATTTTTACCCCATTTTCCTCACTGTTTGGGTCCATCAGTGTGGACACCGCTCTGGCACACTCTCTCCATGACATTTAAGGTGTAGACCGATGGCCTCCTAGACACTTTCCTTCTGGCACAAAGGATCAGGGTTTTCCACCCTGGATGATATGAAGCAAATGCATATGGCTCTCCTAATTTTCCATTCAGTGGGTGATTGCGGAGAGCAAACGGGAGCGGGTCTAATCAACGTGACGGCGCAAAAGGCATATGGTGACCATCCCTCCCTGCACCAAGCATGGTGGCTACGTGGCACGAGCAGTTTCTGGGCAGCCCAGGAACCGCATGCTTCTCCACCCCCCTACCTGGGGCTCCCACATCCCGGATGATGACGGGCCGGGAAAGGACGGTGATGGAGCCCGGCCTCACGGCTGGGCCTGCCCCCGCCCCGCAGAGCAGCCCCGCTCCGGCTCCCTGCTCAGCATTCTGGGCCCAGCAGCACAGCCATCAGAGTGCAGACAGAGTCGTGCCAGTCGAACGCGGTGCCCTTTGGCTTTCCTCGAGAAGTCTTCTCTCTTCTGCCCAAGGCATCTGCGTTTTTAAAGCCACAACCCGTTCTTGAGAGCTCGGAACCGCAAAGCTGCCGCAGGAGGGAGGAGGGGCTCTAGCCAATATCAGCCTACAGGTGGTTCATCATTTCAGTT
This sequence comes from Halichoerus grypus, assembly GCF_964656455.1. Taxonomy (NCBI): domain Eukaryota; kingdom Metazoa; phylum Chordata; class Mammalia; order Carnivora; family Phocidae; genus Halichoerus; species Halichoerus grypus. The sequence continues at coordinate 71,542,977 of NC_135718.1, forward strand.
TAGGAGAACCATATCCGCTCTATTTCCTGGGAGCCTACCACGCTGGGCCCTTTTGGAGGGCTATTTCTGACTCTCCCGAAAACGCCGCAGAGAGGGAGAGATTGCCCCGTTTTGTGGGGAGCGAGTTGAACACCCTAAGGTCTCACAGCGGGTGATGGGCACAGCTGGGATTCTAAGACACAAAGCCAGGTCTTTCTGGCTCAAAATCCTGTGCTCTTTTCACCACGACGTGATGCTACCTCCCTTGTCAGCTCTTCTCTGTAGTTACATATATAGGACAGGCGCTGCAGAGAAATCTCATTGTTCAGAAGGCCCGAATACAGACAGGCACGGGGAAAGGGACAGGTCCCACCTCATTCAGAGGCCAGTGCCTGAACCTGATGCGCAGGAGGAAGATGCAGGAGGCGTCCTGGCCCCGCCAGCCCTCCCGCACGCCACCAGTTCGGCTCTGCTCTCAGATCTGTGTGTGTGAGGGCCTGTCTCCAGCCAGCCTGTCACCCAGCGCTGTAAGGAGAGGCCAGCCTTCGGGCTCTGTGCGTTCCCCAGTCCCCTACAAACAGCTGTCCTGGGATATCGAAAACTCACATTTTAATAATGTGCTTCAACCACTTCTACTAGAAAATGTCCCAGTTCTGGCTCTTTCCAGCCATGGCATCCACTGCTGTTGCCCCTAAGAGCCCGGCTGTGTGTGGCCAACGCTGCCAAAAGCAAGTCAAGACGTGACCCGGGCTCAGCTCATACCACACCCCGGGGGACCCGTCTCCGAAGTGACGCGTGGGCCTCAGTTTCCCCTTCCTGCTTGGAGCGCATCAAGAAGAAAGCACGTGTGGGCTCGACAAGGACAAATAAGGAATTCCTGCCCATGGGGGGAGCGGCCACACGCGGTGACGTCAGGCTGCCCTGGCTCTCATCTGTAATGCCTCTCCTTGTCAAGCCGGCAACGTGACCATTGTTTATTACTTATTGAGCCCCAGCACCATATTTGGCTCTGCACACAAGACTGATAGATTCTTCGTGTCACCAGCCTCACTCAGGAGGCAGGGCTCCAGGCCTCCTCCTCACCCCTCCCCTCCTCCTCCTCCCACCTTCCAACAGCCCCAGAGGCTCTGAACCGGCCTCCCCACTGCAGCCGCTGCTGCAGACCCTTTTGAAGAAGCTGTTTCCGGGACAGGAGGGAGCTGATGACAGACACCCAGTCGGCCTCCAAGCTCAGGACCCAGCTGGCCAGGTGAATCCTCTCTGCCATGGAAGCTGCTGACGGTAGTGGGGCCTTGCTGGAATCTCCCCTCTCCCCACCTGCCCTCAGAGCCTACATCTTCAGAGGACCGAGGCCTTGAGGCTGATGGGTTTATGATTCACAACATCTGGCGGGTGGGGAAAGCGAACACCCAAGGGCCAGTCACTGCCTGATGGAAAATTGTCCAATTTGGAGTGTGGAGTGGAGGTGAGAGAGCTGGAAACCACGGTCATGGTGTGTCCCGCAGTGAGTCACGACAGCTTCATGGTGACTCCATTCTGCATTGGTCCCATCAGAACTGTGGCATCAAATAAGGAAGGGTACTTTGGAAAGATAAAAGATAGTGAGGTAGAGGGACGGAGTCCTGGTCACGAGACTGGGAAGCCCAGTCCTTGCTCTGCTACCAAGGACCAGTGTGACCCTAGGCATCGTGTACTAAAACTTACCACCACTCGTCACTCACTGTAACCAACCCAGTGAGTATCTGTCCCATCAGCCAAAGGTGAAGAGAGGTCCCAGATGGCACACCTCAAGGTTAAGAGTCTGCAGTTTGCAGATCGGAGGGTGAACAATGCTGAGCCCGTGTGGCACTCCAGAGACTGTGCCCCCCACTCCAATGTCCTTTAACCAGCAACTCGAGTCCCTCCCCAGACCTGCGAAGCTAGCTGGTCGGTGGGGTGGTGTGGTGGTTTTTCCAACCACAACCAGCTGACACTAGCTGGGTGGTGACCTACAATTCAAACCAATTCTGACACCAACTGCCCAGAGTTAGCATAGACCCCACGGGGCTGCCCCCGCATGGGACACCAGCTATAAACTGCGTCCCCAGTCCTTCCACCCACCTGACTATAAGTTCAGGGCTTCCCATCTCCTGCCCTCAGGCTCAATAATCCATTGGAAGGACTCACAGTAGCCGAGAAGCCCTATACTTAGATTACACTTTATTACGGAGGATAGAAATGAATAGCCAGATGCAGAGGTACACAGGGTAAGGTCTGGAAAGGTCCCCCACACAGGAGCCTCTTTCTCCATGGAGCTAGGGTTGCACCACCCTCCCTGCACATGAACGTGTTCACCAACTCAGACACTCCTCAACCCCCCTCCTTTAGGGTTTTTAATGGAGGTTTCATTAAGTAGGCATGACTGATTAAATCCTTGGCCATTGGTGATTGAACTCAATCCCTAGTCCCTCCCCCCCTTCTGGAGGTTAAGGATGAGGCAGGGTGGGGCTGAAAGGTCCCCCTCTAATCATGTGTCTGGTTCCTCTGGGAGTCCTCATGAGTCACCTCATCAGCATAAAAACTCAGCTAAACATCAGCATATAAACTCCCCGCTGAGCAGGGAGCGTGACACGGGGCTCGATCCCAGGGCCCCAGGACCATGACCTGAGCCGAAGGCAGATGCTTAACCGACTGAGCCACCCAAGCGTCCCAATCAAAGGGTCCTGTATAAATAACATTCCCATCACTCAGGAAGTCCTAAGGGTTTTAAGACCTCTGTGCCAGGAACCAGGGACAAAGACCAAAGCTACATGTTTTTTACTCTACCACAGGTAGACAGAAATATAAATGCACGTGGGGGTGCTGCAGAGAGCTAACTGCGAGCCCCTGTCTGCCGATGGGAGGCTGGGAAGCGCAAGTGGTCCATGAACCAGGTCGCACCTGGAGGGAATCCTATATGCAGACGTTCACCACGGTGACAGCATGGTGTGTGCTTGGAATCCTAACATCTGTCTGACCTGGGACAGGTGACTTGCACCTCTAAGGCTCAACACCCCATCCATAAAAGGAGTTGATCACTGCAACACTTCAGGGTTATTATGGGATATAATGAGACTCTTTAAGGAGAACTCTTAAGACCATGCCCTGCACATATTAAGCACTCAATACATTGAAGCTATTCACAGTCGGTGATGACGATGATGAAGGAAAATTTCATGGAGAGAGTAAGAAATTGTGTGTGGCTGAAGCACTAGATTCACTAGTGGCCCCGATCATCTCGTGATCCTCGAGACATCTGCTTACTCGGGCAACCATTCCTAGACCACCAGACGACTGGCTCCCAGACAATTGCTTAATGGTCCGTGGGGTGACCTGTTCTCCTTCACGCTGCGGAAGCCACAGGGCTCCCCTCCCTGTAACAGCTTCCTCGAGGCTTAGAAATTTTTGCCTAGTTTGGCTGGCACGGGATCCAAATGTGATGATGCCCCTAATTAGAAAGAACTAATTTTTGAAACAACAGCCATAAAATATTTGTTAAACAAAGCAAATGCACGAATCAAAACAGGAGGGAGAGGGCCAAGTTTTTGTGAGGCAGTCTTCCAGCTTCTGGTAGATAGGCCTCAAAATAGGCCCAGGAGAAGCTGGTGTCAGGGTGCCCCAGATGCCTTGAGGGAGGGCGATGGGGAGACCCAAGGGCTGGAGGTGGCCTGCTTGTTGCAGGGCTCATGGATCTAGGAAGCCCTGAGGCGGTCTTGAGAGTATAGCCGGCTGAGACCTCTGGGCCGAGCTGAGGTGAGCCCAGCATGCGGGACAGGCAGGCAGCTCCTGAGCTGCACCCGCCACTCCCTATGTCCACCAGGGAAGCTGGGAGTGAATGACAGCGGGAAATTTCAGGCGTTGTTGTTTCTTTGTACACCCTCCCCCCCCCCCCACCAGGCACCTCTTCCCCTCCCTTCAAGGAAACACCCAGCATCTTGCGTCAGGGCTGGAGTGGTCTGTCATCCACATCTTTCCAGTATCTGGGTGCTGCTCTGCAAGCTCAGGCTTGAGGGACAGGGATGGGAGCTCTCTCAGGCCTTGGGCACAGCTCCCTGGACTTCTGGAATCAACACTCTCCACACCTGAGCCGGGACTGGGGCAAACACATTCACAGCCAAGCTCACTGCTGCCTCGTGTAATGTTAGCGGTGTGGGGCCTTGTGGTGCCATTTGCAATCTCCTTGGCCTGCAGCCTGCCTGGGGGTCTCACATGAGGGCTCTCAACCACAGAGAAAATGAGATTCTCTCTCACGTGCACATCTGCGGAGAGAGCATCTCTCTGTCTCCTTCTGGAGCTCCTCAGGAAGGGATGGCACACGCTTGGGGTCTCCCTGTGGGGTTCAGAATAATGGAAGCCAAGGATTGACCATAACACACCAGCTGGCAGCTCCATGGGGAAAGGGCCAACCCCACAGGTCACTCCTAGGCCCAGGGCCAGCCAAAGAGGCCATGTGGAGATGCGTTCACTCTGAAAGAAATAGAGAGGAGGCCGCAAGGACCCAGGAGTCAGCGAGAAGCACAAGTGGCAAGAAGGCAGAGCTAAAGTTGGGAGAATTAGCTCAATCCAGCAAATGAGCATCAACATGTATGGAGTGCCAGGCGCGGTGCTAGGTATTAAGGAAACAGAGGAGCTGAACACAGGCTTGATTGACAAGGACACTAGGCAGGGGGCATTAGTTCTCAAACTTCAGTGTGCGAGCACGTCTGTTCTGGAGCTTTCAAAGGGCAGAGGCCTAGGCTCCATGCCCTGAGACTCAGATTCATTTTCACAAACCACTCCAGGTGTTTATACAGTAGGGAGTTGGCAGCTCAGCCTTTGGGACTCACTAGTCTAAGGCACTCAGAGGAGGAATATCCACCCCAGTTGGTAACACGGGGTTGTAGGAGGGATGTTTGGGGAGACTTCTTGGCAAAGACACCCAAGCTAAGTGAATCTTAAAGAACAAGGAAGAGAGAGAATGATAGAAGCAGAAAATAGGACATTCCAGACCAAGTACCATCGGAGCAAGGAAATTGAGGGGAAAACATGTTGCAGGTCAGGGTAGTTTCCTATGGGCACGTGACCCAAACTATCACACAGGCCCCAGGCTTGGAGCTTCATGCGCTGTGGTCGCCATATTGAAATTCTTCATTTTATCCTTGAATTTTTGTTTTGAACGAGGGGCCTGATATTTCACTGCACTCTGGGTCCTGCTATTTATGGGCCCAGCCCTGCTGGGGTCTAGGGCAAGACAGAAAGTTTGAGTTTGAAGAGGGAGTAGTAGAGGTGGCTAAAGAGATAAGCAGTAGTTAATGCCCAAAGGCTACATTGAGGAGCTCAGGCTTTGTCCCAGAGAGGAGCGGGTTTTAAGAGGGAATGGTGGTTAGGTTTGCATTCCACAAGGACAGCTCTGGAAGCTGGGTGAGGTGGGTCTGCACATGGACATGGTGGGGGGGTGGGGGGCAGTGGCCAGGAGCAGAGATGGTAGAGAGAAACCCACGGTGAGAGTTTGGAAGTGGAGGTGGGGTGAGGCAGGGACAGAAGTCAAGGAGGACTTCCAGATCTCTGGCCTGAGCCACTGAGTTGCATGTGGTGCCACATTGAAGGAAACGCGTTGCAAGTTTTTTCGTTTTTCATTTCCTTATCTGGGACGGTATTTACCCTAAGCACACGTCAGCATTGTTCATATTTGTCAATAAGAGTTGTGTTGCAATATAAAAATAACTTTTACCCTTTAAGCAGATGAAAAAAGATGGGGGAAAAAATGTACTCTGGTCCCAAATGTATTCACCTATGTCCAGGGTGAGATCCAGTTTGTGGGTGGGCCTTGCGGAGTGGCCCATGACAGTCATCCCTAAAATCGCGTGCTGAAGAGAGGCTTTTACAATAGGCCTGCAACTGTATTTGCTTTTTTCTACCCTGAATACCAATTATTTTTTTTCTTTTGCTAGAAACCCAGCATTGACCTTGAAAATATCATTCGTGTTGGTAAACACATGCTGGTTGTTTTACCAGACATGGAAATCTGTGCTTTAGCTGTGACCTCAAGACACCCTTGCTCCAAAAACAGCTGCCTATAGGTCTCAGCCCAGATGGGCAAGCGTCCAGTGGATCTGAGGCTTGGAGAGAAGTAGTCTAAAGTTAATGCATTTATTTGAGCCCCTTTGATCTAGAATCAGGCTGACAATCCTGGGAGGCTAGACTCGCCTGGAGATTTTCAGGCTTTTCCTCGGATTCAGCCGGCTGTGCTTGAGAACGGTCTACCCTCTGGCATCTTAGGCCTTGGGCTTTGAATAACTTGATATTACAAATTAAAATCACCCTGAAATATGAATGAAAGGTTTTAAAAAGAAAAGAAATTAGATTTTGTTCCAATTAGACCTCTTGAAACTGACAAACAGGAGCTGTCTCTGAGCTGGCTTATTTACTTGCAAGATAAACTAAATTCAGCGAAGAAAAAAAGCCCAAATCAAGCAGAAATCACAGAAGGCGTTGAGAAAATATTACTCTTAGTAAATAATAATTATTCAGTTTTTCAGATACTTTAATAGCATTTTTCCTGTTCATAAATGTGTACATGTAGACTATAGAAATTTTGAAAATATAAATAATAAAACTACCCATAAACCACCACACAGAGATAATATTGGGCGCATTTTGAGGTGTCTCCTCTCAGCCTTGTTTCTATGCACATATTTATAAATTCTTTCAAAGTCACTCTGAAGCTTTTTTTTTTTTTTTTTTAGAGAGAGAGAGAGAGTGGGGAGGTTGGGAGGAACAGAGTGAGAGAGAGAATCTTAAGCAGGCTCCACGCCCAACACAGAGCCTGACGCGGGGCTTGATCTCACAACGCTGAGATATGACCTGAGCTGAAATCAAGAGTTGGACGTTTAACTGACTGAGCCACCCAGGCGCCCCCGCTCTGAAGCATTTTAAAGGTAGAGATCGTGGATTAAACTATAACTAACTCATTTGAAAACCAGATGAGTTAAGTGGCCATATTTTAAAATCATTTTTTTCCTAATTAAAGAAATAAAGTATACCCAGTAAAAGAAATGTGTCAAATACAGAAAAGCACAAAGGAAGACAACAAAAATCACTTGACTTCCAACCAAAGAAAACTATGATTAATGTTTTGATATGTACCTTTCAGTATTTTTTCCTTGTGTATATGTGCCTTTCTTATTTATTTAAAATAGCAAACAGTGTACCCCAGTTTACTGTTTGCATTTTTCATTTAGTGATACAGAAATGAATATTTCCCTTAAGAATAAATGTTCTTCTACCTGATTTTTAATGGCTATCTAGACCCTATTCCTCCACATAGATGTACAATAATTTACCTAACCAATCTCCTATGTGGAATTTATAGGTTGCCTGTAAATTTTCATATTATAAACAATGTCATTGTTAACGTACTTATGAATAACATCTGACTACTTTCTCATAACAAATTCTTAGAGAGTAAAATTGTATTAAAGGATATATATATTTATTCGATAGATAATTCTAAATTGCTTCCAGAAAGGTTCTACTAATTTATACTTCACTAGTCCAAGCTTCTGAAAACATGACTTAGTGGCAGTGTAATTATCTCTGTTTTGCCAGTTGAAACAATTAAGGCCAAAACCAGTATCATGGTGAGCGTGACCCAGCGAGTCCTTGAGAAGAGTCACCATCACGTCAATCTGGGATATAGTTTCACGTGTGCTTAGTGTGTGAGTGGTGTGGACTGTCATTTAATTCTTACGACAACACCCCCAAGAATTATTTTTTAATCCCCACTTTTAGATATGGAAAGCAAGGCTCAGAAACCTTAAATCCTTGCATTTTGTATCCATGACACCATGCTGTCTCCATGACCACAGACTTCTGCATGATGATGGAGTCAGAGAATCCTAGCCCGGAACCCCAGTTCTACAAACACCAGGCACTTCAAACCTCACAGAAACACATGCTTCACTTTAAGTAAGTCAATGAGATAAGCATTCTCCTTTTTGATACATGTAACATCAATGCTCCTAGATTTTTTTTTTTTTTGGGTAAAAAGAGCTCCAAGGTTTTGTCCTCCTCTCCTGGGGGCTAGGAATGAGGGAAGGGAGGGAGGCTGGGAAAGGGAAAGCCAGCTCACTGAGAGGACCAAGCAAGGTGAAGGAGCCTGTCTTCCAGGTCTGCATTGGCAGACCTCCCGCTTTGAATCAGAAGTAGGGAATTTGCTTTGGTTTCAGACTGGGTTGCCTTGTTTATCAGCCACAGGGCAAGAAACATGACACAGCCATGAAGTAAAGTTGACATGTCATCCTGGGGAAAAGGGAGTGATTCCAGAGGCTGAGTCACTGCTCTGCTGCAGGTACGGAATGAGGCACCCTACAGAAATGCTGAGCCGGTTGCCAGACTGCGGGCTTGAGTAACAAAGAGAGACAGGTCTATGGATGACCTAACACACCCTGATTATTTTGAAATTCCTGAGTTGTAAAAATGGAGAATGACAAAGTTTCAAGTAGATCTACATTCACTCTTCCTTTGCAACAGAAATCAATCCCACAGTTGCATAAAAGTCGGACATTTCATTAACAATAGTGGCAGCCATTCCGGTGATTTATCTGGGGAAGTGTATCCATATAAGTGCAAATTCCCCCACACGTGCTGGCGCCTGAGTTCTTTCTACTTTTTTTCAGCTTTCTTCTCCATCAACTGTCGTTGTTGACACGCACCTGTGTGTTTTCTGAAAAGACGGAAGGCAAGCCGCGAGCCCCATGGCACACTAGGCAAGCGCCATGAAGAGAGAAAACATCAGAGCCCGTCCTGTCTAGCCAGAGAGCTAAGAAAACCTGCTTGTGATTCTGTCAGTACACCAGCAATGCCCCTAAGGAGCCTCTATCACCCAGCTGGAAGGTCATCATTCTATGCCTCAGTTTCCTCTTCTATAAAATAGGGGCAAGAATAGGTTAAAAAAAGGGGAGGGGCTCCTGGATGGCACAGTCAGTTAAGCATCCAACTCTTGGTCGTCTCAGTGCCGTGAGATTGAGCCCCGTGTCGGGCTCTGCGCTGGGCGTGGAGTCTGCTTAGGATTCTCTCTCTGTCCCTTTCCCCCTGCCTCTCTCTCTCTCAAATAAATATTTTTTTTTAAAGAACAGGTTAAAAAAGGAGGGGACATTGGCCACTGGTGTGTGACAAGGATTCAGAAATGCCAGTGTTATAATGCTGCTCACTCAACCCCAGCTGCTTCATCTCCCACCTCCCAATGTTCCCAATGTTTAGTTGCCCTTCATCCATGGGATGCCGGGAAGAGCTCTAGGTCAGGCATTAGAAGGCATCACTTTAGCTCAGAATCCGTTATTTATCACATATCTGTTGTAGGCTCTTAATACTAGTAGTCGTAGCAGTGGTAGTAATAGACAACCTTACGTTGTGCTTGGCATTTTATACCAACTTAATCCTCACAATAACTTGTTGACATAGGTAATATTATTCTCCTAATTTTACAGTGAAGCTTAAAGAGAATATATAATTTGGTCAAGGTCCCACAGCTTGTAAATGTGAATTTCCTGGAATTCATCCAGGAAAACTGTTTCCAGAGCCCGTGATCCTAACCATTATTCTACCTTAACTTTCCCAAGTTGTTTTTTTGCCCACCAGGACCTTATTATTTGATCAGTGGGTGTAAAGAATATTTTGGGGGCCTGTTCAGCATCTTTTGGGGAGGAAGAGCTGCTCTTCTATTCCACAAGGTTCCATTAGAGCTATAGATCAAAGGGTCTTTGGCTACAATCATCCTGTACCCCAACCACAGAGCCTGAGGGAGGACAGTCAGACTCTTCCCCTTCAATTATTGTATATACAACATGAGAAAGAATTTTTCTACTGAAGTTGCTTATCTGGGATGGCCAGGGGCCATATTTCCCATGGTGTGGACAGGGCCTTCCTTTGCTGGAAAAGAAAAAGATCTAGGGATAATCAGAAATGAAATATGGATGGCTACTTAGAATTCCTAGTTCCAGCTCAGTGACCCTGGTTCTCTTCGTTACCGCTTCAACTCCATGATCAACCCGGTACTTCAACTGTATAAACCAATAGCCTCATGTTTGCGTGACTGCGAGCTCTGCATTTTTTGCTTGCAATCAAGGAAGCAGGTAAGGGGCATGAGGGGGAGCTGTAGACAAGAGGTGCACAGAGGTGAAGTAAATTACTTTTAGTGAATAAAATAGTATTAGAGACAAAATTTTGAAAAGTCAAGTTAGAAGGAAATCATGTTAGAACCAGAACACACTTGAAAAAGCATTTCGTGCAAACTCCTCATTTTACAGATGTGGAAACTGACTTGCAAATGGACAAGGTAAATTGCATGGTGTTGGGCAACTGGCTGGGGGTGAGCTCGGGATTTGGCTGAATTCAAGTGGCCTCCCACTTTCCTTGGACTCTTCCTGGCACCTGCCCTACCTTCCCATTTAGGTAGGTGGATAGGAGATGAGTACATTGCAGATGAATGTATAAACAATGGGTAGATGAATGGACAGATAAATTGGTAGATGGGCAAATAGAGGCTAATAGATGGAGAGATAGAAACAGATTTAGCAGATTTAATTGTATAATAAAAGCCATTGGAAAATTGAGATTAAGCTAAGAGATGGCGTAGTCGAAAAAACACCACACTAAGAAAACATTCCAGATTTTACATATGGTCCTGTGCTCGCTAGCTGTGTTAACTTGGACAAGTCCTTGAGCTTCTGTGAATCTCAGTTACATGCATAAGGTGGTCATAAATACATTGTGAAAAAGCACACATGTGAATCCTTTGCTAATTGTGAATTTTTTTTAGGATTTATTTATTTTAGAGAGAAAGAGAGAGAGCACGTGAGCAGGGGGAGGAGGAGAGGGAAAGGAAGAGAGAGAATCTCAAGCAGACTCCCTACTGAGCGAGGAGCCCAGTGCGGGACTCGATATCATGACCTTGAGATCATGACCTGAGCCAAAACCAAGAGTTGGATGCCTAGTGCCTCTAACCCAGTTCTGCTTGGTGTTTTTCTTTCTTGTAACACATTCACGTTTCCTGCCATCTTGGAAGTGTCCTCTACTTTAAAAAAAAAACACACTTACAAAGAAGAAAGACATTAGATCCCTACTTCACACAATCAAAGAAGTTGATTCAAGTTATATTTCAGATCCAAATGTCAAAAAATAAATAAAAAATAAAAAACCAAAAAATAAAAACCTTTCAAACTTTCTGACCATGGAGCAGGGAGAGATTTTTTAAAACTAGACCAACCAGAAAAAAAGTGCATGACTCATAAAAGAATGATTGATAAATTAAAATTCATTAAGCTTTGAAATGTCTGTTCATCAGAAGGTCCCACTCTCCAACTCCAATTTAATTAAGTTAAACATGTGTTGGTGTGCGTCCCATTTGGGCATCACCACCCTGATGTGAGGTGCTCAGCCAAAGGTTGTCGCCACACTCAGGACTGCAATAATTTAGGATGTCATCACCCTGGAAGGATCTTACTGTTCCCATCAGGGCTTTAGCTAGATGATTTAGGGACTGGGAGATGGAGTTTGGGGGAATGTGTGCAAATCCTTTGCTACCAATGGAAAAAGATTTAATACACATGACCAAACAGGTGTCATGAACACCTTGAGGGAATGGAGCACATCTTCTTTCTTTCTAGATCTTAAGAGCCTTGGACAGGATCTGACACAAAAAAGGCCCTTCATATGTGAAGGGACAAAAGATAACATTGTCCTCACTCAGAGAAGAGAGCTATTGCTTAGCTCAATTTCCCCAGGGACTTCTTACACTTTCATGTTCATTACCCTGTGGCTGTCTTCTCCAGGCTCTATTGGTTATGAACATTATATCCTCCCTCCCCCAAAAAAGCAATCAGCAGAACACCCCAACCACAGTGACATCTACAGTGTGTCTTACAGTTTGCAGATTACTTCCAACCTTACAGGAACATACCTCTCGCTTCTGTTTTTGGTCTGACCTCCCTAACGCTTAGACCTCGTGGATGAGGACTCTGGCTCCCAATATTTGTCTCAGTCCTCTCTCCAAGTTCGAGAAATGATTCGCAGCCGTGAGGCCTCCACCCGCCACCGTCCACAGAGCCCTGCTTATGATGGGCCAGCACGACACACTTCACAGGCATTGTCTCATTTACTCTCAGCAACTGATGAGGTAAGCACTATTTTTGTGCCTATTTGACAACTGAAGAAACTGAGGGACGAAGAGGTGAAGTCATGTGCCCAAGGTCACACTGCTGCCACGTGGCCGACTGAAGACCAAGTCGCCTGACTCCAGAGCTCTAACGCTTACCACTATCCTCAACTACCTCTCTTTAGGCTGTGCCCCTTTGCTTGTGCCTCTTGGATGCTCTATGTCCCTCAACCGCAGGCTTTCACCCCCTCTTAGCTTTGACGAGCTCAGAGCTCTAGGTGATAGCGTTCCCTCTACCAGCCTGCACCCCAAAAGTCTCAAAACAGACAAGACGAATCCTCAGAAAGCAGATGATGCTGGGGCGTGCCTCTGAGATCTCTCCTTCAGGACAGAGGCTCTCATTCCCCCCAGGTGCTGGAAGAGTTGGCTGCTGACGGCTCACAACTGAGACTCTTTCCAGGAACCACTCCTGCCTGATGGGAGTCACTAAGATCCCCCACCCCACGCACCCGCCTTTCCAGAAGCAGGCAGCCAGTGATTGGTGGATGCAGCATGCAAGCCCAGCCTTCTAGCCTCAGCTGGGGCCAACTTCAAAGGGCCATCCTGACTCCAGAACTGATTGCAGCTACTTTAGAGTTTTAGTCCTCCCTGTCCCTAGGTCAGCTTCCTCCACTCCTCAGCAGGCCTTAGTCCCAAGAACACTCTCCAATAAATGTCCTGCATGCTCCTTGCAGCCTCAGACCCAGATTCCCAGGAATCCCTCCAAACACAGAAGTTAATCAAACATCTCTGAGCAATGCTTTATCTCCTGATGGCAGAGGGAGGCCTCATGCAGGCTGTGGTCTCAAACCTCTCCCAGTGTTCCAGTTTTCCCGCCCACCTGGTCTTTGGCACTGCTGTGTGCATACTGGCTCTTTCTTTTATTCTTTCAGTTCACTAGAATTTTCTGGTGTTTATTACTGTGTCTATGGGATTCACCTACACCTACAGCCAACAACAGGGCTGTGCTCTTCCTACATTTCCCCTATCCCTGACAATGCCTGGAGTGTCCCAACCTGGGACCCAAGTCACGATGATCATGCTCTCAACAGAGCCCGCACCTGTGGGAAATGGACATGCTTGCAATTTACATGCATAAAACATAAACAGACATGGACAGGTGTAGGAGGATCGCTGGGTCTTGAAGATGGAGTATATCCCTACAGGTAAACCCAGAACTCTTTGGCTAGTGTCCCATCTTCTCTCTTAGCTTGGACCCTCGTTTCTTCCATATCAAGATGCCATCGTACATTCTGAGAAGCCTCTTTGTCTCCTACTTCTTTCACTTGAATCTGTTGTGCACTCCGCTGCCAGATTTATGTTCCTAAAGGAAGCTCTCACCATACTCCTCCCTGCTTAACCACCTTTGTGCTGCCCACTCCCTACCTAAGGAAGCCACGCATGTCATCCTAGCATCCCAAACCCTATCCAACACAGCTGAGATCCCGAGGCAGCCAGCATTTCACTTTGTGATGTTGCTCATTCTCTTTTGTTCAAACGCTCATCAGGAAACCTCAGGGTCCATACAAAGAGCTGCCAACGGTTTGGACTATACTTCTCTAATAACTTCGGCTCAGTCTCCCTTAATTTATGGTCATTTGTATACTTGGCTTCTCTTCCCTTCAAGATTATTAGCAGCTTGGGAGAAGATATACTACCAATCTTAGTGCTAGGACAGTATCAGACACATAGTGGGCTCTCAAGAGAGATTCACTGAAGTGACTTATCATCTCCCAGGGGAAACAGATTTATTCTCTTCCCTTTCTCCCTGCCTTTCTGCCAGTCTTTATATTCCTGAAGCCCATCTATATCGACGTTATAGGATATAATTATTTAGTCATATTAAACAGAAAACAACACATGGCATATTGAGACGCTGCCCTGAAACATGCCTTGGGAGAAGGATGATTTGAACGCTAAGGAAGAGTGGAGGGAAAGGAGGTCACTGCTTTAACCTAAAGCGAGAGAATTTACAATTTCGAAACAAAGATACTCATTTCATTCATTAATCAGTGGATTAAGCCGAGGGTTGGGAGGAGTCCTATAAAGTAGGCTAGAAATCAAAGATACAGGTGGTAAATGTATTAATTTCCAAAAAAAAGGTGACTATTTTTCTTTTTTTTTAAAGATTTTATTTATTTATTTGACAGAGAGAGACATAGCGAGAGAGGGAACACAAGCAGGGGGGAGAAGCAGGCTTCCGGCTAAGCAGGGAGCCCGATGTGGGGCTCGATCCCAGAACTCTGGGATCGTGACCTGAGCCGAAGGCAGACACTTAACAACTGAGCCACTCAGGTGCCCCAAGGTGACTATTTTTCTAAAGGAATTCAAAGCCTAGTGCACTGCCTTTTGTCCTTTCCTAGACAATTGGACACTGGACCACTCCTCTGGCTCTGGGGGCCCTGACCATCTCTCCTGGCCAGTTCAGGTTGCTATTCTATCCTGCCCCAGGCTCCTGAGTCCCAGCTCCCCGGACAGTGACATCATTCTATCACAGCACAGCCTACAAACATCCCTGCCTCCCATTCAAACACATCCCCTTTTTCCATGGAGTCTTGTTCCCCTGACAAATGTCTGGAAGCTTCTGGTGGGAAGTCAAGCTCAACTGACCTTCAGAGATAATGAAAAAAGGGTGAGACACAAAGAGTTTCTTAATGAACACAGTAGTGGCTCTGAGTTGCATTTGGACCTGCTGACCTATTCTTCCTCCGAGCTTTGGCCCTCTGCTCTAGGTCATGGGTATTTCCCTCCAAGGGCAGCTCTGCTCCTGCTGGCTGTCAAATTCTGGAATTGGCCCGGGTGGTGAGAAAGGAGGGAGCTTCTCTCCCCTACTTTTCTAACAAATTGTCAAAACGGACACAGGCCTGGTGTTTAAACCTCAAGCCATCTAGGGTGGGTAAGGTATTGAGAAATGCTCTAGAATAGATTCAAAGTCAATGAGGGGACAAATGTGGATAATGGTAGTTGCAAGAAGGATTTGCGCACTGCAGAAAATTTATCCCAATACATATCTGTCTATAACATCCCTTGTTTCTTTATTGCAGTTGCCTTTATAAGAGAGTCTCTGATGCCAGACTCAGACACATATCAGTGGAGACCCAGTGGTCACTGTAGGCACAACAACATGCAATCCCAAACATCCACTCTTGTGCCCAACACTGCTCAGGCCCCAGGGCCACCTCCTTCATCTCTGCCCTTGAAGGAAAAGGCACTGCATCTGAGTACCGAGTAATGAGAAGGTGTGTTTGCACCACTGCTGACTTTGGAGATGACCATGACTTTGGAGGTTACAGAGGACTAGGGCAGCAGAAATGCTGAGAAAAGAAAAAAGACAAATTCTTTACCTTGTTAATTCTTCCCCTCCTATAGCAAGGACGTAATAAATTCTTGCATAATGAAGAATTACTTCCCAATAGTGCCAAAAGTCCACTCTCTTCTCTTCACATTCCAATTCAGGGTTCTGGGGGTACACGAAAAAATTACACAGTACGCCTAACAGTTGCACATGCATTTCGGCTAACATTTTGCAATATCACATAACTTATATTTCTTTAATTTTGTACACAAATACAGTTCTAGATAGAATATATCTGCTGTGCAAAAGCAGTTCTTGACATTAGCAGCTAAATGAACTTTGCTAGAATTGCAAATAGTTTTATTTTTATAAAAATACACATGGAGGTGAAATTAAATCTTTAATAAATATCTTTTAAAAATGTTCAGATCTATTTAAATAATTTTAACTTTTGATATTCACTAAGTAATTTGTATTTTGCATTTCGGTCGCAATGGATAATTTTGACTATTTTGGAAAAAATAAGTTTTTTGAAAACATAGCTAAAATAATTAAATTTCTAGCTTCTCACATTAACGTTAATCTACATATTGATTAAAATATATTCAAATTTTGTACATTTTAATATAATTACATTTATTTTTAATCTGTTAGATTATTGCTATCAAAGGAACACAGATTGTGACAATCTTGATTATAAGAATATAATTAATGATTTTGCTGAAATGAAGGCAAGAAAATGAATCTTTAAAAATAAATATATAATCATTTGTAAATTCTTGTCTTTATTCTTATTACTCATCCAAACATTGCTTGCCAAACAACATCCCAGACAGACTTGCAAAGGATCAGATTCCTCCCCCTTTGATATTTTGCTAATATTTAGTCATAGAAAAAATATAGCTCTACAAATACTTTTCTATTTTGTGTTGTGAAGGCATATCAAGGGGGAGGACAGAACAATTTTTAAATGGTTTATTGGCTTGACTTATAACTTTAAAATAACTAGACATACGGTACAAGAGCACCAGGCCTGGGAAGGATGGGAGTAGGCAGGTCTCCGACTTCTATGGCTGCTGACCCAACAGTGTTTTCTAACTTTATTGAGTAGCTACACCTGGACGGGCACCCTACTAAGTGCCTTCATGTACGTCCTTCATCCTGGCCACAGGCCTTTGGAGGTAGGCACCGTTCTGATTTAGACGGGGAGGCTGGGATGCAGGGAGGAAAGTTACTGGCTCATGGCCACAGTGATGACCAGATGAGCGGTCCCTCACCCTGGCCTCTGGGACTCCAAATCTCTCTGCAACCATCCCTGCCACTTCCCGCTTCCCCGCCTTCCCTCCCCCTCTCCGTGGCAAAGGCTCACAGGCCACGTCTGTTCCTTGTTTACTTCCTAGAGATCCTCTGATAAATGCTTTAATTGTGTCACCTGTTATATACCTCTTTAAAACTACCTGCGCATCAATACATCTGTTATGGATTTCAAGCTCATTAAATAATCTAAACACGCCATATGCCATGTGCAGACACTTGATAAATTACATTTTTGCCACCACTGTATTTGTAAAACTTTTGAAACAGCTGAAATGCTTAATACATTTCGCTGCATTAAGAACTGAATTAATAAACACTGGTATAAGCATTCGATGGACTATCATACAGGAAGTGAAAATATTGGTAATGAAGGTTACCAAAACATGGAAAACACTTAAAACAGATACAAAGGTAAGTGAAAAAAAAAAGAAGCATATGAAATTACACATACCATATGTCAGAATTAGGTAAAAATTAGTATACGCATGAAAACAGACACAGGAAAAGAAAAAGACAGAAACTTACCACTAAATGCTAATAGTGGTTGTATTTAACGGTGGTTATTAATGTACTAGAGTGATTTTTTTTTCTTTTATTTTATTTTATCCTATTTTTAAAATGGTTTGGGATTAGGTTAGTTTCATACTGAAAACATATTATTTGTTTAGAATGCATTTTTTTTCCCTGCAAATAATGACAAGGGATTTTGGCCCAATTTCGTATGATCTGTGCTACCACCTAATCATTTGCATGACATGCCTATCTCCTTGGCTCTGTGCATTCTTCAAGATGAAAGCTACCCTGGCCGAGGAGGCTCTCCGTAAGTCTGCCTGCTGTTGGCAAGATGCATTTTACAGATCAAGTACTTTAGGCTTTGTCTTATAAATTAGGAGGAGCAGAGATGAAAAGGACCGAGGGTCTTGAGGTTTTAATACAAACTCTGCCAACAGAAAAGTTCTATCACTTTCTAAAGGCAATGCTGTCCATCAAATGCTCCCCAGGGACATGGAACTGCACCACTTGGTCAGCGAGCTCCAGATAAAAGCAGCTTGTGATCAGAACGCCTCCTCTCCCTAGTGACCAGTGCCTCTGGGCACGTCATAGCTCCCAGGCCTTTGAGGGAATTCTGGCATCCTCATAGGGATGTGCCAGATTGGGAGCGAGCCTTGAGGGCCATAAAAACATCTGTGAGTAGCTAGGAAGAACCCCTCAGAAGCTGGGATGAAGCTCTCTTTAAAAAGCCCCGCCGCGAGGGGCACCTGGGTGGCTCAGTCATTAAGCGTCTGCCTTCGGCTCGGGTCTTGGTCCCAGGGTCCTGGGATCGAGCCCCGCATCGGGCTCCCTGCTCGGCGGGAAGCCTGCTTCTCCCTCTCCCACTCCCCCTGCTTGTATTCCCTCTCTCGCTGTGTCTCTCTCTGTCAAATAAATAAAATCTTTTAAAAAAAAAAAAAAAGCCCCGCCGCAAGCCTGCGTTACACATCCGCTTCACCTGAGCCTGTCTTGGGTTTTAAGATCAAGAGCCCCCACCCAGTGGTAAGTGTCAAGAACAGGAAAGACTTAGTCAATGGAAAAATCAAAATCTCTGCTGTCTCTTCCCATTCTTCCCCCTTTCCTTCCTTCCATCCAAAAACCCACTGTGTGCCAGCTACTGTCCCCAACACCGAGGACCCAGAGTCACATTAGACATGGCGGTGGCCTGGAGGAGCTTGAGGTCCACCTCTTCCCACTGAGAGTGTGGTCCTGGGATTGCCCGGAAGCTTGTGGGAAATGCAGATTCCCCCCACCCTTGGCCCACCACAGACCTACTGACTCAGAATCTGGATTTTTAACAGGTTCCCCAGGTGACAGACAGGCACACAGAAGGTTGAAAAGCTCTGGCCAACAGAGCTCTGGGAAGGCAAGCCCAGTGTTTTTCTGAGTAAGGTTAAGAGTGGACCGTGTTACTTAGCTGGTTTTGCACACATCATCCAGAATTACATGTGAGTGTTGCAGGGTGCATCGCTGTCCTCAGTCACGAGGACAGTGATCATCTGTGGGAGCGGAGAGTCCCTGTGGGAGGCTTTGTGGAGGGGACAGGCAGACAGGGAGGCGGAAGAGAGAGGAGTAGGTAGGCATGAGCTTCCGTGGAGGAGCGGCCAGGGGACCGGGAGTGGTGGCCGAGCACGTGCACACAACCATGGAGGTCCGGGGCCTGAGCAAACAAGTTTGAAGGGATGCCTTCCTGGTAGCCTCATCTGAGCAGGATGTGCCTTCGCTTTCGGGCTGAGAAAACCAAATCGCTTCCCGTCCTTTGCCTCCTGAGCCTGCAGATGGCCTCTCAACAGAGGAAGGCCTTCAAGGGCCCTGGACTCTGCCAGGGGCACGAGGGACAGGAAATCCAGTCCCCTCTAGTCCTGCTGAGAGAAGGATCCTTGGCGGCGGCAGAGACTTGCATTTTTTGTGTGGGGTTGTTTTGTTGTTGTTGCTTGTTTTGTTTTGTTTTGAGAGAAGGAAGTTTTCTTTGTGCTCAGGTCAGCCTTCCCTCTACCTACATAATTAAACTTGAGACAATACACACGTTTCAGAAAGGAATAAAAACGATGTCGGAGTTTTGACCAAGCTTACACAGCTCTTGCGTGCCTCCAGCCCTTCTCGGTGATAAGAAGTGGCAGAAGTACCCAAGTTGGGAGTCTCACCTGGGTCTCCAGAATGCCCAGACACTGTCCTGGGCATTCCTCATCACACAGGTGTTATAAAGAATGCCTGTGATCTTTCCTTCCTTTTGGCCCTCTGACTTTCTATTGCCTTGGGTGGAAACCAACGCTTGGCATTGTAAGTTATTAGGCAAGAGAGGCACAGATGAAGATTTATAAGTCTTCCTTCCATCGGAAATTATATATACGGACAACATATTTCATATAATCTTTCATAGAACATACTCTGTATTTTTTTGGCATGTGCAGGAAGAATTCAAGTACATTTGTTCTAGATGGAAATAAAAACAGTGAGTTTCTTCTTCCCATAGTCTTTGAAGAAACAATTTATAAGGCGCCAATCTCTTGTATATGAGAGCTGTACTCTCCAAACTAAACACAGAGCATCAAGAATCAGCTGAAAGAGGGGCGCCTGGGTGGCTCAGTCGGTTAAGCGTCTGCCTTCGGCTCAGGTCATGATCCCAGTGTCCTGAGATCAAGCCCCGCATCCAGCTCCCTGCTCAGCGGGGAGCCTGCTTCTCCCTCTCCCACTCCCCCTGCTTGTGTTCCCTCTCTCGCTGTGTCTCTGTCAAATAAATAAATAAAATCTTTAAAAAAAAAAAGAGTCAAGGTGCCGGCAGATTCGGTTCGGGGTGAGAACCTAATTCCTGACTTGCAGATGGCTGCCCTCGTAGTGCGTCTTCATGTGGCACGGAGAGCGAGAGAGAGCGAGAGAATTCGAGCGAGCTCTGGTCTCGCTCACTCTTCTTACAAGGACACTAATCCCGCCTCACCCTTGGGGCCTCACCCTCAAGATCTCATCTGAACCTAATCCCTTCCAAGGAGCCCACCTCCAAATACCATCACGTTGGGGGCTAGGGAATCAACATATGAATTTGGGGGGGGGGACGCACATTCAGACCACACCAACTTCCAAATGTTAAAGACAGACCATGAACTAACACTGCCACAGAGGTTTTCAGAGCCCTGCACAACAGTTACTCGATAAGTACTCGTTTATGCACCCACAAACACTTCCTGGCCGTTAGTTACATCACTTGGACACAAGCAACATCGACTCACCCTTATACACAAAATCACAGCTTCCCGTTGTCTCTCCATTCAAGAAAAACCTCTTCATGTGGCTGACAAGAACATCTGAAATTTAGGTTTGTGGCTTTTCCAACCCAGCTTTCACCACCCCTCTTGTCTTCTCTCTCCGCAACCTCACGCACTCTCTGGAATGTGGGACGCTGCCTCTGGCTTGCGTTGGCACCTGTCTTTACGATGGGGCAGGTGGAAAGTTGTGCGGAGAAGGCGGGGTTTGAATTGGGTGAAAGGACAAGTAGAATTTCCATAGGAAGAGCCGGTGGGCGCACACACACACAGGACGCGTGTGGCCGGGGAGCAGTCTCGGAGGCGCGAAAACCTAACGCTTGGGCCGAGAATGGACAATCTTCTATTTTACAGGGTTCCTGGGCAGCTAAACATCGACTTCCTTACAAAGAGGAATCGAGTCTAAACATTTTAAAGACCTTTTCCTCGAAGGTAACTCTGAGGGCACGTGACTAATGCAAAGCCTAGAGGTTAGGCTTCCTGTCTCTTCCTCCAGTGTGTGCTCCGGAAAGTTTACTTGATATTTTTCTGCACCGTTTTTGCAGAAGAGGAGCCCATACGTCTCCCCCAGGCTCCGCCGGAGTAATTTTCCAAAATGTGTACAAAACGTCCGTGACACAGCAGGTAACCATCTGGTCTCTGAGCCAGATGTGTGCGTGCTCGCGTGGCTGCGCGCGCGTGTGCGCATGCGTATGCGTGTGCGCATGCGTGTGTGTGTGTGTGTGTGTGTGTGTGTGTGTGCGCGCGTGCGCGCACACGCTGGTCATGCTGAGTTGGAAGGGAGATGCAGTGGTACAGGCCGAGTGAGCTGCGTTCCCAAACATGGGCAGTGCCTCAGTTCTGAGGTTGACACACCACAGTGGGGTGCATTCCCGGGGAGTGGCTAAAGCCAGGGTTCCCTTTCACCCACTGCAGACAGAGCGTAAAAATACCTCCAGCGGGCACTTTTCCCAAACGGGCTGGTGGGGAGAGGAAATTCACTTTCAGGAGAAATACTGCCTATTTAAATAAAACGAAGTCCCCTGGAGAAGGGGTGGGGTGTCAGACTTAACTGGGGTTCATTTCCTAGCGTGTTTAGGAGAAAAAGAGTGCCTGGTTGCCTTTGGGAGAGCTAGGGGGAAGGTTGAGGTCTGACACCGCTCTGCAGGGGAGGGAGGTCGGCCCAGGGAAGGTGAAGTTCTCCTCTGGCCAAGTTGCCAATTCCTCTTGTGAGGCCTGGGGCCAGCCCCCTGGCAGCTGGCTGTCCCCGCCCCACATGGGGACAGCTCTGGACAGAGCCCTGGGTCCACCCTAGCTCCTGCATCCTGCGACAGCCACTCGGGTGCCCACGCCGCAACCAGCCTTATTTTCAAGCCACCCAAAAATAACAACATTTGATATGAGACCTCTGAAGGCTTTGGCTAGGGTCATGTTTCCAAATTCTTGACTCAAGTATTGTAAATGAGAACTGCTTTTTTTTTTTTTCCAGTCAGGCTATTTTTTCCCTCTTTCTTTTTTTTTTTTTCTCGAGATGTTGGGAGAACCCCAACCAAGGAATCAGTGCTTAATGGGTCACAGGGTATAAATAGTAGTGTTGAGACCATAACACAAGGCTCTTTGTACTATCATGCAACTAAACCAAAAAAAAAAAAAAAGAAAAGAAGAAGAAGAAGAAAGAAAAAAAGCTTCCAAACAGACCAGTTAACATACCAGCATGGGGCTCTGTGGGGGTGTGCGGCATTGCTGAGCACAAGCTACATTCTATATTTGTCCACTCCAGCCTTTCACTACTGACATCTATTTACAGCCTCGCAGTGTACACAGGATACCCTATTCACGAAATAGGTACTCACACACACACACACACAAATCATTCTGTATATATTTTTGTGCTGCTGATCGTCCATAAACATAAATTAAAACAAATAAAGTCAACCCCGAAGGGGGAAACCCAAGCTTTGGGCTCACCTCCCCAGCCCCTAGCTCTGTAAAGGTCAGTGGGCAGGAAGCTCTTCTCATCCGTAAAATGGGGACAAACATACCTGTTCACTGAAAGTTGGCTCTAAGTGATATGTGCTGTAGCTTTGAAAATTAAGAGATGGAATCTGGGGGCTTCTTTGCTTTGAGGCACTCTTTAAATATGAGATATTATCCTAATTAAGCTAAATTTTCATCATGGGGTCAGTACCTTGATGAAGTTAAATGGGATGATCCAAAGTATTTATTAATTTGCTACCAGTCATTGTATTTGGAGACCCTGAGGGATCCTGAAAATTGATTAATTATGACAGGCCTGATGGTGTATTTCTGGGTGATTATGGCAAGCCTTGGGTGGTATTATTAGGGATGCCAATTTTCATGTGACAGTGAAATTCATGGCTCTAACATGAGTACTATTATACCAGTAGAAGGGACCAGGCTGAGGGACATGTGACCTAGCAGCTGACAAGTGCAATAATTCTCAGAACTCCGTGGCTCAGAATGTGTGCTGGCTACTAAGAACTGGGATTTTAGAAATAGAAAGTTCAGATTACAAGCCTACTGGGCAGAAACTTGAACTCCTGGTGCTGGCCACATGCCCTGGGTACTCGGGGGTGGGCCAAGGTTCTGGCCATTCAGCATCCTCTGTTTGAATTCTGAGCCTGTAAGCAAAAAGGTAAATAAATAAAAATAAAAAATCTTCTTTGGCAAAAAGCCTCTTTCTTTTGTGGGCTCTCCTATAGGGCTCCTTGGGCAGGATTTACCTCTGGGCTGCCATGATCCCAACTCCCCATCTTTTGGTGGGTGGTACGTGGGGTGGAGAGGTGGGGGGGACGGGGTAGGAGGGAACACTTTTGTTCAAGTTGTTGGATTAACCAGAAAATGAGCCAGATTACAAAGCAGTGGGGGGCTGAGTGGGGTTCACGCTGCACTGTGGAGGTAACTCAGAGGTGACTCCACCTGTTAATGAGGTTTAGTGTTTCAGTGGCTGGTATTTGAGTCAGTGGCCAGGGGAGAGAAACAGAGAAGGGTACAGGCAGCATTGCTTAGTCCTAGCGCTCCCGCAGAACCTGGATACAGCTGCACTCCGATACCAGGGACCAAGGAGCACACGTTGAGTGCCTACTAGGTAGTGGACACGGTGCCAACAAGCACTTTCCACAGATCATCTCATTCAATGTGCACAGACTTCCTATGGGACTGTGCTATTCTTAGGCCCAGTCCACACACGGGAACAGAAGCTTAGAAGAGAGCCTGTCCAAGATCACACAGCTAGTGACATTGTGGAGGCGGAATTGGAACCCAGACTTCTTGATATCAAAACCTAGGCTATTCCTGACTTGGCTAAACTTCTTCCTTTCCCATACCTCTCAAGCCCAGCACAATGCAGCCAGGACTATCTTAGGGGTGAAGTCAGGGGAGCCTCCGAGAAAAAAGGTCACAGTACCGTACAGACCCCAGGACTGGCCCTGGAGGAGAGGGCTCCTGGACTCCTGCTCTGCTCCATGCTCTCAGTGCCCTGCAGCCCTGCTGGACAGAGATCAGGAATATCTGGGCCTGGACCTGGGGACCTTCGGTGTGAGATTTCAGCTTATTCTCTGTGCCATAAATTGATAAAAAGAATACCTGCATTTCAGGACGTTTGTACACACCCAGGAAATAGTATTTAAAAGGATTCTGGGGGCATCTGGGTGGCTCAATTGGTTGAGCGTCTGACTTCGGCTCGGGTCATGGTCTCAGGGTCCTGGTCTTGGGCCGGAGTGGGGCTCCCCTGCTGGTGGGGAAGCTGCTTGTCCCTCTCCCTCTACCCCTCTCCCCGCTCGTGCTCTCTCTCTCTCTCAAATGAATAAATAAAATCTTTAAAAATAAATAAATAAAAGTAAGTAAAAGGATCCTGATTGGTAAAGATAGAAAATAAGCCTGTTTTCTTTTGCTCAATTTCACCCTCCCACTTAAATGGGAACTAAGGCAACTTTGTGGTTCCCCTGGGAATTGAACCCAGGAGCTTCTGCATGTAAGGCAGATGTGCTACCCACTACACCACAGAACCTGAACAGTCAGTCCTGCCTTTAAAAAGCATGTACAACAAACAGTCCCCCTTATCCATGGTTTCACTTTCCCTAGTTTGTTACCTGCATGCGGCCAATTGGTGGGGAAGTAAATGATCTTCCTGACACAACGTCAGTGGCCTGATGCCAGGTCACAAGCCCACGTCACTCATGTCACTTCATCTCATCTCATAGGCATCTTATCATCTCCCGTCATCACAAGAAGTACAATAAAATGTTTCGAGAAAGGGATCACATTCACATAACTTTTATTACAGTATATGCTTATAGTTGTCCTATTTTATTATTATTGTTGTTCATCTCTTACTGTGCCTGATTTATAAATGAAGTATGTATTTATCATAAGTATGTATGGATAGGAAAAAAACATAGCATACATAGGGTTGGGTACTATCCCCAGTTTCAGGCATCCCCTGCGGGCGTTGGAAGCATCCCCCTGGATAAGGGGGACTGCTGTACTCTGCAGCCTAGCCTCCCAGGGGCTACCCTGGTTAACTTCCTCAAGCTGCTGTGACCACAGCCCTAGACTCTTACATGTCGAACTTTGAGACACAAACTTCTCACCCTAAATCATGCCACCTTCTGCTCCTGCCAAGAATTTCTGAAGAAAGATCAGTGCCCTGAAATCTTTACTGCCCCTTCATCGATGCCAATTCAACACAGCATCCCCCAGTAAACACCCAAAGAGGCTATCTCTGATGCTTTCCTTGGATTGATTGCTCCTATTTTCAGATCCCCCAGTCTGCTCATCTCTGCCTTCCCGGGGAGACTGAGAGCCTCCCCAGAGCCCGGAGCCAGCACAGTGCCTGGTGCCCGCGAGTGAGCGGGTCGCGCTCCTTGAATGGGGGCCACAGCAGCGGAGCCAGACAAGCAGCAGGGTCTGTGCCGCACAGGTGCAAACACGGATCCTCAGCCCTACCTGTACCTCAGCAGCCTGGCCCGCTTCCAGCCGGAGGTGCTTTTGCATCATCTCCTCAAATCCCTGTCTAACG
This sequence comes from Halichoerus grypus, assembly GCF_964656455.1. Classification (NCBI taxonomy): domain Eukaryota; kingdom Metazoa; phylum Chordata; class Mammalia; order Carnivora; family Phocidae; genus Halichoerus; species Halichoerus grypus. Next base: position 71,568,566 of record NC_135718.1, read on the forward strand.
CCCGGGGATTGGGGGGGACAGGACAGCTCTGATTTTTGCCCCAAGGTGTGTCCCAGTCTCACATCAAGTCATTCTTATTCTCTTATCTAGGCATTTGTCATCTGCCAAGACAAACCCTGCTCCAGTTTGCAGAATTGAGACATATTCGCAGCCGTGGAGTCATCTTCCACGCCCTCTTGTTACCCCTGCCCGAAATCAGATCTGTCTCCAAACCTTACCAACAAATCTCTTTGAAATTCTCTCCTAGCTCCTTCTCCTTCCTAGAAGCCATCCTGGTCCAGTTCCGCAGAAGGGGAGTAATGTGACAGCCTGTCCATGGCCTTAACTCCCGGGCCCCTGGTTCTGTTCTCCATCAGTACCCAGGCCAGGGCTGGCTTCCTTACGGCCACCCCTGGACTCCAGGTGCCTCCCTATGCTTGAGTCTCTGGGCCCTTGGAAGTCCTACCTTCCCCCATTTAGTCAGTTTGATTCCCCATTATCCCCCAGTAATTAACCTGCAGTGACAGAAGTCACAGATTTTTCTTCTTGATCCCAAAACACTTGATGCTAATTTCTGCTCTGCCTGAGGTCCTCTTGCCTCACCTCTGCTGTGCCTCCTCTTAGGCCTCGCTGGTGTCCATCTTCGGCATGAAACCCTCCTAGTCCCTTCCACCCTTGTGTGGCCCATTCTCTTCTTGGAACTGCACACCCAGAGTGTGGACCAGGCCCCTCTGCACCTGCTTGAATGCTGTCTTAGAGCAGATCCATAATTCAGGGTGCATTGCTTGAAATTTCCAAATAGATTCTAAGTTCTTTGACAATAGGGTCTGAATCTTATTTATCTTGTGTTCCTCACAGTACCTTGGGAGGGAGGAACTTACGGAAGCTGGTGCTCAGGATTGATCTGTGCTGAGAAAAAATAGGAATGTGTTAATTAAGAAGTGGGCGACATGTCTTCTTTGGGGAAGAAAGGGCTTGCCCTGGGGATTTTGTTGGCACTAGCTGCTGCTACATATTTTCATTTCTGCTTGTTCTCTCTCCTTCTCCTTCCCCTTTTCCTTCATGGTCATCAGCTCTCTCTCTCTCGTGGGCCAGTCCTTTTACGGTAGGCTACGAGACTGCTAGATCTTAAAAAAATTATAACAATCTAAAATCCTCAGTGCCTTCATGTATCGTTTGTCAAACGAGTTCATTCATGAAGCTTCTGGTACCTAGAATCCACAAAAATCCCATGCCACTGAAGCCACATACCTCCTTCTTTGTTCTTCACGCCTGAACAACGGCCTTGCAAGGTTTTAGTCTTAAAGCACTTGATCTATTGCTATTTCTTCTCTGTTTTCTCCTCTTCCTTCCACCTCTATTCTGTCCTATTCCATTTTCTTGTGTCCTCTTAAAAGTGATTATCTGGCTTTTAAAACACCCTCTTATGAAATAAAGTTCCATAATTATTCATTATATTCATTGGGCATGATCATATTTGCTCTAGCAAGAGGCAATCCACGGAGATGGATCAGTGGGAAATGGGCGATTTAGGAAATGACCTCTGTATCGCCTATGAAAAAAATTCAACATATTAATAGGAGCTGAGATTGTTGGTGCATTTGTTATTAGAATCGCCAAAGGTGATTATATATATACATATATATATTTCTAAAAATCACCTTACCTTCTGGAGTGAAGTTGCAGAGTCAAGATGTGCATGGGTACGGATCTCCCCCCTACAGCACTCTGCGTTGCCTTTGAACACCACTGGCCACCTAGAAGGGATGATCAGTGGAAGCTAAATAATAATGCTGCACCTTGTTGGCTCGTGCTGCTATAAGCCACAGTAGAGCCAAGGAACCTATGGGAGAGCCCCCTGAGAAACCCAGGTGGAATTCTGGGAGAGGAAATGAGAAATAGACCATAGGATACATAGTTCCATGCAGAGACACTATGTGTTTTAAAGCTAATAATTTATGTTTTCTTTGCGATAGCAATTCCATATTTTATTCAGCATAGCAATCACCACAATCGATTCATAAAAGCAAAATTGCCTAATCAATGGACTAGAAATACAGTCACTGTGAATATAAATTCTTTCCTCTTCTAATGATCCCCAGCTAATCATTTCAGCTCTTCTGGCTCATTTTCCTGATTAAACCAGGAGAATAAAGACAACAGGAACATGTGACTCCTACATTAGCAAACTAAGCATGAAGAATGAGAATGAACCCGTGGGTAAGCAAAGGGTTTGGTGGGATTTGTTTAATCCTTTCCATGGCACATCTTAACTAATATTCCCTGCACTGGCAGGGCCCCCAAAAAGTGTTACCCTGAAACGCTGAGCACCAGTGGTAAAAGAAGATGGGATTTAGGGTTAGAGGGTCTGGATTTCAATGGGGGCTTCACCGAGTAACTTTCGGCAAGGTGCGACTTTTCCTTACCTCAGTTTTCTGTTCTGCAAAAGGGTTTCTGATGCTTTTGTTTCAAAGACCTGAGAGAAGCAAAAGGCCTTGTAAATCACACAGCATTACTGCGTGAGTGTTCAGCGGCTTGTTTTTGCGGCGCAACTTAGAAAGCTGTGCCTGTTTCTGTAGGCAGCACCCTCGTCTGATTCCAGCGACGTTTTGCCCCCAGGGTGTCTCTCCCTAGCCCGGGATGATATCCAGGCACAACTCTGCTGATTTTTTTCTCCTGAAGTCTCAGGTCCCACTGGTGGTACGCCGCTTCCTTCAGCATAACATCGGCACAGAGCTGCTCAAGCAGGGGAAGATTCTCGTCGCCCAGTGGCTGATGGGAGGGCCAAGTGCACATGGCCAAGCTGGGCTGGCCAACAGGCACGCCCCGTACACCCGTATGAGGAGAACACTGCACAGGAAGGATGGGTGGACTTCTCGGCAAGGGTGCAGCCGATCCCTCCCCTGGCATGCTGTGTGACACGCCTGTGCCAGTAATTACAGTGGCATCTTGGTAGAGAGGGAAGTGGTACAGACAGAGGGAGGAACGAAAGAGGCATTTCATAGTTTGTGAAGATATAGGTCCTGCCACTTCAGGTTTTGTTTTGTTTCGTTTTATAAAAACAAATTACAGGGGCACCTGGGTGGTTCAGTTGGTTATGCATCTGACCCTTGATCTCAGCTCAGGTCTTGATCTCAGGGTTGTGAGTTCAAGCCCTGTGTTGGGCTCCAAGCTGGGTGTGGAGCCTACTTAAAAAAAAAAAAATTACAGATCAAAATCTCAGAGGCAGCCCCCTCACCTGGGCTGTCCCAACATGTCTTCAAGCCACCTTCTTCCTGCATTCTCTGTCTGGGCCATGCCATCCCTGTCAGCAGGGCATGAGTCACTCTCCTCAGCAGCTGGTGGCTCCCAGTGACATCCCACAGTTCTGCCCATGTCCTAACAGTTGTATAGCTGACTGCTATGAGTTCAGTTCTGGTCATCGCTCCCTCAATGGCAGACAGGCAGACCGATTCGGAGCAAAGAAGTCTGAAGACACGCACATTGGCCAGTCTCCCGGACTACCGGCCACCACCGCGCCCCTCCATGCTGGACCAGCTCTGCCCGGACGCCAAGGCAGGAAGACCCCTCCTTCCCAGAAGCTGTCCTCTCCTGGGATGAGGGCTGGTTCCTGTGACCCTGCAGGTTGGGACGCTCAGCCTCAGGGCTCACCACTCCCATGGGCTGCAGTGGTGTGTGTGCCCTTGGATTGAACACACAGCAGCTCTGCTTTGGGGGCTGAGGCAGAACACTAAGGTTAGCTCCCAGCATCCCACCCCTCAGCCACTGGTTTTGCTGGGATTGATTCTACCCCAGGCTCCAGGAAAGGTCCCTAACTAGATGGCAGGCAGGGCAAACCCCCTCCCTTGGCCCTGGGATTGGATAGAGCGGGGTAGACCTAAGCCAATCAGGACAGACTATTCCCTTGGCCCCGTGATGACGTCAGGACTGAGCCAACCAGAGAGAAGCTTGGTGCTCTTTCCACCCCACCCCCACCCCTGTTCTGGGAGGCATGTCCCGCTCTCTTTCCTCTTGGATGTGAATAAAGAAGTGTGTCAACCATGTCACAATCTCAAGGGAAGCCTGCCTGAAGATAACATCAACACAGGGAAGGTAAAGCCGAGAGACCCAGAGAGACGTGGTCTCAAACCTGAAGTGAGTCAAACTCAGAGCTGGCCTGCCTGTGGATTTTTCAGTTCCAAGAGCCAATGAGTTCCCTTTGTAGTTTGAGCCTATTTGAATAGGCTTCCTTGTGACTTTGCATTTGAAAGCATCATAACTGATAGAAGCATCATGGTCTGGGGAGGCCCGGGGAGAAGGAGAGGGAACTTAGAAGTCGGCTAGGCCATCCTACCCAGTTGTTTGGGCAAACACTGGTCTAGATGCTGCCCTAAAGGTATGTTTTAGATGTGACTAACATTCAAATCAGTAGACTTTGAGTTGATTGCCCTCTGTCATGTGGGTGGGCCTCGTCCAATCAGTTGAAGGCCTTAAGAGCCAATACTGAGGTTTCCTGAAGAAGAGGGAATTCTCCTCAGGACTGCAATGTAGACACCCTGCCTGATTTTCCAGCCTACGGATTTCAGACTCCAGACTGCAACATCAGCCCTTCCGTGGAATTCCAGCCTGCCACACAACCTGCTTGAGCCAATTTATTAAAATCTCTCTATCTCTCGGTCTATATCTATCTATATGAAATATATATCACAGAACTAACAGGAGAGATACACATACACATGTACGTACAGGTGCGCGTGTATGTATATATTCTGTTTCTCTGAAGAACCCTGACCACTACGATGGCATAAGGCTTGTCCACTAAGATAGGACAAGCACTAGTTCAACTGATCTGGTGGCAAAGTCTGCTTTGGGAGATGATGATAGGGAGCCCTTAATCTCTGAAAGTCTCAAGCACCACCTCGCAAGAGGTCATCACCATGGAGCCCAGAGTCTCAGCAGGTGAACACGGCATGACGACAGGGAACTTGGGGCAGAGAGCCATCCCCTAGGATATGTTGGGAAAGAAACCAAAAGTAAGGAGCAGAAAACTTACCATGCACTGGGGCTTAAGGTAGATCTCCAGCCCTAGAGGAGGCCTAGGCTGGAGGGCAGGACAACCGAGTAGCACGTGAGGGTAGGACCAAGGGAGAGCCCAGGCTGTGGACTTGGGCAGCATGGGCCAAGAAAGGGAGGAAATATCTGGAAGCCATGACTGAGGGGCTGTGGAGCCATCTAGAAGCCTTCTCCAGGGGCAGCGGTTTCAGGACAGGGCAGGGAAGGAGACTCAGGGAGTCACATGGGACCTCAGTGGCGCAAGGTGATCCTGGGATGAGAGAGGCGCTCACAAGTCCTTCGTCATGCCTGCATTGGCCTGGGGACTGGGGCAGACATGAACCTTCCTGGTGGGACATAGGAGCATAGGACAGAGGAGTTTCAGTATCTCCTCCTCTGTGCAGTGTCCTTTGCTCCACCCCCCCCCCCCCCCCCCCGTAGAGTGACCATGTCTTCCCAACCTACATGGTGACCTAGAAATACATTCATGGTGGCTCAGGGAGAACAAAACAGCTCCCATATTAGCAATCCCACACGAAATCGTTAGCCCACATTGAAATAAGACCCTCTTGGTTTTACACACTCCCTTTACCACACCTTACAGAGTAGCAAGGGTACCTCCAGGCTCTTGTCAGATGTCCCCAAAGGAAGAAGCCTCTTCGGGGATCTGTTCTCAGACTTCTTTGTTTCTTGTGGCCTTCCTAGGGGGACTGGCATGCCGGGCAGCCTACCCCCAGCTTCTCCCAGCCTTGTGGAGAGGAAGTCTGCAGTTTATCCTGGTGCCTGTGGCCTCCTGTCCCCCACTGTGGAGCCCGTGACAAACCCAAGCATAACATTTCCATGAGGCCGAGTCAAAATGTGACCCCGTGGCTTGTAACTGCACCAAAGCCATGAGCACCAACTCCCAGGAAAGGCTGTGTCCTTAGGATGAACTGATTTGGGGGAACAGTATTGGGTCAATACTTTACAGATGACCAGAGAAAAGTTATCTAGAAGCTGGTCTCTGTCTTGATATTTTTGTAAATTATCTGTAAGAGGAAGTGAGTCCCTAACTTCATGTAAGGCAAAGCTTCTATAGGTGGAGAAATCCCAGGGTGAGTAGTAAAAGTCCATCTTTTTACATTACCCTAGAGCCTACAGTGTATTTTCATGTTCTTGATTCTAGACCTAATGCCGTAGGGATTCACATTCCCTCCCTGCCTGTGGTGTGCTGAGTGACACGTACATTTATTTAATTTAGATACAACTGGCCTTGGCCCTTGCTGCCAGAGACAGAGCAGACCTGGAGCACCCTCAGGCCTCTCCATGCCAGCTTCTCTCCGGCCCCTCGAACCTGGTGGCCTTCCTTTGTCCTCTCCCCCAGGGCCAAGGATGGGCCACAGATCCCCACGTTGGAGCTGGGCAGAGAAGGGCCATACAGACTTGCGACTGAAGCTGGAAGGGACAAATGGCTGGAAATCCATTCCCACCGCGGGTGGTGGGGGAAGTTTCCGAGCAGTGGCGGTTTGGATCGAGAACTCTAGAGGTGGAGGGGGTGCAATTTAAATGGGCATTTCAAGAAGGCTGATCAGAGAGATCCTGTCCACAAAGGGCCCCTGGGGAAGCCCTGAGTGTTGCGATCTCAGGTGCTGGGTGAGGGAAGAGAAGATGATTGGTTGGTCACCCCCCACCCCACTCTCTGATGCATCCCGTTCTGGGATAAAGAACTAGACTCTAGGTTTATTGTGTGACTGCCCCAAAGAGACTTGACCTACGTCTTCACTTAGCCCTCACAATCGACTTAAGAAGTAGGTACTGTTCTTATCCCCATTCTACAGAGGAGGAGGCTGAGGTTTAGAGACAGCACAGAACTTACCCAGGCTCTTCATGAAGGCAGTCGTGCCTTCGACCACTTCGCGCTGTTCTTAGCAAAATCTTTCGCTGAAGTAACCACTGCAACCAGCTTCGAAGGCCACCTGGGGAACCGATAGGGAGCCATGCTGCTGTGCATCCTTCCTGCCGCCCCCCCTCCTTCCCTCTCTCCTCCCATGCCAGGAGAATGTGGGGGGCCAGAGCTGGCACAGCCAGCAGCCACGCTGGGTTCGGCCATCAGGACCCATTCCCACCATTGCTGGGGGCCACCTTGAGGAAGGCTGTCACCACCCAACCCAAGGAGAACGTGCCTCCTGCCTGCTTCCTCCTGCTTTACCTACACCCCCAGCTCCTAGCCTTGTAAAAGCATCTCGGGATACGTCACCATTCTGACTCAGACTCTGGTGTGGTTTGTGGGCATATGCCCCTGACCTTTTCTTCCTGGTTTTGCTGATCTGAAGACTCAGAAGGTCTGCCTGGACCCTCTTGCCTGGCTAAACCATTTCTGTAGGATCCCTGGGCTTGCTTAACCATCCCAAGATCTGTCCCACCGAGCTGAGCTCTGTTCCTTCTCCCGGTCCCTTCTGGCAAGCCCTGCCCTGTGGCTGGTCCTGCTCAGTTTCCTCCTCCATGCAGCCCTCTTGGTGCTCCCTCTCCGGCAGAATGACTGTGTTTCCACTGAATCTTCCAAATACATTTTTATGACTCTTATCTTATTGTTTACTATTTTGCACCACACTTCCCTCATAAGATAAGAGGCTAAATTTATTGCTTTAACAAATATTTGCTGAGAACATTCACACGCCATACACTATGATATCACAGGGGATGCTTTGCTCTGCCTCGTGGGGTTTACACTCTAAGGCATGCAGGGATTGGGGTGTGGGGGAGACAAAAAGTTATAAACCAACAGATAATATTCATTGTCTGATGGGGAACAGTGCCAAGGGGAAGAATCAAAGAGGGACGGGGAGGGGGGCAAGTTGGGATGGTTATTTTATATAAGGTATGTGGTGAGCTGAATAATGATCCCCCAAAGATGTCTGTGTCCTAACACCTTGAACCTGCGTATATGGGATGTTACTGGGTAATGAGACTTTGCACTTTTGATTAAGTTAAGCATTTTGAGATGACCAGAGTATCCTGAACTACTCAGCTGAGCCCAGTGTAATTCTAAGAGTCTTTATAAGAGGGAGGCAGGAGGCAATGTGAGGACAGAAGCAAGAGGGTGGAGTGGTGGCAGGAAAGGGTCACGAGCCGAGGAATGTGGGCGGCCTCTAGGAGCTGAAAAGGGCAAGGAGACGGGTTCTCTCCCAAAGTCTCCAGAAGGAACCAGCCCTGTCAACATCTTCAATTTAGTCTTCCGACATCCAGAACTCCAAGATAGTAATTTTGTGTTGTTGTTGCTGTTGTTGTTTTTAAAGATTTTATTTATTTATTTTACAGAGAGAGGCACAGCGAGAGAGGGAACACAGGCAGGGGGAGTGGGAGAGGGAGAAGCAGGCTTCCCGTGGAGCAGGGAGCCAGATGCGGGGCTCGATCCCAGGACCCTGGGACCATGACCTGAGCCTAAGGCAGATGCTTAATGACCGAGCCACCCAGGCGCCCCAATTTTGTATTGTTTTAAGGCACCACATTTGTGGTAATTTGTTGCAGCAGCAATAGGAACAGTGGGGTGGAGACCTGAAGGGAGTGAAGGAGTGAGCTATGACTACATCTTGGAAGACCATTCCAAACGGAGGAGAGCAGATGCAAAGGCCCTGAGGCAGGAAGCAGTGAAGATGGGGTTGTGTGGCTGAAGTGGAGTGAGCAAGGATCTGAGCCAGGTCTGAGAGACAGCACGGCCTCACGGGCCAGCAGAAGACCACGCATTTGACTCTAAAAGATAGAGAAGTATCGCAGGGGTTTGAGTGAAGGAGAACCAAGAGCAGGCCAATATTTAAGGTTTATTCTGGCTGCTGAATTGAAAATAAACTGCAGAGAGGAAGGGCAGAAGCTGGAAGAACAGTTCAGAAACTTCTGCATAGCTTCAGACAAGAGATGATGACAGTTTCGACGAGGTGGCAGGAGGTGATCAGATTCATGATTACATTTTTTTGAAGGTAGAGCCAAGAGGATTTGCTGAAAGATTGGATGAAACGTGTATGAGAAAAACTAAAGTAAATAGCCCTGCAAGGTCTGTGGCCCAAGCAACCGCAAGAACTGCCATTGAGTAAGACAAGAAAGCCTGGGAGCAGGGGATTCAGGGGCTGGATGAGCAGGACTCGGGGCAGGACATCAAGGGCAGAGGTCTTTGGAGTCAGCACATAAATATTATTTTGAAACCATGATTCTGGACGAGATTACCGAGAGTAAGTGGACAGAGAGAAAAACCGTCTGAGGACTGAGCCCAGGGCACTCCATCCAGCGAGGTGAGTCAGTGAGCTGGGGGAATGAAGAAAGGGGTTTCTGGAAGCCAACTTGAAGACATCGGTTTAAAATAACTCTCGAACTCTAGCCCCAAGCCCAGCACCGTGGGGTGATTTGCCCAAATTCATCAAGCACTTCATACGTGCTGGATCCCACGGTATGCGTGTTATAGACCCCTGTCATTCGATCCCCTCAACAACTCCACGAGGTAAGTAATATCCTTAACCCATTTCACAGATAATTAAATTGAGGTCAGAGGGTTAAATGCTAAGGTTAGGAAGAGGTGGAGCTGGGGCTGAAGGTCAAGAGCCTGCATTTGCCCCACGAGCTAGATCTGTGGGGTGACGGGGGGGGGGGGGGCGGGAGCCAGTGAGTGAATGCAAACATGACTACACCCAGGTAGATGGTGGTTCTCCTCGTGTGACTTTTCCTCTTCAATCTCTCAACGTTTGCCCATGCCACTATCTCCTTTCCTTCTTAACTGCTTGCGCTTGGCCTCATCCATGAAGAGCTCCGACCGGACTCATTCCATCGAAGCCCCCAACCTCTCAGCAAACACACAGATGAACGACCCCCGGCTTAGTTTGGTCACGGCTGACACCCCACTCAGGCAATGTGTATCATCGAGACTCGAGTGAGTTCCTTCCAGGGCCACAAATGTGTGGTGGTCATGAGCTCCAAAGGCTTACTTATGGAGATAAAGACCCACGTGCAGAGAAGTGTGATTTACAAGAAAATGAAACGCTTTTTTACACATCCAACGTTTTTACCGAGGTCAAAATTCAGTGAAGGTGTGTTTTTCCTTTTCATCAGACATCGTTTGTATTGGTTGATTATTTTAAAAAGCACGATAGGCTCAAACATATCCTCACCCCACCCCCCACCTGCCACCAGGTGGCAAATACCACCCGTGCCTATGGAGCCATCCGTGGACTTGGGCTAGCCATTTTGGTGGTTTCTGGGGAAGCTGGCCATTCAGTAAATGAGTCTGAGCATAGAAACTTTTAAGAAAAGTATTCATTTCCTTCATCTGTGGTCTGTATTTTTATTTTATTTCCAATAGAACTGTACATCCCCCAAGGGGATGACACCTTCAGGAATCATCTGCTGCTACGCTTTACACTGGGTGGGTGTCCTAGGTACCCGACTCTAGCCAGAAAGACGATGCATCTTCTATGATGACAGCAGGGGGAGCCCCTTCTCTCCAGTGTTTCAAGGCTGTTTGCTATTTCCCCCTTTGACAAAATAACCAAGAATCTATATTTTTAGTGGTACACAATCACTGCGCCCAAGTACCTAATGGGTATCACGTACACCCAGTGCCTTCTCATGTCTGGCTGACAGATGAAAAACCGAAAAGCTGTCATCAAGATAGTCCAGTCTGATCCCTTTGCCCCTACTAAGTACATGGTAATTAAAAAAATAATAATAATAATTGCAAATAGAAGCACAAAACTTCATTGAATTGCCTGGAAATGGCCACACAAAGTCCAAGAACATCTGGAGATTTCCTGACCTCCATTCCAACGTTGTGTATCTGGTACAGAATTGGACAGACCTGAGGCGGGTTCTCATAAAGCCTCTCTCAGCATAATTCCCTCTCAAAGATCTTTGTGAAGGAGCCGAGCAGGTGACTCGAGAGTCGCCGTGTCAAGAACAACAGTCACAGGAAAAGAGCAAGAATAGCTTCCTAGGAACCGACCTACAACCTGAGAAGCCTTCTGAGTTCCTCGATAAAATATAGAAGGAGTGGGCTGTTTTGTAGGAATTCATCTCAAGCTTCTCAAATGTTTTTGTGCCTGCTGGAAAGAAATATACGTTGGTGAAGGAAGTCTTTTGCCAGACTTGTGTCTAGGTATTCTCAAGCCTGGAGCACGGCTTGCTTTCTTTCTTTCTTTCTTTCTTTCTTTCTTTCTTTCATTTATTTATTTTATTTATTTTTAGCTTCCCATCCATCTTCCGCAATCACTTTTAAGCAATGACAAAAATTACTATACAACACTTAGTCCACAGTGAGGTTCCTCGGCCCCCACTGCAAGGCTGGTAACAAATGGCATTTCAGGGTCATTTTTTAAAAGGATGAGGACCCTCCTTATTATATATTTTTTTGAGATGCTACTGCAGAGCATTAGATTTAATAATGAACAAAAATGAGAAGTTAACGAATGGCGGGGCACCTCAAGCGCCCAATGGCACCACGAGGAGAGAAAAACTTCTTTGCTGTTGTTCTAATTGAAAGAAAGGTTTCTCTATAAAAAGGCAACTCCCTTTTAGGTAGTCAGTTGTTACAGTACTTTATTTGACTTTGTAGTACCCATATGGGCATGTCCTGAGGTCTGCTTAATAAACACATTTTTATGGACATGCACCGGGCCTCGGTGTGCTCTCCCCGAAGACAGATGTCCCTTAACTATGAGTGTTTACTCCACCAGCACGGAACATTTGCCTTATTATAGCCACAGTCGTAGGGGAAAAAAAAAAAAAAAGGCTAGCATCATGATTTCCAAAAAGGGAGTGACATTTGGGGCAGCTCTTGTCATGCGGCCTCCCCAACTTAGAAAATCCACCCAGGACAGCCGGCAGCGCGTCAGGGACCCTCGCAGCATCAGCCAAGGCTCTTGCTGACGCGCGGCGGATCTTTTCTGGGCAACCGAGGGCTCGCCACACCCCTGAGCTGGCTGGCATGCCACTCGCTCGCCTCGGCCGGCAGGAGCCGGACCTTTACTTTATTTGGTTCACGACGCGGTAACCGGTCCAGGGCGCGCGGCCGGGGACGCACGGGGGCGGGCGCGCGCGCGCACGGGCCGCGCGCGGCCGCGGCTCCTCGCTAATTATAGCCGCGCAGCTGGCGCGCTGGCGGGGCGGGACCCGGCGCCGCCGCCCCCGTGGGGTCCCGCCGCCCGGCTCCACGTGCGCAGAGCGGGGCGCGGGGAGAAGGCACTGCGCCGGCGGCCCCGGCAGAAGTTCTGGAATAAATAAACACGGGCGCGGCGTGAGTCAGGGTGCCGCGCTGGAAACCGCAGCGAGGTCTCCTCGTGGGCGCAGGCCCTGACGCAGGCTGCTGGAGAGTCAGGGAGCCTCCTCCCCTTTCCTTCCCCTCCAGTAAACAGGGCTGGGCAGCGCTGGCGGCTCTTTTCCTCCTTTTCAAAAACGCCCCTGTGAGCCACAATAAGAAGGTGAAAAAAAAAAGAAAAAGCTACAATTTGACGATTTTGACCCGGCCCCGATGATTTCAAAGGGCCTCTTGGTTTGTAGGAAGATACTGAGGTCCGGCGGCCCCTTTCATGCAAGACGGTTGCATGCTGGGCGTGATGAGTTTCTTGTGTGCAAGCACTTTGGACTTCGGACTGTGTCCCCGTGTCAGAGTTCTACCGAGATTCCAGATAGGCGTTCTAGAAAGAGACCCAATCCTCCACGTAAGAATTTAGCCCTAACTGTAGTTTCCAAACTCGTGCAAGGAAACCGACGCGTGATTAACTTTCCTCCATATGGGCTCTTCATCAAGCAAACTGACATGCCCTCCCTATCTGTGGAATAGTCTTTAAGCTCCAAGAAAGCTGGGGCCTAGACTCTCAGCTGTTCAAAGCCTAGAATGATGTGCCTACTTACTAGGTGTCAGATACTAAGGGCGACAGCCCATATGGTGCTTATTAACAGAACAGTATTCCAAAACTTCTCTAATGACTGTGACCCTCTTGTGAAATTCTGATTTCAGTTGTATATGGGGTACAATAAATCTTTATCTTTTATCACCAAAAAAAAGTTAATGGAACGGCTGTTTGGAGGCAGAAATAACAAAAACGGAGGTAAGAGGCTTTTAGCCTGGGTTAAGGCACGCAGTGCCTGTTTCTGTTTTGCAGCGCACAGTCTTCTCAGGCTCTGGAGAACACGGGAGGCCCCAAGCCACTGCTGTGTGCAACAACACACTGATTTATTCAGACCCAGGCCATCCCTACTCCTACATTTCACTTCTCTGCAGAAGAACTCTTACTGGTGTGGCTAATATTTTAAAATCAAACAGTAAAAGAAGGTAAAAGCTCAATAATCTGAAGCTCTTTTAATAAACTCTCATTATATATTAAAATAAATTTAAGGCCCTGAGTTCTGATGAAGTGATTCTGGACTTATTTTCCCTGGCAATATAAATAGCCACATTTACAGTTCAAATTATTCGATTGGAACTGTCATGGGAAAGAGGTTTTCCAAAAGGCAGAGAAATATGCAATGACCCAAATATTTATCTGCTAAAGTGGCTACCCGAGTACCTACGCAACCAAAAGTGACTCTGGTTGTGACGCCTGTCCCCTCGTGGGCATCTGAATGTTAACTGGTAGTAGTGATACGGAGAATGAAATAGTCACTGCTAAGTAAAAGTGTTTAAGTGGTGGGATCTACAGATTATATAACACAATTCATTTTCCCCAAAATGCAAAGTATATTTAGAAATATTCAAATGAGACATTATTACTCTGTATAGGATGTCTTATCTCAGCATCAAGGGCTTCTACTGAATTGCTAGAGGAGGCTCTTCGATTATGCAATCCAGCTTCTAAAGTCCATTCAAAAGATGAGATCAACCAGTGCACTGATGCTTCCAATTTAAACTAGGAATCCTGTAGTCTCTTATCCAGACCTTGTCTGACCTAAAAGAAAATCACCTCCTAGTGGATTTCCATGGCTGACTTTGTGACAAATTTGATGTGTACTGAAGATGACCCAATGTCTACATGATTCCAAAAATGATTTTGCCCATAGCATACTTTTTTGCCCTAAGATACCTTTTCTGTAGCTTGTATGGGTTGGTTTATGCTGCTTAGTGCCATACAGAAGCACACAATATTCTGTGATAAAGATCAGTGCTGATGTAGATTTCATATTCTGTAATTTTAAAAAAATAAATGATACTCAAATTTAAAAAGGAAAGCTTTTGTAAAACAACCATTTGAAATTGTATTGACATAGTGAAGGGGCAGGTAACAACAGGCTAATGGGTTAAAAAAAAGTTCATTGTTAAATTAGGTACGAATTAGTTAATGGTAAATAGGGATAGTGTGGATATCCCTAATTATGGATTTATCTGGGGATTAATAGAGAAATCCACAGATAATCCATAAATCCAGTCACTTTCTACCTTCCAACCTCTGAATTTACGAATTGACTTTTTGTATATTTGTGTGCCTTTTAAATTACTGCTAGGGGTTCATAACTGGAGGAAAATGCAGGCTGTCAACAGGAATAGCAACAAAGGCCCTAGATTATTAATAATCTGGGAAGTTATGCCATAATTTTTATTTGATCATAATCAATACTGTTGCTGTTGGAGGCCTAACCGTTGGCACTGAAGGAGTTAAACAGCATCCCCCACCCAGCCTCTCATTTCTAGGACCCCAGATGATGAAGTAGGTAAATATGTATTCCATTCATTGGTGCCTCTGACCTTGGTCTGTGACAGAGGAAAGGCGTGTCTTCTCATACTGTTCCCTACAAAGAAAAGGCAAGCAAATGAGGGTGACTCAGGACTTCTAGTGGCCTACACACGACTGAACATTTTTCTGAATGATTCCACGTATACACTTTGGAATCAGGAAGAGAAACATTTTACTCTTCACTAACCAAATAAAACCATCTATAAATCATATGCAAAACAACTTTGAGTAACGAGGGACTTAAGTCTAGGAATTAAAAGGAGTTCTGTATTTTCCCTTTTTTTCCCTCCTTTGGGGAATAAACAAAGACATCTGCCACATCAAGAGTCTGGTTTGTTTGTTTTTTTTTTTAACTGGAAACTGAATGCAATCATTAAAGTTTACTTTGGGAGGAGCTTTTGAAATTTTAAAAATTACTTCTGCAAGCTGCAGTCTTTTAAATTTTACTAAAAATAAAATTTAGCATTTTTAAGTTAAAAAAATAGTTCAACATTTCTTTTAATCTGATTACTAAATGAAACATTGTGTTGTGTATTATAAGCTGTAATTAACTTATTAAGAATATGGTTTCTTGAAAACTGCCTTAAGCAGGCTACTAATAAAAAAAATTATTGACATACACATAGTGATGGGTCCCCCAAGTTACCGGACCACCCCTACTGAAAATATATTCGGTTACACATTAACTGTTGGCTGTTTAATTTAAAACACATAGTCAGTGTGTGTGTACCCTATCCTCAAACTCTTTGTCCGGTTCACAACTTCCTTTTGTAGGAGTCTGCCAAGCCATTGATCAATAAAATGAGTAAAGGCTGCAAACATCTAGGAACTGTCCTACGATGTCTTGCAAATGTGTCCTGGTGCTTCCCACCTCTTATCTCTTATTTATAAATTCAGATTTCAGGACGTCAATAAACCTCACACCTGGCTTTCGCTCTGATTTTATTCCCCAGCTTTCCAAAAGGTAGGCTATTTTCCCCCCTCTTTTGTCTTCAGTGCATTTCACACAGCCCAACATGGCTGATTTGTTCCAAAGCTTTCCAGAGAGCAACTCCATGTCTCGACAGCCTTTTCAGTGTTGTCAGGATCTTCCTTCCAGTCTACGATTGCAGAGTGGCTGGCTCCGCTGCAAGTTGAAAAATAAACAAGTGCTTTCTGGCCGTACTTTGTTCAGCTCTTCTCTTTATCTGTTTCCCTTATCCAGTTGCCCTTTCCCCTGGGTCCCTAGCACTTTTTTTTTTTTTTCCCTACCATCAGTTGCCTTTTTGTTCTGGGTCTTTTTATCTCCTGTTCTTCTCCTGCAGTTCCAGTCAAACCCCAACCCCAAACCCACACATCCTTTGGTCACATTGCCCTTAGTGATTAAAACAATAGCCATTCTGAGCTTACTTTAAAAAATTAAAAAAGGCCTCAGAAAATGTTCAGTGCTCCCAATTTTATTTTTATTTAATGCTAAAAGTTAAAGAAAAAAAAAGGTACTGTAAATCTGACAAATGACAGAATGCAGGTGATTTTTCCATAGCGTGATTTTAAAATATAATAGTGTTGATATCTGAGATTACACTCACTTCAGCTGACATGAGTTTCATCATATATAGAAAAAGTATCACCTTCAACTTAAAAAAAAAAGTAAAGGTTAAAAGGTGGCACACTTTAAAAATACTTGGTGGCCAAGGAAAGGTATATAGTAAAAGTTGTAAACCATGTGTACGTTCTCATAACTTTTAATGTGAGGCCACATGAAAGACAGCACATCTGTTATATTCTATAAATTGTTAAAGCAAAAAAAGGGAAAGCTTCAACACCCCATCCCCTAATATTTTGAGTATTAAAAGCACAGCTGAAATATTTAGGATCTTAAATCTGATACTGCCCATGTACAGTAAGTAGCTTTCTGACATTTTTATCCAGCTGTGGAGAATCTCTGCACTGTCATCAGGTACAACAAAACATCAAACCCATGTCCCAGCGCTAACTTTTTAACTTAAGAGAATGCCAGAAAAATAACCCGGATCAACATTTTACAGCTGCAAGCCTTCCACGAAGGCCACCCAAGGGCCAGGCGGACTCATGCAGACCTTAGTTTTTAATGGGAGTAACCTCAATACACAGCCCTTTAAAGCTATTCCTATTCTCCCCCCTCCTTACACACCAGCACAGAGAAACCATAGGTTGTCTTTTCCACAGCTGGATAGACTTATTCAAAACAGCAGGATGGTTCTTTATTAATCTTTTTTGGAAAGCTTATCTGTATTGAGATTGCAAAGCATACAGATAGCTACCACGAATTAGGTCAAATGACTGATCAACTTGTAAAGTCTATGAGGTCAAATTCCAGTTTATAATAAAGTGCTTAGATACACATTTATACAACAAACCATAATAGTTGAATTCTTTACACGTCTTTACGGGCATGTAAAACTGACTGTGTTTCTGCATGTGTGCATTTACATAAGAGAAACCAGTCTGATCTGAGTCATAGATGCGCCAATTAAAAAAAAAAGTGTAACAACAAACTGGTTAATCATGCAAGTCTGTTTGTAATATAACAATGACCGGTAACATGAATTTGCACAGCATTAATAATAGGTGCACTCATTAAAAACACTACAAAAAAAAAAACTGTATTTGGTGCAGTATCTGATTTTCAAGTGTTAATAACTCGACCATTAAAAAATATTTGAGCAATTTAAAAAAGAAAGACAAAAACGTAACTAAAAAAGAATCCAAAGAGGGTAACAATCTCTATCTTCAAACTAAAACAGAAGCTAGGTCGTAAACGATACACATAAGTTGTAGTAGACCTTGAAGCCATGATTCAGCCTAATTAGAGGGCCAAGTTACAAACACCTGAACATAAAAAGATTTAAAATAGTGTTCCTGTCAATGTTAAATCGTAACAGCACAAAAGAAAAACCAGTATCACTGTGAGACAACTATTTCTAATAACAGATGATTTATTGGTTTAAAAAAAATCATTTTACTGATGCAAAATAGTAATCAAAAGAAATTAGTTTACAAAAGGTTTCTAAGAATAGTTTGAGAGGTGGGGCCTGCCTATTATTAAAACCCTTTCTTTAATTTTCACTAGTTTATCTTTTTTTTTTTTTTTTCCAGAAGAACAGTATTATTCACTTGGTATTTCAAACACATGTAAGAAGGAAATTACAGGCTTCCCCCACCCCCAGCTGGGCTGTCACGGATATGCCCACGGGCAGTGCTGGCGGCACCACGCGCTCTTCCTGCCATCGTACCATACTGTATTTAGCACTCACTAGCGACAGGGTGTCGGTGATAGTACCAACAGCAATAGCACTACAGGTAAATGATAAAACAAAACAAAACACAAAACAGAAACAAAACCAATCCCACAATCTCCAAGTTCACCTGAACTGTAACTTCTCTTGCGACTCTTTTCAAAGGAAACGACACCACCAACAACAAACAGAGCTCTAGGGTGTTTAAAAAGATGAAGTGGCGCTGCAGAGCCAGGCTCTGTTCAAAAGATAGCAGTGCCATCTTGTATACACCACCATCCATTATCACCGCCTTCAGTCACTGAATTGGGCATTATGTAACCAACTAGCATGCAGCATTGTAATCGTACAACTGATCACGTGGGCAGTGAACAGTGGTCAACTTTGCCTTTAAAAAAAAAAAATCCCCCCCACCCACCCCCCAAAACCACACAGTCCTGAAAATCTCTCAGCAGCAACTCTCAGGCAGTCATCAATATCCCAACAACTGAAATTTAAGAACAAAACAGAGAAAGATTCAAAATCTATTTTCCTACTACTCTGAGAGGACAATGTTTTGGGGTAAACTTGGTGACATTTCTCAGTGGCATGCCGCCCATTTCACAACAGTGCCCCCTTCGCTCATTCCCTTTCCTTCTCCACCAACTGGCCTCCAGCCTGAGAGAGGGGCCAGCAATAAGGAATAACAGACAGTAAGGCAATCTTACAATGTCAGAAAATGTATTTGGCTTTTTTTTTTCTTTTTAAAATAAGTGCATACAAATACAGCTAGAAGCATTTCGGATTTGCCAAGTGCTCTAAAAAAGCAGCGCAAGTCACAGCCTACATTGAACGGTAACTGTCACCAGGATAATAAAGCACAAAGATATGCTAATAACATTAACAAAAGAAGAAAATGCCTTTATAAGTACATACCTTTTGTCGTCAAAAAAAAAATATAGAAACACAATGTATTCAAAAAAATCAAAATTATACAGCCATGTTTATGAAGTCTACATTTCCCTTGTCTTGGATATATATATATATATATATATGTGTGTGTGAGTGTGTGTGTGTGTATATATATATATATATATATATATATATATATATATATATATGGAGATATATACACAATTCAAGCAGTTTTAGTTAAGGGTAATCATTGGGTTTTTCTGAAACCGGAAAGTCACGAGTCTCTCTCTTTTTTCACTTTCACATCTCCAGCAAGGATGGTTGCAATTTCCCCTTGCATAAAGGCCCAGGGGACATTGGAGCCCACAAGAGGGCATTTTTCCCCACTGGGACAATAGACCTCTCCACTAGCTCCCTGCTGTTTGATGCTTTGTCTGGAGCAAGGGAAGCAGAACTTGTGCGAAGGGACAGACGGGCACTGCACAAAGTGGGTGTCCTCCAGCCGCTCGTGGCAGAGGGTGCAGCATAGAGGGGCGCTGGCTGCCAGAGAAGAGTCTGGGAGGCTGGCAGGGTGCACTGGCTCCAGTCCTCCTGTGCTGCCTGCCCCCTGGCCCCCCACCTCTCTGGGGCCTAGCCTTCTTTGGTTCATAGAGGACGGAGAGGGTGGACTGCTGCTATTCCTCCTGGTAGTGGAGTGAACCTGGTTGGCATCTTTCGAGGCATGACTGCCCCCTGCATTGTCTGCCACTAAGATCAGGGCTGCCATGGGCGACTGGCCATTCTGAGCCGCTTCAGGCGGTGTGGTCCGGTTGGAATGAGGTGAGGCAGTGGGTGGCGGTGGAGACACAAAAGAGGATGTAGGAGTAATGGGGATCTTGAGCCCTTCTGTGGGTGTGGACAGCCATGGCTGTGCCTCTCCATTGATCTTAGGGGGCCCGACTTCACCTTCTGGTTCTGGAGAAGGCTTTCTTTTCCTTGCTGTTCTTGCAACTGGCCGGGGGGGGGGGGGGCGGGGGGGGGAGAAAAGGGAAAAAACAAAATAAAACAAAATAAATGGATGTGCACTGAAAACGACATGTCTTTTACTCACACCAAACAAGACTCACTAAAGAATTTCTATTCTCTCAGAGCTTGTATAGAAAAATCTCACGAGTTTCAAGTGCACGTGCAACTCACAACACTTAAGACTTAGGGAGCTCTGAGGCAGGATTTTAAAAGGCCACAGAACAGAGCAGGTACATAACGGCCTGTTTTTACACATGCATGCATGTACCCAGGTTGAACTATGCATACGATTACTAATGTCCCCCAACAAGTTAAAAGGTGGCTGGTGCCCTCACGCTCCCATCCAAGAATGTGCTGGGAAAGGAAAACCCTGTGTCAGTGCCTATCAGCCCAGTCTGACTCATCTCTGTTATGCTGCTTCAGCACATGAACACGTTGCCACTAAGCACTGGTTCCGCCTCAGGCAGATCAGGAAGTTGGGTGTTTGTTGTTTCTGGGCTGGGGTAGAACCGGTGAATGGAAAGAAGACCCCCTCCTCTGCTCTGCGTCCCCCTTTCTCCCCTAGGTCCCCTCACTCCACAGCCGCCCCTACCTGCTTTAGACCCGTTGGCCCCGTTGGCCTCGAAACCCAACAACCTGCCTGCAGTCAGGGCCGGCTCCTTCTTAAACTTGCTCTCGAAGGGCCCCGAGTGGCCGTGCTGGTGCAGCGCCAGCAGCGTGTCTCGCACGGTCTTGGGCCTGTTGACCCAGTCCTGTTCTCCGGGCCCGCGGCCTTTGCTCGCGCCCTCGGCGCCCAGCTCGGTGGCCCCGGCCGCGGTGGCCAGGCTGTCGGCCGCGCCGCGATGCGAGGGCGGCGGCGGCTGCTTCTCCTTGGCCGCCGCCTCGCGCTGCTCGTGCTCCACGGCCGCGCTGCTCGACACGGACGCCGGCCGCTTGTGCGAGCTCAGTTCGGCGGGCTGCGCCGAGCCCAGGCCGGCGGCCGCGGCCCCGGACACCGCGGCCAGCGAGGCGGCGGCGCGGCCGCTGAGGCCGAGCGCGGCGGGCAGCGGCGTGGCCGAGCCGTTCATGAGCGGCACCAGGGTGGGCGGCACGGCGTGCCCGCGCCGCGGGTTCGGGCTCTGGCGGTTCAGCTCCGGGGGCTCCTCCAGCTTGGAGAAGCCGTTGGGCACCAGGATGCCGTTCACGGGCGGCGGCTGCGGCGTCGGCGGCTGGGCCAGGCCCGTGGCCGGGCGGCTGCCGCCAAAGTCGGAGCCGAGGCGCGGGGGCCGCTCCGCGGCGGCCGCCAGGGGGTAGCGCTCCAGGGCCTGCGGGGCGCGCGGGGTCGCCTCGGGGCCGCCGTGGCCCAGCTGCTGCTGCTGCAGGAGGATGTCCTTGGCCGAGAGCGGCGGCGGCTTGGCGGCGGCGGGGGCCGCGGCGCCCGGCGGGGAGCGGCCCTCCGGGAAGCAGCCGTGCGCCCGCTTGAGCTGCCGCGCCGTCTCGATGACGAACTCGACGCGGTCGGCGCCCTCGTAGTTGACGCAGCCGCGGCACACGGGCTCGGTGAAGTCCCAGATCATGGCCCAGGGCATGCGGGGCAGGTCACACAAGTAGCACGACTGCCGCCGAGACGCGGCCGCCACCGCCACCGCCGCGGCCATGTCCGAGGAGCCCGCGGCGCTGGAGGTGGAGGAGGAGGAGGAGGAGGAGGAGGGGGCGCCGCCGCTCCCCGCCGGCACCACGCGCGCCCTCCTCCCCCCCCAACCCCGCGTCTCCCCCACCAGCGGCGGCGGCGGCCGCAGAGGCGGCGGCGGCGGCGGCAAAGCCCGCGAAGGCTCGGCGCCCGCGCAGCGCCCCCGGGGCACGAGGGGCGGCGGGCGCGGGGCGAGGGGTTGCAGCCGCGGCAGCACGTCCCCCCGGCCGGCGCCGGCTCGGGCGGGCGGCGGGGCGGCGCGGCGCGGCGGGCGCGGCGCTGGCGGCGGCGGCGGGAGCTCGGCTGGGGCCGCGGCCGGCCTCCAGACCGGGGCGAAGACGGGCCGCGCGGGCGCGGGGGAGCGCAGCAGGTCGCGGCGGCGGCCGGCGCGGAGTGCGGGGCGGGGGGCGGGGAGGCCGGGGGGGCGGGGGGCGGGGGGCGGCCGCCGGGGCAGGCTCAGCCCGAGCGGCGGGGCATGCCGCGCCGAGGCGGCGGCAGCGGCCGGACGGCGTGGAGCACGGGCGCGGCGCGAGCTCCGGGTCGCTCCGCTGCTCTCTCACAGCTCCTGGCGTCGCCGCTCTCCAGCGCCCGCGTCAGCGCCCAGCCCGCCTCAGCTCCGCCGCCGCCGTCGCTGCTGCTGCTGCCGCCGCGGCCGCTCCACTTCTACAGACTTGATTCTTCGACAGCCTCGCACGGCGCCTGCGCGGGCCCCCTCCCCTCGCGCGCGCGCCCGCCCTCCCCCGCGCTCGCGCCCTCCCCCTCCCCCCCGCGCGCGGAGAGAGAACGAGCGCTGCCGGGAGAGCCGGCTTCGCGGCGCCCGCCCGCGGGGCAGCGCCGCCAGTCCGCGCTGCGACCGGTGTCCCCCATGTGAAGGCGGTGGAAGCGTGCTTTGCTTCCCTCCAGCCGCTCGGCTGCCTCCACTACTCGGTCACCATTCCTCCCCTCCAGAACGTTTGGGCCAAATCGTGCTAATGCTCGTGTTTTTAAAAGCAAGGCCACTTTGTGACTTGGTGCTCTCTCTAGAGGATGGGGATTTTAAATCTAGCGTGGTTCACAGTTTTTTTTAAGGAGTTACATTTAAACTCCACTAAGTGCTTTCACACTCGCATTTGCCTGGGAAGGACACACGCGCCGGCGGTGCCCTTAAGTTTTACTAACAGAGGAGTCTGTTTCCAAGCCAGGGATCGCGTCCACACGCCGTTCGGCGGAACCCTCCCGGAGGGGAGCTGGAGCGCCGTACCCCTCGCAAACACCGAGACTTCCTCTCAGCCCCGCCCTCCCGAGCGGGGGGGGGGGTCCTCGCGGCGCCAGCGGACCCAGCCGCCTTATGTAGGACCGCGCGGCGGGCGCGTGACGTGGGCGCAGAGCCGCGGGCCCGCGTGCGCCGCCGCCGCCGCCGCCGCCGAGTGCGCACGCTCCGCGCGGACGTGACTCGGCGCCGCTGGCACTGGCGGCCTCATTGAACGACTGCACATTCCAGGGATCCGGGGTCTACGGCCAGCGCGGTCGCGTCACCGCGCAGGCTCCGCCCCCTCCGGCGACAGTGGGCCTCTAGGCCCCGCCCCCTGGCCCAAACTTGGACTAGAGGTGGCGCGGGGCGCGTCGCCGGGGTCCGCGCCGGCCGTGGGGTAGCCGGCTGGCCGGCCTGCGGGCTCCGCAGGCAGGTGTCGCGCGGGGCCGGGCCATCGGCAGAAGTCCCCGACGCCGTAGTGAGGCGGGACTGACGGCGCGGTCCAGGCCGGGGTAGCCCCTGGTGGGTGCAAACCCGCCTGGAGCGAAGGCGGGGTGCGGCCGCAGAGCCTGCTCGGCCCGCTGCGCTCTGCCACGGTTGGCAGCCGCAGACTGTGCCCAGACTGAAGTGAGCACTCGAGTTTCACACTTTTATCGGGAGGAGGAGCTGGTGTGTGTTATGGTAAATCACTTTTGGCTGGTCGTTAGTCTTCCTGACTAATAGACGTGGGCTTAGTCACTCTCAGTTGGGACTTAGACACTTGAAGTCTGTAAGGGCGGCCCTTTGGAGCTTCTTTTGTTGGAAAACAGGCCCACATCGCTCCCTGAGACTGGAATGGGCTGGTTAAGTGTGGGAAGAACAGGGTACTAATTATATTATCTTTCCTACAACTGGATTGGTAGGTGGAGAGAGAAAAAAATCCTGCTGACGTTTCTCTCTAGTTGTTGCTATTGAAAATGCCAGGTTGCTTCAAAGGATTAGCCACAAGGAAGAGGAAAAACACCCTTAGCGAAACAGTGGAGGGAGCTGCCTAAAGCACATGAAGAAACCTGTTCGAAAGTGGCACAGAAAACGTAATGCCAGACCTAAATGTTTTTACAGGCTAGCCCTGAATGTCTTCTCTTGGGGATTTCCAGAGAAGGTGTGCTTGCCATAAAGGTCTCCCCATCTGTTCCCGGATCTTGCTTGCAATTGCAACCCTGCCTCACTCTCTTCTAGCTGGGCGAATTGGGCCTGCCCAGATCCTTCCCTGGAGCAGCTGGTGCCAGTGGGCTTGGTCACTCCTGGTACCTGCTGTCTGGAACCTCTTTCAAGACCTGCTCCGCTGGTCACTCTCCATGGAGACCCTGTGCCACTCCTTGTAGCAGGTGACTTTTCTCCCCGGGCCACTGCCCAAAGTGGACGGGGTCCCGTCTGTGTGCTGCAGAGAGACTAGCCATCTGAACACCCCCAAGAGATGGCCCCCACTAGGCAGTGACTGGAACATTAAAAACAACAACAACAACAACCCTGTGTTAGAGCCATGGCCTAATTATACTCATTTACCTACAAACTGGTACTGTAATACCCTGAAGGAAAGCCTGCCATTTCATCCCAAAATAGAAATAGTGAGCTGCAAATTCTGCCTTGAGAGGGACTAAGTAAGGATTTTTGTAGAACGGAGCTTTTCTTCTCCAAATGAAGGACATTTCCTTTTTATTTTACACTAGGAGTTTAATGTCGAAACCGAGTTGTTGTAACTTCCCTAATGAAATGCCTGCTGGAGAATGGAAAGGCTATTTTAGTTCTGGTCTCTCTTGCCATAAAAGGCTCCGGGATCAAGGGGGTTAAGGCTGGCCCTGGATCCGGGGCAGCAATTCCTTATATTGTATCAAAAGTCTTTCATGCTGCCTGGCCTTTCATGTAGCTCCGAAGCAGCTTTATCGATCTATGCTAAGTAAACATAGCTTTGTTTTCGTCTTCCACCCTCCGCCCTCCCTCCCGGCACAGACTGGAGTTGGATCCCTTCCAAAGCGGCTGCTGCAGCAGCTACAGCCGCCTCCTCCACACACAGAAGCAGGGTTTCTAGGGTGAGGCAATGCGTCTGCAATTCGCAGAGACAAGGCAGGAATTGTAATTGTAGTTCATCATGTGATGACTTATGAAAGAGGAAGTTGGTATGTTTTAGTCACGTAGACTCTGCCCTCTTGCTTAAGGCTGCAGGTCCTTTCAGAAGAGCATTATGGTAATCTTTGCCATTCAGAGTCAAGGTTACCAGGCTGGCTGCAGGGTGCTCCTACACATTCATATGTGGACAGGCAGGTGGATGGCGCATGAAGGGTTGGTGGGACAGTGGGTTGAGGCTGGCTTTTAACCAGAACGCTGAAATGCTGCAATTTGTCTTAAGAACTAAAGGAAATGTTCTATGGGGAACACTTCTGCCGAGATTAGATGAAGCAACAGTCCTTTCCAGCTCTAATTTCTAAGATTTCTTTTTTAAATAAAAATCACAGTTAAGGAGCAAAAGGAAACTGTTCTGTATGATACCATCGAAAGGCAGGAATAAGGGAAGTGATCGGATGTTAAGCCAAAGGGAGCAGTTCTAAGAAATAGCTCAATGGGTGGAAGAAATCTGCCCTCCCCACACTGCGATTTACATGGGTTTCCACCCCGTGAGCATTAAACATCTAAAATCTGAATCTGGTCCCCGGAGCTTACTCCAGTGGAGATGCTCTTGTTAACATACCACAGCCCTGTACTGACAGTCCACAGGGCAGTGTAAAAAAAAAACAAAAAAAAGTTGTTCCTTCCAGAAGACCCTGAGGGAACTCTGCCCTGAGGACACACAGCCGGGGGAGGGTTGCAACGTGTGTGCTGTCCACGAGGTGGTATTCCTAGAGACTGCTGAGTTCATGCACTTCACCCTATATTCACATGTGGAATCACAGCCTTCATTCTTTAGAGTGCAGTTTCTATTAATAGCATGATGTTGCAACCATACTAGAGCTTCTTAAACTCTGACCCTGGCATATTTGGAGGAGGAAAAAAAAAAAGGCAGCGGCGTGTCATTTGGATTTCTGTGGATAACAACCTCAGCTCCTTGTACTTGGGCAAAACTGCCATGAGATTGGAAGAGTGCATGTGCTACTCAGGGCTTTCCTACTTAAAAAAAAAATTATAAATATGTGCTTGAACAGATCTGTTTATATGAATACGTCTATACATACTATGGAGAGTCATGACACAAATGAACCTTCTGTAGTAGATGGGAGAGCCTTTCTTCTAAGTGATAGCATTTTATGAGACAGTTCTACTGTTTTCAAATTGCAAATACACTTTTTTAGAAATACTTTCCCTCTGTTTGACCTCTCCATGTAGCCTGCCTCCCCTGTGCACAGAATGCATTCGGATATTAAAGAGACTTTTGCATGTGGAGGAGATAAACTCTCTGTGGAGGGTCTAAGAATCAGGCCAAATAAAATCACAGGAGCTCTTAATCACCCACATATTATACACAGAAGCTGTTAGTCACCAGCCTATGTGTAACCATATGTATAGGTCCCCATTTAGAGTAAAAATTGGGGTCTTGATGTAGGCTAACTACTTACTGTGTCAGAATTTAAAGAGCTAAGTGAGAAATACAAAGGAGAGATTGAGGTCACACACTCGCTCAGTCTGCAAGGAAATTTGTAGGAGAACTGGAAGGGATTCAACAGCCATTTGCTGCCAGAACCCTCCTATTGACTTTTTGGAAAGAGCATGATGAAATGTACTTTTCTGGAAAAAGGTCTGAATGCGGGTTTAATGGATATTTAAGACACCAAAATCCTTTAAAAGATATCACTAGGAAGATGCTGACAAAAGGGGTGAACTAACTTCAAGGATAATGTTTGAAAATATCAAGATGGTAAATTTTCTTTCATTAGCTTACCTACTTAAAATGTGACTTTTCCTGCATACACATTCAGTAGTAAAGGGACTGAAAAAATGGAAGATGTTACAATTCTAAAAGGTTAAGGATAATATGATTGCCTTGTGTTTATTATACCTTTCATATGGACATTCAAAAAAGATAGTTCAACCATAAATCGTATTATCTTGTCATCCTTTTTCAGAAATGGAAACCTAAAGTATTGGAAGATTAAGTAATTTGCCTACAGTAGCATTAAAGGTGAGTGTCAGAACTGAAATCCAGTCCTGTTGTCTAATGATATAGTCTAGAAGATTCTACTTGCATTTTGAGTTTTTAAAAAAATCACGTAAGCACAGTGTAGAAACCTAGCAGGAGAGTGTTAACATTTGTGAGTGTTAACAAAAAGAATGTTAAGATGTGCCAATCTCTATCTATATTTATAGGAAAAAAAGCAATTCTAGGATAGTTCACAGGACATGCAATGTAAAGAACAGCCAACAATCACAACAGATAGAGGGAGATGGTAGAGATGAGAGACAGTTGCCACCACGCCGTGCCTGGTATGGGACTCCTTAAATGGCAAGCTATTTTGTGCTGGTCTTTATGAACCTTAGATCAAAATCGATGTTGGGGGTAGGATAAAAGACTTCCATTCTGGGATTCAGTTGGGTGAGGATATGGTTTGGGCAGTCACCAAACTGGAATACCGCACCTCCAGCTCCTTATGATGTGCTTCCTTAAGAACAAAAGGGAAACATCTCATGAAATCATTTTATTCCTGTTACAGGATTCCAGTCCTGGCTACTTTGCACTCAGACAAATAAACACAAGGGGCTAGGGGGCCCTGAAAAGAAAAAAAATAATGTGAAGTCAGATATTCCATAGCATTTCATGATTATAAAGGGCCTGTAGGAAGCAAAATGATCATAACTTATTCCAAATAAGCCTTCATTGTCATTGTATTTCTTATGAAAAAGAAGTGAGCCAATATGAGCTAGACTGACTTTCTCTTGACAAGCTGAAAATATATTTTGCAAAAGAATGCCAGTCAGCGGGAAAATCTGGCCTTTATCAATGGGGTTTCAATAATCTGTTCTGGTGGCTTACTTGCTCTAGTCTAATGTGTTTAGAAACAAAAAACAAACAAAAAAAGAAGAAGAAGAAGTAGAAGAAGAAGGAGTTCCAGTCCAAGATGGCGATGTAGGAAGACCCCGAACTTACCCCCTCCACAGAACACGCTAAATTATACCTACTTATAGAACAGTTCTTCCCGAAGAAGCACTAAGGGCCAACCCAACAGCTTCTCCACAACAAAGGATAGAATAGGGGGGACAAAAAAGTAGTATTGTCATTTAAAACAATTATTTTATGTGTATAGGTGATATTCTAATAATACCCAAAGATCTAAATGTTTAATAGTAAAATTATTTCTCCATTTTTGTGTGTGTGGTCAGTTTTATGTACAGAGGAGACACAGAGGGCTCCCTGTGGAAGGAAAAATGGAAGAAAAATTTAAAAGACTCATCGTGGGCTGTTACTTATTCATTGGAGCGAGTGTGCATACGCATTAGCACATCCGCTCTTGTGCCCACGTGGCAATGCCTCTTTGCCAAGGGGAGTGCAAAACCACCAAGACAATTCAGATTCACACTCAGAACTGAGTTGACACGGGAAGAAGAAAACCAAGTACAGCTGTCTGTGAACAGACAGCCTGAGTTTATGCCCTAACAAAAGACCACTGGTAGAAATAGAGAAAAAGATTTCCTAATGTGACTGCCTAAATATAGTGTGTTTACTAAAAAGCTGGTCACAGACAGCAAAAATGCAAGTAGGATGAACTTTGATGGACTTGTTGGCCCGCCTTGTCAGCCCTTCCAGCAAATTCCTAAGCGAGGAAACCGGTCTGAAACTTGCCTGGGAACTACACACATGCGAACTTCCTAGGGGCTATCTCTTAGCATTTCAGAGATTGCTAGATTTTGAACATTTTTCAGATTGCTTTTATCCCACTACCTACCAATCTACCTATATTTGCATTAACAGATCAATTCGTTCTTCTTTACCATGACTAAGACGTCCTGTCCGCTCCCTTTATCAATTTATTGGGGCACCAAGGCAATGAAGACTTTGCCTCAAAGAAAACATGCAGGTAAACAACAGCTAGAATCCACGTTTCCCAGACTGCAGTTCTTTCTTTAGCCCACTGGTGGGCTACCTCCTATTTCTGTTTTCTTCCCAGGTTCTTTTTTTACGTACATGTAAATAGTTGCACAGGAAGTGGCCGAGGAACCATAGGTTCTGTTCACATACCTGGCAGATCACCTGAGACAGGTCACTTGGACACCCTGGGCCCGGCATTTTTCTCCACTGGGAGAGGAGATGCTGAACTCGATGCCATTTCTACTCAGACCCTTTCCACGGTGCGCGATTTCATGGGAATACAGGGGAATTTGACAAACCCAAGCCTGACATTCTTCTGACACACGTGGCATCACAAAACAATGCAGAGAAATGACCAGGGAGTGTCTGCCCAATATTTTGGGGCATTGTGCCATCTAAATAAAGTTGTGAGGTTAAGTGGCTACCAGATCATCACATCATCTGAGAACATTATGTCTGCTTGGTTTGGGCTCTGATCCCAGGCTAGGAGTGCCTAAGCCACGGTCTGTACTTAGTTTAAGTTAGCCAGGGCAAAAGCATCTGTATCAGCATTAATATGCCCAATTAAAGTGTCTCCAGACTTACGGAAAATATTTCTTTTCACAAGAGACTGCCTTATTTTATTTTAAATATACTTGTATATCTTAATATATATATGGGCAAAGATTATGTATATACTTCATATAAAATGGGCAAAGATTCAATATCCTATTGACAGCTCCTTCAGATTACTCAAGAGGACCTAAGTTGAGAAAAACAAAAAACTTCCATACACGGATACATCAGCAGGATGTGGAAACTTGTCTTGAGGATTTTTTTTGTATTCTCACCCAAGATTCCTCAGCTTAATAGCTGTGCGGCTTCTCTGCTGGCTATATACTGAATTTATAAAAGATGTTAGGGGAGATAAGTTCTAGGAATCCTGATATTTTGAAATTTGTTAACCATAGTCAAATATTACATTCACAACCTTCTGTATGTGTTTCATTTATTTGAGTCTGATTATGAAAAAAACCTAATGAAGTTTCTTAAATTCTGTATATTTCAAAAACGGTGTTGGTGGGAAGCACTTATATGTGGATGTTTCATTTCAACTCTTCTTCCAAAACCAAAAAAGAGCCATATTCCTTGCTTTTCGTATAAAAATTACTCAATATATTTGAAAATGAGTGTCCCAGAATCAGACTTCTAGATTCCATGAATTCAGAGTGTGGAAAAGGAGAACCAGCCCCTTTTAGCTGTAACAGGAGACATTCTTTTAAAAGCCTGGAATGCTGAAGCCCTCTTATACTGAAAACATGTCAGGACATGCCTTTTTGGGATGCTGTCAAGTGGTTTAGGCTCAGAATTCTACATTCCATACTTTTGAAGTTGTTTTCTGTTGGCAGACGACCTCTTGATTATTTTCATGTGGTGGGTGTCCAGGCCAACCTCTCCAGTTCCCTGTAATTAACCACCCCCCCCCAAAAAAAAACCCTAAAACCTCATACCCTGTGAAGTGTCCATATTTTACCATCAAGTTATGGGTCGTGTGAGTGCTGGGCTTATCACGGTCAATCCTATGAGCCTTGTCACAGTTCGTCACAAATGTCAGTTCCAAATCGGGTACACATGACCTAGAGTGCTTTATCCTCCTATGCTCGTTCCTACTTCTTAGTAGTGTCACCATGTTAAGGAATGAAAAATTACACTTGCTGTGAAAAAGTTTTCACCTTTAAGGAGCTGTCATTTCCCTAGTAAAATCAAATAACAATTTCTATTCACCTCGGCTCCTTTTGGGTTCAAGGCTGGGAATGGGTTAGCAGACAGACAAATGAAGGAACTGGTGAATGGAGTCTCTCCTGACTCAGAAAGGTGCAACTGCCCCCTCGTGCAGGAGATATCAGTTAGGTGCAAACCAGTTCTCCCACTCCATAGAGCCCCTGTTTTCTAGGAAGTCGTGATTCATGGGTTGGAGAATGACACTATAGTCCAGTACACTGTACAGCATGAACCTAATTAAATTAAAAGTAAATACTCCCCCCTCCTTGCCTCTGAACCATCAGGAATTCATTTCACAGGTGCTTCTATCTGTGGCTTCCGAACAAAGGTAGCCCACTTAAATCCCCATCAACATTTGCCTTGTTATAGAAGACACATTAGTAGATGTTTTGATATTGCTCGAACTCCAGCAGGATTCTCAACATGCCCCCAAACGGAGAGGCATAATCTTGAGTGATGGTTAAAAAAAAAAGTCTCATTTCATTTCACTTTGTGGGAATTAGTTCTTAATTGTCTGTTTTATTGGGAAATTTCCCAGAGATTTATACACTATGAGAAACTAGTCTGGAAGAAGCCAAACAGGACAGACATAACAGTCAGAGGTCTTTTAAAACATTTCATCTTGCAGACCAAGAATACAACTTGGAAATCATTTTATGCTTTTATTAAGGTATATAAATTATGATATTTTAGGTGACGCCAATAAAGCCAGCCTAGGGAAGAAAATCAGTTTCTTTCTTCAAGCTTTCCAGAGGTAGTATAAGTTAAATAATTCTATGGTAGAGTTTCAACACCTCCAATTGAGCACTGTTGTTTACGAAGTAAGAACAGTAATCCTCACGTAAAAAGGTGGTATTGCTACCCGAGACAGCAGATGGTGTTATTAAATACACAGGCAAAGTCTAAGGTCATAAGGAACTAACAATTAACTAGAAATACGATCTGTCACACTCGTTTAATGGATAACCTACCAGATATATGCCACCCGTATTATCCTGAGTGTTGGGAGGTACATCGTCAGGCTTCCGAGCAGTTACACAATCAGTTTGGAAATATTGTGATTATATTCTCCTTTAAGCATTTAGTGAAACCAACAAGCTAGAAAGAAAGTGAAAATTAGTGTGATTTCCTCATATTCTTGCTTTTGGTTGCCTACTTTTAAAAATACTTTACCGTTTCAGATTGCACAATTTCACAGCTATCCCTGAATATAATTGGTCTACCCAAACTAATACTTGTCAAGATTTTGGATTTTGTACTGCTAATTTGAGTTGTTCCAAGACCTCTTTACATTATCATAGGTATTATTTTTGCCCCTGCAGATTTCATAGTGGGAAGGTGATGAGAAAAGATTTAGCCGTACATGGTGGCAGTGCATGGGGGGGGGGGGGCAGGCTGAAACCAGGAGGGTGGGGGTGCCTGGGTGGCTCAGTCGTTAAGCATCTGCCTTCGGCTCAGGTCATGATCCCAGAGTCCTGGGATGGAGCCCCGCATCGGGCTCCCTGCTCAGTGGGGAGTCTGCTTCTCCCTCTCCTGCTCCCCCCTGCTTGTGTTCCCTCTCTTGCTGTGTCTCTCTCTGTCAAATAAATAAATAAAATCTTTAAAAAAAAAAAAGAAAGAAAGAAACCAGGAGGGTGGAGGAGGGGCATTGAGTTAGGAGTGGGGGGTGGGGAGCAGGGGGCAAAGTGTAGTCAAACACTTACCAGTGAGTAATGAGGGCATGATTAAAATCTGGAAGTGGACTCAGTTTTGATTATAAATCAAATACAAATATATCAGTAAAGTAAGATCTTTACACAGACAGCCCAATTCCTTATGAGGGTTTTCCAAGGAGAATTTGCCACGGAGAATGTGTGAACAGTTTCCTTTTCACTTAGGCTTTTGAGGATGAAGAACTGAATTCTAAATTCACGCAAAGGAAAAATGACCAACAGGGCAACAACCAAGTCTGAATCACAAAGAGCAAACAATTTGCTTAGAATTTGGAAGGGTGAGCCTTGGCCCATAAGCAAGAACTCCAAAGTGTGTCAAAGAGTTGTGACTCCGACCATTGTGTCGACTGATCTGAAAACCACCATCTGGAAAAGCTGAAACATCCCCAGTGCCCCAGGTGAATAGAAGATGAACAATGGAAAACAAGGTTCGGAGGCCACTGGTTCCTCAGAGTAAGTGGGTGGATCCCAGTCTGTGGACAAAAACCCGTTCTTAAATTTCCCTGCTGCTGGATTTGGTGAGGAAGTCTGAATCACAGAAAATGCATGCTAATAAGATTTTTTTTTCTGATGCAGTTTCACATATTTAAATGTGTATATTTACATTTCTCCACATTTAAACTGAGTCAGAAAAGCACAGCGTCTGAAGGCACAGACTCCCAGTCTGAGACCTTCATCTACAAGCTCAGGGAGCTCGATTCTCCACGTGGCCAGGACTCCTGCTGAAACTTCCAACAGCCCTCAGAAAAGCCAACGAGGTACCCTTGGGCTGAATGAATGAGAACCTTCTGGAGAGCGGAAGACTGGTGGAGGTCCAGCTGGAAAAACATATGGCAGCAGAGGCGGAAAGAGGGCTTCATGACCGAGAGCTTTTATAAAAAATGTCTGGAGGCTCAAGGCAACCGTTACAACCCAAGATCTTACTAAGCATGATGGATATTCTTACTTCTAGGATTGCCTCCAATTTACCTGGATCACAGCCAGCACTGCATCCTCAGGCGCCCCTCGGGATGGTGCCCAATGAAGAACAGCATTGCACCACATCCTACCCCCGAGGCCAGGACCCCATGCCTGCTCCCCCCGCCCCCACCCTGATAGAGCACTCAAGATGGCAGCTCACTGTGTCGTCCTGAAAGAAAACAAAGTTTGCAAATCACTCCAGTCTGTTTGTTTTATAACAGGTCAGGAGGGAAAATGACCATGGTCAATTCTCTTCTTACCCCCGTGTGAACTCAGAGCATTTTCGAGCTGCTCAGTGAGCAAAGCCAGGCAGTGTGAGTTTCTGACGAGGACACCATGCCAAGATGGCCTCTCCAGATATAGGCACAGCCTTGAGGTTTTATGTCAGTCTCTCCCTGCCCAACATCATTTCCAAAATAATGGAAAGGAAGATTTGATTTTTCCATGTGAATTCTCCGTAATAATCTTCTCTTATCGCTAATAACCATTTATGTCTGTTACTGAGCTTTAAGAACATTCTACACGGAATGCTGTATCCCTTAGAAAAGACATAAATTAGGAGTTGATTATTCAGAATTATATATAAAAAAATACACTTTATAAAGTCCATAATTTACTGCAGGGTTGTAAAAAAAAAAAAATAGTAAGTTCCCCTAGAACACTGAAGTAGTATTAGGTTTTTAAAAATGAAACCAACATATACTTTTTAAAGATATGCACAGACTGTATTGGGGAGGTAGACATGTGTACCTCTTTTTATCAGTAATGTAGTTACAGCTGACACTATTACTTTTCTTCAACAGATAATACCGTCTCCCTTCCTGTGTCCCTGATGGTTTTTCCACCACCATTCTCCTTAAGCGAGGCAGTTGTAGAAGTGGCAATTATTGGAGTCACAAAACTCGGGGCCTGACTTTATTACCCAATCATTATGACAATTATCCTTCTAGTTTTCCCTTTGTCCATATATACACATTTCCAAGGCATGTTTTTTCACTACTGGAAAGAGAAAGGCCAATGGATCAGTTACACACACTCTATACTGATAAAGCAGTGTCATTAACTTTTGATAAAAGAAGAAGCAAATTATAGCCCTTTTTGCTTAGATTGTATTTTCCCTCTTAGGAACCTGAAGCAAAAAGTGTGTGTGTGTGTGTGTGTGTGTGTGTGTACATATATATTACTATATTGTTACATAATTATTATATACTACTAAAATATTTTTAATAATGTCAGGTTCACAGTGAGCTTTCCATTCATCTGGCCAAGGGGGTTGGGGACTGTGTACCTAAGACTACTTGGGCCTAATGGAGAAAGGGCTTTGAAGCCCCAGAATTTTCTAGATGTTCAGAGAGAGGAAACAAAGTCACTTCTCAAGTAAAGCTTTTCTCTTTGTAGGGCACCAGAAATGCAGACATAGATATGGGCTGGGGTAACTAAATGCGTGTTCTTGTGAATGG
The DNA here is from genome assembly GCF_964656455.1 of Halichoerus grypus. Lineage (NCBI taxonomy): Eukaryota > Metazoa > Chordata > Mammalia > Carnivora > Phocidae > Halichoerus > Halichoerus grypus. Next base: position 71,603,263 of record NC_135718.1, read on the forward strand.
AGGCCCGTTCCCCCTTGGCTGCCTGATGCTATGGCTCATGGTACGAGGAGCGCCAAATCCCTGTCTGTAGACACTCTGGGGTTGAAGTCCTGGGGGCATAACTCATGCTCTGCGACAGGCACCACTTCTGCCTCTGTAGCCCCAGTACCGTGTAAACACAGGCAAACCCCTTTTCTGTGCTTCATTTCCTCTCTAAGTTGACATACAGTTGACCCTTGAACAATGCAGGGGTGAGGGGCGCCGACCCCCACTCCCAGTCGAAAATCCACACGTAACTTTTGATTCCCCCAAAACTTAACTACTAATAGCCTACTATTGACCGGAAGTCTTACTAATAACACGCACAGTCGACTAAGCTGTATTTTGTATGTTATGTGTATTATATGCTGTATCCTTACAATAAAGTAAACTAGAGAAAAGGGGCACCTGGGTGGCTCAGTTGGTTGAGTGTCCAACTCTTGGTTTCGGCTCGGGTCGTAATCTCAGGGTCATGGGATAGAGCCCCACATCGGGCTCCGTGCTTAGCAGGGAGTCTGCTTGGGATTCTCTCCCTCCGCCCCTCCTCTGCGCACTCTCTCTTTCTCAAATAAATAAAAAATCTTAAAAAAAAAAAAACTAGAGAAAAGAAAACGTTATTAAATAAATCATAAGAGAAAATACATTTACGGTACTGTCTTTTATTTCTGGTGTAATAATCCGCATGTAAGTGGACGCTCGCAGTTCAAACCCACATTGTTCAAGGCTCAACCGTAAATGTGTGTACTAATATGTCCAGAGACCACTCAGTATGGGTAAGTATCACCCAGTGGTTAAGAGTGCAGGGCCTGGAGGCAATGAGCCAGGGTTTTATTCCAGTTCTTCCACTTTTACGAGCTGTGTGAGCCTAGGCAAGTGACTTAAACTTGCTGTGCCTCCATTTCCTTATCTGTGAAATGGGTATAAAAGCAGCACTTGCTGCAGAGGTTGATAGAAGGGTGAAACGACATACCACGTGCCTTGAGTGGTGTAAGGCACATGACAAGCCCTTGATTCACCCTGGCTTTCGTTATGTTAAGTATTTCCGGACAAGGCTGAAGCAGACATTTTTTTCTAAAACCAACCAGTCTTCTACCTCCCGTGGCCAGACTTGAGGATCTTACTTTAGGAACAAGCCCTGCTACTTCGCATCCCTCCACACCCACCACTCCAGGAAGTAGTTATCACCAAAGCTGCCAATGACCTCATTGTGACCATCTCCAAGAGACTCTTATCTCTAATCCTTCCTGAGTCATCCGCCACTTCTGTGATCACTCCTTCCATTCTTTTTCTCACTTTGGCTCTTAAAGTAACATCCTGTGCCTACTGAACTTAAGGCAAGAACTTCAGAAGTTCTTAAGGTGTGTGTTCTACCGCCCCTTGCTTTACTCCAGGCTATAAAGTCCTCAGTGCTTGGCATGTAGTAGATACTCAGTAAATGTCTGGGGCCCTGCCTTGAACTGCGATGTTGAAGAACTTCCTCAATCTCTGTCCCCTTGTGTTGTTTTCTTGATATTTGGGTCCTTGCTGCTCTCCCTGGAATCTCTGCTAAATGAAGGAAATCCTGGAAGGCTGTCTGACTTCTCATCCATCTTTTTCTTCACTTAAGACCTGAAATTCTTTATAGTTAAACTTCCTCTGCTTCAGGTTTCCAGTTTTTGGTGGGGGGGTATATTGTTACTCCTTTTTCCAGGAAATGTAGGAATTAAACCCCTGAAACATCAAAATCACACACAATTATTCTGAAAACAACTCCTTTGGGGATGTACAAGATGCATTCTAGCAAAGGAATCATATTCTCCCAGAGGCAGAACCCAAGAATATGCATTTTAAAAATCAAAGTCCTGGGGCGCCCGGCTGGCTCAGGCTGTAGAGCGTGCGACTCTTGATCTTAGGGTTGTGGGTTCAAGCCCCACGTTGGGTGTAGAGATTATATAAAAATAAAATCTTTAAAAAAGTAAAATAAGAAATAAAAATAAAAACAAAATTCCTTTCTTATACACAGTAAAGTACGATAACCATTGGTTCAATCTCACCCTGAATCCCTTTTGCCACACATCTCAATTCAGGGCCACTTCAACTGAACAAAGGTTATATACCTGTGAGGATCAAAGCTACTTAATATATTAGCTTATAATATTTTTTAAGAAAGGCAGATTTCCCCTTACATGCACACACCTGCACATGTGTGCATGCTCACACACACACACACACACACACACTGAAGTCAACTGTACATGGGTTTTTAAAAATCACCCATTATTTTGGATTATTCACACCGTTAGGCATAGCAGGGCCAATGATACTTTTAGGGAAAAGTTTTAATTTTTAAAACGTTTGAAAATGTTTTAATTTTTAGAAGATTTTGTTTATTTATTTGAGAGAGAGAAAGAGAGAGAGAGCAAGCATGAGCGGGGGTGGGGGGGTAGGAGCAGAGGGAGAGGGAGAAGCAAACTCCCCCGCTGAGCAGGAAGCTTGACGTGGGGCTCGATCCCAGGACCCCAGGTCATGACCTGAGCCAAATGCAGACGCTCAACTGACTGAGCCACCCAGGCACCCAAAAATGTTTTAATTTTAATTTCTTTTAAAATCAGAAGGGAGAAAATAGTATAACAATAGTGAATATATATTAATGAATTCAGTCTCGATTATATTTGGCTTTATACCACTGCAGTGGTAGGACGTAGTTTTTAATGGAGGAAGGGGCCCACAAAGGCAAAAATGCCCACAGCATTTCTGGGAACCACAAAAGTTATAATGCAGCCCTGATAATGACCACTGACCTTTTTTAGGTTCCTGTGTTCATATGAAGAATTCCTGGAATACTTTCATATTTTTAATTTATACATTGCCTTAGACTTAGTCTTTGGTATTCTAGTTTCTTTCTATTTATCTTGATCCCCCAGAGACCTCATCTCTTGCATTACCTTTGTTCACTGTCTCTATACTAATGAATTCCAAATCTCGCTCCCCCTCTATCCTTGTGTCAGATTCTAACTTTGAACTTCTCACTGCCCATTGGGTATTTTCCACTTGCGTATCTCATCACTGGCTCAAAACCAACAGACACATCCCTGAGCTCACCTTCCCCTGCTCTTCGGCTCTCACTCTCTGCTCTCCCGTCTGTCTATTAGAATTACTACTAATTTTGCAGTCATTATGAGGCTACCTTCAGCTCAGGTCCTCTCTCCCTCCCTTATCTGGCTGGGCCTTAGGTCCCATGCTCGCCACTGTCCCTATCTGAGTCTCGCTACCCATTCCTCAGCCCTGCTTTCCTTGCCTCTCATCATTCCCACTTGCATTCCAACGTGCATTCCCACTTCCTCCTACAACACAATTCCTAACCATCCTTGAACTGACCTTAGCACTCTTTGCATCATTTTTTTCCCCTCTGCTCCATAATTCCACTACTTCAACCCAAACTCCTTATCAGTTTTTAAGGCCCTGCCTAGGTGGATCCCTATGTTCTGACCAACATGTCTCTCTGCTCATGGCTCATGAACACCCGCCAAAGATGACAGTTAAAGACTCCCCTCACTCTCTCATGTTTGCTGTCTTTGTCTTTTGTTTAGCTCTAGATTCACTCATTCACTCATTTATTTGGTAGTCTGGGGGGACTTCTCCGTCCTGGGCATGGTCACCTTAAATGTCCCCTTCCTACCTATTCCAACCCTATATAGCTTTCAAAGCTCAGGTCAGGTCTCCATGTGTGTAGCCCCGGATTTACCCATGATCACTGATCTCTTTCCTCTGTACCCTCAGGGTAGCGGTGTAGTGTCCCAGAATTTAGCCCTCAGTGATGCTTGTGGTGTGGGATTTCTTGACAGTGTCATGGATGCTATTTGCCTGAGTCTTGTGAAAGCAATAATCTTTATAGACAATCTACCTTTTCTATCACCCAACTGCACCTGATATCAAGCCCAGGGCTGGGCTAGTGGTGCCAACCCACTGATTATTATCAATAATCCCTGTATTTCAAGTGTTTTCTATACTATGATCCAGGCAGTATATATGCTAGACACTTTATATACACTGATCCCTATGAGGTTGATATTATCATCCCTCTTTTACAGGTTGGAGAAACTGAGGCTCAGAGACATTAAGTGACTTGGTGAAGTTTACATAGTTGTGAAGTAGCTAAATTAGAATTTAAGGCCTGACATGATCCAAAAACTGTGCTCTCACTCTCTTTGTTAAATTACCTCTGCTTTCGGTTGATCTGTAAATATTCAAATCTACTCATTTTCTTCCCAGTGATAATTATGTTTGTTTTCTATCTCCGTTTATATATGTAAATTCTTTTTTTTTTTTTTTTTAAGTAATCTCCAGGCCCGACGTGGGGCTTGAACTTATAAACCCAAGATCAAGAGTTGCATGCTCTATGGACTGAGCCAGCCAGGCGCCCCTCTCCCTTTGTATTTTTAATAGCCTGCTATTCTATCTTTTCGGGGCTCTCCATTTATATCAGACACACTAAATCCTTCTAGAATCTTATCATAAATGTCCACCACATATTGGTTATTTGTGTGATATTTATATAAAATAACTGTAAGCATCAAGCTCACATGTGGACCCACCCAGCCAGTACCTTTGGCTCATGCAATGTAGTATATTTTGTCAATTAAACAAATCTCAAGATTTAAAAAAAAAATCAATAAACATACAATGGAAAGAGAAGTTGGGAACATAGAAATAGTATCTCAAAATGAATACATTATATATAAAAGTTCACAACCAGGAATTCTACAATTGGGTTTGTGGTAATGTTAAGTCATTAATCCTGTGTTCCTCTGTTGTTTCTCCATGTACCCTAACCTGGTGGAGTTCCTGTCAATTCTTTTTTTTAAAGATTTTATTTATTTATTTGACAGAGAGAGAAACACAGCGAGAGAGGGAACACAAGCAGGGGCAGAGGGAGAGGGAGAAGCAGGCTTCCTGCAGAGCAGGGAGCCCGATGCGGGGCTCGATCCCAGGACCCCGGGATCATGACCCGAGCCGAGGCAGACGCTTAACGACTGAGCCACCCAGGCTCCCCATTCCTGTCAATTCTTAACGCCAGATTATGGAGTTTATCTAGACCATTCAAAGCCTTCCATAATATTAAGAAAACAAAATAATAAATTAAAATTAACTTGCTTTATTATAAGATAGTACTTTTAAGAACTTTTTGGGGGGCTGAAAACCCCTGGAGATATTTGTGGTGAAAGCATCATAGCAAAACAAAATCTGTGGTAGAGCATGCCATCTCATTACTGGGAGGTGATAAGTACTTGCTTACTAGCCCTTCAGTGCAATGCCTTTCGCTTCCTGTGACAGAAACTGTCACCTATCTCCCACTGTCCATCCTCTTCTCTCTCTCGGTAACATCATCCTTATTATAAAGAGTGATTGCTTTCTTCTTCTTCTTTTTTACTAAGATTTTATTTATCTATTTCAGAGAGAGAGAGAGAGAGCACGAGCAGGGAGGAGGGGAAGAGGGAGAGGTTGAAGCAGACTCTCTGCTGAGTTGGGAGCCCGACTCCGGGATCATGACCTGAGCTGAAGGCAGACGCTTAACCAACTGAGCTGCCCAGGCGCCCCAGTTCTTCTTTTTTTTACACCTGAATCATTATTTGCTCTCTGTTCAAAAATAACTCAGCCAAATAGATTTTCCTACTAAAGCTATGATGTCAAAACAGAAAATTTCACTCTAACCTTTTGTTTTATTTTGCTTATTTTGTTTTTATCTATATCTGTTTGCCACCTTTATTCCTGAAAGAATAATTTGGGAATTATGCAATACTCTAAAATAGGGATTAACAGGAAATGTTCCTGGACAACTTTGGTTTGTAAGAGAAACAAAGAATTTATTGCTGACTTGGTTACTAGCGGCAGGGTAATCAGAAATTCTATGAAGGAAGCTGGAAGCTGACCTCTTTTAAAGTCACTTTAAAAAGCTGAGGTTGATTTTGTAGTTCTTGGTCAGAATCTCGCAACCATTTACTTTTTTGTGTGTGTGTAACGTAGTGGACATCTGCTGCTTTTTCCTGCTCAACTTCCATTTCTTCCTGTGATACTGGGATCCTAGTTTTCTTTAGGAAACTACCCCTCCCTGACTCCCAGTCCTGGTAGTTCTTAACACCAGATTATGGAGTTAATCTAGACCATTCAAAGCCTTCCATAATATTAAGGTGAGCAGTCCAGAGGGCTGGCTATTTTGGCTTTTGCCAGTTGGATGATTATTTGCCAACCTTCCAACGGATGCCAGTGGGAACAGCGCTGCAGGCCAAACGGGACTCTTTACAACTGTGTGTTCCTTAGGGGGAAACACTCCCAATACAAATGATTGAAATGGAAACCGGATGTGCAGGTTTCCCGAATAAAAGCGCACACAGATAGGCCATTCCGGCTCAATCACGAGGAGCACAACAGGATCTGTCGGGATGGTCGCTGCAACCTCTATCGCAGAGAACGAGCGGCGAGTAGCCCAAATGAATGAGGGTGCCGAATGGCATCTAATTTGCAGCGGGAGCTCAGCACCTTTCCTCTCTTTGCTGCTTCCCCGGAACAAGGAGAAAAAGACATTAGGATGAAGGATAATGTGCTATCGACACATAAAGATGAAAGAGAGAAGGACACATGAAATGTCACTCATTTGAAGGTCTACTTTAGCCTGTTCTGTCCTTTTACCCCCCAAAACACATTGCACATTATTTTACCCGTCTGTGGCCCACTCTGGAGCCCAGGGCACCCGGGTGCTCCTGGTTTATCCTTGAGCCCAGCCACGTGAAGCTGCGGCCCACCATCCGAAGGGGGGTAACTGGTGTATTTTACTGTCTCTGCTGGGAAGAGGGCATAGATGTGTCAGATCCCTGTGTGATGGGTGGAATTGCGTCCCTCAAAGAGATTCACTGAAATCCTAATCCCTGGGAGGTGACCCTGGGGGTCGCTCAGTCCAGGGTCACTGTGAATGTGACCTTATTTGGACATAGGGTCTCTGGAGATGTAATCAAGTGAAGACGGGACAGTTAGCAGGGGTTAGCGGGGGCCTAATCCAACCTGACTGTCGTCCTGACCAGAAGAGGAGAAGAGACCCCAGAGAGGACATCGTGTGACACCAGACACGGAGATTGGAGCAATGTGTCTACGAGCCAAAGACATGCCAGAGAGTGCCAGCAATAGCTGGAGGGAAAAGCAAAGCACGGGACAGATTCTCCCCTCGAGCCTTCAGAGACAGCATGGCCCTGCTGACACTTTGATCATGAACTTCTAGCCTCCGGAAACGTGGGAATAAAATTCTGTTGTTTTAAGCCCCCCCAGGTTGTGCTCGTTTGTTATAGCAGCCCTAGGACACGAATACACCCTGCTGAAGATCAGTACAGGCACGCTACTGTGAAACCCACTGCACAGAGGAGACGGTCACCCAACAGCTGTCCCGCGTGGTCATAAGGAACGATGCCACCTTCCACGAGGAGGTGCAGCTGTCCCAGGATTCAAGATGCTCCTCTAGATGCAGCTGTGCAGATGTGCCACCGGACCGGGGACACGCTGAGGGCAGGACGCGTGCCTTGTTCTCCTCTGCATCCCTCCTTCTGTGCCTGAAAACCAGAGGTGCCCAATAACTGTGGAAAGTATGAATGAGTTCATGGGACAGTGTTTTCCGGATGAGCGATTAACATTACTTTCTGACATCACGGAAGTGTTTACGATCCTCTTCTGTGAAAATGTAAGTGGCCAAGACATCATATCAGATGCCTTCATTGGCGAAACCCACTCTTAGACCTGGAAAGACACAGCCTTGGGCTTCTTTGAGATCTGATTTGGTCCCCGGCGCTCTAGGCGGCAGATGTAACCGGTAACACCTTTAAAAAAAAAAAATCTGAAAATCCCACTGATATTGTGATTCTGCTGCTCAGATGTGGCCTCGGTTTCTTGACTTTTTTTTTTTTTTTAAGATTTTATTTATATATTTGAGAGAGAGAGAGAGAGAAAGAGCGTGCCAGCAGGGGGAGGAGCAGAGGGAGGGAATTCCAAGCAGACTCCCCGCTGAGCATGGAGCCCTACACGGGGCTCGATCTCAGGACCCTGAGATCATGACCTGAGCCGAAATCAAGAGCCAGATGCTTGACTGAGTGAGCCACCCAGGCGCCCCTGTTTTCTTAACTTTTAGGGCAAGGTGTGTTACTCTCCATTTAAAAATCAGCCCACCCAAAATGATAGCCTTCTGTTTTGTGCATGAATTCATCTTAAATGTCTTTTGAGGCTCTAAGTGAAAGGTACTATCACCAGCAACAACCAATAAATGAAATAAATACCAGATATAAAATCAGCCACATGGGCTCCTGGAGGGACATGGAATGTGTGGGGGTTTCATTTGCTGAATGAGGTACGTTTTAATGTTGAATGAGAGCTTTTTTTATAAACTGTAAAAGGCTATAAAGAAGTCAGTCACTATGACTATTATTTTTCCTATACCATATCCTTGATTAAATGACTAACCCAAAGATTCAGTAACCAACCTTTTCTCTTCCCCGGACTGTGATTTCTTTACCCAAATGAGTAAGTTATGGCTAATATCCCAAGATCCCAGCTAAGTCCACTTTTTCCTTGGAATCTATGATTCTATCAGCAGGAGTGTCTATATACCTAAGTTCCTGAAATATGAGAAGACATTTGGTGACTCTGCTGACACATAATATTAAGTTGTTTGACATAAATTTTTCAGACTATGTTTTGTATAATATAGAAGACAAAAAAAGGTAAAGGGGGAGTAGAACATGAAAAAGTATCAAGCATTTAAGAAAATATATATATTATAATAACAACTAAGATTCAACTTACCTAAAGAGGAGAGGAAGAGTATATTTATGATTCACATGAGTATATGCCATGCTCATTGAAAAGTAGATTTTTAGAAAAAAAAGAGGAGCACAAGCTTCATGATGCACTTAGAAATCCTAGCTGCCTTTTAAATGTAAACAGCAAACTTAATTTTTTATTATGTAAAAGAAAAAGTTGAACTACCCCTAACTTCATTGCATAAATCAAACGTCATGTTCACAAGTGACCATTGTTGAGTTCTTTGGAATCAACAACTTTTTCTGTGGCTAACAGTGTTTCTTGATATTCCTGAAATCAGCTAAAATGCTGGAAAGAGCGTGTAGAAATATAGAGTCAAGAAGCTATTAATAGAGGATTTTGAATTCAACGGAATCAGCATTTCTTGTATATTTTATTTGCTTTTTTAAGACAATAAGCCTTTGATTTAATGTGTGTGCTAGCCTTGAAATCAACTCCCTACAGAGAAATTCCTGGTTCAATGCAGGGTCCATCAGAATGCCCTTGAACCTTAGGTCACAGGCCACCAAATGTGGACAAGGCAACACAGACCATTGATAATAGAGGAATCTCTAGAGTGAGTGCTCCCGAGACGCAGGAGAAAAACATGAAAGCAGGAGGAATTCTAAACTCTAAAGATGACAAATACTTAGACTGGTCAGGCTAAAGGAAATGAGGCAATAGGACTAAAAAAACAAAAACAAACATAAAACCCCCCCAAAACAAAAACCCAAACCTGTCATTTCTCTCCATAACTTTCTTTAGATAGTCCTTACATGTTTTAAGAAAAAGTTTTAAAAATATTTTAAGAAATATATAACAAGAGCTGTTCAACATGCTTATGTCCCTTGCCCTAGTGATTCTGCCTCTAGATATTTGTCTTAAGAAAATATCAGAAGTGTGTAGAATGATTTTGAAGATGTGTGTTTAACTGAAACATTATTTGTTTTTTGTATTTTTATATTTGTAATATAGAGGAACTGAGAGACAAGCTCAATGTACAAAAATAAGAAAAAAGTTAAAAAAATTGGGTTCAATCCATATGATGGAATGCTGTGTCGATATTTTAAAATCCTATTTTCAAAGATAGTTGTTCATAAAGGAAAATGCCCAATCTGTAGCACTCAAAAAAAGGGCAGATACACAATCATATATTCCATATAATCATAATTTTAAATATGTATATGTGTCCATGTATATATAAAGAAAAAAATTGGAAAAACACACCAACATGTTAACTATCCCTAAGTGGCAGGATTTGAGATTACAGGTGATTGTTTCTGCCTTTGTAAATATTTTAAGTAGTATTTTTTAAGTCTTTTAAGATTTTTCTACAATGAGCCTGTATTGCTTTTAATATCAGAACTATTAACTTTTAAGGTTAGGACATTCACGGACGTTCCCTTAAAATGACAGTTTCCCCCCTAAATCAGAAATGTGGACACTGTGTTTTGGGTTTAATGGAGCAAGGTGCAGAATTATGATTCAATGCTAGATTTTCACACATAAGGACCCAGTCAATGAATGGATATTTACAGAGCACATACTCATTCAATCAACCAATGCTTATGGAGCACTTGCCCTGTGCTGGCCACTGAATTCATGCCCAGGAGCCAGGGGACCTCAGGGAACAACTAGGGGTGGCTGGTGAGGGCGAGAAGCTCTTACTCTGGGTATTCGTGAATGTCACAAATCACTGAGGAATGAGACATTCCTAAAGGTTGGGCAAATTTGCCCAAGCTGACTCCCAAGGAGTTGAACCTTTGCTCACAAGTCCAAGACCCAGACCCCCCTGCTCCGCCGGGCTCACCGCTGAGCCCGGAGGCAGAGTCTGCGGGTTTCCAGCATGACGTAATGGCTGCTTCGTCACCTGCAGTCTTGTCTCGGAAGCTCTACTGGTCCTAGAGGCTTGGTTTGTAATATCCTTGCACAGCTTAGTACTTTCTTAGCATTCTGTTTAACCATTGACAACTTGATATTCTGACCAATGGTTACGGTATTTCTCCGTATATTAGGTTGACAGGTTGTTGATTTCCCAGATCAGTTCGCTCTCCTTCCCTTCCTCTCTCGCCCCACCTCTCTCCAGTTTGCAAGCTTCTATTTTCCAGTGGCTTTATCTGCATTTTGTAAGTACACTGAAATAGGAGAAAGCAGGAGCTCTGGGACCACGTGGCCATCTCTGCACAATCAGATCCTCGGGGCTTGCTATTCCTTAAAGTCACTGAGGATGGAGCCGAGGCAGCCCTTCATCCCCCAGAATGAATGCTGCCCTATGACTACCGGTGGCGGGAGCACATTGCCCAGGGTCACATATGGTCTGTTTGGCGGGAGCCCCACGCTGTAAAGGGCAGGTCTGATTGTGAACATTTTAGTCACTTTCCAGAGAGCCTCCTGGTGAACAGGGAAGCATGTAAGCAGGTAGTTTTCTGCTGCAGAAGCCACCCAGATGTGCCTTCTTCCTACATGGGCCACGGCTCTTCCCAGCCCCTGACGTTGGGGTTTCACGTGAGTCACCCAGAGAGGCTCATTAAATCGCACTCATTAAACCGCACCAGCGCGCCCCGCAATTTCGTTCTCTGTAGAGCAGGGTCCACCACCCATTCTGGGTCTTTCCAGTCAAAGTGGCTGTTTTTCTTCAACCGTTCCCTGCCCCTTGGGATAATGAGAGTCATTTACAAGGATAAACGTTTAAACCTCATTAGGAGACAGCATAGCCTAGTGGTTAATAAGCACCCTTGTTTCAAATCCTATCCCAGTGGTGCGCAAGCATTGTGTCTTTCAGGAAATGTACTGAAGTTTCCTCACAGGGGTGTGGTCAAGTGATAATTAGCGTTGCCCCTTGACCCAGTGCCTGGCTGATAGGAAGTCCGCAGTAAAGGTAGCTGTTACAGTTATTACCCGTTCCCTACACGACAGTGTCCCTAATACAGAATGTGCGCCTATGCACGTGCGAGCGCACATGTATTTGGTGCGTGGGAAGAAAGGAAGGCTGCCACTGACAAGGCTTGCTTGCAGAGTTGCCGTGGTTGGACTTTTTTTCCTTGGGAAGATAGGAATGTGACATTTCTTACATATCACATGGGGAGGTGACTTCGATGTTTCTTTCGGCTCTTCATCATTTGAAAGGGCATCTGGTGACAGTGAGCTGTTTTAGAGGTCTGTCTGTGAGCTTTGCTAAAGTTAAAAATAAGTGAGACAGTGAAATTTTGTTTGTTCTCTAAAGGAAACCTCTTTCCGCCTCCCAATAGCACTGACGGTGTAATGTGCGTTCTGACGTACCCTCTCCTTACAGTACCCTCCGCGCATTTCTTTTCCCCATTTCTTCTCCTTTTCAGAAATAGGATCTCTCGAGCAGTAAGACAGAGCTTCAACTATCCCAAAACAGGGAAACTGTGAGATGGCTCTTAAAGGATATAAGCTAATACTAATCACATAATATGTAATAATCGCACCTCTATATATATGATACATGGTACACAACCACCATAACAATCCCGGCCCTCTTTGGGAAGGAGAGCTGAGCTCTAGGCAATTGACGGCTTGTCCTTCAAAGCACCAGAAAATAACTAACTAAATAAATCAATAAAATAAAATAAAATAAAATATTTTTTAAAAGGAAGGAAGAAACAAAAGACAAGATGTTTTGGGTGGAAAACTTTCTGAAATGTAACTCAACCTCGACTGCTTTCCGAAAGAGTCTGGGAAATTTACATTTAACACCCCGTTTTCTTTTCTTGGTCTCGAAGTCGTCATCATGAGAACCGATTCTAATGCTACTGTATGACAAAGTTATGTGCTTAGGCAATTGAGATAGGTAGGACGTTTGCCTGCACACTAAGAAGTCCCAAACCACTGTACCTTTTAGAATTCTTGTGTCTGCTATCCACAATTTTCCATTTCCCCCTTCTGTGGGCTGTCAGCATTACTTCTGGTCAGTGTGTATGTCTACAGCAAAAGGCCTCTCTACTCCTCATTTCCTAAGTGCTGGAGGGGTGAAAGCGAGAAAATCACACTGGTTAAGGCTATGTGTACAATAAACATAAATATTTCCTGAATCAGGGTCTAAGGGCTACTTCTCCCAGGAGAGATGTATATGTCTAAGAAAAGTATTTCTCAAGTTTTGTTTTAATTTTAAAAGATTCCTTGTTTCAAAGCTATTTTCTGGATAAGTGAGGTTATGCAACGGCCAGTTCTATGTAAATAAAAAATATACATATAAAGTATTGTGGAGCTTCTCACTCCCGGCTCTGTCAGCCGTTACTCAAGTGCTTGCATTCAGATCATATATTTCCTCGGTGCCCTGAAGCTTTGAAAATTTTAATAGCCCTGTGGATGGAACTGACATGAGAGGAGACGATTTCAAGTCTCCTGCAGTGATTTTTACACTCATAAAAGTGTTCTCAATGTACCAGAGGCAGTGTTGGATCCCAGAGAAATAATATCCTCAGAAATCTAACTCAGGTGCCATCTCCTTTTGGAGAAAGTTTCCTGTTTTTCCAAATGCTTTATAAGATGCATTTTTCCATGACTGGCCGTTTCTGTTTAAGATTCTATTGGTCACACATGTAATCTAGGCCACTGGCAGGCCCTCGGGATTTCCTGGCAGAAACCGTTGTGAGTATTAAAAGTCAAGGGGTTGGGAGCAGTGAGTCACCAGACACCACCACATTCACCCGTGCGATGCTCCTGATTTACAGCTTTGTCCCACTTCCTCGGGTTGTCCCCCACAAGCAGAAGCAACTCAGGAGGCTGAGGAACGCAGAGCAGATTGTGGCTGGGCTGGCCTTCCAGAAAGGTCCACGCAGTTGTTCCTGGACCCTGGGAGGCCTCCGCTCTCCCCACCCCCACTGTTTATATTAGCTATCACGCACGGAACAGTCAGGTGGTACGCTGCTTTGCAGTCAGCAAGTTTATCTTGTGTTAAAGTTTTACCAGTAGAAGTCAAGTCATGTTTACCCCCGTTCTGCGGCAGGTCATGTGCAAACAGCACCTGTGAACCTTTTCAGCACACGTGCTGGACTTTCTCCTTCATAGTTCTCATCACAACAACTGTTGGGGGGAAAGCCAGCGATTGTTAAATCTCTGGCAAATGTGAAAATCCTCACCAGAAATGGCTGTCACTGCTGTCAAGGTGCACGGGACGTTACATTTGCCGTTGTCGGAGCACGTTCGTTGATTGTAGACGTCAGTCCTAGCATAAACCCAAACTCAGCACACACGTAAGACCTCTGAGTGCAGCTACCAGGCATTCCCTCCGTGAAACAAGCGTCCTCGACAGGTAGAATTTTTTTTTTTTTTAATGTGTCAGCATTTAAAAGGATTCTATAAACTGGATTTCATCGTACTTCCCCATCTCTTTATTTAGTATTTATGTATCAGTCACAGTGTGTGAAGCGCTGTTCTAAGTGCTTTAAAACACGAATTCATTTAATATTCAAACAATTTTGTGAGATAAGGACTATTACCCCACTTTACATTTATGTAAACCGAGGCACAAAGAGATTAAGTAATTTGTCCAAGGCCACATTGCTGGTTAAAGGATGGAACGAGAAGCTGAAACCAGACCAGGGCAAGAAGAGAACCCCTGTACTATGCTGCCCACCCCACCCCCTGTGGTTATAAGTATTGGTAATACTGTTCTTTTTGTTTTTCCAGACAAATGGAACCAAACTTGAGTTTTTAAAATATCTATTGTATTAGCTTGCTAGGGCTACCATAACAAAGTACCGAAGACTGGTCATAATATGCTAGCCATTAGTATGCTAGACATTATTAACAAAATGTCAGAACAAGGGGCACCTGGGTGGCTCAGTCCGTTAAGTGTCTGCCTTCAGCTCAGGTCATGATCCCAGGGTCCTGGGATTGAGCCCCATGTTGGGCTCCCCGCTCAGTGGGGAATCTGCTTGTCCTTCTCCCTCTGTCCCTCCTCCAGCTTGTGCACTCTCTCTCACTCTCTCTCAAATAAATAAATAAATCTTTTTAAAAATGTCAAAACAAGCTCCATGTGCTTTAAGAAGAGATAATATTCAAAATGGCCGTTGGGATGCCAAAGTTTCGAGAAGTTCTCGTGTTTTTTTTGGGGGGGGGTAGTTTCTTTGACAAGTCTCTCCAATTTGAAGTGGGTACTATAACTATGAGACATAGTGCTGAAACCACTATTGTACCTTGATTTCTTCCCTTCCTCTTCTTATACCAAGTGTGAAGGTGTGGGGAACTCTTCATCTATCTATTATCTATCTGTCTGTCTATCTATCTATCTATCATCTATCTATCTATGTATCATCCATCCATCCATCCATTCATCCATCTATCATCTCAATAGACCACAGATTGAGGAGTGAAGTAGTCATCTTATTAGTTAATTGCATTTTTGGCAGGTGTTTAGAAAGACTTCATTTTAGCTTTCTCATCATAAAATGTGTCCTTTAAGCCAACTGTAGAAAGTATGAAGTCATATAAAGGGAAAGAGCTTTATGGCAAGAAATCTAAGGTAAGCCATCTTTTATGACTACAAGTAAATCCCGGGTTACAGTGAAAAATCAGTGATATGTAGAAATAATAGGTGTGTATATATGTAAATGTGAAATATCCTACAGTGTCTGGCATGGAGCAGGTGGTTAAAAATATTAACAGGCAGGCAGGCATGTGGGCCCAGTTTCTCCTGACAAATGGCAGAAATTGAGACCAGCAATGATTTTGGTCCCCTTGATGATGAACCACATGTAATACTATAATTTTACTTCTCATATAAGGGCAAATATTATCCCACCCCTGCTAATCCTAATTCAGATTCTCTGTCTTAGCTGTGTTCGTCATTTCTGAAACTACCACTCACGGCCGTGGAAGCGCAACTGACACCAGTTTGCAAGCATTAGACAAGCATGAGCGTGAGTAGGCCTCAGTATTTTGGGCAATAGCCAGGTGGCTACTGTGGCGGATCACAGTATTGTTCACAATTATTTGTTCCCTTTCCTTTATGTGTGTTTTTTTTTTTTTAAGATTTATTTATTTGAGAGAGAGAGAGCACATGAGTGGGGGTGGTGGGGGGAGCAGAAGGAGAAAGAGAGAATCTCAAGCAGATTCCACGCTGAGCACAGAGCCCAATGCAGGGCTTGATCCCACAACCCTGAGATCATGACCTGAGCCAGAAACCAAGAGACAGACGCTCAACCGACTGCGTCATCCAGTTGCCCCCTCCTTTATTTTTTTTAAAGATTTTTTTTTTTTAAAGTAATCTCTACACCCCACGTGGGGCTCTAACTCACAGCCCCAAGACCAAGAGTCGTGTACTCCACCAACTGAGCCGGCCAGGTGCCCCTATTCCTTCTCCTTTAGAAGGATTATATATCCAGGGAGCCTGGGTGGCTTAGTCGGTTAAGCGTCTGCCTTCAGCTCAGGTCATGATACCGAGGCCCTGGGATCCAGCCCCACATCGGGCTCCCCGCTCAGCAGGGAGTCTGCTTCTCCCTTTCCCTCTGCCCTTCCCCCCTGCTCATGCTCTCTCTCTCTCTCAAATAAATAAACAAAATCTTTTTAAAAAATAAAAGGATTATACATCCTTATAGGTCAAGTATGGTCCCCCCCTTCATTGTCCAGCTTGATCATGTGATTGACTTTGAAGGACATGTGAATAGACATGATACATGCCATTATAATCAGAAGCTTTAAATGTGATTCTGTGGTTCAGCTTGGTCTCTTGCTCTGCTGCCCCCTCCTAAGAGAACAGCAGATTCCAGATGAGGACTACTCCTTCCTCCGCAACCTGGAATGGGAAAAAACATGGGACAGAGCCACAAGAGACCCATAATCTACATGTATCATGAATGAGAAATAAACTGCTGATGTGAATTACTGAGATTTGGGGATTGTTTGTTATGTAGTGAAGCTGACAAATACAGTCACACAAGATTTTGTTGAGATTTGCATAAATAAAACAAGGGAGAATGTTAGTGAAAGAAGATATTACATTTCAAGCCAGTAAGGACTACTTTATAAACATAAAAGAACCTGTAGCTTACATAGCATAATATTTGTTGGAAGAATGTGCCTTAGAAAATCATGATACCTCAGGTATATACCAAATGCCTGATGCAGATTAAGGAGAGCAGATATTTAATACAGACAGAGCTTGTTTCAAAATTGTTGTCTTCCAGAATTTTTGTTTATGTATGCATATTTATGTGTATGTGTGTGAATACTCACACACAATACCATTTTTATTTTTGTACTCTAACTCCCCATTTTCTGAGTTCTTGATCTTGCCAGCAGAGGTTTTATCAATATTTTCCAGGAATGAATGGCTGATTACAGATTATAGCTCTGCAATCCAGGAGGGTTTTTGATAAGTGGTTATTGAATATAGATATCAGAACGAGAAAATTGGAGCACCATGACAAGACTTGAGGCTAAAACAATGCTTTTCACAGAGTAGGTGCTAAAAAGTACTTGCTGATTGAATGAATAAATTTTAAAACCATGGAGTTTAGGTAAGATAAATTTATATCACTATAAAGATAACCTTCATAGTGAGGTTTGTTTGCTGTATATATAATTATGAATTAACTTCCATCTCATCTCAAAAAGACTCTGGGTGAGCTCACTCTAGAAGACATGCCTCAGAGAAGTGATTTTCTTTTTCTTTTCCTGTTGGCCCACCCAGAAAGGGGAATCATGAGTAAGAAGAAAAGGTCTAAAATGTTTTGAGAACTTTTGCACTTTGTAATTATATTCTTTTGGCCTTTTTCTCTGCTTGTTGAATGTTTTTGGATTCTTGCTATTGTCCCTATGATTGATTCAAGCCTACTATGATGCTCTTCTTAGATCCCAATTCATGTTCTTGAAAGGACATTCTTTGGAGGACCATGAATTGAGAGAACACATTCTTTGAAATTTAGAAATAGGTGGATCCCAAAAGTATCCAGGGATCCATTGTCACTTAAAGTGAGCACATAACTGGGGCACCTGCGTGGCTCAGTCAGTTGAGCATCTGCCTTTGGCTCAGGTCATGATCCCAGGGTCCCGGGTCGAGCCCTGCTTGGAGGAGAGTCTGCTTCTCCCTCTCCTTCTGCCTCCCTCTCTCTCTCAAATAAACAAATAAATTAAAAAAAAAAAAATGAGCACATAACTTCATTCATATAATACAAGGTAGGTAATTCATTGCTCCATTCCCATCCTTTCACTTATATATTCTCTCTTCTACAAGATCAGGCATATCAAATGTGGCCTGTCATGCTGCTAACTTGTAGCTGCTTTGTTTGCCTCTCAGTGCAGTTACGAAAGCTTGTGAAGTCAGGAGCTGGGGCAGCCATCTTGCAAGCATGAGGAGGCAAGCCTGAAGACAAAAGCCAGCAATGCTGAGGATGGAGAAGCCAAAAGGTGGGAAGAAACCGGGTCTTCCATTTCAGCCTTTAAATTTACTAATCCTTGAACTACTCGGCCCCCAAACTCCTTGTTATGCAAGGTAATGGGCATCATTTTGTTTAGGCCACTTTGTCAGGTGTTCTGTTCATGACAGCCAGAAGTCAACCAGAATGATTGCTTGGCCTTTTACCCTTTCACAGGTTGACTGTTGTGCCCAGACATGCCTGGCTCTCAGCAGAAGAGCTCCTGTTGGGCTCTCCGCTATAGGTGTCTCTGGGCTCTGTGAAGAAATAATGAACTGCTTGTGGGCCCAAAGTCCTCGCGGCTCCTTTGCTTTGTCTCACATATAGGCCACAGCAAGCACTCAAGAGTAGCAACTGCTTATTTTTTCATAAAATAGGGGCTAAATACATGAATATATACTTTTGAGACTATATAGATGCTCCTACAAAGAATAGTTAAGGGCCCTGGAGGGTGACCATACTCATGTGAGTCCTAGCTCTGTCCTCCCTTGACTGGGGCTAGGTCTCCCAGGGAACCATGGTGTTACCTACCTTGTGAACCCGATCCCATGAGGTTGCCAAGAAGTTGACTTCTCTGCCTCTATTCTGTGTGAGGGGACACTTGGCATCAGTAAGTTTCCTAAATATAAAATAGTAAATGTGTTCTAATTAAATAAATTAAGTACTTGGGAAATTAAACATAAAAACTAATAACAAACCTCCCATTTACCCCCAGCAATCATTTAGGCTTACACCTCCCCTGTTAGCAGGACTAAGAAGCCCCAAGAATGGGCTGAAGCTGCCATTTCTCTGTCCAGAACCCTCAATAGACTGTATGTTCTGTGAAGGCATTAGCTATGTCTGCCTGGCTCACCCAGTGCCTGCCTGAGCTTCTGTCTCCTTGTAGGTGCTAAATACCTACATAAAGGATGAATAAATGATGAGCTGTAATGTGAGGCCCAGGGCTATGAGAGGTTCAGCCATATCAGATCCTGGAGGGGACTGCTCCTAAGGGAGTCCTGCTCCGTGAGCTCCAGGAGAACAGCAACAAGGATGAGTTAGTACATTGTTGGCAAAAGGGCTTCACTGAAATCTTGCTGTAAATTTGTTGCAGAAAGGGCACTTGGGCATTTACTGTTAAACAAAGACAGGAATCTATAACATTAATTAGGACTTCCATTTACTGAGCAAATACTGTCTCAAACACTGTGCTCTGCTTCAGACATTCATTTAATCCTCCTGACCACCCCACAGGTACTATGGTTGGCAGCCTCTAAGATGTCCCCTGATGACCCCCACCTCTTGACATCTACACCCTTGTATAATTCCCTCCCCTTGAGTGTGGGCTGGATTTATATACTCAGTTCTAAAGGACAGTGTGGTAGAAGTAATGGGATGTCACTTGCAAAATTAGGTTATAAAAACATTGCCTTCTATCTTGGGTGCTCCAGCTGCCATGCCGCGAGCTGCCTTGTAGGGAGGCCTATGTGGCCGAGAACTGAGGGAGACCCCCAACCAATAGCCAGTGAGGAGCTGAGACCCTCAGTCCAACAGTCTGCAAGAAATAGCATGCTGCCAACAATCACACGCATTGACGTGGAAGAGGGGTCTCACCCAGTCAAACCTTCAGATGGGACCACAGCCCTGGACGACAGATTAACCGCAACCTCATGAGATCCCTGGAGCCAGAAGCTCCCAGCTAAGCCATGCCTGGATTCATAATCCACAAGAATTGTAACATAATAAAGGATTATTGTAAGCTGCTACGTTTGGGGGTAATTTGTTGTGCAGCAATAGATAATATAAGGAGGTACTAGTATTATTTGCACTTTACAGAAGAGGAAACTGAGGTTCAGAGTGGACGGGAAATGGTGAAGCCGGGATGTGGACTGATGTGGTCTGACCTCAGAGGCTACATGATTAATGACGAGAGTCAGTTTCAGATGGTGTTAAGCACGTTGCTACTGTTTAGCCAGAGTAGGTACTGTGCAGAATCTTTTTTGGAAAAGAATCTTCTTTGGAAAAGCTAATATGTGTCCTCCCAAGCCAGGTAAAATTTTTGAAAGATTCCAAAAGCAAAAAAAATTTACAACATGCAAGCGATCATAGAGCATTGCCATTTAATTTCTAGCAAAGATGACCTCCCTGCCTCCCAGCCCACCACCCCAAAAATAATCCCTCCAGCAGTTTCTTCTCTAACCCCTCACAATTATGCAAAACACAGCAAATGTGCATGCATGGTTGATTTTATACAAATTTTATAGAGAGTGTGCACACACACACACACACACACATAGACACACACACACCATCTATGAAAATTTGGGATCACAATTGTTCCTGTTACCTATTGATGTGTAGCAAATCACTCCAAAATGCAGAGGCTTAAGGCAGCACCAGTGTTTTCTTATCTCCCTCTCATGGTTTCCGAGGATCTGGAAGGTGGGAAGGGCCTCGGCTCTGTGGTGGGCTTGGTACCTTTTGCAGTTACAGCCAGACAAAGGCCTGGGCGACCCGGGGCTGCCCAGCTGCCCTCCGTCCTGTGCCCGTTTGGTGATCTCAGGGCAGCCTGACCGCTCACTTAGCGGCTGAAGGCTTCGAGAACAAGTGTTCTAGAGACGAGGCAGCAGCAGTGACACCTTTCATAACATGGAGTCAGAATCACATATTGTCATTTCTGCCGAATCCTGCTGGTCAGAACAGTCACAAAAGCCTGCCCAGTTTGAAGGGGACGAGGTGTAGACCTCACCTCTCAGTGGAAGGAGCGTCAAAAAATTTGTATACATATTTTTGTGTTTTTTGAAAAGATTTAATTTATTTATTTGACAGAGAGAGAGTGAGAGAGGGAACACAAGCAGGGGGATTGGGAAAGGGAGAAACAGGCTCCCCGCTGAGCAGGGAGCCCGATGCGGGGCTCGATCCCAGGACCCTGGGATCATGACCTGAGCCGAAGGCAGATGCTTAACCGACTGAGCCACCCAGGCACCCCTGTATACATATTTTTGAATTGCCAGTGTGGTACTCTCATTTCTAATGTGGAACGAGTACACACACCTGGGGGGGTCCTGTAAGATAATTCGGGGAGCAGGGGCATAAAAAATATTAGAGCTTATATTCCTGTACTTCAATTCATTCATTTTATCCCATTTTTTAATCTATTTATAACCAACGCATATGTTGGGAAATAGGCTCAACAGTTTTTTTTTTTGCTAATGAGGTGCACCATTTCAGAACTTTGTCAGATATTGCTAATGCCTTGTCCAGAGCCTGGCTCTCCTTCTCTACTTCTTACAAAAAATCAATGACCCCCCTTTATCAAGATCCACCAATCAACTCAGAACCTTTTTCTAGAAACTTCTTCAAAGAGTTCTATTTTCTAACCAGTTTCAGTGGATCCCAGCTTTTTTCTTTTTTTTTTTCCATTCCAACAACGCTGTAAGGTACATCCTCGTCCCAGGTGTCATGGTGGGATTTTGCCAAGGTAGGTGTGGGCTAAATTCAAGCAGTGGGATTCCTGGATCAAAGATTATGGACATTGAAAATTATGATTGACGTTGCTAAATTGCTCTTAGAAGAATCTTAGCAGTAGCAATGACCACCAGTCGACAGCCCTCATAACAATATTTGCACATACATGTTCCTCCACATAGCTTCACAAGCAGTAATTATTATAAAACTTTACAGTCTTTGCCAGTTAGGTGAAAAACGGTATCCTGTTAGCACTTGGACAGTGTGTCTTCAATTTCACACAGAGTGCTTGTTGGGCATTTGTATTATTTTTTCTTACAAACTGCTCATTTATGTTCTTTGCCCAGTTTTCTATTGGGTTATTCTGCTTTTTGTTTATTGGTTTGTACTAGCGCTTTGTAATGTAAGGGAATTTGTCCTGTGTTTCCACTATGGGTTGCAAATATTTCCCCCGTTTAAAGGTGTTTTTGTCACACAAAGGTATAGATGCTTTTATGGTATGGAATTTATGGTTTTTAAATCGATGGCTTCCTCTCTGGAAAGGATGTCCCTTACAGAAATGATCAACAAAGGCACCCACGATTTTTAAATCTTATGGTTTCAAATGTTATCTTTAAGTTTTATCTACGAGGAATTTATTGGGAGCCAAGAGTAAAGTAAAAATCAGCTTAAACTTAACTTGTTTTTCCGAATGGCCCACCATTTCTGAATGGTTCCAACGCCATTTGTGGAATAATCCCTCTTCCTGCCACTTTCCAGGAGCTCTTGCTACCTTTACCTGATCCACACTCCCTGGCCACGCTGGGTAGATGGCTATTCTGACAGTGACCTAGAATTAGGGTGGAAGCGACTTGTAGCTTCGGGAGAGGAGAGAAAACTGAGAAAGCCCACGGACCAGCTTCTCACTAAAGGCAGATGCATTCTCCATCTTGGGGACTGAATGGAGCCCCCCCCACCCCATTCTCCTGGCCTCCCACCCTGGGCCTGGCTGAGAAAAATCTCTGTTGTGTCTCTTTGGCAGCTCTTGCCCACAGGACCCTTTTCGGGTCAGTGCATTAGGCAGAGCTGCTGTGTAAATTGCTTTCATGGGAGCGTTTTGGAGACTATTCAGGAAGAGCTAGCCATGAGCAAAATGGAATTTGAAATAAATCACTTGTCTCTGTGAAGGTGAACAACTGTAGGACTTTATATGGACATGGCCCTGTCTTTAAGAAGGCGCAAGGCACTTTGCCCTGTGTCATTAACCCATTTGGCTTGGTGGGGCGGGATAGGGGGAGGTCTCTGGTGAGATCTTCACTTCCGCCCTCCATTGATATGACAGAGGCTGGGATTAAGCTGAAGGTATCTTTCCAATTGGCTAATCTAGGCTGCTTGGAAAAAAGTTAGGTTGGCACCGGGATTCAGCCCTTACCTACCTAGCTAGAGACAGCTGCTGGGTCCCTGGCATGGACATTGGCACCCGTGACAGCAAAGGTCCAGGATCCAAGCCAGCTGCCTGGGGTGCTCGGGAGAGGCACGGGGAGCCTCCTTCCCACACTTGAAAGGTGCCAGGACTGGAGGCCAGCCCCTGGTTCTCGTCTGAGACAGAGAAACCCCCACCGCCACTGCGCCACTGAAGATGGGGCAGTCCCCACTATGCTCTCCAGAAGAAGCAGGATCTGGGTTCTCCCACACCCAGCGGCAACTCAGAAGCCCCAGAGCATGAGCAGGAGCCCCCCTAAGCATCCCTGTCCCACTCCTGTCTCATGCAGAGGCTGGGCCCACCGAGCCCTCCCCAGAAGACCCAGGCTGGTCCAGGGACTGGATTTCTACCTGAGGCTCTGTGGCCCAGCCCCCAGCAGGGGCCTGGGAGAGAGGGGACTGGGGAGAGCCAGCAGATAAAATCTCACCCCCGTGGGACTGTGCAGGTGGCCTCAGGGCCTCCAGCTTCCCAGATAAGAAACAAGAGCACTGCCACCCCAATTGAAAAACAATTTAAGATATCATGCTCATTAAAGGGGTTTGCAGGCATAAGACCTGACTAGATTTAGATCTAGTAATGAACAAAAATCAGATGGTTGAGAACAAGAATTTCATGTAAGTAAAAATATGACTCCGCAATGTGCAACTGAGCACTTGCAGGGTTTTTGTTTTTTTTTCTTTTTTTCCCCCCAGGCTAGAGATAGTTCCTGTCACCAGACACACTGCGTCTGACATGGGACACCGTGGCTGGGGCTACTGACTTTTTTATTTACTTAAAAATCACTGCAATTTGCTAAAGAAGGTTGAATGGTCCTACCTTTCTGTTAAAAAAAAAAAAAAAAAGGCAGTCCTAAAATGAATGGTTTTGGTGAATCAAATCACCGAAGAAGTGGTACCAGCAAGACCACCCAGGCCCCAGCACCACTTTTTTCCTCCAGCTCTCTTTGAAGGTGAGGGTTTAGGCTTGTAATTAAGGGATGCCTTTGTTTCTTTAATGATGCTAATCCCCATCTTGAGGGAAATCACCTTTTAGGTAACTCAGCAGCCAGCACCCGCCCCAAGGGCATGAAATAGGGAGGCCCACCTAAGTCCCAGGCTCCCAGCTGGAGGAGGAGGAGGAGTCTGGCCACTGGGCAGGTGAGGGGGCGGGGCGCACAGATGGTTACTGCAAAGGACTCCAGTGCCCTCATAGGAGGGGACAAAAACTACTTTGCAAAAAGAGAACCATCACCGTTGGGATCGTGAAAAGTTGAAGTGGCCCCTTCTCCTCCCCAGCCAGCCATTAGAGCCTGAAGTAGGCGCCTGTGGGAAGGGGGGCCTCCGGGTAGCAATGAACTACCAGGTCCCTAAGGTACCATGTTGAATTTCTCAATCTCACTTTGTTTAGTTTGGGGAAAACATTTTTTCAGTCCAAAAAAAGAAAAAAGAAAAGAAAATCACTGTGGTTTCCCTCCTACTCCCACCCTCCTACTCCCACCCTCTATAATCGCCGCTTGCAAGAAAGAGTTTCACCATTTTCCCATAAAACCAAAAAAAAAAAAAAAAATGAGGATGCTGGGCAGACATTCTTTGTTTCTTTTCTTCCATCTCTGTGGATTCCCCCCACACCAGCCCTTCTGCTCCAAGCAGGCCTGTCTGCCCACTGTCCCCACACATTCCTCATTTGCACTGGGCTCCAGCCAGGCAGTGTCCTGCCCCTTTCTCCTGGTCATACTTCTTCTTCCAGAAGCCAGCTCAACACTCACCTCACTAAGCAACACTGGGGTAGGGTTGGAGGTGGCCCGGGGTCCTTCGGAGCACACACTGCCGGGATGGCCCTGGGCCATCTGCCAGCCGCGGGGAGCTTACTGCTTCCTCCCTGCAGTCTGCCCAGATTGTCTGCAATGACTCCTTCACGCTTCCCTTCTCCCTGCGGTCACTTGTAACTAACTCGTCAATGCACCCATTGTCCGGCAGCTCCTGAGCTCCCACTAGGATGGGTCAGCTCATTGTACAATATTATTTCGCACCCGCCCCTTTGTGAGTCTCCTAAAGCCCGTTCATGGGCTCAAGGACACTCTCTTCTCAACCAACGTATTTTGAGGGATTCCCTTTGTCTTCCAGTTATTCTCGGTTGCTAGTCTTCTCCCCACCGCTTTACTCACATCTTGGCGCTGGTGTGCTGTTTCAACCAGCTTTTGTCCGTTCTATTCCTTTAGCCGGGCGGGGTCAGGGGTGAGTAGCTCCTTAGTCAAAGCTCTTGGATTCTCATTAATTGCTCTGCTCCTGACTCACCGCCTGAGCAGGGACGAGTCACTTCCCTTTCTCACCCTTGGCCTCCCCAGCCTCACCGGGCTCTCTGCACATCTGGAAAGAACACGGCCAGAATGAATGCGATGTCCTCTATACATCGGATGACTATATAATCCACTGTACAGCTGTCCCTTTTGAGAGCAAAAGGAGGCGTTCATAATTATGCCGCGACAGGTTTAAACAGGTTGGTCCCCGGCAGATTCTAGAATCTCATGTAAAAATGGGGATACGAGCAGGCTTTCCTTAGCTTATCACCTCCCAGCTCATGGACATAGAAGAACATCAGCTCGCTGCAGTCTGTGCTATTAGCTTTGTCCAAGAGGAGGGCTGAGAAATTCAGATCGTCTCTCATACATTTCGAACCTATGTGCAAAAATAATCAGATGCAACCTGGTAACACGTGGTGACCTGAGAAATGGTAGGTGACGCTGGGCAAAGCTGTCATCCTGACAAAGAAGGCTCTTATCTGCTCATTGTAAGTCCCAGCCTCACACACTATGCCGTGCCCTGCCTCTCTGACATTTAAACCACCCTGATATCAAGCACTTGCGTATTTGAGGTATCTAAAAGAACACCTGGCCATGTCAATTAAGTGGGGCCTGGAGGAAGGGCTAACAGAACTCCAGATCGGCTCTGAGGGGCCTTATGAAGTTCTGAGAATTCAGTTGGTGGGAGCATTCCCATATAAGATCTACATCTGGGCTGTGCCCATCGGGCCCCTCGACTGAACTCCTTCTTCTGGGAGGGCACAATCAGACCAGAATAGAGAGCCAGCATGCAGTGTGCAGCAAGATCAGGAATCAGCAGAAACAGAGCTACCCATGCTTGGCTCGGGAACCAGATACCAGGCGCTGGGCAGGAATTCGCCCTTGGGAAGCTGTTGCTTAACCCCCTGGCTCCTCGAGCTCCCTGCCTCCTTGACAAAGGCCAAGGCAAACAGGGATCCTGGGAGAGACCAGACCAACCAGCCAATGCCAGCTCACTTGGGGTTAGACTGGGGCTGGGAGGGGCCCAGCAAACCTGCAGGAGGCCGGGCTCTGGGCACAGTCCCAGGGCTAGGCAGGTTTCTGCAGCTCCCACTTCCCAGTGGAAAAATGCAGGATTCCCAAAGACTGTTGAGCAAGAGGCTCAAATTGTCTTCAGATTGGGTCTAATCTAGCTAGAACCATTCGGGATCCAGGATGAAGCTGGATCCAGTTACAGACCTCCCTGAGAAGTGAAGAGAGGTCCAGATACACCTACATCTCCAGCTGACACGGTCTCAAGGGTGAGCCCAGCCCCTTAGTGTGGAGTTAGGGTCTGTGGCCTTTGCCCCCAGTCAGCCATCAAAATCGTAAAGGGTTTGTTCCGTTATCAGAGGGAGGGGAATGGGGAGAAGCACAGGAGATGGTTGTCTGGGTGTGTTTATTTTCTTTTAAAATATAAACTGAGTTGGAGATGTTCTCAGGGACACATAGAGCACTGTGATTGTCAGCCTGTTGGACGGGCAGTCCGTGTGATCTCTCTTGCGCGCTGCACACTGTTGGCACTTGACAAAATGGCGGCCATCTTTATACCAGGATTTGGGTGGCACACGGGGCTCCCGGACATTCATCAGGACTTCTTTCCCATTAAAAATGGATGGGCTGCAGCAACCTGAACCAGGTAGATTAACTCCAAGTTGAAAACCTTTCTCCTTTCTCCAGGAACTCAAATACAATACTGGAGATCCTGGGGAATATAGAGAGGAGAGTTAGCTTCGGAAGGTTGGTGCTGTCCAAAGATTAGGTGTCTCTGATGAATGAAATCCCAGGAAGTGCATCTCCTCACATCCTGGTGTGATTTGGCTCTTATCGGTTTCAATGATGAATAACTAAGTATGTGCTTTCCTTCCGTATACACACGCAGAGACCCTGTCTCCGGGGCAGGGAGGTAAGATTAGGTAGAGATTAGGTAGCTGATCCTTCTAGGCTGATTGATTGGCTGTTGCTCAGCCCCAAATGCAGCAGCTCCAAGGACAAGCTGCTCCTGGGAGGTCACAAAGAGCCTCGACATTTCAAGACAGTAAAAGTTGGTGGTTGCGGACGAGGAAGCCTTGGTGGCTCAGTCGGTTGAGCGCCCAACTCTTGATTTTGGCTCAGGTCATGATCTCAGGGTCCTGAAGTCAGGCTCCTGACTCAGCGGGGAGTCTGCTTAAGATTCTCTCTCTCCTTCTGCCCCTCTCCCCCTGCTCTCTCTCTCTTTCTCAAGTTAATAAATCTTTGGGGAAAAAAAAGTTGGTGGTTGGGAGTGAGAGAAGCCAGTGAGGAAGACCCTGTCCCAAGAGGCTCATCTTCACCACTGTCCAGTTTTTAAAACTCAGGTTTGCTCTGTCAGGTCCCTTGGCTGGGAGGCTGTCCTGACAGACACAGGGAAGGTTCTGTACATGGGAGACAGGCCATCTGGGCCAGAGCTGAAGACTTGCAGATTCTCAGGTGACTTAGAGTGAGTCACCAGCCCAGGCCTCTTTCTAGTTAAGCAGAGGCCATGCCCCAGTTTTGAACACCTGAAGGGCACACGGGTGGCGGGTGAGGAGCCCGCCCTGATCTGCATACAATGGGGACAATTGCAGGCCCAGGTTGGAGAACCAGAACTGAGAACCCACTGCCTTCCACACCGCCCAGAGTCCAGAGTCACTAGAGGTCTTATCCCCATATTCACACCAGTGCTTCCTTGTGTCCTGAGCCATGCACGCCTCCCTCCCCTCAATTCACTCAGAAAAGAAAAAAAGAAGAAAAAAAAAAAAAGCCTTACTGAGCAGCCCTCAGCCAACCCCTTCCCCCCTGTGGCAGGTCCTTTCTTCAAGGCCCGAAGTGCCACCGTTGAGGTCACATCCGTGGAGGGAGGAGAGACAACAAGCAGGGGTGAGTGGGTGATGTCACCCTGCGTTCTTGCAGGCTGAGGAGATGCTCTACATTCTTGGGGATTGGCTCCAGCCCAAGCCCCTGGGATGCAAGACAGGACGAGGTAAAGCCCTCCTGGACGCCGACATCTTCTATCAGTGAGCCCAGAGAACACGGAAGAGAAAAAGCACAACAATCTCAATTGGATTAATTAATTCATTTATGTATTTAGTGTGTGAAAGTTCTTCTGGTTCTTTCTAAATGAGGGAAAGGGGCAGGCTGGGTGGCTTTGGATAGTATCTGATGAATGGAAGACAGATACGGATCCCAAACCGGAAAGTTCTCCAATGCCAGGCTTGGAGAGCCTTCAGACGGGAGCCATGGGAAGTTGACAAGTAAAAGGAAAACAAAGATGGTTTTCTCTTTCCTAGTGCTTTCCCCTGCACGTTAACAGTTTGCCTACAGATCCAGCAGAGCCTGCAGTGCTGGGTGGCTGTGAGGACTGACTTGGATGCTGGCCGCAGGATGTGGGGTCCTTCGTCTACTGAGGCCTGGCCTGGGGGCTCGGCCAGCTGTCGGCAGGGCCTCTCTGCTGTCCACCCCGTGTCCTGTGGCAGGAGATAAGGAAGCAGAGGAAGGGCAGCCAGGAGGGGGCGAGGGCTGGAGTGACCTAACCTCTCCCTTTTAGGTTCCAGGGCCCTCCCTCAAGGCACGGACTTCGTGAGAAATGGATCCACAACTCAGGAGCCGAAACAGACACACCCAGCCCGGTGACGTCCCCACCAGCCAGTGACCCGCGGCAGCCAACTCTCACTGAGAGGTTCCTGTGTACACGACACTGTTGGGGAGCGCCTGCCGACCATGGCTGGGGGCTTGAGGAAGTCAAATTAGGGAACTGAGAGGAGCACATGAGAAGTTCTGGAAGCAGGGAAGGATGGTTGTACACATTGAGTGAGCGTGGTGGTGGGCAGACTGTAAGAGGAGGCAAAGCTGCGGCTGGGACTTGAAAGGGAAGCAGAATTCAATGAGCAAACCAGAGATGGGAGGGAGCTCTGGGCTTAGAAAAAGAGTGGAGGGACTATGGACAAGGTGTGCTTGGGAGAGAGTGACTATTCAGCAGAGCGGGGCTGGGGGCCCTGAGGTGGGGGACAGTGGGAAATAGAGCAGCAAAAGTGGGTTCACATCAGCCTTTGGATGTTCCTGAAAGTCACGTGAGGGGTTTGGGCTGCATTCAGAGGGGAGCTGTGGAAAAGTTTTGTTAAGCAGGGGGTCAGTATTTATTGAGATCTTATCGTGTGCCAGGGACTGTGGTAGGAACTGGGGGGCTCAACCATGGCTAAGACCTGGTCTTTTCCCTTAGAGACTTTCTAGTTTGGGGGACATGAGGGATAAGAAACAGATACGTTCAGTCACATATGCTAAGTGCGGGGGTAGAAATATTCCCAGGCTACCGGCAGCTCTCAAGGAGTTAGAAGCTGGAACTGAGAAGAGGCAAGCAGGATGAGCAGAAGGGCCAGGCCCCTCCATGGCTGTTGAGGTCATGGGCCGCCCGCCTGGCTGAAAGCTCCATGGAATCTCAGCTGAAAGGGTCAATCTTACTGCCGCTAGTTATCTCTTTGAAATAAATCTATTAATTCCTTTTGTTCTATAGGAAGAAGAAACTTCCCCCTGGCATCCCAAAGACCACCACCACTGCTCACACTTTGGAAATTCTTCTGTCAATTCATTTTCGGTTTTTATTTGGTTTTCACATTGTTGTAATCATACCGTGTTTACAATTTTGTATCCCACTGCATTTATCATCCTAGTGTGTGTATGTTTCTGCATGTTAAATTTATCCTGGTTATTGCGAAGGTTCATATTTTTATATATATTTACACGCAAAGGTCACTTCACTGGTTTTCCCTTTCTTAGCAGCAAAC
Organism: Halichoerus grypus; assembly: GCF_964656455.1. NCBI lineage: Eukaryota > Metazoa > Chordata > Mammalia > Carnivora > Phocidae > Halichoerus > Halichoerus grypus. Next base: position 71,633,461 of record NC_135718.1, read on the forward strand.
TTTGAAAATGTTTCTTTTCTTTTCTTTCTCTCTCTCTCCCCCACCTCTACCCTCCCTCCTATCCTTTCTTTTCTTCCTTTCTTTTTCTAAAAATTTCTAGTTGCCAACTCACTGCCTCCCTTCATTTCGCATCTTTTCCAGACTCATGACCGAACATCTCTTTCCAAGCTGCAAGGAGCTTTGTTAAGACATACACCAGAGGATTGCTCTAAGGTCTAAACTCCCCGAAGTTTTAAGGTACCTGCTGGGCAGAGGGGAGATTTCTGGTGAAGGCAGTTCTCACTCAAAGGGGCTGCGGCCGGGAGGCTCATTACTCCAGGCCGGGGATAGTTGTCAAGATGAAAAGGACAGGAAGGCGAGTCTGGGCCAAGGCATGTAAAGGTGTTTCCTGGATTTTTCAAGATCCTAGAGTGTCAGAGAAAGGGAAATGTAACATATTCTACTTGGAGAGGAAATAAATGTGTGGTCTGTCAACTAAGCCCTGGTCTACACTCAGAAAGAGAGTTTTAATATCATATAGTGTTTACAGTGATGTTTCCCAAGGGCAAGCTTGCCCTTTCCCTGCTGGGTACCTTGACTAGGTAGGTACACACAGCCCCGCTCTCTCTCCTCCACCTTCTCCCTCTTCTCTCTCCCTTAGCCCCTCGAAATATCCAAAGGAGCCTTTGTCCAATAATCATGACACTAGCTCGCTTTGTCCCACGTGCCGGTCACTCTCCCAAGCTCTTTTGTGAGTGTCTCAGGACACTACCAGGAGACAGGCAAAAATCATTGTCCAAGGTCACACGACCAGAATGTGTCAGAGCTTGGAGGTAAACCCAGGGCACCCTACCCGAAAGCCCATTCTCTTAACCGCTACCCCAATACTCCCATTTGTCTGTTAACGCACTCTTAAGGTCACCCCTTTCCAATGCACAACAGAATCCCAGTGGGATTCTACTGCAGAGATAGGCATGAAGTTCAAAACTCTTTTTTTGGATTATGTGCCAAGAATTCTACATTTTTGCAGTTCAGTGTTGGGTGACTGCTTTTTTGGGCCAGGTTTGGAGCGACTCAGAGAGGCTCCCTGCCTTTTCCTGAACTACGCAGAGAGCTCTCAGAGCGCTGCCTAAGCGGGGCAGCCTGGCTGTAGATACGTCAAGGCTTTGGGCTCCATCTGACATCCAGGGCAAGGGCCGCAGAGCGAGGACAGCGTGTTCCACCAGCCTGATCTAATCAGAACTCTGCCGCCACCGCACGTCGGTCTGTCCCCCGAGTGTCATAGAGTCCATTTCCCATCCCCCAACGCCTCTGTTCCTGTCCCTATCGACTCGCAGGACGGAGTTTCTGGAGGAGAGAACTTTATCAGGAAGAGGAAGTCACCAGTGTTGATTTCAAAAGATCCCCCTCTGCGCACCTCCCTTCTCTGAGACCCTTGAATGACTTTCACTGGGGGTAGCCGCCCTGCCTCAAGTCCACCCACCCCCACTTGCCACACACTTCCTGCCCCGAATGTCAAGGTTTTCATTTGACCATGATATAATGAGCTGTATAAAATTAAAAACAGCTAAATACCATCTTATTTACAGCAATTTTCTGAAGTCATCACAAAAACCTCTCCTTAACGACGCCAACCTACAGATCATACCAATCACCAAGGAGAAGCCCAATCACTACAGCCACCGACCACAACATAAATCAACTCGGAGCCCCGAGAGCCCGCTCACCCTCACTCTGTCCTTAGCCCAGGCGGGTTTTTCCATCACGTGCTTTTCCGGCAACAGGGAGCTGGGGTGCAGGGAACGCTCCGTTCCCTTTCCAAAAACTGGGACCACTTAAAAATATCTCCAAGCAAGCAACCAGGATTCAGAGGAATGCTGTTCACACCTGCAGGAGCTCAGTGCTGGGTTTCAGGCTCCTGAGTGCCCTCCAACCTGGACTGTGGCCGCGGCCCCACATGAGCACTGCAAGCAGAACCCAAATGGAGTGGTTGTATCTCCACCTGGGTGGATAACCTAGCCACAGCCCTAACTCCTTCCAAGGCCTGTTATGAACTGAATTGTGTCTCCTCTTCACCCGACATCATTCATATGCCACTGTCCTGACCCCGGTAACTCAGAATGTGACAGTGTTTGGAGATGGGGTCTCTAAGGAGGTAATTTATGGTTAAATGAGGTCATAAAGGTGGGTCCTAATCCTATATGGCTGGTGTTCTTAGCGAAGGAGGGAGAGACCCCAAGGAGGAAAGGCCACGTGAGCACAAGGGGAGAAGGGCAGCCACCTACAAGCCAAGGAGCGAGGCTCTGGGAGAAATCAACAACCTGACACCTTGATCTTGGCCTTCTAGACTATATTCTGAAAATATAATTCATTCCCTAATTTGGGTACTTACTGGACTTGGGATTTTCTCAAATACATGTAATGATCCCATATCTCAAAATAGATCATGGGTATCAAACTTTAGTATGATTTGCTGACGTATTTAAATCTGTTTTTCTTTCTCCCAAATTACCTGTTCCTGCAGTCATGCTCTTTTATTTGTCAAGTATAGATTTAATTATTGTCGTATGCAGTGAGTCTCTGCTTTTTATCAAGTTTCATTCCTGGAGAGTTTATGGCAAAGTGAATGGCCTGAAAGTAGATTATATTTTACCATAGGAACAACAACGTAATTGAGAGTTTTAGTCTTGATTTAACATCAAATGAATTCTAGATATGACCATAATATGTCACAAAAGCAAAAACACAGCAGTTTTAAACCTCTAGAATCGATTGCAAGAGTAAAATTAATGTTCTGGCCATTTAAAATGGGATTAAATGGATTATATATATTTTGTAATGAAAAAGCCTTTGTGTGTGTGTGTGTGTGTGTGTGTGTGTGTGTGTGTGTATAAAATATAAAATTTCCCTGTTTCTCCACCTCTTCCCTGACAATCCATTCTACACGCTTGCACCAGATTTATCTTAATAGATGAGCCTCCAAGTTGACAGAACTTCTTGCTCCCCTTCACTTGTAAGAGCAAGTTGAAACCCTTGAGCATGGAAGATCCCCGCACGAGAGAGCCTCAACTACCTCCTGGCCCCTCCTCCAGTCTTCAACATGAGCTCACTGCTTAGCAAACTGGCTAACAGATGCCTCCCAGGCCTCACACAGCACCCCTCCAGCCTAAGAAGACTCACATGTCCAACCCCAGAGCATTGGTTGGCTGGTCACCTCCTTCCACTTTGGGGCATCATTCTGTGCTATTCCTACTGGGTGGTGCTATCCATGGTAGACAGCTGGGCCTCAGTAAAGGAAAGGGAGAGAAACCAACATTAGCTGAGGACCTACTATGTGCCAGGCACCATGTCTAGCATTTTTACACACTGAATCCTTACAACAACTTTACGTGGTAGGTATTTGCATCTTAACAACTGAGAATGCAAGGGTTCTTTGAGTAACTCGGCTAAGAAGTAGAGCCAGAATTTAAACCTAGAAAGTACACAGGAAGGATAGAAAACTAGAAATCAGGAGATCTCTAATTCAATTAACCTCTTCCCTCTTCGAATCTCATTTTTTCTCATTAACATAGAGGGCTTACAATATCCACCTCACAAAAATGGGCAAATTAATTGAAGACATGCTTTTGAAAGGCTTTATCAGCCATTGGAGGGATTATTTCTTATGGTGCTTAGCACAGCGTAGTGCTCACCAAATATTTGTTGTTAGATTGATTTCTGTTTCTTCTCCTAAGAGTTGCAAGATCTGCTGGTCCCACCCACCATGTCTCCCTGCTATTAGCTGGTTCATGTTTTCATGACATGACATGTTTTCATAATATTCATGTTTTCAGCTTTGAAAAAGAGATCACACTGTTGCTGAGAACCCTTTCCCAGTCCAGAATGATCAGATAGTCAACACTTACCTGCACACATTCGCAAATATTGCTTAATGTCCTTAGGAGAATTCCTCCCTATATTTTGTAATCGGTGTTGGTGAGTGCCAACGAACTCCAATGTGTAAGGTCAGTTTGCTTCTACTCCTTGAAAGATAACAATGGTCAATAATCGTTTCTATGTCTCCTACTTGTAGGGCTCACTTCAGTGGGCTGAAAACCCCTGATAGGGGGTGATTATCAGCCCTTTCCCTACAGTACCTACGAAAAGCAGTATGGGTCACATGCTAAGTCATTTATTTTTACTAAGAGTTCTGTTGTTCCTTTTCATGATAATGGTAACTGAGTTTTGGCTTCTAACTTATCTTGCCACACCTTCTGAGTATTTGTGCGTGATACTCAGCATCTTTTATGGTCTGAGTTCTGTTATTTATTTGGGGCTTCAGTTTTCCTTCTCTGTCTTTGTCCTTCCTTTGGAGATGACGCAAGTTAGCTCCTTGCAAACATGTCTTCTGCATTGATTCTCATCACGGTATGATTCTGACCCTCAGCTGTCCTATTTAACCTTTCAGAAATTTCCCGAAGCAGTCTCCTCTTGCTCCCGTGTAATTAGAGTTCCTGTCTCTGAATTGCTATAGTCAGAACTTGCCTCTATCCACAATTTCTCTCCTGCTTATAAATTTCTTTTCATCTGAAGGAGTAAAATCAGTACCTCTTTACATTTCTTAACTGTAGTTTTAATAGCTCGGATTCTTCTTGTAAGAGACATGCTTACCCTTCAGAGCGCCTTTTCCACCACAACTGCCTCTACAAAATCAAAGTTATCTTTAAGACAGAATGGCACACAAAAAGTAGGAACCAACAGCACTTTTGTGCATAATGCTAATAACTTCTAGATACAGATTTTATTTTTCTACCCTACATTCCTACTCTCTACGCTTACTCGGGGATCAAACTGAAACCTCACCCAAGCAAATCCATTTTCCCCTTTTCCCTTCTTGTCCAAACATATAAGCCTTTTTCACTCTGCCTAGTTCAGCTCTTCATGAATATTAATCAGTCCCATTGAGTCATCTTTGCATTTTCCATCCATTAATAGACACCTTTCTGGATGGACATCAGATAGTTTATCTACCCTAACTAGGCTCACTATTCTCTTTTTTGAAGAACGCTTGCTTTAGAGAAGTCAAAGGAAACGCACTTCCCTTCCTGCTTTCTTTGACTGGTCTCCCACGGACGAGTAGAAGGTGCGAGGGGGCCTAGTCTGGCAGTCTTTCCTTTCTTCCTCTCTGTCCCCACAATGCCCCTTCCTTGGCCCCAGCGTTTTCTCCTGCCTGCCCATAGGGCTCATTCCCTGCACCACTTGTTACTTAACATCCATGCTGCCTGGCTGCCATGACGGTGCTCACCATTCCAGTAGGCCTGGACCACCATTGTTCTTGCTCCATGTATCCTCCCAAGAGCCCTGTTAAGTGGAGGTGCACTAGGACCAGGGTCACTTATGGGACTGCTAATGGATTGCTGACAGGCTGGGTGGACTGAAGGTCAGTCAGAGCCACCCTGGCTGCGGGTGACGGCTGGTCTTCATTGGTCAAGCAGGCTTCCTCCGTCTCCTCACGGGGGACACTCTGCCAAGGCAGTCAGAGTCGACCGAGGTGATGTTCGTCCTCCAGGCAGTGGCCCCCTTCCTTTGCTAACTTTACTGATGGATAGGGCTCCAGGAGAGAGGGGTCCTCTCTCTCCGTAGGGCCACCTGAAGCAAAGAGCCTATTTCTCTGCTGCTTGCGTATAATCTCTTTGGGAAATGGTTTGTTTAGTAGCTAGAAGAGGTAACTAGGTTGTAGGTGCTCAACACACCACCTGGTACTTGCTGTTCTGGAAAGAAAAGTAGATACATAAATGAAAGAAAGAGCTGTACAAGAGGTTACAGAGCAGAGGACAGCAGTGGAAAGAGAAGTGAAATTCAAGTTTCTCAGCGTCAGAGTCTCCCCACCCGGCCTCCCCTACCAGGGGCATAATGAATAATAGGTAGTAGTAGTAGTAGTAATAATAATAATAATAATAGTTAACCTGTGTGCTCTTTTATGTGCTAGGCATTGTTCTGTGCCGGCCATTGTTCTAATGGTTTAAATATATTAACTCATTAATCCTCTTATCAACTACAACAGTCCTCATTTAACAGATGAGCGAGAGAGACTCATGAATGAAGTGACCGAGGTCACAAGAGAAAAGGGTGTGGTACCAGGACTCAGACCCTGGCAGTCTCATACCCACACGCGTGTGTGGCTGTGTGCATGCATGTGTGTGCAGACATATATGTGTGTGACAATAAGAGAGAGTCATATTTCAAAGACAGATGTGGAGATGTTGATAAGCATATGGTTCATCTAGTTCCTCTTTAAAAAATATTCCCAGACGAAATAACAGTCCCAAGAGCTACCATTTACTGGGTGCCTATTAAATCTCCAATTCTTAACAACAATCCAGCAAGGTCAGTTTCTAGGTGAGAAAACAGAAACTCAGAGAAGTGAAGTGAATTACCCGGGAGTACTCAGCGAGAATAAGGGGAGCACCAAGATTAGAGTCCAGAGGTCACGTTCTTTCCAGGAAACACCGGGGGCCATGCCTGGAGAGGGCCCCTCCTCTTGCCAAGAGCATGGGCCAATCAGATGCCTCACAGAACTTTTTCAGAATTAAAAAAAAATTTTCATTGCACATCTGGCTGATTAAATTTAATAAGATCTCATCTGACCCTAGATCACTGGAAGAACAGCATGGACTCCTCTTTGTTGATAATTTTCACACGGAGTCTCAGTGCAATATTCTGGATTCATCAACATGCCCATAATTACAGAACTAAAGGACTAGCCCAGTGATAGTCGCTGAATGCTTATCTCTGAAGGAGGAGCTATCCCAAAATTCAAGGAAAGAAGATGCTACAAAAGAGTATTGCTATTCCTCAATATCACTTAGGATCTAATTGTTTCTGTCCTTCCCTTTCAAATGTTCTGACTAGCCTGAAGGTAAAGAATGTCACCTGGGTCCTGATCTGGATTCGAGCTAGGATCCAAACCTGACTGGCAGACTCGTGCATGGCTTCGAGGAGCATCGTTCGGTGTGGGGTTTCAGCTGAAGGAGGAGGAAGGCGCAGGTAGCTGGGGGAGAAGCTGAAACGGGGAGGCTACTGTGGTATTTGTCACAGGAATTGTGTCTAGCTCAGCATTGTCACTTCCTGTTCAGTCCCTTGGCGAGAGGGTCTTCCGGCTGGGCTGTAGTAGTTGACTCATGGGGTCCGAGGAGAGTGTTCTGCTTCGAGGGAGGAGACGTCATAAAGCAGGCGAGGGCTATTACCTCCACTAACGTGGGGGTCAGGGCACTCAAGGAGGACCTGGATGTTCTCTTGGGGGATGGGGGGCACGGACCCTGACCCTCAGTGGAATTGGTTGGGAAGCCAGAACAGTAGCAAGGTTGTTAGGAGCACCTGCGAGATGCCTCTCAAGGCCCACAGATATTCTTGGAGGGCGGTACAGATCGTGAAAATCCTGTATTCTGTGTGTTGGTGTGGGGGTTGGTCAGAGCCTGTGAAATCTGGATCATTGCTATTTAGGCGACTCATTAGTATCCACAGACCATCAGAGCCTGGGCTGATAAGAACAACATGCGTCTGAGTGCGGTGGTCCCCAAATATGGGTGTGGTAGGTTCTCCACCACCAGGCAACCTGTAAATAGGAGGTAGGTTCATATTCATGCTTAAATGTAAGTGTATGTTAAAAGAATATATAAATATAGATATATATTTCTCTTTAAACAGCTATCTTAGGGCTGAGGTGCCTGGGTGGCTCAGTCGGTTAAATGGCCAACACTTGGTTTCGGCTCAGGTCATGATCTCAGGGTGGTGGGATTGAGTCCCTTGATGAGCTCCACGCTCAGCGCACATCTGCTTGAGATTCTCTCTCTCTCCCTCCCTCTCCCTCCCCCCCAAATAAATAAATAAATCTTTTTAAAAAAAGATATCTTAGATTTTTTAGTTCCAGGATCATGGCTATGATTCAAGTTATAGGATCCCTGATGATGGAAACCCATGCCTAACAGACTCAGACAAATAAAAGCACACAGAGTGAATCTGGGGTCAGCAAGGCTGAGAAGACGTGGGCTGAATAACTGGTGCACCCCCTTGGCAGGTGCGCTGCATGATTGAGCCCAGGGCAGCCCCCCGGTGCTACCGGGGCATCCAGGACATTTCCACAGGCATCCACATACAGACACTTCTGGAAGGCAGGGGGGCTCAGTCTCCAGGAGCTCAGCCCAGAGCTCCCACCCAGGCTCTCCTGCTCCCCTGACACTGTCACCCAAGCCCTCAAGCAGACGTTGGAGCCAGACCCCCCGCACGAGCTAGGACAGGACCCTCCTGTGCCTCCACTTGTTCCAAGCAGACCACCAGCAGTGCTGGGCGCCGTCCACATATCTGCTAAGTCTTTCTCTTAACCCTGTGTCTTGATACTTTAATTAAAGGATCCCAGAAAGCCAATTCCTAACAGAGGCTGGTATTGAGCGAGGCCCTTCTATAACACACCTACTTGCTATAAACAAGAGTGCCAGAGAAAGATCTACGGGATCAGAAGCACCCCCCTTCCCTTCCTGCAGTTTGGATAGCAGCCTTGAAAGAGTCCCATGTAAGAACGACACCATCCCACATTGATTATTGTACTTACGCGTTCTCCCCCCTTTCGGCTCTCCCCCTTCTTACTCCACCTTGAACTTCTCATCTTGGAAGGAAATAAAGTTCTGTGGGTTTTTTGTTTGTTTGTTTGTCTCAGCATCATGCTCCTCAGCAGAATGCAAGGCTTCTTACCCGGACCTTTTACCTGGAGTAGGTGCATGAGCCTGGTGAGGGGTGTGGGAAAGCCTGCTGGACAGAAGCAAGAGGGAAGCCCTTGAAAGCAATTCCTTGTCTTTCTATGGTTCTTTCCAAGCTTCGCCAGAGGGGGACTCAGCATGGGGGCTTTAGTAGCTGCCTTCTCGGCACATAAAACAACAATCAGGCAGCAATGGAGAGGAACATCCCTGTAAAATGAGAGGTAGAGCTGGATGAGGCAAGGAGTCGGGCATGCCCCCTCTCGTGTCCTGAAACTGAGATTAGGGTGAGAGTGGTCCTGTGGTCAGTGGGGATGGCTGCTGAGGGAGTGTTTGTTGACTGGGTAGATTGGGGAGGATCTTTCCAGAGCACTTAGGAATTCTCCAGTTCCGCCATGCTCCTGTGGATGAAGGTATGGAAGACACAGGTAGGGTGTTGACCCACTTCCATCCTGCTAGGAAAGGGGCGGACATCAGGTGAGAGGCCACATGACCTGGAGCCCACAGAGTTCAGGAATCCTCTTCTCCTATGGCAGAGGCAAGGATTCAACCAAGGAATGGGAGGGCCTGGGGGACTAAGCCATCTCGTCCACAACCTGTGGAAGTGGAACTTGATCACTTGTTTCTGGGAAAAAAAAATTTTAAATACATAATGAGACCCTTAAAATTGTGCCTATCTTGGGGTGCCTGGGTGGCTCAGTCATTAAGCATCTGCCTTTGGCCCAGTTCATGATCCCAGGGTCCTGGGATTGAGCCCCGCATCGGGCTCCCTGCTCGGCGAGAGGCCTGCACTTCCCCTGCTTGTGTTCCCTCTCTCACTGTGTCTCTCTCTGTCAAATAAATAAATAAAATCTTAAAAAAAAAAACTGTGCCTATCCTGCTTCAGGGATTTCTCTTCTAGGAAATTATGGTAAAGATGCAATCCAACCCGTTGACAAAGGTATAAGTGTAAAATGTACATCATGACTTTATTAATATACAAAAATAAATGAAAGAATTAAACAATCAGAGACTTGTCCAGGAAATTATGACACATCTATACTTTGTAATAACACAAATATTTTTTAAATTTATGTTTTGCAAGAATGGCAATAACAGGGAAATGTCTGTTATATCGTACAAATAAAAAGCAAGTTCTAAAAATTATTTATAATTTTGTATTTATTTTATAAACATAACATTTATTTTTATATACATTTTGTTATATTTATATATATAATAAACCAAAATTTTGAGGAAAAATAAAAACACATAGAGAAAACTAGAAGGGAATACACTTAATAAACTTTTTATTTGGTGTGGTAGAAGGTAGAATTGTGGGTGGTTTTATTATTTTTGTTATATTTTTCTGTACTTTCTTTTTTGGGAATAGTTTCTATTTTACTTTCTAATGATAAAAGTAAAGATCTTTTAAGGTATTGGACAAGAATTATTCAAATAAATGAGCTATTTAAAAATCAGTTTACAAATGAAGTTACATTGCATCTGTGTCACCCTGTTGTCTACCAGGAATTAACAATTTCCCTCCAATCCAATACTTTCATTAGTCCACTAAACACGGACTGAACTGGAATTTAAATCACAGTCTAAAAGGCAAAGAATAACAGTAGTGAGCTACCAGAAAAATACCCCCAATTATTTGCAAGTCAGAGGTCAATGTTTCCTTCTGCATCTACTATGGGAAGAGTGTCCAAAGTCTTCAGGGAAGGCAGAGACATTTCACGCGCTGTGCTCCTCCCATTCTCACCCTGAATCACTTTTTTCCCAGAAAAGAATAAAGAATACTCAATGAAAACTATTAAAATGCTTGGCAAAACTACACAGACAAACACAGAGGCCAGTTAAGTATAAATAGTTCATACCAAAGCTGTCTTTTTGACCCAGCCATGAATATCTACCCAGCCCCAGATTTAAATGTTTGGATGAAAATGGCAGAGCAGCCAAAGACCGGCCAGCCAGCTGCAGAGAAGCGCCCATTAAGAGCGATCACATCTGTCTGAAGACTATGCGTGCAGTGTGCAGTATATTTTCCTAAATGCATGGAAGAGGGTATAGATATCTAACAGTTGCCCTAAACCTGGAGGAGGTGATTTGTTCTTTTCCACCACCCATTCTGACTTTTATTTTTATTATTTTGGTCTAAAACAGAAAGGTCCACTCCTCCTTTGGATTTTGAAGTTATTGGTATCCTTTCTTTTTCTTTTATGGCTTAGCTGCTTTAGACTTTGCAAACGGATACACCAGTATTCACTATGAGAAGACAGCCTGGCATTTTGGAGGACAAACGCTGTGGGGTGGTGGAACCCTGAGGACTCCAATCCTGGCCCTGGCATTTAGTGTGTGCGTCTTGCTGTATTCCCTCGCCTCCCTGGGCTTCAGTCTTTCATCTGTAAATACAGGATGGCAATACCTGCTGTGTTGTAAGGTCATTGTGAGGATAAAATGAGACAATACTTTGTAACCTCTTAGACTCAGTGCAGTTTAAGATGATGCAGTCATCCTTACTTGGCTAAATGCTGTGTACTCACCGCTCTTGAGGTAAAATTAAAAAATACTGGGTAATGCCAAAAAAAAAAAAAAATCACGGTGTTAGCCTGTTTATATAGAGATGATTAAGGTAGGAAATATACTTTGATTTTTTTTCTAAGAGTGAGGACAGGGGTTACCATCATGCATTTATAACATGTATTTGGGGGCACCTGCCTGGCTCAGTCGGTAAAGCATGCAGCTCTTCATCTTGGGGTTGTGAGTTCGAGCCCCATGTTGATTGAATTTGTTGAATCTCATTGGTACCCACGTTAGGTGTAGAGATGACATAAGCAAAAAAATAAACTTAAAAAGAACACATGTACTTATGATATTTGATAAGAAGATAGCCACTGTATAGACCGCCTCCCTGTGTATTAAAAAAAAACAACTAAAACTCTTTTGAAAGCACAGCTAACATCCTCCATTTCCAAAAATAAGGCAGATTACATTACCTGAGCTCTCTCCTACTACAAAACACTTAGCAGTGCTGAAAACCTATGACATCCTTTTAAATCCATCATCTGAATTCCAAGAGAGTAAGAGAAATCTCGGGTTAAAAAATGAAGGTGAATGTGAATAGCCAAACAGTGAGCATGAGCTGATGTTGTAAGTGCCTGGATAGGAAAGGACGAATCAGAGATGGGAGGTTGCCCGTCTTATTAGGCAACAGGACCCCCCTCTTTCCCTGTCTCTCTCTCTAAAAATTTTACACACACACACGTAGGATACTATGAGTCCCCCATATACTACCAACAAGATTCAACAGATTCAATCAAGATTTTGCAGCATTACATTTATATTTCCTTTCTTTTTTTAATTTGCATTTTATCTTTGCTGAAATATTTTACATCAAATCCCAAACATCACGTTATTTCACTCTCCGTGCTTCGACCAGACAGGATGTTCCCCCGAGGTGGAGCACTAGGAAGGATACAGAACCACCTATGAAGTATTGTTTCCAAACAAGCAAACAAAATTGAACCTAAATCTATATTTAACCATTGCTTTAGGGAGCTAGAGGACCCAGGAGACATCTAAGCTTTGGGATACTGATCTTCAGAACTCAAATCACCAAAGACTGATGCCAATATATGAATTTATGTTGCTCAGAGCTGCTCAGATATTTTCTAGTAAATGGAATATTCATGTAGGTGCTTTTGGGAAAGCCCTCTGCCTTTTCTGTCAACCAGGTATCCAAGAAACTCTCAGACTTCAGAGTGTTGTTTGGTGAATATAAAACCAGAACATAGAGGGTGAGTGTTCAGGAGGGTATGTGACCTTGGGTACAACAGAGATTTATGAATTAATTTTGCTTCACTCCAGGGATTTCCATTCTAATATCAAATGACTACAACCAGAAGAATCATGCCCTTAAATAAGTTTTCAGATTTGTGTCTGCCCTAAAAATACGTGATTTTTTGTGTTTATGCTCATGTACCCTTAATTTACATAAATATCATTAGAGCTCTTGTTTGTTTGTATCACTGAAAAATGTAGAGGGTTATTTAGTATATATATTTAATAATGACAACAAAACAACAACTTATTGGGGGCTTACCCTGTATTGGGCACTTTTGTAGCTGCTGGGGACACGGTCATTTTGTAAACGTGTTTTGAATTTATGTAAATGACACCACGCTGTATATCTCAATCTGCTTCTTACTGTCGTTAATCAGTACTATCTTATTAAGATCCAGCTACGCTGAGTGTACATCCATGTTATTATTCTGATTGCTGCATCAAATGCCCATATGAAGCCTCCTTGTGCTAGAAACATATGTTGCCTCCAGTTATCACTACCGCAAATAATACTGGGACAAATATCCTTGAACATATTCCATTATAATCAGAATTTATCTGGGTTATTTGTCCAGTTATGGGACTCACTAAATGCTGCCAGATTGCCCTCTGGAGTGCCTGCACCCATTTCATGAAAGTTCCTATTTCTTGGGACACCTGGCTGGCTCAGTCAGTGGAGCGCAAGACTCTTGATCTCAGGGCTGTGAGTTCGAGCCCCACGTTGGGTATAGAGATTGCTTAAAAATAAAATCATAAAAAAAAGAAAGTTCCTATTTCTTCAACCTTCAACCACAATTGGCATTATTCAGTTTCAGTAGTTTTTCCCGATCTGATGGATGCAAAAAGGGATCTCGTTATTGTCTTCATTGTTATTCCTTTTATTTCTCGTGTGACTGTTAATACAGATTTAGGTTTCTTCTAGTATTGTATCTTCAGATCCACTACCTACATTTTTTATCTAGATCTCCTACATTTTTCTTCTTTGAAAGATATCCAATTCTCCCTTAAGTTAATATGTTCCATATAATAACAATCCCAATTCCAGCATGAGTTTGCCTTGCGTTAGAGATGTTCTGTGTCATATTTCTCCCCCTCAAGCTCCTGGAGGGCAGGGCTGCTATTGTTTTTGGATATCTCATGGCACTCAGCCCTACCCAGAGCAGGCCTCAACGAGGGCTTGTTGATTGACTATGAGCTGAAGGCAGGGGAGGAGGATGCTACTTAGTGAGTACCATTTGTAAAAGTCAGAGTCCACGCATGGTGCTTGAGCTGGCCAGCCAAGGCTAGGGGAGGGAGGGATGGGCAGCAGGAGTGGGGACACCAGGAGTTTTGTTCCAAGGGAGCAGGACAAGTGCCCTTCGCAATCCTATTTCTAAAAATACAAATAAAGAACCCAATGGAAACAACATAAATATATCTATAACCTTTTCAGTTAGAAATATTCCACCTAAGAGCTACTTTTTCCCCACAGTTCTGAGGGTCTGTGCTAAGTTCAGTCCTGAAGCTTCCATGTCCTGTGGCCAATGACTATCTTAGACAATCTTACACTGAGTCCTGTTCTAGATGGCAAGGGTGGGAAGATCATTCCTTAGAAAGAGCAGGCAGTGTGGAGAACATGGGAAGAGGTTGTCCTTGCTCGGCACCTGTTACCCAGATTGTACATTATCTTTTCTGGGGCTCCATCTTTATTCTACGTGTTGATTAATTGGACTCGGTGTAATAAATTGCTGAAGACTTCAAAGTTTCGATAGTTAAGTGCTGCAGAGAGACAGTGATTCTGTGAATGCTGAATGAAGACACAGGATTGCGTTTAGCTGGCATGCTGTGCTGGATTAGTTGGACCTGGTTTGTTTCTGCACAAGGCTGGCTAAACCCACCTAGTTCTGAAATCATAGGAATTACCTGAAATTTTATGTATTTGCTTAAGGGTATATGTCTTGGTTTCCCAGATAGAGTGCAAGCTGCCTGAGGATACAAACCCTAGATTATACCTGCTTGTTTCTAGCAGAGAGCTATGCTGATAATTAAACACTTGATGGTTATCTGTTAAATGTACTAATGGATGAGTTAATTAGAAGGAGTAATCAAGGCTGGCTATTCAGTCTCCTCGCCTAGACTCTTTGGAATGGTATATAGGCACCTGGCCTCGCAGGCCCACTGATCTAGTATTTGGGGATTGCTGAATCAATCAGGAGCAATATTACTTTGTAGATTGTAGATACGCCAAGAACGGCACCATGGAGGAAGAGGAGACAAGTGAAAACTACAAACTATAAACTCACATTAGCGTGGACTGGTTGAGTGCAGGCTGCGTCGGCTTGCTCAGGAGCCTGGTCATCTCTGCGCTGGGTGACTGGATCCGTTTTCCCAAGCCCCCGGCTTAGCCTGCTCTGCGACAGCCCCTGGATAACTAGCCCGGTAGGCTACAGTGTATTCGTCCGGTGATGGATAGGAGATTCACCCAGCCGATTTATCGACTGGTCAGCAATCAGAGGTCTTCCAAGGATTTGGAGTGAAGAGACACTGGGGAAAGAGAAAGCAGCCCCGAGGAGTAGAGCCACTTTGTCATATGAACGTTGGCGTTGTGCTAGCTTAAAAGCGGGGGACTCTTGCTGCAAAGGTCCCGCTGGCTTTCAGCTCTGCCCTTCCCGTGTCCTGGTGCTCAGCTTTTCTTGGGTTTCTGCGAAACCTGTTGATATCCTTGAAATGCATACCTCTACACTTTTCCCTTATTCTTTCTCAAATCAGAGCTGCTTCGAACAGGCTCCTGGTCTCTACAACTCGATGAGCTATGTCCGAAGCACTCCTCTTGATGGCGATTTCGCATCTTGGGCACCCGCTGGGCAAACAGCAGCCCCCCTGGCCACTCCAGCAGATGGTGCCCCTGCAGGTGGCCGGGAGGCATGAATGACTCAGAGCATCTCAGCTGAAGGAGGCTTGTCTCCAACAGACCTGAGAAGGCCCAGAATAGAAGTGATCCAAAGGGAGATCAGGGCAACCTGCTGTTCCCCAGGGCTGTGACCGCTGATACCTCCGATCCAGCTGACCCCACATAGTGACCTTAGCCCCTCTGATAGCAATCAATCCAGCCAACCAGATGTACCTGCTGCAGGATCACAGAATTCCAGAACTGGAATAAACTTTAGACGTCTCTTAATTCATATTAAGAGCTTTCTACAGCTTTTCTTACAAGCAATCATCCCATCTCTTCTTGAACATGACAGGACAGCCTATTTCTAGAAAAGTCTATGCGGAAGAATGTTGGCCCTAATTTTAAGCCAAAGCCTACCTCTTTTTAATTTTTACCCATCAGTGCTAGTTCTGGACCTCTGCAAACATACATAAACAGAATGCTTTAGAAACTGAAGCCAGCCCTTTCAATATTTGGACAAAAGAATTGCCTCTCTTTTAAATCTTCCTTCTTCCAGGCTACAAGTACCAAGTCCTTCCAGTCATTTCTTCTGTGACATAATTTTGAATCCCTTGACCAATCACTGTTACTTTTTTCTGGCTGGGCTCTGAGTTGTCTTTGGGTTATTCTTAAAACGTGTCAGTCCTGCACTTTTGGATGATCCCTGAGCAGGGAGGGATGGAGCGAGGCAATCCCCTCCTTCTTGCTTGTGATGGCGCTCACCTTCGGAGCACTCCAAACTTCCTATGGCAGTTGTGTCTGAGTTTCCAACCCTTCCAGTCATCGATCAACCGAATGCTGGTCTGGAGTCAGCCAGCCAGGTTCTGACCTGCCTGAGCCTTCCTGGGGGCACTGGTGTGGACACTCCTGTCCTCCCAACCCTACCCCACTCATAGAGAATCAGCCTTTGTCAGCTCCCCAGGGGATACCTCACTCCCTACCAGGACCATGGGCCAGAGATGGGCTTCTGATCCAAGCTGGGCCAAGGAGACCCTTACCCGTCAGTCAGTCAGAGGAGCCTAGGTGGAAGGTCATGGGGACATGGAAGAAACCCTGCCTTTGGGGCTGGTCAGGGGAGAGCAGAGATGCCAGTCTTCAGAGGACTTAAAGGAGGCTCTGGAAGCAGAGGGAGGAGTCCAGAAGCCCCCATGGCAGTAGAGTCAGAGAAATTAACCAATGTCTTCCCAGTTTCCACAAGTTCCCACTAACCCTCTTTCAACTAGTTTCCATGAAGCTTGTCTATAATAAACCTTCTTTTAAATTTGAGATTCTTTGGGGACTCTTGGGTGGCTCAGTTGGTTAAGTATCTGAATCCTGATTCCGGCTCAGGTCATGATCTCAGAGTCGTGGGATTGAGCCCCACATTGGGCTCTGTGCTGGGCATGGAGCCTGCTTAAGATTCTCTCTCCCTCTTGCCCTGTCCACCTCTCTCAAAAATAAATAAATAAGTGTAAGATTCTTTGAGTGAAGTTTGGTTCTGAACAATCTTTAACTAAGACTTTAGGCAAGTCTTTGATCCTCATTGAGCTTAATTTTCCTTAGAGATAAACTGAATTGATTGTATGATAGCGTGCATTCACTCTGATTCTATGTCATATTATTCCCATTCTACACTTGTGTACTTGGGAGGGTGTTAAAAGGAAAAGCCTAGGTGTATCATTTTATATGTAATTCCAGGAAAATTCCATCTCACATATTGGACTATGTTTGGGTCTTTGATTATCAAATCATAAATGGAAAGAAGCTTGAGAGTCGTGGGCTCCCACATCTTCCCCGAAATCTTTACAGTGGTTGTCTTTCACACTGGAGGAATTGTCCAGAAATTTCTAGATGGCTTAGAAACTTATTCATTCATTCATGTGTTTATTCATTCAGTAAGTTCACCAGAAGTCGGTTGTAGACTGAGGGTGTGTTTGTTCAGCGTCAGCAGAAAGCTATGTGAGCAGGAGGTGCAAGGGATTTACTGTGGTCTGTTAAGATGGTCGCCCCAGCACAAGCTGCCCACATGTTGAAAGACCCAGCAAGTGGGTTCTGGTGCCTTGGACTGACTGAAACCCTCAGTCACAACCAATTACACAAGGGCAGACACACCACACAAAGAATTGGCAAAACTCAGATTAGTCGGGTTGTTATTTGTTAGCAACATGGGCAGAGAGACGTGGTGGGGAAGGATGTATGCATTTTGGCTAAAACGAGCTTTGGCTTATCTTCAGATTTTAATTATGCAGGGCTGTCCCCATCCCTCATTACCACAGATAAATTAAATATCATCTTAAGGTTCAACTTGGTAACTAGGAGAAAACAGAGAAGAAATCTTTGAGGCAAAATGTGGGCTGTAGCTATCTGAAGTTCATAAATGCTTCAGAAATCAAAACAGGCTCTACCAGCCACAGTGGTGAAAAGCGAAGGCAATGGGCACATGGGGGTATTTCTTGCACACACACTGTGCTCTGCGGGAACCACACACTTGTGGATATGATGTGAGAAGCCTCTGCATCAGTTCACTTCAGCCACCCCTGCAGAGGGCCTTCACAGCTGGCTCATGTTAGGTAACTCTAATGCTCATGGGAACAAACCGCCGAGCCCCAGGTCCTTGGGTCTGGTCTTTGTCACCAGCCAGAACTGCTCCAAGTCCCAAATCTAAAAGATAGACATTCCTCAGGTCTCAGGGACCTCCCCACCACACCATTCTCTCTTGCTCCCATTGCTCAGCCCGTCCCACCCCTGGTGGAATCCACTGGTTGGTCATGTCTTCATTTGGAAAACGGGCCTGATTACACCCACCTCACTGGGTTGATGTGAAGCTGACGGGCCATATGCGTGTTCAGTGTGTGGTGCAGGGCCCATTCCTAGCATCCACTTGATAAATGGTAGCTCTACCACACACTATAACCTCCCCTTCTCCACTGCATCTTCCCCTCTCCTTATAAATATGCTCTTTCCTCTATTTTAGAAAAACGCTTTAGTGCTCAGAGTCTCTGTCCCTTCTCCTCATCACTAAACTTCATGAAGGACTCATCTATACCTGCAGCCTCCCCTTCCTCCCATTCCGGAAGCCACCAGAGTCTGGCTTCCGCCCCATCACTGCTCCACTCCCATCCTTGTCTTGCCTGGCCTCTTGATTCTGGTCTCTCAAGTTCAAAATCTCAGTGTGAGTCCGAATGCTTTCCTCATTTTATCTCCCTATACTCAACTGGTGCCTAGATTTGGTGGGCCCTGTTTCAGAAATGTCACCTTCCTCTGTGTCCCCACAGCTGCAAAGTCAGCCCTCCCTCTGGCCAGGACCATCACGACTTGTCTCCCTGTCCCAGTCTTGGCCTCTCTGATCCATACATCACACTCTGCTCTGTTAAACACCTTCAGGGACTCTTGGTCATCCCTGGGACAATGTCTAAGTGTCCATGGGGACTTACTGATGGCCTCAGATATCCTCACAACTGGCTAGGCCCAGCATAAGAGAGCTGGACGCACTGACCTCCACACCATGCCGATGTGTGTCAGACCCTCGGAGCCTCGAGCCCTCCCACCCTCCTTCTAACAGGACCACCATTGACTTCGCATTGTTAAACGCTGAGTCCTGCTTTAAGACCCACATCGAATGTCACCACCTTTGTGAAGAAGTTCTTGCCCTCCTCCTCAGGGGCCCGCTGCGCTCTGCTCACACTCTGCTCTTGGGTGTGTCTGCCTCTCCCACGGTAGTAGGTTCCCAGTGGGGGTGACCAGGGGCCAGGCCCCACGCTAGGTAACCAAATACCGCATGATGCACGATTAATAAAATGAGAGGAAGAATGCTTTGTGGACCTTTGAACCCAGAGGCTGAGAAACCATGTGAGAAGTAAGTTGCATTCCAGAGAGGCATGAGGCAGCCCCACTCCTTTCTCTATGCTTCCAGATCAACTCTAGAGCTAGAGAAAGCCCAGAAGCTAAATAATGAAATTATACTCTGGAACGGAGCTGTGGTTTTGACTGGAGGCTGCAGATGAGGTCTAAGTTTGGTTTGGCTGGTGCTCCTCAGCTCGCCAAAGTGACAGGCCTCATGAAGAGTAAGACTTTGCCACCACCACTTGCAAGCGAGTCTCTGGTGTGCGTCCATGGCCATGGCTGTTCAGGGCAAGGCCACAGAGAGAGAATGGCACAACCAGCCTTGAGAGTCTAGCTAAGCAAGAACAGGGCTGGTGGAAGAGGGAGGCCCGGGCCTGAGAAATAGCCTATTCACCTTTGCAGACACTCCTCTGGTGGGCTGAGCCCTGGGGGCCTTGGGAGGGTTGTGGGGCGGGGTAGGTGGAGGTTTTCTAAGACAAACCAATCCAGAGATTTTAAAAATCCAGAGCACTGAGGTCTGACTGGAAGGCAGGCTGGTAAAGCAGTGCATCACCAAACAGCAAATGCTGTGACTTGCAGCAAAGACCAGAGGGAAATCTAGGATTTGGAAACTTTCATGGACATAGTAATGAGAATAAAGTCCACTCTGCTCAGGGCAGTTCTGAAAGAAACAGGCTCGGCCCCACGGAACAGGACAGATGGGCTATAAAGGAAGAGTGCTCATCAGCGCTGTTGTGGGGGAAGGAACACTACAGAAGCTTACGTGGCCCCATCAGGGATTCTAGGTGACACTATTAACATGTGGCGGCGGACACAGAGGCGGTATCAGCAGAGGTGAATGGCTGACTTGAAGGCATCATTTATTGTTGTTATTTTTGCCTTCCCTCACGGTGGATTCCTAGAAAGCACTTTGTCAAGATTTCCAGGCCCTGCCATGTGCAAACCGCATAAGGCTGATTCTCAGGGGAGCCCCTGTCTGAGGCTAGAAGACAGCATGGAAGCAAGAGGGAGCAAAGGGTCAGCTGAGCCCCACCAAACCAGGATGGTGAGTGGTACCCTGGCCCCAACCAGACGGAGCAGGCAGCTGAAAGCCTGTGGGACTGGACAGGAAGGGTCAGGATGGGCCCTGCAGCCCAAGAGCAGAAAATAAAATAAGCATTCTTCAAGGTGACCAAGGCTGGATTGGTTTAAAAACATCAGCAAGCCTGATGCCACACTAATGACACTGTATATAAATTACACTTGGAAACATTTGCCAAGGGACTGATGTATCCTGTGATTTATACCAGGTGATAGTTGGTGATTTTATCAACAGAGATGGTACAAACTCCAGGCCATTCTGTGTGTGGTGAAGCTAGGCTGTCCTTCACACTGTGGTGAGCTACTTTAAGAAGAGTGATACTGTACAATTATTTCCCTTGGATCTGTTTATCCATCTACCATCTCTCTGTTGCTGGAGGTGAGGTTGGATCAGGGAAGAAGAGAAAGGATTTACATGGATATGTATCAATAGGTAGAAGAAACAGGCTTTCTAGAATCTTAGAATATTCTCCTTTATTTATTTGTTTGTATATTTGTTCCTTCCATTGTTTCCTTCTGTGTATTCCTGAGACTCAGGGCCTTCTTTGGGTTTGGAAACCCAGAAGGTTGAGTGACCATATTATGACTAGGGTTTTTGGTTCCCTAAGTGTGAACATGTATATCAACATGCTGATATGAGCAAATTACTTTTGCACAGAGTTCACCAAGTCTTTCCAGAAACCAAGGAAACCAGAGGAAGGTTTTTGTGATAACTCACAAGCTGACCATGAATAAGACCACTGAGCACTATAGGGTTGCTTAGGCTACAAATATGTCTGCAGCAAGCCAAAGAAGTCAGTGAGATCCTGAGGACACAGCATCTTCAAAGGGATAAACTTGTGCTGAAGAGGGTCAGGGGTCAAGACGCACTTTCCCTTGGGCACCCTCTTGTTAGGTTGGCCAAGTTTTTCCATGCTTGCACAGCCTCGTGGTGAACAGCAAGTCACCTCTGGCAGCTCTTCTGGGACATCTGGAGCCCACAGCTGCTGGAAGGGTGAGGAGGTAAGAGTGAGTGACCAAAAGGACAGGAAAGATGAAAGGAGGACATGTTCTCAAAACTAATCTTAAAAAGATTGCTAGCACAACCCAACTCCTTAGAGACTGGGTTTTCCTCCAGTACGAAGTGGCTGCAAATAGTGCCCTTCAGAGAGCTAATAATGGAGCATGAACTGCACACACAACTTCTGTGCTTGTAATGAACAGCTTAGAGGAGGATCTTGGGAAAAACCACAACACAGGCCGACACTGCAGCGTTGTCCACTGATCTCTCAGCCAAGGGGGTTGGATGAGGCCGAGGCCAGGAGGACAGGGAACAGAACTGAACTCATGGTACCAAAGGGACACAGCCTTAAGGACAGCAGTATTCCAATCAAATGAGAGCATGACAGGAAGTAATAGATGGAGAAACCAATGAAAAAGCCTAGGATACATCTTTGGAAAAACCTAACAGGGCCCTTGAGCATCAGCCAGGATTATACAAGGACTATTCACACTTGGCTGGAGAGTTGGCTCTAGGGAGAACTCATGGTCACACACTCCCTGGATATGTGCTCATAAGAATGATGAACACTTCTGATTCCGGAGCTACTCTGGGGCCAAGCAGAGCTCCAAAGTTCCTTTGGTCCAAGTAAACAGAAGAGGGCCTCCCAAACTCCTGGCCTTAACATGCAGGAAGGTTGTTGGCCCGTGACTTCATGTTGGCTACACCATGCTTCTCATGACATTCTGGACAGTGCTTTTTGGTGTTTCAGGCAGTAGTCATCCCGGCTGGGTTAAGAAAAGGTAACAGAGTAAGTGACGAATTCAGGGCACTGGAAGGAATTAAAAGATAGGCTTCATCAGAGTAACCGGCACTTTCCTGTTTCTAGGGCATATAATTACAATGTCTGTGTTCGGTTTGGGGTTCAGCTTCCCGTACTGACTCAGTCCACAACAGCCCCTCCCTCTCTCTGTGTTCCTCCAGGACATGTAATGCCTTGAATCCTTCCTAAACATTTCCTGTATTTGCCACTCTCTTTCCATTTTAATAATCCTATACTGTGCCTGAAATGGAATTCAAAAACAAGTAAATAATGTCCTTGTCCTCAAGGAACTTTAAGTCCAGTGTGAGAAACAGACACATATATAATCGTGTTATAAGCAGAGGTAGGAGACTTGGGTCTGGCCTGGCCAGTGGGATTCACAAGAGTAGGAATGGACTAGGATATTTCCCTGAGAGACAATGTGTAGGATTTTAAACCTAAAACCAGAGGTATAAGCCAGGTGGAGGATCATAGTGGGAAATTACATGGAAACCTAAAACCCATGAAGCCAGAGTGGCCAGAAATAGAAAAAAAGTAGGGGGCACAGGGCAAGAATCTGGAAGCAGAGAACTGAGAACAATGAAGAGGGAGCTGGGCTCTTGCTTAAAATCCCTGTTGTTCACAGATTTGGGAAGAAGATTTGGGAGCCAGCAGGACAAAGTAGGTGGGTGGACAAGCTGGACTTAAAGGATCGGGGATGACAAGAAGGGATAGATTGAAGAGGTGATCAGGAAGCAATTTGATATGAAACAGGAAAGAGAAGAAGGCATCTGAAATAATGCTGAGCTTCTAGCTTGGAGGCTGCTTGGTAGATGCACGACAATGACGTCAATTGCCACACACACTGGGAAAGAGGTAGGCTTGAGGAGGAAGGGGATGAATCCATCTGGGCCATGTTGGGTTTAAGGTTGTCAAGGGTTGGTCAAGTGGACTTGTTGCTGGGGAAGTAGTGGGAAATACAGTCTCTGCACACCAGGATTTGGGTCAGGATTGGAGACCTGTATCTGGGAGTCATCAGCCAGAGGTGCAAAGAATCACCCACAGAAAGTGAATAGCAGGTGCCCAGACCAAAACTTGGAGGTCTTCTATATCCCAAGAGCGGCATGAGTATGAGAGCTGTTCGATGGGGTGGTCATGGCAGAAGAGGATCTGCAGGGGTGAAGGCACAGCAGCAGAGGGCATAGTAGAAGCAGCGAAGGTAGCCTTCTTAAAAATGAAATTGGTGGAGAGAAGGCATGAGATGGATCAGTAACTTGAGAAGAAGGTTTCTTCGAGGAGGGGGTCTTTGGCATGTTCAAAGGATATGGAGAAGGAGCCAGCGAGGAGGATTGAAAGTTCAGAAGAGAGAGGTCATCACAGAGAGTTGGAAGGCTCAGGGGAGGGATGGGAGACAGGTCAGGTGGCAGGGCAGCCAGAGACAGAGGAAAAGCTTTCAGGATGGATGAGAAGCTGGGTGAGGTGGTGGAGCTGTCAGGCAGCAGAACACAACCCTGCTCTCAGGACTTGTGTGTGTGTGTGTGTGTGTGTGTGTGTGTCTGTGTGTGGTGCAGACCATACTATCTTGCACTTAGGGGTCAATTTTCTCTGCATGTTTCAAACATGGACATTTTCTGTCCCTTAGATAGTCATCCCTTTGCAGGCAAGGGCTGTGGCTTCCACTTCTTCCACCATCCCAACAGCAGTACGAGAATGGAATGAGGCGTGAATGCACCTTGGTGGTTACCTTTTTCTGCCAGATTATCCAGGCAGGTCTCTCAGAAGCACCAAGTACCAGGCAATTTTCCTCTTTTGAGAGCCGGACTGTGCCTTTAAAGGTGATCCATATCAACCTGGCACATTTTGTAAGTGTTCATTTAATATGAACAAGATGGGGAGAAAAACCCAACTTACAATTGGAAAATAGTAATAATTACTCAGGGACAAGAGAGGAAATCAAAAGAAACAAAGATAGTTCCTTTTTCTCTCTTTTAAGTTGCTAGCTTCTTGAAAGTCAGGCCAAGCTGGAAGGTTCCAAGATGGCGGTGTGGTGCCTTTGCTCTTTTGGCTCCCCTCCAGGTCTCTCTTAGTCACGACAAGGCACACAGTACACTCCTCATAAACGCGAGCTAAATCAGGTTCGTGAGCTTTCACTAACCAAGCACAGAGCGGGGCATGGGACTGGCTTCACTGTCTAGCTGTGGCTCGATGTTTGACACAGACCTACACATTCCCTCCATTATTGCTGCCTGCCTGCAGTGTGGCCCTTTTTGGCCACTCACAGCATTGGAAGTTCACCCTATTCATTTTTAGACTTGATTATAGTCCACTCAGCCTCTTAATGGTGCTCACAACTTCTACCACATAGAAAGTTATCGATGTTCATGCGTGTTTTATCTCCCTCAGACATCAAACCCGAAGTTGCTGGAAAGCAAGGTCCACGACCGGTTCAGGTTTATATTCCTATCACGGCAACCAGATTCGACATTGAATAAATATTTGTTCTTGAAGGAATAAATGGGTCACTGTTGTGTATGTTCACACTCCTCTGAACTCAGCTTTCTCTTCTATAAGATGACGGAGCTGAAGTAGATCCTGTAAGGTGTTCCCAACCCGGAATGCCAAGCATTTTATGGGTCTTCCCTTACTGACCTTATTTATGAGTTTTCCCTTACTGACCTCACGCACATTAGAGAGTCATTCCTGACAGTTAACCAATGTGTTAGCCTCATGCTAGGACCAAGTGGGTCTAGAATTTAAAATCTAGACAGAGAGACAGGAATAACCCCAGGAAAATGGCCCCAAATATGGCAAGCTGCTTATACTGAAATCTGAATTGTGTGACAAACCCTAGAGGTGAGGACAAATGGAAAATCAACGCCGGGGTACAGGCATGGGCAGTGTCCCTTCGGGAACTCTGTCATCATTCAAAACCCCCTGGCAGAAAGTGCATTAAGTTGTGTCTGCCCTTAGCTCTGAGAGAAAGAATCGGTGATCAAACTTATTTCTCAGCAGCAAGCAGAAATAGGGACGAGAACCATTGTGTTTTGATGGGGGAATGCAAACTGCTTGGTCCAGGGAGGATCTGGATACCCGGTTGGGTGTCAGGGAGGCCATGAAGAGCCTGAGCTGCTAGAGAAGATGGGGGCCTTGAGGGAGGGGGCGCAAGCAGAGCCAGCTGTCGGGGAGAGGAAAGGGGAGTGAAGGGATGTGACCGAGGGCCTACGTTGTCTGTTCCGGGCCTGTGTCTAGGGCTGACCGGCTCTGCCGAGGAGAAGGGTCAGGAACAAGGCTGGAACAGCACGGAAAGTACTTACTTTATTCTGTGGAGCCAGGAAGTGAGCAACAGCCCCTGAGTGTACGATGTGTATGCCCTTCCTGTGCCACTGGCCAATGGGATGGATGGAAACGTGTGTGTCTGCGAGTGGGGGGGGAGGGGGGTTCATCTCCCTCTACCAACAGAACTGGAGCCATTCTTCTCCTCCCTCCCTCATCTACCTCCCAAGAATGGACCTGAGTAAACCCCATGGAAATCATTCTGAGGTGGTGTGGTATGATCACTGGCTCCGTGGCCCCTGGGTTCCAGGTAACCAAGCAAATGTTCCTTTCCCCATGAGGTTGGTTGCATATTTCTCGCCAGGCTCCTCCTGGGCCTGGGAGTGAGCCTAAAGGAGGAAACCCTGTGAGAACACATAAGAGGACAGGAGGAGGCTTTTTGGCCAGCAGGAAGATCTTCTTTTGGGGGCTTCAACTCTTCACATTCAAGGCGCAAGCCTTGGAGATTTTGTGGAAAATACACGAGGCTGTTGTCCAGGTTTTGCAGAGTTTAAACCCGATGCTTGCTATGCTTCCCGGTAACATGATGTGGGGCCTGGGGCCCAAGCTGCCAGCATCATGATGTCTCTTCAGAGGGCTAAGCTGAGCCTATAACCCCGGCCCCCCCAACCCCCCAGTCCACAGTCTCAGTCTGGGGGGGTGCAGGCATTTCTGTCTTGTGTGTGTCTTCTGTTCTTTGTTTGTTTTAATAACCCATCTGGAACG
Organism: Halichoerus grypus; assembly: GCF_964656455.1. Lineage (NCBI taxonomy): Eukaryota > Metazoa > Chordata > Mammalia > Carnivora > Phocidae > Halichoerus > Halichoerus grypus. The sequence continues at coordinate 71,659,629 of NC_135718.1, forward strand.
CCCCTCTCACTCCCAGCCACCCTTCCTTAGCTGGTGAAGTTTCCGCGCGTGCGGAGTGCAGGAGGGGAGAGCGAAATCCACGAAGCCGTGAAGTCCTCACCAGAGCAGAGGCTCCAGGTTTGCAGAAGGTCTGGAAGACTTGTGCCAGCCCCACGAGGCAGCCCAGGCCTCAGGGCCGGAGTCCATTCGGAGACGGAAGAAGCAGAGGCTGTAGCTGTCCCTTGGGCCCAGACTGTCCTCTCCAGCTTGGCCCTGGGCAGGTTATGGTTGCCTTAAGTCACTTGCAACATCATGGAAGTGCCCTTGATTCTTGGCCTAGGGCTTGCGTTGGGTTTCCTCCAGAGGTTCGGCTTGAAGTGCTCAAGGGTTGAAGGCTACCTCCTCGCAGTGAATTTCAACAGTAAGTCCAGCTTTTTTCCATTCTGAAAATATGTGAATGTGTGCCCAGGCCAAAAACCATATAGATTGAAGTGACAAAGACTAATAACGAGTCTGTCTGTGTCATCCTGTCCTCATCATGCCCACAATCCAGCAAGGAGGTGGGACGAGCTAACATAAACAAAGAAGGAAAGAGAACTGTGACTAATTATGCTGAGTGTTATGATGAAACAATGCTGGGAACCTCTTTTAGACAGACAGGCAGTGAAGGCCTTTCTGAGGAGGTTGAAGCTGAAACCTGGACTATGGATAGTGAGGATTCCAGGGAAAGGGAGGGAGTAGCTGTGCAAAGGGCCTGAGGCAGGAGTGAAGACCTGAAGCCGTTCCCGAACGCCAGCAGGCTGACGGTGCCGGAAGAGGACGGTGGTGTGGAGTGAGTCAGTGGTGCGCTGTGGCCCCAAAGTGTGTGGCCTTCTGTCTAAACTCACTGGGGAGTGAGGTGGTGGCTGGCCCTGAAAAGGTCTTAAGATGACCGCTCTGGTCCTGTGTGGAGAGTAAGCTGAAGAGAACACAGAAGGAGCAGCCAAACAGGGGCGTGAGTCAGGGGAATTCACCCGCGAGCGGATGGCCCACCTCAGTCTGGTGGATGCCCAGGAGGTGGCCGAGAGGCAACACTGCACGAACTCAAGTAAGGAAGATAGCAGCCACACAGGGTTAGCGGGAAGAGGCGTGCTCATGGAGGGGAGGCCGGGAAGCGAGCAGAGGCCTGAGGGTCTGGGTCTGGGGCCGAGCTGAGGAACAGGGCCTGGCCCCTGGGCAGCGAGGGTCACATAGTGTCCAACTGTTCCCATGTGGCCTCCGAGGTGTCCACGGGGGTTGACTTGGCTGTGGTTGGCATCCTTGGGCCCAGGGCCCCGGGGCTGCTGGGGAGGGTCACCCCAACAGCAGCAGAGACTAAATGAAAGGGGCTGAAGCCAGTGCCCTTTGCATGTGAGCGGGAGCGTCCCTGCCCTGCCGCTAGGAGACCTCCCCTCCAAGCAGGGGGTAAGGGGCGCACAGGCTCCAGACTCCAGCTTCCTTCCATGAAAGCTTCCTCCCAACTTGGGCCTCTGCCTCTCCTCAGAAACATCAGTGTGAGTGTCCGTGACTGTGTGTTTTTGGCCGCCCTGCTGGCCACCACTACCCTAGCTGTGGGGTCTGCCCGTGCCCACACCGGGAAGGCACAGCCTGTCTCCCCACTCCTCGTCCCAGGGGCCTGTTTGCACCAGGTGACTTGTGTGGTGGTGAAAGTCGGCCCCAAGAAGCCTTCCCAGGGCCTGGGGACGTGCAGCGCCCAACAGGGCCTCCTCCAGAGCAGAAGGGAAGTCACGGCTTTCTGACCAGGCGCCAGCAACCGTTTGGTGTTCCTGGGACAAGGGAGGACACAGCAGGACATGGAGAAGCTCCAGCCATCGGGGTCCCTCCAAGAGGCAGGTTTGAGGAGCCCGGGGAGGGCCCCCACCAGAAAGCAGTGGAGTAGGCAGGGTGGTGAGTGAGCAGCATGGACCAGGGGCGGCTGGCGGAGGTGGCGGGGCGGGGGGGGCCTTGCGTGAACCCACCCAAAACTCCTGCCCGAGCCTCCCAGGGCCACGGGGGCAGGGCAGCAGGGTAGGGAGGGGACACCAAGGGTCCTGCAGGGGCCAACGGGAGCAGGGAGGCTACAGTTCTTACTCTAACTGCGGTGACAATGCGACCCGGGACGATCTGAGTCAAATGTCCCCTCTCCGAGTGTGGGGACCTCTCCTCTCGTACCTGGAGTGGCCTCACCCCCCAGATGCCCCGGGAGAGCGCTCATCTCAAATACCACATCCACGTGCGTTCTACGGAGCACACTCACATCCCTTAGACATCGAGTTTCGCTTTTGGGCTCAAAAAATGTCTACCCTCCCTCCTTCTATCTCATTTTTTGTTAAGTTACAACATTGGGGTGCACAGGAGAATAATTATCTCCCGAGTGATTGATTAAGTGAATCATAGAAATACCTTTCAGGTGAATGATTGAAGACTTTTATTTAAAAGTGACTTTGCACTGTATTCGGTTCCTGGCCACACCACGGCCTCAGGTCCGTTATGGAGCCAGAGCAGGGTGCAACAAAGGCCAAGATGGGCTTGTCTTGGTCACTGGAAATCCAGTGACCACAAAGCCGGTCCAAGAGTGGGTCCCCGAAGCCAGGCCCGAGCACACGCAGTCCCCTGGGCCTGCAGGAAGCACATGCCCAGCCTCATAGATTTTTCTCTTTCACCTTCCAAGGCTGATTGGAAGACTGACTCATGGTTACAGTGAAAGAATCCTAAAAAAGAATTAAGTCGAGATGATCGATTTTTAACAGTCAGTGCCAAAGTCCTATCCCCTTGGCTAGGTCTGGTTTAATCGATACTAGGAGTTTGGTTAATTATGAGTGAATGATTTATACGTTTTTGTAGGGAATGTGGTATGAGAAACTTATAAATGGAAAGAGTTAATACAGAATGTTAAAAACTGTAAAGGTACTGATAAGGCTTTATTAAGGCTTCCCCCCTTCCCCCCGGATCCGCAGCTCATTAATGGGATCTCCTTTGACTGAAGTAGAATCTGTGAGTCATGCTGGACCATCCCCATCCTCCTTCATCCCCTAATCCAGTTTTCCATCAAATTCTACTGATTTGGCCACATTTTCCCCTAACCTCTCTACTCCTCTCAGTAAGACTGAAGACATCACTGGGTGGAGGTGAGGATGAAATGCCTCCATAAAGTGGACAGCATACTTGCTAAATGTTAGCAGATACTATCAGGAAATGCCTGGTATCCGCCTCTGGACAATGAAAGACTGAATCTTTCCAGCCCTAGAAAAAGTAGACAAATTCCTAGACTCTGAATGAATGGCCAGCCCCAGCTTCCAAACCATGGAGTGTTCCATGGGAAAGAAAAATGCAGAGAAACAGGTTTGTGCAGTTTGTTTGTTGGTTTGTTTTTGATGGGGGTGGGGAGGGGATGTGGGACGGAGATGGAGCCAAGGGGAAAAGGGCTAAGGATTTGTAACTGGAAAGGTAACAGAGGGGTGCCTGGTTGGTTCAGTCAGTGGTGGTGTCACATTGGGGGTAGAGTTTACTTTTAAAAAGGGTAACAGAGACCCCAGTCTTAGAACATTCAGGACCCAGGATAAGCAATGGCTATGTGGCTTTGGGGGGATGCTGGATCCCCAAAACCTTGGCCTTGGGGTTTGGTGGCAAGGTTTGCAGAGACGGGACAAGATGACCGTGAGGGACATCTCTGCGGATCCCACTCCCCAGCCGGGAGATGGGGGGTCGCACACAGGCTGGGCTATGGTAAACCTGGAGTTCTTCATAAATCCTAAGCCAGGCAATTGACTGCGCTAGACTTTCTAATCTACCTTTATTAGAAGGAGCTCAGTCATGATTTGTTTTCGAAAAATAAAGAAAGGTAAAATTCCCTTCAATGCTGTGGAGAAATACATGACTTGCGTGTGATCAAAATAAAAATTCCTTTTAAAAATCATGGAATTTGTAGTAATTTTTTAGTCTATATGCATTTCCTCAATGTACTAAAAGTGCTATTGCTACCGTGTGAGACACGGATCCTCACTCCTGGTTCAGTTGAGAATGACTGGCTTATGGGTAAATCACATGGCCCAGAGTTCCATCCATGTCAGGGCTCTTGTTGGTCTCCCTGCCTCCTCTCCTGACCTCCCTTCTGCCCTTGAGAAGGCAATGCTCATTCATTCATTCATTCATTCCACAGTATTTGTTATGCTCCTGATCGCGCTCAAGAAAGAGCAGAGAGGACCCGCACACCTTGCTCTCCTGGAACTGACATGCTAGTCCCCTGACAAATCAAGCTGCTTCACACCTGCATGCTGCCCTCCCTTCCTGCTGAGATGTCCAGACAGCGGGCCCGTACTGTGCTCTCCGCACGTGCCTCGTAGCACGACCAGCTGGTACAGAACGATCCTTTATCTGTCCGAATCCCTCCTAAAAGTCTAAGGCTGCCTGTGCTTTATGCATTGATGTATTTCCAGAACCCAGGCATACATACAACCTGCACCGAATGGGGCTCCTTAAAGTAATGAAGACTCACCTAAACACTGGTGTGTACCTCTCTCTTCTGCCAGAGCTATGGCCATGGACCTGGCAGTTCTCAACCCAGACTGCACATTAAAATCGTCTGGGGAGCTTTGTAAAAAGCACCATTGCTTGCTTTCTTCCTCAGAGAATCTGATTCAATCAGTCGGGATGGGGAAGATGGGGGGTGAGGGGGGAGGCAGGCATACATATTCTTTAAAAGCTCCCTAAGGGAAGCATCTTATATAGAGGTACAAAAATAAAGGTCAAATGACCTGCTCCTTTAGAAATCGGCCACTTTCACGAGCGCATTGAGGGCATGAACTAGGTCATCAGGACAACATGGAATTTCATAGGTGCCTCGCTATGGATCGCCATCTCGTGGCATTACTCTGGGCCCCTTCTTCTGCTTGTGTCTAGGTTAGCAGGGGCCAAAGCAAGGACAATGGCGCCAAGGGGTTTGGGAGTAGAGAGGCTTCTCCATTCCAAGAGGTAGGGATTCGTGGTTGGCAGTGGGGAGTGAGTCCACATTGGTCTTCTTGATGCAAGGAGCACCAGGGAGGTTGTCCCCCACATTTGCCATCTCGGTAGGTACTTCTAGAACCTTCCAAGATGTGTTGCAGACAGTTGCTTCATCTCAGAGCAGAGGGCCCCAAGAACTTCACCTCAGAATCCTGTGGGGTGACTTGTGTGAGACGACAACCCCACCCCGACAGCTGTCCTGCTTCTCCCCCCCCCCCCCCACATAGCGGCAGTTTGGCTACAGAACATGTCTCTGTTGTGATTTCCCCCTTTAGAGGGAATGAGTCAGGTCCTCTGAAGAAAAGGTGTTAAAAGAAGAAAAGTGTGTGTTCTCAACACATCTTCCCTAGGAAAGATGTGATGTGGGTGGGATAATCCATCACTGCTTAATTTCCGTGGGTTTCTGTAGGGTGCCGACGCGGAAATTAGATATCGGGCCTCTGAGCAGACCAAGAACCTATGTCATGCTCCACAGCCAGAGGACAGAGCAGTAGGACATCTTAAAAGAAGCAAATAACAGGAAAGGTTCCCAAGCCCACACTCTACAGTATAGACCCTACACTACCCATGAACAACCACCAGGAAGGTTGCAATCCACTTTTCCTAATATCTTCTCCCTACCTCCAAAAACCCCTTTGAAAATCTAGCAAAGCATTCGCTGTTTTTAGGATTTTCGCTCTTGTATGATGTAACCTACATATTTCCCGCCCACCTGGGGTCCGTTTCCGTGTTGTGTGCTGTTTAGTGGTAAACAATCGTCTGTAACCTCAACAGAACACGTTATGCATTTGTAGTCAACCTTCATTCCAGACTAAACAGCATCACTTCAATCTGCACACCTTCCCTAGGTTATTGTAAAAAACAAAAAACAAAACAAAAAAACACACAAAAAAACAAAAAAAAATCCACCCTTGTGTCACTGCATTGGAAGTATAGACAGTGTTCCTCTAAAATCATAGTCACGGGCTGGCTTCTCACCTGAATAAAATTTGGGTGCCATTTAGCTCACAGAGATAATTCTACTTCACGATTTACAGCAGCTCCTCTCGTCTGGAATCTTCCTCACACCCAGCCGCCCACCCCAGCCCCATTTCTTCCTTATTGGCCCGTAAGCCCACAAGGCTGCATTGAGAAAAGATGAATCTAGAATAAAACATAATGGGAATAGCTAATGCACCGGGAATCCTTGAAAACCAGAGGGAATATATTAGACATTTCTTTTATAATACCAAAAAAGGGCAGGCCATGCCTAAGAGTAAGGCCTGGGGGCTGCCAGCTGCAGGAAGCACATCTGAGAGGCCATGGTTCCCAGGCCTGCATTCGACCCTTGTCTGGCCTAAATGCTCACCATTAACTGGAATAGGAGCAGCACTCCTGGAAAGTTAAGCCACATGGGGCCGCTGCCAAGGGATGGGGAATGCCCCGCACACACACTACACACCTCTTCCTTGTAGCAGGTCAATACTTAGCATTATTGCCTGGGACAGTCCTACCGTATGACGGAAAACTCAGGTTTTGTAGATGCCCTGTGACCTGTTAGATTTCCATCTTTGTTCTCCTGGCGCAAGGTCTCTGTCCTGCATTAAGCTGGTCATTTCTTGTCAAATGGGGATAGTCGCACGTGCAATAAGAATAAGAAGGGAAATACGAATGGGGTATTGGAAATCCTCAGACAAGGAACATGGGCCAATTCACAGTGTCAGCCGCCTTAGTGGCTGAACAACATAGCAAGAGCACAGGGGAGACAAGGTGGATTTGGGTGAGCTTATGGGTGGGCCTTTAAAGGTTTGGACTGAGGGCTCTGTGGGTGTGAATAAATATGCTGAAAGCTTTGGGAAGAGCGGATTCTCTGGGTTCTTCATCTCTTGCCTCTCATTCAGCAAGAAGGAAGGATGAAAGAGCTTCCAGTCAAATAATGGCAAAGACTTTTAAAAAACAGATCAACATAGAAAACTACATTTTTCTATTCACACAACTCTAAGGCCAACAGCAAGAGACCCAATGATGGCTTCAGCTGAATAACATTTCTTACTCCAGTGGATCAGCCAGGTAACAGCAAAGAGCATCCAGAGGAACAGAATCCCAGGGCTCTAAACTCCCATCTTTCCTTTGGCCACATGCTTCAAAATGCTCTTGATTGTTAAAGAAAAATGAGGGACAGAAGGTGGCTCCTAAAAGGGGATCTGCAGGTGACTGTGCCTTTGAGGTGTCCATAGTGCAGTTGACAAGAATGACAGGAAACCCAAGGGGTACCAAATAATATAAGAAGCACTACATGGCGGGGGGCACCTGGGTGGATCAGTTGGTTAAATATCTGCCTCCAGCTCAGGTCATGATCTCGGGGTCCCGTGTCAGGGTACCTGCTCAGCGAGGAACCTGCTTTCCCTCTCCTTCTACCCTTCCCCCCACTTATACTCTCTCTCTCTCTCTCAAATAAATAAATAAAATCTTAAAAAAAAAAAAAAAGAAAAGAACAATGTCCAGACGGGATGGGAAGCAGAAAAGAAGGGGTTATCAGGTCACCTGGAACGGGGCAGAAAAGACTCCCTGGAATGAGGCAGTTGAGGTGCGCCTTAGAGAATCAGGAGAAACTAGCAGGTGACCAGGAGAGGCAGGCAGGTGCAAAGGCCAGAGGCCCGAGGGAAGTGTAAGCAGTTGGGTAAGGCTGGAGCCCAGAGCCCGAGCTCAGAGGCTTATGTGTTTGGTGCCGGGCTCAGCTTGTGCGCATGTGGGTCTCGGATGAGGGTGACATGATGGTAGTGTGTAGATTGTATATTTTTGAAAGATTCGACCAATAGCAATGCAGAGGCGATCGGGAGGCAGAGTCATGAGCAAAATAGCCCCAGACACTCCCAGAATACAATAAGGATGATAAGGAGTTAAGAGTGGGTACAGGTTTTGGTGGGAAGATGATGACATTACCCTCCATAACGGGGCTGCAGGTTATCCACGTGGAGATGTCTAATATGCTTGGGGGAATCATGCGGGAGCCACAATTAGGGTAGGGGTACTGAGGGGGCACATGCAGCTGCAGGAGAGGAGAGGACCCAGGAGGCTGGGGGCCCCAGTGTCAGCTGGACACACAGGGTTCTATGAAAGGAAGAAAAGCAGAAGAAAAGCGTCGTAGCATGGACACCAAGGGAGGGAGAGAGTTCCAGTGTGAGGTAACCGCGGCCAGTGTCAAATATTTGGGGAGGACCGAATAAGGTACATGCTGAAAAACGCCCTTTGGAATTTAGGCATTTGGGAGGTTCGCGGTAATGTGAGCAAGAACAGTGACAAGTCACAGGTAAGGGAAGAAGCCAGTTTTCGTTGGATTAAACAGGAACAGGAAGGGAATGAGTGGAGACAGCAAGAAAGATACATATATAGATCTTCCTAGACTCACCATGGGGTTACTTCCCGATAAACTGATCGTAAGTTGAAAACACCCTGAATGGAAAATGCATTGAATACACCTGACCTAACAAACATCATAGCTCAGGCCAGCCGACCTTAAACATGCTCAGGACACTCCCATGAGCCTACAGTTGGCCAAGAGCATCTCTAACACAAAGCCTCTTTGATGATAAAGCATTGAATATCTGTGCAATTGTGTGAATACTGGACTGAAAGTGAGAAACAGAGTGGCTTGCAGGGGTGCCCAACGGTGGGAATCGTGTCCGTTGTTGACCCTCACGATCACGAAGCCTCCTAGAGCTGAAGCCACTGCCCCGCTCAGGAGAGATGACTGTACTCCTAGGCCAGTAAAAGATCCAAATTCAAAGTATGGTTTCTACTGAATACGTATCGTTTCCACACCATCGTAAAGACAAAAAGTCTTAAGTCGAACCCTCAGCGGTGGGGGACCACCTGTACCAGGAGGTGTTGAGAAGGCCGTGTGGACCCTTAGCTCCTGTCTATACCTTGTGCAACTCCAATTATGCAATAAGCATTAGCGCACCTTCCATGTGACAATCTGTTCAGCACTGGGGATACAAACATAAACAAAACAAAGTCCATGTGCCCAGAGAGCTTTCTATCTATGGTTCCAGAAAGATGCCTGGTCACAGGCATCAAAATGCAAAATAATACATTCACAGACAGCTATAGTATAGAAGAAGGGATGAGGCTTCCGTAGAGGGGCCCTGTACTCTGGGCATCCAGAAAAGAAAAAAAAAAAAGTGAAATCAATTTTAAGTGGGGATTGAGGAAGATCTCCAAGAGAAGGTGGCATTGGGGTCAAACCTTAGACAATGGGCTGTACGGTTAATGGGATGGCAGAGATGATCCTTTCAGGCAGAGGATGTAATCTTTCGAGAAGTTTTCTGGAGAAACCTCTGGAGACGCTGTCTTAACATAAAGGAGTAAGCATACAGTATGTACCTAGAGCACAGGGTTAGGGGCGCCTGGGTGGCTCAGTCGGTTAAGGGTCTGACTCTCGGTTTTGGCTCAGGTCGTGATCTCAGGGTGGTGAGATCGAGCCCCGTGTCGGGCTCCGAGCTCAGCGAGGAGTCTGCTGGAGATTCCCTCTCTCCCTCTGCTCCTCCCCCTGCTCGTGCCCGAGTGCTCTCTCTCTCTCTAAAATAATAAATAAATCAATCCTTACAGCACAGAGTCATACTTCTTCGAAAAGTTACTTAGATCTTGGCCCGGTCACTTCCTGTCAAATCACCCAGATCCAAGCTCCAGAACAGCCCTTGGACAGAGGGCTGGCTCCACACGGAAGAGTCGACGCGAACATTTCGTCTTGCTGGGGGCCCGTCCCCGGGGCTCCCCAGTGAGGGCAGGGGCACAAGCCTGCCCTTTGTTTCTGTCCGTGCACGTCTGTGTGCGCCTTCTCCGCCCATCGGTCTGTATTAATACTTGTGACCTCTCCCCAGTGCTCCCGGGGCAGTATCACATTGGCATCAAGGAAAATAAAACAAACACGTTGGTCCGCAGTGGTTAGAGATAATTGAGGAAACCTGCAATAAACTCATGCGTTCAGGTCTGGTTTGTGGTTCTATCACGAAGATCACATATCCTCTCACTTAAACAGACCTCATGTCTTGCTGTAAGTGTTCGTTTTTGAAAATGTTGTGTTGAAAATACTGCATAAAGATAGGGCCTTGGTACAAAAATATAGGAATGTGGGGTTTAAACATAGTTGGATAATTTTTAAAAATCATAGCCTTTTAATTAAGACAAGGGAGCTTAATTTAAACAAATAAATGATTAGAGTTGACTACCAGTGTGTAAACAAGACCATAATTTAAAAATGTGATCCTCATTCTTCCCATTTGAGCCATCATCCTGGTGTGAATTTCTAGCCCTGTTCTCTCTGTACAAGAGGCCCGGGGAACTGAGGTTTTGGCCTATATTAGCAGCCACTTTTTTGGCAAACAACAGGACAGAACACACAGCAATCAAATCAGCCTCAAAATTGGCCCAAAACATCAAATAGGCCTGGACATGATGGTGTATTTTCAGGCACATATAAACTTGGCCTGCATTCTTCAGGGCGTGAGGCTGGCACCTCTCTGGATCAGTAAATAAGCTTTTTGAAAAGCCCAAACAAACCATAAGGAAATCCTGCATTTGGAAACAAAAGGTATAAAAGCTAAGTAAAGACACACACTGCCATTGTCTGCTTTGTCAGGGTGTGAGCTGTTGCCTTGGGAGAAAGATAACAAGATGCCCTAATTGCAGGGCCAAGACTCCAGGTCCCATGAAAACAAGACAAAAAATAGCAAGAAAGAAGAAGTGCTCCATGGGCTTTCAGCTGGGCCAGGAGAGAAAAAAAATCCAGAGAGCAGCTCCATCCTGAACTTGTTTGAGAAATGGAGACACCGGGGGAGGAAAACCAGAAAGAACATCAGGACTAAGTTAAAATTTTCAGGAAAAACATGAGGGCAGAAAAAGAAAAAGAAAAAGAAAAAAAAAGGCAGAATAATGTAATACCAGCCAAAGGAACTGAGGGGGAATGGGGTGTGTTTTTAAAAACGTGTTTGCTTTTTCCCCTTTTTTTTTCCTTTTTTTTTTTTTTGGTTCAGGGGGAAGAGTGTGGAAAAAGAAAAAGTAGGCCCATTTCATGAGTGAAGAGGAAGTCGAAAGGTAAATGACTCCGTATTAGCTGAGCTTTTAAACTGCTTCTTTTTTTTTTTTAATGATCTCTTTTTTTAAGACTTTATTTTTAAGTAATCTCTGCATCCAACGTGAGGCTCAAACCCATGACACCGAGATCAAGAGTCGCCCGCTCCACCGACTGAGCCAGCCAGGAGCCCTTCTGTCGATAAACTATTGATAAGGTCATGTTAAGGGGGTATTTGGAGAAATTGAAGATAGGCAAATGAGAGGTAGAAGGAACACGCACCCCAGGGTATTTAATGGAACTAGCTAAAGAATTTACAGGAGCACGGCGGCAGTTACTTTTGACTGCCATCCAGTATGCAGGGACACTGAGAACAGGTGTCTTAACATTATATTGCGTTTCATGCTAATATCACGCGTGATAAATGGATTACTTGTTCTCCGAATCAGACATGTTAGCCTGGGTCTCATCTTTCGCTCCTCTCTCCGTAGCAATGTGATAGGATTGACTAAAGCAAAAGATGCTTAAAATGCCTGTTGGCTTTAAATAGAAACAGAAACACGTCTTCCAATAAAAAAGAAGGGAACTGAGGCATTGGAGAACCAAAGGAATTGCTGAAGATCAAAGACCAAGTCAAAGACGAAGTTAGGACCCATCGTCTAGAAGTCAGACACCTTCCAGAAGAAGGAAGAGCACAGAAGGTGACCTGGGTCTCAGGTGTTAAGGCAGGCATGCTGGTGGGGGGTGGGGAAGCTCACATTCTAACTGGAGCTGCTAGTATCTGGAGCAGACCTTGTCCACCACCTTAGCTGGTTCTCTCCAGCCATTTTCCTATTCCAAGGTACACTCGGCCAACAGCAGAGCTAAAACTACGGACGCCAAATCATTCTTTCATCCCCTTCCCCAAACACATTTCAGAAGGCCCCTCACTCTGCTTCGTGAGTTGCAGAATGAATCTGAGCCTGCCCCTTCACACTGCACGGTCGGGGGAGGGGAGTTATACCGGTTTCGGCACATAGATGAGACTAAGGGAGACATTAGCCTCAGCCAGTGGTAACCGAATGCAGGCTTTGAGGATTTAGGTGGCAAGGAGGGGAAGGTGGTCAGTGGGCGCCCCTCTCTACACCTTAGAAGGTGTCTTGCTGAACCACCCAGTGCAGAGCTGGCAGACAACAGATCCAGTCCTGCACCCCATCCTGGATGGGTCTCTGGGGCCCCCTTCAGCTTCTGACCCTCCAAACCGGGCAGGGCACCCCAGGCCTCCTGCACACACCTGTTACCCATCCCCAGACCCCTGATCTGGAGGGCCAGTGGGGTCACACACGACCTGCCTGCTCAGGCTTGCTGGCGGATCAATGACAGTCAGCAGAGAACAACCCGTGCCAAAGAAGAATGTCCTCTTCTGGGCTGACTCAGCTTGGGACAGGAAGGCAGGGGCACCTGGCATTCGGTGAAGCCCTTGATTGCCCCTTATGAAATATTCGCTGAAAATGGATTTGCGTGGGCCTGGTTCTAAGAAGGTCACTCAGGTGGCATTTGAAAGAGGCACTGTGTCAACAAAGCCAGGTGATAAGCTGCTCGCCATTTCTCTGCGCTAATGTGTCCAACCATGTACCACAGGGATCGGTTTTATATCTCTCTACAGATCGGTGTGTTTTTATGACAACCGTCTCCATAGCAACCAGGTGTCCAGACACTAAATGGATCTCAAGGATATTAAACCTGAGCCTGGTGCCGGAAGCCCATTCTGACGGCTGTTTCCCTGGGGCCCTTTCTGGTGGAGGGCTGCAGGCTGCGGGCAGGGCTCAGGAGGCATGGGGGACGTGCTCCCCCAAGGCCCAGCTCCGCATGGGGACGGGGTGAGGGGAGAGGAGCCTTCTCTTTATCGTTTTTCCTAATGATCCAGAAGAAAGAGTGAACAGCAGGTAAACTCCACTGGCATGGAACTAAATGGGGACGTGTTGCAAACACCAGAGAGACTGGAGAAATGATCTCAATGGCCACGGGAGAAATAACCAAGTGAGAATTGTCCTGGAAAGGCCTGAGTGGGCACGTACAGGGGTCAATATTCCAAAATGAGAAGGTGTATGAGACTTACAGTGCAGGAATTGAGGAAATTGGGGCGGGGGGGTGGGGGAGAAAGATGACGGTGAAGCTTAGAACAGGGAAACCACACAAGAGCGCAGAGCAAAGGGCCCGAGGCTCTGGTTGGGCTGAAGCCGAGATCCCAGTCAGGAGAATGAGCTCCCCTCCGGTTGTTGGGGGTGAGTCCAGAGAGCTGACCCAGGGAAGAAGAGCAGGGCGGTGCCTGGGATGCAGGCGGGGACCAGAGCATCCCTTCAGCGTCCTGTGGAGGCAGCTCTCTGTTGCTAGAGACGCAGGGGGTTCTGCCCAAACGTGAGCCTGGCCGATGCCGGGCCCTTCCGTCCCCAGCCATGCCGTACCTGGGGTTTCTTTTGTTTTGAGGCGATGCCCACATGCTAACTGCACAAGGAGGGCAGGATAACGCTGTTCCAGGCAGAGCTGGAAGGAAGGCACAGCTGATGAAAATGGAACAAAGACATATGCGGTTGGAACCCCGGGAAGAAGTTTCCCCAGTGACATCGAAATAGGCTGCAAATGGCCTTTTGCAGGGAACTCCCTGTCATAATCTAAACCAGGACCGGACCAGGCGGAGTGGACGGCCGAGGGGCAGTGCATGGGTGTGAGGGAGGACAGCGAGGCCACCGCATGCTCCCGTCTTTCTCTCTGCCATCCTCCCATCAGCCCACGATTCGTGCAGTGGAGTTTTAAACAGGCGGTTTGTCGGTTGCACGAGGACACTTGGGTCCCCTGGAGCTAGGTGTGTCCATCAAAGGGAGCTGCCCTCTCCCAAAGGAAAGCTCGGGGTTAAATCTGCAACTGATAGTGTGTCTGGCAACCAAATAAAAGGAAACCACATTCTCCATGAATGAAGGAAGAGGCAGGAGGAAGGTAGTTGGTTTTTTTTTTTTTCTTTTTCTTTTTTTAAAACATGAGTAAGATCCTCAATATGTTTGAGATTATTTAGCAAATTCTCTGAAAGGGGCCTCGGGTCACCAAGTAACAGATCGTGGATGTAGAAACCACATTCTTCCGAGGTCCCTCCCCTCCTTGACCCCCAAAGATAGCAGGGTGGGCATCGTGGAGGTCTCTGTTTAGTTAACCATTAACAATTCATAAAAGTCCAGACCTCTGCACGATAAGTCCAGTCCTTGGAATGTTATTAGAAAATCCTATTTCTGGTCTGTTATGAAACAGAGGTTTTGATGTGCTGCCAGGTTTATGGGGAACTCTGGAAACAGAACACTTACTGCTCTGAGGAGTTGAGGCCAGTGGGTGTTACATAAAGCTTTCCTAGCAACTCAGGTTTATCACAGAATGTGAGGCTGCAGTGGAAAAAAAGCAAACGAGTTAATGCAAAACATGAGCCAGCCCACTATCCCCATTTGCTCTGAGGCCAGCCAGCAAATTTGTGGGAGGGATTTTAACCCCCGGGGCCCTGCAGGCCCGGGACTCTGGTTGGCTGCAGGTTCAGCCCCAAAATGCTTGGACGGCTCAGAGCCGAAAGGCACCTTCACGCAGAACTCACGGAAACGCAAAGCAGCTCTTCTTTTTTTTTATTTTTTTTGCCTCTGAACCAATTGTTGATTGAAATTCACACAAACACATCTTCTTTCCCCTTCTTGGGCCACTCTCAGTTTCTCTGGGCACTGCAGAAATAAAAGGGAGTAAGGTCACATCATCGAGCCCCTGCCAAGGAAAATGCATCTAATGGCGCGACTGTGTGTCTGAAGTAAATGGATAAGAATCCCATTTCTAAACTCTTGGATCCAAAATTATGCAGATTAGGATCGAATCCCTTTCTGGAGGTGGTTGCCACCTTTTGTGGGGTTTCTGAAAAGCATACGTCCAGTCGATTGTTGTAAACTTCTCCGGGGTGGAAGGACGTGGGGGCAGAAACCACACAAAATACCATTTGAACTGCAAAGCCAGGCCAATAGCCTATTAGGATCTGCTCACACATGAGCAGTGTTACAGAGAGGAAGAGAAAATTTCTCGGCCGTGAGGATGGGTCTGACGTGCTGGGGCTGGGTGGTGGCGGCGGCTGGGGGCACCTGTCAAGAGGGAAGATGGTTGAGTTGGAACTCAAGCGGAGAGAGGAAAGGCGGTTGGAGGAAGCAGGTTCCTCGGTGGGCAGCCCTTGATAAACCTGCCTGGGGCCCTAAAGTCTCTCTCTGTGTTGCCCACTCCCCAGACGATTGGTGAGAGGAGCATTAGTTATTTCATTTGGGAAGGAAAACGCCCATTTCATAAAATCCCAGAGCCCCGTGTCCCTGTGAAGGCAGACATCCCAGTGGGTAGATAGCCTTTCCTTACATAAATCAGATCACCTCAAATCTAGAAGATCTATACCCGCCAGTCCTTGTTTGCTGAAGAGAGTGCAGAAGGTAAAAGTGGCTGGTTTGCCTTAAAACAAAGAAACCCCAGGACCTCCTAGTTGGATTGGAAGTTGAAGTCACTTAGTAGAAGGTGCATTTCTATTTTAGGTAGACCTTGAGAAGTCACCAGAAATCCAGAAAAGAATTTGCCCCGAGATGCCTCTTAAAAGATTTATTAAAAGTGAAAACAAAGAAAGAGGGAGGACATTAAAGCATGCAGCAGATCTGCCCGAGGAAAACGGTGGCGTCCAGCCACAGTCCCTTCACCCACTAATAATAAGATCTTATTATGTCCATTTGACGATAACGAGAAGGGGACCCTCTGCAGAAGGCTTCGCCCCTGGGTTCCTGCCCCGCCTGCAGGTGGGGGCGCCTGCCTGCAGACCTCGGACTCCGGCCAGTGTCTGGTCATGGAAAGCTGTCCACAGCCAGAATGGCCATAATGAGCCAATTTCAATTGAAATGAGATCAATACTACTCATTTTTCTCTTGCTGGCTCCCAAGTGATTCATGAATCTGAAAACTAGTTCATGAATCAGAGTGAGGTGGGGAGGTGCGGGGGGCGGGGGGGGGTTGCTGCTGGGGCGGGGGCGGGGGCACATTTGTGCCGTCAGGAACCTCAGTTTCTTTCGTGAACCCAGCCATGAGTTGCATAACGCTTGCCTGCCTGCTAGTTGAAACCAGTCTTTTCGGAAGCAGCTTTTGGCTTCCATTTATTCACCTATTTTGCTTCTCCAAAGGGGAAGAAATGACACTGTGTACTGACTGCGTGTTCCTCTGTCTTGGTGGGTAGCTTCACGCCTTGTGTAGCTGAGGATGTGTGTGCATGTGTGTGCATAATGGCCTTTGGATGCACATCGTGTGTGTGTGTGTGTGTGTGTGTGTGTGTGAGAGAGAGAGAGAGAGAGAGAGAGGGAGGGAGGGAGGGAGAACAAGCAACGTGGGACCGGCCGCGGGCCCTTTAAACCTGACCGGGAGCCAAGCTGATTTCTCAGCGGAGCCTCATAAGGAAGCAGGAGATGGGGCAGTTTGAAACCACAAGCCTGTGAGGGCTGATTACAGCCTGCTCAGGAAAATGAGATTTTTATCTCACAGGAATTCAGTTATAAAAATAAAATACAACGTCTGGCTTGATTCAGCTAAATGTACGAGCACCAGGGCGTTTTTAATTTAACAGGGAAGCTGGACACGAAGAATGACCTAAAACATTGCGTTTCAAGAAAGTCAGGGGAGAGGGGGCGGTTACAGGAAGGAAGTGGGAGTGGAGGGGTGTGTGTGTGTGTGTGTGTGTGTGTGAGAGAGAGAGAGAGAGAGAGAGAGAGAGATGGAAGGAGAGAGGGAGGAGGGCAGGAGGGAGGGAGGGCGGGCAGGGGGGAGGCGGGGAGAGAGAGCGAGAGAGAGGGAGGGAGAGAGGGAGAAAAACCACCCTGCTGGCAAATGGATGCAGCCGGGATGATGTCACTGGAACAGTTGGAGGAGAGCAGAGAAAAACAACTTGGGAGCTGTGCTAATCCTGTTTGCTGCCCTGAAGGGAATGGAAGGCGGCCAAGGCAGGGAGTTCTGGGAAACCATATAAGGGTGCCAAACAAGCTTTGCCGCCAACATTAGGAACTGACAGCTTTGTTCTTTGTCACTTGGCTGCCCGCCAGAGGCCTCATTTCAGCTCCGCGGCATGATTACCCTGGCGGGCCGCCAGCCCCGCGCTCAGAGCTCCTTTTCTTCTCTCCGAGCCTTTTTTTTTTTTTTTCCTCTTTCCCTTTGCCAAACATGGAGCAGTTACCATGGCAGTGGAAAGTAAAGTTTAAAAAAACACACACACACACACAGAACCAAGTAGAGAGGCACGCCTTGATCCAGATGTGCCACATGGGCAGATAGAAAAGGCAGTTAGCCTATTCATCAGGCCTTCGACTGAAGACGGAAACGCTGGGGCTCGTGGTGGAGCGCGGGGAGGTGACTCCAGGATAAACAGAGGCCCGGGCCCCGGCTGTTTACAGAACGAGGGGGCTGGCTCCCAGGCCTTGTTTGCCTTCCCTCCCTCTCTCTCTCTCTCTCCTTTCCTGAGGCATTGTGGAGTACGTAATGTGAAACGGAAAATGTCATGATTTCCACTGGGAATGCATCCACGGTTTTGAGAAAGCTCCAGAAACCCGGATCCATGGAGCACTAAAGAGAGCAGGAAGGAGGGGGGAGGGGGGAGGGGTGTGGACAGTCACGGTGGCCCCTCGTCACCAAGGTGAACCCAGGAGCCGGCGGCCGAGGCCGGGAGGGCCGTGCGGATGGCTGGAGCCGAGCCAGGCCATGACCCCGGGGCTCCAGGCCGTGGAGGTGGGGGGCGGTGCGGGGTGCCCCGCAGGAGGGCACCGGGGCCTTTGGCACGGTGGGAACCCGACTGGCCGCCGGGTCCTGGAACTGAGGGGCAGGGCCTTTCTGCCACTTGGCAGAGCACAGGTTGTTTCGCTTTACGAGGGGACTCTGTAAAGAGTCCAGGCGACTATTTTTAATCGGGTTCATTTTTCACCTGCTTGGAAAGTGGAACATCTCCTGGGAGGTGACAAGTCATGATCAAAGGCAAGTCTCTAGGCAGAGGGCTGGCAGGCTTCCGAGGTAAAGGTTACTTAGAAGTGGAGGCTGGGTTGCCCGCGTTCCCCACTGCAAA
The DNA here is from genome assembly GCF_964656455.1 of Halichoerus grypus. Classification (NCBI taxonomy): domain Eukaryota; kingdom Metazoa; phylum Chordata; class Mammalia; order Carnivora; family Phocidae; genus Halichoerus; species Halichoerus grypus. Next base: position 71,677,798 of record NC_135718.1, read on the forward strand.
ATCTGACACTCCTCACCCTCAGGGTTTGGCAAGATTCTCGGAAAGGCTTCTTCTGGTTCTAGAAGGTGTCGCGGCAGGGGCTGACTTGGCCGTTTCCTGGCGTCTCCAGTTGGAAGCCCGGAAGGCCAAAGCAGGGGCCACCATCACGAGGCCTGCCGGGGCCTCCCTCTAAAGCAGAAGGGCCACAATCGGCCCTCTGCAAGGGACCTCCTCTGCCTTGCAAGAGTATGCATGCCCACCTCCCGTGTGGGCAGCGAGGTGCCAGGCAGGAAACAGCTCAAGGTCATGGAAGAAAAAGTTGGCAAGTAGGAGACAGATCCCAGAGTCCCTGTTCCTGCTCCTCTCTGCTTCTATCCCAGGCCTGACTGCCTTTCTTGAGAAGCACAGGGCTCGCTGGGGTAGGTGGGGCGGGGGGAGCCATGACCTCTTTGGGGGAATGTTCCCCAGGCAGAGCAGTGCCCCTCAGAGGGTAGTTACCCTCACTCATCCCTGTCAGGCAGAATCCCGGCCCCTCTCTGCCTCCCTGGGCCCCTCGGCCCCCGTGCCCGCCCACTGCCCTCACTGTCACCAGAGCCGAGGACGTGGTCATGGAGAGGTGGCATGAGGAGGTGGGTTCCTCCCAACAGCACCCACTGCCCTGTGGTCCCGAGAGGATAGCAGAGCCCCGGAGGGTGGAGGCTGGAGGCTAGCAAGGGACACACTTCTATGGCAGCTAGAGAACACAGAGCAAATAAATACTTGTTGCCAGGCCGAACTGATCCAAAGACAAACTCCACTTTCTTCAGACTTAGGAAGCGGAAGGGTGGTCTCGGTCTTGAAGCAGAACCACAATGTTGTCATCCTCTGTCCTCCTCAGGTGACTCCAAAGCAGGGGCAAGCTCCTTGGGTCTGTGGAGTAGCCACCCTGACATGAGGAGGGCCCGGCCCAGTCCTCAGAGCTGACTGCAGTGAAGGAAACGCTCCCTGGTGACTTTCGAGAAGCAACACAGAGTCGGGATGTCTTCGAGTCCATTCGGCACATCTGAGACCTAGCGTCCCAGGATGTCTGGGCACATAAAAGGCTGCAGGTCCCCAACCCCGTTTGCTCTGCCTGTCTCCCCAGGTGGTGCCTGGTTCAGCCTGGGGCCGGGATGTCTAAACCTGCCCTTCCCACCTCGAGGAGGGTGGAAATCCGATTCCCCAGCCTTGCGTTCAGAGAGGCAGTGTTCTGTCTCAGTCTAAGAGAAGGCCGAGTGGTGGGGGGGACAGAGTCCCCCCCACCCCCGCCACCGCAGGGAAGTGGCGACCCTTTGTCCACCTCACCCAGCACCACCTCCGGGCAGGTCACCTGGCCCCACAGAGGTGAATCCGGTTCCCCCAGGGGCTCCTCCTTCCTCAGGATCCATGAATTTGACGGGGCACGTATGAAACAGCAGAAAAACCATTACCCTTGCATACAGATTAATGTAAGTTTCCTATTAGGTTTGTCAGGCAGACAGAAAAGGAAGATCCTGGGGGATTTTTCTTTCCTGAGAAACCAAAGAAAAGCAAAAACAGATCTATCTGTACGTGTGTCTGTGTGTGCACGCACGCGCGCGCGCGTCTGTGTGTGCGTGTGTGCGTGTGTGTGTGTGTGTGTGTGTGGCAGGGGGAATACCCAGCAACAGAGGCCTAAAGCAAGAACAGTATTTGCAAACAGGTTAGCTGCTCAAATTCTCCTGTGATCTTGTATTTCTGGGGCTGGTTATTCTCCCTCATTAAGAAGCCCAATTTAATTTCTTGCCTCACCTGCATGGTAAAAAATAATGACATACAGACATGAAACCTGCACTAAAAATCAGCGTGCAGAGAGATTCCACCTCTGCCTTCGGTCATCCCAGCACTTCACGGCCATAGATGGAAAGCATCTAAAATACTTCTCCTTGCAGACAGACAACGTGAGACTCGTCACTAGCCCCGTCGCTGAGAGAAGCCTTTGCGTGTTAGTGAAAGTCAAGGATCAGAAATTCAGATAAGTCTCTAACGTGGATTTCATGGAGTCAGGGGCCTGATTGTGGACCAAGTGAAGGATTCCAGGATGATCAAGTAACAAAACAGTCTAACTTCAGATGTGGGTCTCCAAAGTAGCACGGCCACTTAGTAATGGGTACAGGACTCTTCCTCATTACCTTGAGCTCAGCCTGAACCAGAGAGGGGCATACAGGGCCCCTGGTAAGGCCTTGCCAGCCCCAGCACTCCAAACCCCCATGTTCACCCCCCTTGTCTCACCTCCCTCTCCTGCAAACAGCTCTTCCTGGAATCTGAGCATCCTAAGCTCCAGGGGCTTAGGATTGGTCATTTGCTTGGGGAGGGAAAGACTGTGGCCCTTTGCATCCGTGTCTTTAGGGCTCCACCCAGATGGGTTTGGTGAGTTTGAGACTGATCCAGGCCCGGGGAGGTGCTTGCAATAGCCATCTCCAAATCAATGTTTTGGAGCTTGCAGAATTAGCTGTGCCCTAAGAAGCCTGCCCTGACTGTTTCTAGCAGGACGGAATTAGGAAAACTGCCATTTACCAAACTGGTTTTGAGGATTTTGAGAAGAGACTCGAGGGTTTGCCTGAACATTTGAATGTTCCTAATACGCTGTCCTCTATCTTCCTGGTGCAGGCCGTCACAAGGTGGATCAGCTGACGCACACATACATGAATCTTTCGGTAGTCATATTTAAAATTGTGCCGCCCAAACACCTCTAAGATTAGTCAACAGGTTCATCTTTCTTATCTCTATAGCTGGTTTTACGAGTGCCACCAGACCTCCCACTGCAAGACGGAGAGAAGAGCTCCGCCATCTTTGTATGTAAGGCCTCATGCACACCTACCCTGTGCCTATGATCCTCCCCACCTCCCAGAAGGCCGCAGGGTTGGCAGCTGTCTTTCTCCCCTCTCAGATGAGGATGAGTAGCAGGAGTGGGCCTAGTGCCCAAGTTCTCTACAGGCCACCCCTGAAGTGGGTGCAAATGAAGACCCACAGAGGACCCTACCTGGCTCCTTCCCCAAGGAAGCCCAAGCCAGAATGTCCGGAGAAATATCTCATGCGACCATAGGCTGGGAGCAGATTCTTAGGTGGCTTCCTGGCCCTTTTGTATTTACACAAGAAGCCATCTGTTAAAACTAGGAATGTTCTTTCTGGCCACAGAGTGAGTCTTGGTGCATAAATCTGGGCTGATGTCACACAGCGCTTCCATCCGCCTGTCTGTGACAAACATGGGACAGGACCGGAAGGGGACAAGGGATGTTTCCCTCACTTGTCTGCAGACAGGGGCTGCTGGGCTCTGGAGGTGAAGTGGTCACTGAGTGAACCTCCCTGGGGGGTCGGGCCCGCAGGCTTAGCTCTGGGACCTGTCTGCTCTTCCCTCCAGCTTAGGGCTGGCTTCTCAAGGCCCCGCATGAATGGGGAGCCTGGTGACCCTGGGCACATCTCGGACTTCTCTGGTTGTCTCGATTTCCCCACTTTGATAGATGACGTCTCTAAAACATTTGATGATTCCACCAGCAAAGACAAGCTATGGGACAGAAGCTTAACAATGGCCCGTGGCAACGGATGGGGTGCCAGATGGGTAGGGCGGATCGCAGAGGACGTCAGCGTTCGGAGAGTTGAGGGGGAGGAAAACGCTTATTAACTCTGCCAGTGAATGAGCTGGATTCTCGGCGTCTGCACGGCCGGACCGAGGCTCTGTCCCACACGTGTCCGAGAGCCGATCCAGCTCCCCAAGTCCCTGGGGCGGGTTCCCCAAGTGCTGGTGCTGTGCGGCCTCTGGGCTCGTCTCGCCTTTTCTGCCAGGGTGCGAGCTCTTTGAGGGCCGAGGCTGCATTTCAGCTTTCCCCTGCGTCCCTGTAGAAACTGGCAGGACACAGTGCCTTGTTGGAAGTCCTAAACATCTCTTCTTGGCGGACTGAACATTAAGAGAAGGGTTGAGCCCCCGAGAGGCACGTGGGCTTCGCCGTGCCGTCAGGACTCAGGAAGGGCAGCAAGGCTCCTCAGACAATCAAGCTTAGCCTTAAAGACAGCTGAAAACCAGGTAGTCTCAGGGTTGCATGGACCCCCCCCCGCTGCCCCCCACGCCCCAGGGCAGTGGCAATCCAGCGGCTCACCCAGCCGGCCGTGCACCATCCCACAGAGGGGACTCCTTTGCTAGCAGACCAGAAAGTTACCCATCCGGTCATGCTGTTTAGTCCTGGCACAAATCTGGAGCATTTAACTCGGCTAACTGGGGTTTTTATCAAATGGCAGGGGAGGGACTGGTCTTTGTTTTTTGTTTTTAAACATAATAAGAAAAGGCTCTAATGTTCAACCAGAATGTATCCTTGTGGCCCTTGTAGGTTTTTAGCCAAGCGATACTATATATAATCGGGAAAAGGCAAATGTGTATATTACCTACATCTCCCCGTGACTGCATGAGATAACATAAAACTGCAGGAAATACCAAGCAAAATGAATAAAAGCAGTCTATCCCACCCCTGGCATGCCCTCCCTCCCCTGCCTGCTCTAAGAACACCCTTTTGCCGATTAGGACAGGCAATGCTGGGCCGGGCTCCTATTTCCCGAGTCACAAATCACCTTACCATCTATGCTGTATCTGTTGGAGTTTAGGCTAGGCCCGTGAAGTGCTTCCAGCAAAAGTCACAGGCTGGCTTTTGGCTGCAAGGATTTTGCCCACCTCGTGCACGTTTATTGCACTTTGCCTATGTGCAAAGCCAGCCTCAGGGAAATGTGACTTTTAGGGGTCAAGAAATGCGATGGAGACAGCATGCCTTGATTCTTTGGGAGAATTCTGATTTGTAAGTATGAGCCGTGATTAAGGAGGATGGTGCCTTGTCTCCAGGTGGGGACTTCTGCCCAGACTCACCAGCTGGAGTTGAGCAAGAACGTGGTCCTTGTCAAGTGCCCCCAGAGATATTTATTGCATGCCCAGCCTGCACAACAGTCCATGGCAACCCCACTCTGCCCAGCAACAAGGACAGACTCTGCCTTCCTGAGGCTCAGCTTCTCCAAGGCTGCAGTGGGGGTGAAGAGAGGATCTCAATGGCACACCCAAGCCCAGAGATATTCGGCCTGACCCCCAGGGAAGAAGCTATAGTTATAATTAGTGGAAGAGCTAAGTGAAATCTGGGAACTGGGTCCATCCGGCGCTGTGACCGCCTGCACCCCAGAGAATGTGGGCTTCTGAGCTGAGGACTCATTGCTCAGAGAGACACTTAGGCATGTTTTCTCCCTCTAGGGCAGCCTTCTTTGTCTGCCTTCCTTCCCAGCAAGGGCAGAGGAAGCCCCAGGCTTGCCTCTCCTGAAGACATACCATCCCTGGAGTGGACAGTCAGGAAAGCCTGGCACCTTTACCATGAGAGAAGGAACGGACCAGCACAGGACCAGTCAACTGCTGGGAGGAAGGAAACACCAACAAAATTCCTTACCATGGGTGCACTTTACAATTTCCAAAATGCTGTCAAAGCTAAGACCTCCGCTGAAGGCAGGGCATATTCTCCCTGCGCACTGTCCCTGATTTCAAAACCGAACCACCAGAAACACGCAGAGAAAACAAAAGGAACCACCAGCAACAAGCTAGGTATCCAGCATTTCAGGAGACCCAGCTCTAACTACTGATCGTGATGAAGACAAAAAGGACCCTGCCAGGCAAATCCTCTGCTGCCTTCATCTATCTGAGTCTTCCACCATCAAAAAGGAATGTGGTAAGACCAGCAGGGGCAGGGGAAAAAGGAAAAGAACAAGAGTGACCAGGGAAAAACTAGTACCACGTTTCCTGAGCTGAGTCATGGTTTTACAGTGACCCAGGCCTGCAGATGAAACTGGGGACGAATCACGACAATCCACACGCAATTCTTTCTGACATCATAACTTGTGAGCAAGTGCAAGAACCAGCCCATTTGTATGTATTCGCATCTGACATGATGTGTTAGAACTCACAAAAAATATTTAGACACCTAACTGGTCATTAGAATCAACAATCGCCAAGTTTGAGTATTGTCAACAGTAATTTCAAATTTTCAATGGGAAAGCATTCTCGACAGGGCTCTTGAGATAGGCAGAGGGTGTGGGGGACAGGGAGGGAGCTTGGCCTGGATTCTAAGCCACCAGCCCACCCAGCCCTGTACAGGGGGCCTTGTTGGGGGCGGTTCTGTCAGAATGCTGTCCTCTCCATCCCGGCTCATCCCTGTGAGTCTAGGTTCAGCATCTTTTTCGTTCCTAATCTCCCAGGCTGCTTCTCCCATTTCTATTCCTCCTTATGGAAATCAGGCTTTTTCAAATGTGCCTTCAGGTCCTTCATTGGATGTGGTGGGCACGATGCTGTCCCCACCTTGGGCCCACCAAGGAGAACCTCCCTGGGAACCCAACTGTCCCCCTGGGCCCAGTGCTCATTCCCAGGGAGCTCCCAGTCTAGCTGGCAGAGACCAGGAATAAATAAACAACTGCACACACGAACTGGGAAATAGCACCCAGTGATAACCACTCTGCAGAAAACCAAAACAGGATGGGACAGCACCTGGGCAGTCAGCAAAGGCCTCTCTGGAGAGGTGACCTTCAATCCTGGATGGGGGAGGGAGCCAGCTCTACAAGGTCTGGGGAGCAGCATTCCTGGAGGAGGGACCTGCTGGGTCAGGGCCTCAGGGCAGGAATGAGTCTGCTGTACATAAATCAGAGCAAAGGTGACTCAGGAGGAAGGTAGGGAGCCCGCAGGACTTCCAGTATATATTGTGGACAGGATGGAAACGAACTGTTGGTTGGAGGGCCTTAAGGGCCAAGATGGGTTTAGTCTACAATGTTTGGCCATCACTTTGGTAGTTGTGTGAAGAAGGTGTGTATGGGGGAGACCAAAGGGAGGCAGGACAACTGGCTAGGAGGCATGTTCTGGGTCCCAGTGAGGCAGAGAGCTCTGACAGTGGCCTCCACAGGGCTGTTGCTGCCGCAACGGCTCTAGCACGACCCGTGGCAGTGCCCCACTCGATTGGGTACATGGCTCAGGCAGCACCTTCTCCCACATGCCAGCCTCCCAAGCTCTCCCACCACAGAGCTTGATTAAAGCCAACTAAAGAAGACCCCTACATCATTTCTGGCTTTCAGTGGCCTCACAGAAAATAAACACCTTGCCAGAAGCTTCTCTCACTTAACCCAGCATGCACCACATGGTCATCTCTTGGCTTCCCGGCCCCACCTGCCACCAGCCTGTCCAGCTCCCCACACAGAGCCTGGCAGCTTCTTGGCATCTGACCTTTGGCTCCATCTCCTGGCTTCTCATCCCAGCTCTCCCCCTCAGCCCACTGGTTCCAGGGACAGAACACACAGCAAGGACCCTCCTGTTCGACTTGGCCCAATGGTGCCGACACCAGTCACCGTCCCTGCGGGCAGATCTCACCCAGGCTCAGCCTCACTGGTGGGCAGCCCTGCTGACTGAAGACCAGCAGACAAGGCTCAGAGGTGAGACAGGAAAAAGGGAAGAGACTCACCTGCCAAAGAGGGGGGCAATAGAAGCGTGAAACGCTTTCCTACGTATTTTGTTTGTCAGAATAGTACTAAATACTACTGGCAGAATAGTACTAAATACTACTGGCAGAATAGTACTAAATACTACTGGCAGAAAAGTACTAAATACTACTGGCAGAATAGTACTAAATACTACTGGCAGAATAGTACTAAATACTACTGGCAGAAAAGTACTAAATACTACTGGCAGAAAAGTACTAAATACTACTGGCAGAATAGTACTAAATACTACTGGCAGAAAAGTACTAAATACTACTGGCAGAATAGTACTAAATACTACTGGCAGAAAAGTACTAAATACTACTGGCAGAATAGTACTAAATACTACTGGCAGAATAGTACTAAATACTACTGGCAGAATAGTACTAAATGCTGCCACTGGTTGAGCACGTGCCCTGCCCCAGCTCCCGGAAGGCATTTTGCATTTTCTGATCTCACCACAATTGTAAGGCGTGGGGATTGTCCCCACATCACAAATAAGGAAACTGAGGTTTGGACAGCCTCAGAAGCACGCCAATAGCACATCTAGTGATGCGGAGGGACATCCCATCCCAGGCCTGGGCCTCCGTCAGTGTCAGTCCTGCAGGCTCATCTGGGCGGGTTTCTGTGGTCGTGTTAATGGGCTCATGAGTCTTTCTCAGGCGTAGCTGTCGGTTCTGCTTCCCTCCGCTTCTCAACAGCTCGGGGAAGGACTGACCTCAATGGCTCGGTGCTCTGGACCCAGGGAGCACTCGATGAGTGTTATTGACTGGCTGACTCAGGCCCTGTCTGCCCACAAGAGCCATTTTGAGCAGCTTTGACTGAAATACGGAGGGAGTCCGTTCAAGGCAAATAAGCAGTCTGGTCGATTCTGTCCTCCCTCCCCACCCCCGTTCCCAAGGCCGCCTGCAGACTGTGGGTTCTCTCCTTGAGGAAGGAGGCCAAGAGGTGGCAGAGCGGCCCCGCTCCTCTGACAAATGTTGCCAGTGCTCTCTCCACCATTAGAGCTCGTCAGACGGATCCTGATTCTCCGAAGCGAGCTGGCTCTCGGCTCACCATGGCCGCCTTCCACCACCCCCGCCACCTTCACTTGGCAACGATGAGTGGACACCTACCTGCTCCTTGCCAGGCAGAGAGGAACACACACACCCCGGCTCTCTGTGTCCCTTCTCTGTCATTCTGGGAAATGACAGGGGAGGAAGGTGATTCTTAAAATTAAAAGAAGAAGAAGAAGTCTGTGATTACCCAAGAACTTACTTCTTTAGCCCATATACAGAGAGCTGAATAAAGTATAGATTTCATTAATAATGTAAATTGGCCTCAAAACAAGTCAGGGTATGTTCCCTGGGTAGGACCTTCTCAATCCTGAAACCTTACTTTTTAGGACTTAATATTCAAAGGGAAAAGAAAAGAAAATGCACACATGTGTTCGCTTGTGAACGCTTTACGAGACTCCGATACAAACTGATGATAAGCCGTTGGCTCTCAGGAGGGGAATGGGTGTCTGAGGCAGAGGAGTGGGAGGGAGACTTTTCACCATAAATTCTTTGAAATATTTTTAAATCGTGATCATATGAATAGATGGCTTATTTAAGAAATAAAGAGACAGACTTTTTTAGAAAGCAAGAACAGGGAAAGCAAAGCTACACGGAGATGAAATAATCCAAGCTCTAGGCGACACCAGCAAAGGATTCTCCTAAAAAACATGCCATTTCAATAATAACTTCATCATATTCAGATTTTGGTGGCATTTACGAATAACTTTTTCTGTAGGGACCAACTCTTTTAGAGCTGCTGGGTGCCTTCCTCATGCTCCGTCAGGCAGACCGGAAGGCATGGGTAGTTAATCTTAGGGGAAGGAAAAGTGGTGGAGAGGAGGTGAGTGGGATGACCCTGAACCATGTTTGTAACTTCACGGAACTCAGCAAAAACAGAGCAGGAGGTGGGAGCAAAGGGGCAGAACGATTGCTTCTCTAATTGGCCTCCCCCTAAATCAACCTTGAATGAGCCCCATCCTTGACCCAGCCTGTTTCGAGCCATCCATCGCTTTGGGCCCTGGTATGGAAGGCAGGAAGAGAATTTGGAAACAAGGAAAGGAAGAAAGAGAACCAGATGAGAGAGAAAAGGAAGTGAAGAGCGTAAAGGGAAGGTTGTGGACGCTCAGCAGTCAGGGCTGGAAGTGCATCTTCCTCCCCTGGCCCCCATCCACCTGCCCAGCCCCACCCACCGGAAGTCAAGGGAGCTTGTAAAAGCCCTCAGGCTAATTCCCTAATTCCGTAGCCTTTAAAGGAGAAGCTCTCCTGCAGCAAAGGTCGGAGGCTGTGGCTGGAGGCTCCACCTGCCCCCAGCTGCGGCCCCTCTGAGGCAGCTCCTTCCACCCCCAGTGAGGGAGTGCAACCTGTGCAGAGGGAAAAGGAACTTTGGGGGGTGGGCGATATCCCCTCAAAAGAAAGTCTCCTCTTCCCTCCTTCCAGAACCATCAGCTTCAGGGTGGCATCACTCCGGAGCTGCTTTCCACTTACAGATAAAAAGAGAGGGGAGGGAGAGAAGCAAGCACAGATGTGAATTACCGGGTAATGCTGAGTGGCTCCCCTACTGAGCCCGTTGCCATGGCAACACACTCTGGTTCCTGGACCACTTTGGGGGGGGGGTGCAAAGAATCACAGGGAAACATCACGAAAACAGCAGTGTGAGTCTGGGACTAGGCTTTCTGTATTTCTGGAAGCATTTTTTTGGTACAGATGCTTTTTTTTTTTTTTTTTTTACCCCTGCCCCTGGCCCTAGCCCTGCATGTTGAGCCGTCACGGAGCATGCCCAGAGTTCTCAAACCTTCCCCATCTTCTTTTCCATACTTACACATTTCCATCCTTCAGAGTGTCTCTCCAAGCCTGTCTTCCCTAAATAAAGCAGGAGGCTGTGGACCGGGTTTGCAACTCCATGGACCAGGTTGAAGTCCTGCCTTTTACTAGCTGTGGGACCTTGGGCAAATCGCTTTAACTTTTCGAGCCAGTTATATAAAATCATGACTATAAAGCATCTAAGATAGTGCCTGATGTCCATAAACACTCCGTAAATGGCGCTTGGTGGTATTGTTATTACTGTTGTATATGCCAATACATGCACCGACTCCCTGAGTCCTGAATTCGTTCGACAAGTATTTGTTGAATACCTACTATGGCAGATCCTAGGAATATATCAGTAAATAAAGATTCTGGACCCCACGGGAGGTGAGGGGGAGTGCTATGGGAAAAAAAAAGAAAAGAAAATCCCCAAAACCAGAGTGGGAGAAGAGGGCCCAGGCGGCAAGTGAGGCCGGTGATGCAGGCAAGTTCAATAAAGTTTGGGGTGGGCCCACCAAGCAGGTGAGATCGAAACTAGTGCTCAGGGAGGGACTTAGCCACACTTCACACTGTCAGGGCAAGAGAGCTGCAGACAGAAAGAACAGCTGAGCCTTGGTGGGCACTGGCATTTTGGGAAGGAAAAGGTTAACAAGCTATGAAATTCACACATATGAAATGCACATGATGATTTCGGCTAGCCCTGGGTGAGCCAGAGTCCTTGTGGGGTTCTGAGCAGGTGTAAAGCTACCTCCTTTACGTTTTCAAAGGATCATGGCTGGTGTGTTGAGAGTACCGTGTTGGTGTCAAGGATAGAAGCAAGAACGCCTATTGGAGGTCACTGTTACCATCCAGGGCGACATGGTGGTGGGTGAGGGTGACGGTTCGAGGAGCTGATGAGCAGTGGTCAGATTCTGGATATATTTTGAGGAAGGGAGATTTCCTGACAGTTTAGATGTAGGGGCTAAGAGAATGAGAGAAGTGAGTATGCCTTCAAGGTTTGGGGCTTGAACAGCTTGAAGGAAGATGTTCCCACCAGCTGAGATGAGAAGGCTGTGGGTGCAGAGGTGTGGTGGGGGAGGGGGCCCAAGGGGTGGCGAGGAACTCCGTTTTAGACACATTGAGTTTAAGATGTCTGTTCACTCCGCAGAGATGTCAAGAAGGCCTTTGGGTATATTTTGAATGTGGGAAATATTTCAGAACATCTATAAATAAGTATGACTTTTAAGATTTCAGGTGTACGCTTCATTCACCAGGGGAACAAAAAAATGGTATCGAACTTCTTATTTCGCATAAAATGCCTCATGGATTAAGTGCCATAGTATTCAGTACAATAGAAATTCCTGACCCGGCTGGGCAGGAAAAAAGAAGGAAAATCACCCACAAGCAGAAGAGGAAGCCAGGCTAGGATTAGTCATTTTTGTTCCAGATAATCAAGAGCTGGCTGAATAACGTTCAAAGAAACCTTATGTCCGAGGAATAAAATGCATTTGAAATAAGTACTTTATATGAACGGAGAATTAAAATTTTACATATAGATCTGGAAATAAAAAGCCTGATTAACTTCACATTAGGTTAACAAAACTCCTGGGACCTAGTCGTTGACCAGAAGTTAACCAGAGGGCCAAAAGGGAATTATTGGTGGTTCTTTCTCTGAATTAAGAAGGAATGGGAAGGATCATTGTTCTACCCTCTCCACACCAAATTTACGTTAAAGTGTTTCCAAATTTCTCGACTCATTGCTACAAGTCTCAGAAAAAGGACAGAGTTGTCTCCCAAGGGTTGGAGCTCCTGCTTTAGGTAAGTTACCGCCCCCAGCACTCTTCTGTGCACCTTTTGATATCTCTACTTTTTGGTGTGTGGCAAAGAATCTCATCAGTTCAGATCTTGGGACATCACCAGCCAAGGCTGTGAATTCTCAGGTATAAAATAACCATGGAGACTTTGAGAATTGGCAGCACCATCTCAGTCTGCACAAAGTTCCGAGAGCTCGTATAAAATACTGCTCACCAAGGCAGAGCTGAGACCTCAGTGCGACAAACAAGATTTTAAGTCTTGCTGGAAAAAACTGGGCGCCTTGTCATGGAACCCACTGTAGACGTCTTGACATTAGAATCTGTTTTTCTCTCGGGCTCTTGATTCTGTTTACAAAACCTCTCGTCATCACCAGCAGGGTGTATGACTAAGGGGGTCTGCATGCGTTGAGTTAAACAAAGAAGGCCTGAGCCTTGGTGGGCACTGGCAATGTTTTTTGGATGAAGAGGGACAAGGAAACACCCCTAGTAGTTCATCTTGGCTCTTCCGTACACCTCCATGCGTTGGTTCCTCTGTACTTAAAAGTGACAATCTCTGTCACTGTGAGCCACCTTAGAACATGAAAGGAGGTTTGCAGGCTCCAAAGAATCAGGGGACATTACTGACAACGGGTGATGGGTATCAGACCACATACACACACACACACACACACACACACACACATTCCCCCTGAGTATCGAACGTCCACTGACATTAGCGCCATTATTACTAGATTTGGAAGCCAATGAAAACTCTTCCATCTGAGAAACATTACGTATACAGCCTTTCCATACTACAATGACAACTATTTGTTTGCATATCCCTGTCCTCACCAGTCTGTGAGCCCTGTAAAGGCAGGGATGGGCCCCTTCAACTTCACATCCACAGCAGGCAGCCCTCAGCCTGGTGCACGGTGGGCACGCAATAAACATCAACTGGTTGCATGGGGAAACTGAGGCACCGGTCTTGTCCTGAGGGTTTTTAGGAGCCCACGAAGTCTGGAAACAAGCTCAGAATTTTTCCATTTGCCGACCAGAGGGCAGATGAGAGCATGTGCTCTGAGCTCCACATGATCCACAAAGAATGTCTTCTAAGCTCATTTCTAAGAAGGGGGTCAAGGAGCGAGGCGTCTTTCTCGCCTGGGCTCAGGCTTTTGTGCCTCCGCCCAATGGAGGCAGCGCAGCCGTCATGCAGAGTGCTGCTCCCACGTCATCTGCTAGGAACATCACAGTGGAGGCTGCAGGATAAATGTCACGGGCAGGGAAACGCTGCTGCATTGGCAGACCGCATTCTACTCATTCTGCTGAGGGTCAGGCTTTGAAAATATCTCTAATTTTGTTTTCATAGCTTGTTAACCTTTTCCTTCCCAAAACAATGCCCGTGTTTGTTTTGGCTCCTTTCACGGACTGAGGACCGGTCCGAGTTGGTTGCACAAAAGCATTTTTCCCTTAATCTCATTACAAGGGCTCCTCAGTCTTGAATTCTTCCCAGGGCTCACTTGCTGTGAAGTGATTTCCTCTTGGAATCGGTTTCTCTTTGTGAAGCTGGGAGAGCAAGTATGTTTGGTTTTGTAGGGAAACAGGGACAGAGAGCAAAGACAAAGGCAAAGAAAGCAAAAACAAGCGATGCTATGATGGACGGAGAAGCTCCAGCATGAAGTGGACCCAACCTCAAACTTCCGCAGCTTCGAGCAGCGATATCCAAATTCGGATTTGCGTTAGGATGCCACGCAGAGGTCATTCTTCTTACTGTTGTTTCTCCTCTACCTGAAGTTTATAAAATGTGTGAATAAGAGGGCCAAAGCTTTCGCAGCTGCTTTTCCCATGTGGTCAGAGTATCTGATTTCATCCTTTTTGCCCCTTGAATGTTGCTCATCTGTCCGTTGGCCACGCTGGCTTGGTACACACACACACACACACACACACACACACACACACACACGTGGTGTTTCCAACATGTTCCTTCTAAGCATTGAGGACAAATTCATACTGAATTTTTATTCTTATGTTTTAACGTTCATCTTCAGTTCTTGGGGAATTTTATGTGCAGCCATTTTTGGGGGTGAAATTTTCTATCCTTCTTCACTAAAATATTTCTTTTCCCTTTCAATTGTGTCACAGATTGGATCTGCAAATACAAAAGCGAAACAGGGGCCAAAGGATTCTGGAAGATGACTGGGGGAAACTAAGAGCAAAAACTAGCTAAACTAACACCAAAACGAAGACCAATCCACTGTAGCCTGACTCACTGAAAGACCAAGGAAGACAACAACGTCATGTTTTCCCTATCATGTGTTGTACAAACTCCTGTAGATTGTAGGTAGATTGCACGCACGCTCTCATACGGGGCGGCACAGCCGGTGGTGAGAGCAGGTGCGCTCAGCATTCTTTCTGGAACGAGCCCTAGCTCCTCCCGGCAAGTTTCTTCCTCATCTATCAGATGGGGCTAATAATAGTGCCTGCCACATGGGACACCAGGTAGCATTTTTTTCTTCTCCCCTTGAGCATGAATTTGGACGTGAGCTGAGAGAGAAGAAATATAAAGCAAGGTCCCTACTCTTGGGTAGCTTTGAAGCCCGTGAAATTTACAAATGAAAGAAGAGGCTACAAGCAAATTCTTTTAAAAAAAATTGTATTTATTTATTTGAGAGAGAGAGAGCGCACGAGCGAGAGAGAGAGAGAGCACAAGCAGGGGGAGGGGCAGATGGAGAGAGAGTAGACTCCCCACTAGCAGGGAGCCCAATGTGGGGCTCCATCCCAGGACCCCAGGATCATGATGCTTATCCCAAAGGCAGACGCTTATCCAACTGAGCCACCCAGGTGCCCCTACAAGCAAATTCTTGACAGCATCTCCGATGTACTCACACAGTCTCTCCCACTATCTCTTTACTGCATGTTCATGGAAAACCTGTGTGGGTGAGGGAAGGACCCTGGGAAGCTGAAGTCCTAGTCCTGCAGCAGCTTATCAATCACCATTCATCTTGGAGGCTCGCAGCCCCATACCCATTTGCTGAAGGGGAGTGACTTATCCTGATGCCAACCGCCATGCTGACAGTTAATTGAATCCCAGAGCTAACGTTTCTTCCTACCTAGAGCAATTCTTCACAGCTTCCAGCTCAAGATTGCTCTAAGCAAGCTTCCGTGTTTATGAGAGAGAGAGAGAGAGGGTGTCTTTCTCAAGTGATTGAAAGGTCAGTGTTTATACGTAAGATTTCATTTCGCTTTGACTTTTAGGCCTAGAACTTATGCAAACTTGGTCCAGGAGCAAATGGACCGGACAGTTTTTTATGGCCAAAGATTGCTGTTAGCATCTTCCCACGAGGCACAGGGCAATGACAGACCAGCCTCAACCGGCAAGTAACTGGCCCCTGATTTGATAGTCCTTTATCTTCCCAGCAATGACCAAGGGTAGTTGTTATTTGCCGACTACCTGGCTGCTATTTAGGAGTATAGAAACTAATACGTGTGTAGAGAATTTTTTTTTTTAATCAAGATTTATTTCTAGAGTCCCTTCACAGCGTGTGTATATTTCAAAAGGAGAGCGACTATGCAAGGTGAGGAAGACCAATATTTCTATTGGGAGCATTGAGTGTTGGGGGGTGGGCTTGATTGGTCTGATGGAAGCCAGGTTGTCCTGGATTACGGAGGAAGCAGGTGGTAAATAAATGGAGGTAGCAATAGATGATTCATTCAAAGTGTTTAGTAAACTGCCTCAGAGATCACGTGCACACAAAAGCAAATAAACTTTTTGGGAGATTCCAAACTAGGCAGTAGGTTCTTGGAAAGGGACCCCCCCCCCATGTGGGAGGCTTGGCCCCCTCCAGATGGTTCTTCAGAAGCTCTGTTTGACGGCAGTGTTTCCTCATGGTTGGTCATGGACTCTTTCTCTTTCATTCCTGGTTATTCGGGATTTACCTAAGGCAAAATGACGACATAGGTGAGCTCCTCAGGGCCATCCCTTCTGGAAGCCTTTGTTCCCAGCGAGGCCCTGGTTCACAGTGCACACCTGCCTGGTCTGTCTGTCCGGGGCCCCGCCCAGGCTGAGAGCTCACCACCGCAGGAACAGGAAGAAGCTTCAAGCTGGGGGAGTGAGTGGGCAGGGGTGAGGCCAGTGTGTGGGGGCGGTCCATGGTCCCATGGAGTCCCAGGGCTGCAGGTCCTGCACCCTCGCAGAATGACTGAGGGGTCCCTCCTGGTTCTGACTGTGGCCCTGAGGATCGGAGAAGGGCAAATGGCTACACTGGCAGAAAGCGTGGTGACCCACATCTTCAACTCTCTGTTGTTACAGAAGAGACAGCTGGGGCGCCTGGGTGGCTCAGTCGTTAAGCATCTGCCTTCGGCTCAGGTCATGGTCCCAGGGTCCTGGGATCGAGCCCCGCGTCGGGCTCCCTGCTCTGCAGGAAGCCTGCTTCTCCCTCTCCCACTCCCCCTGCTTGTGTTCCCTCTCTCGCTGTGTCTCTCTCGTCAAATAAATAAAATCTTTAAAAAAAAAAAAGAGAGACAGCTGACTCACACGTGTTTATAATAAAGCTCTGCATCAGATTTGTTCTAAACCCCTCTCAGATCACCCACAGGCCAACAGCGTGCTGGGAAGGGGTTGGGGAGGGCTTGAGACCAGCTGGTTTGGTTTGGTGGCACTGGTCTTCTAGTCATTTCTGTCCAATAGAATCCCTCCTCCTTATTCCCCAATAGCAGGTTGTAGAGATCCATTCAAGAGATGCGGATTTGAGTCCTGGCTAGTTATCTGAAGTTCCTTCGGAGAGGCTCTTAACTCTTTGGGGTCTTGGGCTTTTTCTCTGAAAATTCTGGAATAATAGTGGTAACAATACTACTAACAACAGGAACAATACCTGAGCTGCTGAGCTGTCAGGAATATTATGAGGGTCTAGTGACATAATGAATATGAAATCCTTCAAAAAATATAAAGTCCTCAAATTTCATGTAGTATTATTGAAAGTAAGAATTTCACCTCATTTCAGTCTTGTAGAAACAAACAACCAAACCCTATTTCTATGACTTGCACAAAAAAAAAAGGCTCTCTCTGACCCCTACACTCCGGGATGTTTGCACCTTATATACTTTTACCACCTGCTCTGCATGAAGACCATGGTTATCAGAAATCGGGGCTGAGTCCTGACTCTGACATTCGACTTTGGAGTGACCTTGTTAAATTACCTACCCCTCTTAGCTTCGGTCCTTCTCTTGTATCACTGATGTAGTAATTCAGAGATGGTGGGTTTGTTTTGCCTTGTAGGGGGTAGCATCGAGTAAGTGTTTGATGGGCTTGTGATGTGTGTTTGACTTGCGCTTGGGTTTCCTAGCTTGGCATTCAAGGCCGTCTGTGGCCCCCAGCCACTCCTTCCATGTCTCACACCCTGCTCACACCTACCAACCAGCTGCTTCCGCTCGTGTCCAGTGCTGCTTCTGTGACTTTGGACCCCTTCCCTCTGCTGCTGGGAATGCCTTCCCCTTCCTACCCCTGTATTTCCAGCTCTGCCTCTGATGAACCCTATATGGTTGGTCCATAGTCTGCCCACCTTCTGTGCATTGGCTCCTCCTCCAAGATTTCCCTGAGCGGCTCAGCAAAAAGCACCACTTTGCTCTCCATTTCCTCGGATCCTCTTCTGAATATCTTTTACGCCACATGTTACTTTCTGTGCTGTGTTTTAGATATTCATTGACATGCCCTCTCTCGTCCCTAAAAAAATACTTGCTGAATGAATAGATAAATGCATTGCCTTGGAATAATAGATTTATGTTTGTAGCTGCCTCCATAATTAGATTATAAGGCTTTAACAGGCAGGGACCACATCTTATGCACAAATATAATTCAATGAAGCAACACATTTGAGAATCCAATCCAACATGGCCTTGGATAAGGTGCTTCTGGGTGGGAACAGAGTATGGGAGACACATCCCCACCCTTAGGCTCACAATCTGGTTGGAAAGGCAAGACCAGAAAAATGCATTTCTGTATTTATGTAATATATTACTCCTCAGCAACGAAAATTAATAAGCTCTGATACATTCATCATTGATAAATCTCAAACAAACAAATGAACGAAACAAACAACCAAAGCTACGTTGATCAAAAGAATCCAGGCACAAAATACCATCTGCCGTCTGATTCCATTTGTATGACATTCTGGAAGAGGAAAAACGGAGCTATGATCGTAGAAGTCGGATCAGTGGTGGCCTGGGCTGTCTGGGTGGGTGGCAGAGGGGTTGGCCATGAAGGAAAAGGGCACGTGGGAGCTCTCTGAAGTGATGGGGATGTTTTATGGTGTTGGGGTGGTGATTATGTTTGTGTGGTATACACATGTGTCATCAAACTGTGTACATTTCAATTCTGGGCATTTTATTGTATGTAAATTATACCCTAATTAAGTTGATTTAAAAAAGGCTAGAGAACTAAATAGTACTTTAAAATGTAAATCAACAGGGCTCCTGGGTGGCTCAGTCGGTTGAGCCTCCGACTCTTGGTTTCGGCTCAGGTCACGATCTCAGGGTCGTGAGATCAAGCCCCGCGCAGGCACCATGCTCTACAGGGAGACTGCTTGAGATTCTCTCTCCCTCTCCCTCTGCCCACGCCTCTCTGCTCCCACGTGCTCTCTATCTCTAATAATTGAATAAACAAACAAGCAAATAAATAAATAGTAAATAATAGTTCAAGACAATGGAAGGTTTATAGCAAGTCCTGACCAATGGTGAAGTTCATAATGGTGTTGAGGGTTGTGAGGACAGCACCATCCTTTCAGGCCACGGCAGTCCTTAAAGCTGGGACCAGAGAAGAATCTGGAGAATAAGGGAAGGAGGAGTGTGTGTCTGGGAGGGGGCATCTTATGGTTCTCTTGTATCCACCACAGCGCTCCTCACAGACCTAGAACCCCAGAAAGCACTGAAATAATTTTTTTAAATAAATAGGTGCACTCAAAAGCATGCCTTCTTTCCCCTTCCGTTCAGAAAGCGTAGTCATATGCCAAGCGAAGGCCACGTACGCACACGGTTTTGTGGGCACTTCGTGTCTCTGCCCCTTGGCCCAAGGCAATCCCTGTGCCTGGAGCTCCCTCCCTCCCACTCCTATGGCTGGAGAAATCCTGTGCATTTCTCAAGACTCATCTCTGCTTCTTTGGAGTCTTTAAGTGCCCATCCCTGCTGCCCTCCAGGCTGGGTTATCTCTCCCCAGGCCAGGCCATCACGGCAACTGATTCTCTCACCTTCCCTTCAAACCGCGGTTAACAGTCCCCAGGTGGGTCTGGAGCAATTCCTAACTAGGTGTTTGACAAGTAAGCAGAGTCATTTTTTTTTTTAAATATGTGCAAGAGGCAACGTCACGTAGCCCGGGCTGGCTAAGGGCCAGCCTGCTTTCATTTTCATTCCAGCCTCTGTTACTTGGTGAGATACTCAGCCCCTCCAACTGCCCACCTCTGCGGGGTGGCTGCATCCTGTGCTTTCCTGCCCCTCCGCCGGCCCCATGTCCTGCAAGAGCAGTTCTCTAGAAGGTTCTTTGAGCGCCCAGGATCGTGAATTCAGAGGGCTGGGAACCATGTGTTGGCATGCAAGTTTGCAAGTAGTAAACCACGTGTGGTAAATTTCCACTCGGTCCATCCTCCTGCCAATCAGCCCCTGGCAGCCTCGGGGCAGGAGACCAGAAAAGGGGCTACGGCTCACAGACTCATAGGATGTCTAAAATGGTAGAAGAATCTAAAAGGATTGTCTGGGCCAACAAATGGGGAGACCCAGTTTAAAAAAGTAAAACAATAGTCTTACTACGGGGATCTTAAAAAACGAACAGACACGAAAGAAACCTTTTTGTCCTCCTTTAAACCAAGGGGGTGGCGAGGGAAAAGAAAATAAATCCATCACAGTTACCTGGAACAGGACCCATCCATAAGGAAAGACATGCTATTTTCAGGTTTCTAAAAGGATATTAGTAACAGTCAGGGGGTGGGGGTGGGGGCCCCACATAAGAACCGCACTTGATAGACGCCCTTTGAAAGCAGATAAAGGCGTGTTTTGCTGCCTTGTGGCCTTGAGCCTTTTCACTCTGCTTTGTCCGGCTGGGTTTGAAGATTGAGGTCTGGGAGTGTGATTGTCTATTTGTTCCAACTGATACTGGAGTTGTTTGCTTTGAACAATGTGACTTTGTTCCTTTGTTGGATGTGGCCAGCAGCGAAGCTGTTGCTTAGGAAAGAAACAAACACAGAACTTGCTAGAAGTAAGACAATGTTTTATATGCAGTAGGTTGGCATAAGTGCGCGGGGGCCGGCCAAGGCAGCTTAGTGTGGCTCTCGAGACAGAGATTCCCTCTCCTGGTGGCAGGGAGGGAGAGGCCTGGGTGACTCCCTTTTCAATGCCCCCCCCGAGGTACAGGCCCTGGCCCTGGGTTATTTCCAAGAAGCTTGCTCAGAACGGATTTATCAGAAGCCAGCAAAGAGAGCCTCATACTATTTAAAAATCATTTGCGATTGGCCTCCTCCACAGGAAGATCCATTAGCTGCATTTGGAAGGGCAAGACGAGAAGCCCCCAAGGGGGGAACTGTGGCTGGTGTGAGCCACGTGACCACTATAAGTGTACCTACCTACTGTGTGCTGGGCGCTGTGCTCAGGGCTGCTTATGCATTCCCTGGTTAAAACATCCCATAACTTCACTGGACAGGCTCAGGGGTGGGCTGGAGCCAGCTCACAGAGGCCCCCTCTTCCCAGCTCCACATCCAGTGACATCAGGGTGTGCTGGTTTACAATTAGCCGTGATGCGAGTATTTACACCATGGACATTGGCGAATGCTATCCTATCGGAAATTCCTTTCTTTCTTTCTTTCTTTCTTTCTTTCTTTCTTTCTTTCTTTCTTTCTTTCTTTCTTTCTTTCTTTCTTTCTTTCTTCTTTCTTTCTTTCTTCTTTCTTTCTCTCTCTTTCTCTCTTTTTTTCTTCTTTCTTTCTTTCTTTCTTTCTTTCTTTCTTCCTGAGAACTAGTGGTTCAACATTTACAACCACACCCCTGGACAGATACAAGAATATCCCCACTTTGCAGATGAGAAATTGAGGTCTTAAGTAACTTACTGGAAGGGTCCCGCCAATTTCAAATTCAAGTCATCTGAAGACCAAAGTCGTCGGCCGGCAACTCCTGCAGTGTGTGTTTTGTTCCTAGGAGAACAGTTAGAAGAGGCTAGGGAGGCTGGAGAGGAGGGGTAGGAAAAGGAATGTTTGCAGCTACATTCTTAAGAAGAATGAGGGGAGTGATTCTGTCGGATAGGTCACCTGCCACAAGGTGTGCAGGACTCACGCAATGGGATTTTGCTCAGAGACATCCTGGCCGCCCCAAGAGCTACTGGGGACAGAGACAAATGAGACCTTCCTGAGACAAGGGAGAGAGCAGGAGGTGGGGCAGGGCAGGAAGCCCCCCGGATTCCTGGTGAGCAGACCCCCAGGACCTGATCTGAAGGGTCCCCGAGAGGCTGTGTTGGGGGAGCCGGGGGGGAGCATGGAGAACTGACTCTGGCGTGGCTCCTCAACCTCTGGCTTTTTTTGTTTCCTCTTTGGGATAAGAAACTGAGACTCCATTCCGACAACACTTGAGGTGCCCTGGCCATTCCTCTGGTTTGCAAATGTCAGAGCTTTGTGACTGGCCGGGGCGGGGCTGGGGACAGGCAGGTGGTCTGGAAAGTGTACCACAGATGGTCAAGAGCCTTCTTCTGGGTGTGACTTCTGGGTCACCCATGCAGACTTGTCACACGTGTCTGGGGAGTGAAGGACATTGAGAGGACGTGTGTGTTCTGGAGGAAGGAGGAGCTATGGAGCAGGGATGGAGCAGATGTCCGGGGGCTCTTCAGCACTGCTGACTAGCTGAGGAGGAAGTGCTGCTTCACCCACCTCTGTCTCCTCCATCTCCTTTCACGCACTGCAGACAGGGTCCTGGATCTTCCTTCTGGGTTGGTCATAGCCCAAGGATGGAGAGTGGCTGCCGGGGCGAGCTGGCAAGTTTCTATTACTTCTTGGCCCCAGAGACCCCCAAACCATCTCTGGGGCCACCTTGGACATCCACAGTACATGGGTCTGATACTTGCTTTCCCTTCAAAACTGGGCTCTGGAAAACCCAGATTTGGGTCACAGAGAGAAATCACTACATTTCCAATAAAGCCTGTGACAAATACAAAATGCTACCAAAACGTTGTTTAACACCACTTTGCCCTTACTTGTGTAAATCAGCACAGTCGTGGGCTCCATTATAAATTGGCTCTTGTGCATCAATAAACTTCACAAGATAATGGAGATAGAGTAGTGATGTGGTTGGTGCGTTTTCCCCTCCTTTCTTAACTTTCTAAATCTTTTGCGGCTTTGTGGAATTGCTCCCTAGCACAGTAGTAAATGATGTATGAAATGAAGTATTGTCTGCCCCCAGCAAAGCAATGGTGTTGCCATCCTTGTTCCCATATTTATTATTTGGAGTTGTGTTCGGGTAGGCTACGGTCAGAAAAGCCCATCGATGTTAAAAAAAAAAAAAAAAATTAGGCCAAGAAGGAAGGTGGGGAAGAAAGAGAAAAGCCAAGAGAGATTTTTATAATAAGAAAAATAGACTGGGCCTCTCCTATCAAAAGACTGGGTTGACTGGCTTTTCTACTGATGTTGTAGAATGGTCCAAGCATAGAGGAGAGGCCTTCTCCACCACCATGCTGCACACTCAGCTCTTCCTTATTGGTCCCCCCAGTCAGATCAGATGGCTGGCTGCATCTGGGCCAAAGACACAGACCCGGTTGTGTTCGTGGTTGAGCAAAATGTCACAAAAATGTGTAACTGTCCGTTGAGATGCAGGAAAAATATCATTTTTCCCGCGGGGCTTCCCCCACAGCAGTTGTGATCCCCATGGTGATTCCTGCCCCTTTCAATTATCCCATTCTCCCTGTATTTGTTTTCTGGGATCACATAATTAGCCTCTGATTTGTCCATTCTCGAATTATCCATCTACAAAATTCAGCCCGTTTGTATTTCAGCACATAATAACTATTACCGAGAAGACTCTAGGATCTATTGTCTGAGTTCAAAGTGCAGTGTTGCTTCTTACTAGATGTGTAACCTGAAAAAGCTTACTTCGCCTCTCTGTGCCTGAGCTTCCTAGATGTGGAAGGAAATTGTAGCATATAATGTATTTGCAAAAGATATTTTTTTAAAAGATTTGTATCCATTTATCAGAGAGAGAGAGAGCACAAGCAGGGAAGAGAAAAAAGCAGACTCCCCGCTGAGCAGGGAGCCCAATGCGGGACTCGATCCCAGGACCCCAGGATCATGACCTGAGCTGAAGTCAGACGTTTAACTGACTGAGCCACCCAGGTGCCCCAAGACATTTGTTTCGTACGTTACTTCAAATGTCTGTGGCTTCTTCCCTGCTACCCCTCACAGACCATGAACTCCATAAAGTTGAGAATCATTCTGCAAATTTCTTGCATCAGTTGTAGAATCAAGCACAGTGTTGGATGTTTGTTGATTGACAAGCTGTTTTTTCAGGGAAAGAGTTACTTCCCAAACTCTCTTTTTGTTTGTTTGTTTGTTTGTTTTTTCCTGCCAGTTTGGGTATTAGCCAGCACATTCTTATAAGCCAAACAATTACTAGAGTTACTAGAAGCAACACAAAATATGCTCCCGAGTTCAATAAGCAAAAGCAATAGATCTAAATGACAAGCTCCATGTACCAAAGGAGGGCACACATTCATCATTCTGGGTGATCAATTTTGGGTAGATGTGATATCACTTTCCTTGTAAAACAAGCAGTGATTTTGTGTTCCATATAATGGATGTATTCTATTTCTACATTTTGAATCAACATGGGTTTTACCTGAGTTTACTAATAGTCGCTGTATTTATTGAGTGCCTACTATGCTGGAGTGTGCTGATAAATAGGCTCTTGGGGAAAAAAAAAATAAGCCCTGCTTTGTAGTATTTGCTGATTTCCATGCAGGAAACACTCTTGCTGGTTTCAAGTGACCAACGTGACATCCCGGAACAGACAGGAGGCAGGCGGCACCTCTCCAGCCCCCGCTCCCGCTCTGGCTGGTGCTATCTGTGCACTGAGAACAATTTTCACAACTCCACAAGGAAGATATTGCTGTTCCCATCCTGCCAATGAGGAAATAGGCTTGGAAAATACTTTGCCCCAAATCACATAGCAAGGAAGAGGTGAGCTAGGGTTGAAACCAAGGTCAGCACGACTCCCAACCCACAGTCTGTGCAGCTCACCACATTTCCTTGTCACACCGCTGTGTATGAACGGAGGGATGTGGGGGCCCAATGTCACAAATTCTGGCAGGACTGGGGAGGCAGGATTGCGTCCACACAAAGATCCAAGATTGCCCAAGAACTCCAAACCCAACCTTGAGAGACAGGAGCTTTTTCTTTTCTTTCTTTCTTTTTTTTTTTAAGATTTCATTTATTTGTCAGAGAGAGAGAGAGAGAGAGCATGAGCAGGAAGAGCAGAGGGAGAGGGAGAAGCAGGCTCCCCGCTGAACAAGGAGCCTGATGTGGGACTCGATCCCAGGACCCTGGGATCATGACCTGAGCCGAAGGCAGACCCTTAACCAACTGAGCCACCCAGGCATCCCGAGACAGGAGCTTTCTTACAGCCAACAGGACAGGCATCTGTTGAGTTCTTTGGGGCAGTTGGTACCTTGTTTAGTTCTGGCACATTTCCACGTGATGTCATCAACCTGGGTGCATGGGACCAACGAAGCGTCCAGTGGCACCATGGGTGGTCAGTGTGTCTGGAACAGGGTGAGAAAGGAGGCCCTCCTCACGGAGGGGGTCGAAAGGGACACGATCATCCCTGCCCTTTCCAACAGCTGTTGGCCAGCAAAGTGTGTCAGCTTTTGGGGGTCCTGTTGTGCGACCAGAAAGGACATTGTCAGCACCTCCCAAAGGTCTCAAGTAGTCCCGCAGTGTAGGGATCTTTCTCCTGGGAGCTCCAAGTTTGGCCACCGGCTCCCTGTCTCTAAAACTGGCAACAGTCATGCTCATCTCTCTGTAACTCTGGGCAATTAATGAATTAACGTCTGTGAAGGCTGCAAACCCTTCAGATGACAGGAGGCACACAGACACGGAAAGCTTTTATTTTTCTCCTGTGACTTGGTCTTTGAGACATCACACCTTGCTATCATAAGACCCAGATGTAACCAAAGCAAAAAAAAAAAAAAAAAAAAAAAAAAATTGCTTTCCACACTTATTGCTGTTTTAAGAGTCCTATGTTAATAAATAATATAATGACAAAAATAATAAAACCTTGTGTTTAGATAACACCTTTCTCCTGAGGAGCCCACAGCACTTTACAGACACAGGAAGAGTTGTCGACAGACAATTCATAGTGAAAAAATTGACTCGTGTTTTAAGAAGTTACTCTGTGGGAGATAATGATTCTGTGATTTTGACAAATCAACTGGCAAACACAATCTCTATTTCTGGTCCAGACCAAGAATGAAAATGCCAAATAGAAGGAAGCGGAGGGACTTGGGGAGAGCAAGGAAGTCAAGAGGGCTCCTCTTCCCAGTCATTTACCCGAACACAGTCTAGACACAGTCTGGGACAATTTTGACCCCAAGTGATCCCATGACAAAGGGCTGTTCAAGGGTGTGGACATTAATATGAAAGGACAACTGCCTGCTCTCTAGACCATCCTCAGGCTCCTCTCTGGGGTCCAGGTAAAGCCCTTTGGATCATCTCAGCAGACGCTGGGAACAAGGTGAAGCTGGAAGGCCACCCCAGAGTGCCTCTCTTAAATGAACCCCGGGCCCCACCATGGCTTTTAAATACTCCCCTCCCCTCACTTCCCACTGCCTTCTGAGGACACAATCCTGACAATCCCCACTCCAGATCTTCACATCGTGCACAAGCAGGGGAGGGGAAGGAGGAAAAGGGGAAAACCTTGAGTCCACAACGCGCCCGGTACATTAGATGTACCCTCCCATTCGATCCTCATCAAAAACCGGATGATAGAGGCATGTTATCCCCACTTTCACAGGAGGAAATCAAGGCTCACAGAGGTTAAATAATCTGCCAAAGGCCACCCAGCTATGGAAAGGCAGACCCAGGATGAATATCCGGGGCAGTCTGGCCCTCCCAGTCTGGTAAGAAGTTTGGGAGGGGAGGTGATAGTAGGCTGGGGCTGCAGGCCCCAGAGGGCCCTGCTCTAAACATCATGGTCAGGGTCGGAGGTGGAGAAACTGCCACAGACCCGGGTGTCTGAGGACCAACATTCCGGTAGCACCATGCAGAATGGACCGCAGGTGAGAGAGAGACTGGGAGCAGGGAAGCGGCACGAGTCTGCGAGCTGGCATCACATGGACAAGTGGGGAGCGAGGCTGGGTCTGGGGGGCACTGCGGAGAAAGAACTTTAGGGACAGATTGTCCGTGGGGGTAAAAGACAGGGGTCAAAGTTGACCCAGGGCAGTGGCTCTTAATCTTCGCTGAGTCCCAAACCCCACTGACATTCCCATGAGAGCCGTGGACCCCGCCCCTAGAAAATGCGCTTGGCCAACTCACAAACGCTGATGTCATGTCACAGGGATGGTTCCTTCCGGGTTAGCGATCCTTGTTCTGGGAAGGAGCCTAATGGAGTGGGAACATCAGTACCGTGTATTTTCGGCTTGGAGGGTTTTCAAGACAATTGTGCATTTATTTTCAGAGAAGAGAGGAAAGCTCTCTGAAATAGAAACTTAAAATCTTATTTATTTTTAATATAAGGGAGGAGTCGCTTTCTTTTTCTGTTTTCTCTTCTGCAAATCTGACAGCCGGACAGTCATGGACACCACTCAAAGCCACTTCCCAGATCCTCAGGGGCCTCTAGGCTTGGAGATGCCTAGTCAGAAAAAGGATACAAATCCCAGTTACTGGAGGGAGAATATTTGGGGCCGAGGGTCAGAAACGAGGGGGACCGGGGTGGGTCTAAAGACGCTCTGGCAAAGCTACATCTCAAACTCGCCAGGAAACATGAAGCCTTAATATAGCCACGTGTGCATCCAGGATACTGAGGGTGTTTGCGGATCAGGGCGGTTACGTAAGAAAATACCTCTCAAGCACATGAGGGAGAAACAGGATGGGGCCGAGCTCGGGTGGGAAGAGGGTGTTCGTGGATGTCCCTGGCAAGTCCCCTCCTGCCCTTCCCGCAAAGACAAAGGAAAGGAAGGGAAGCTAAGGGTGTTGGGAGAAGACAAGAAAGATGCTCAGTGCAGGAGAGGAGAAACAAAAAGTCCTCAGATCCAACTTGCAGTGACTCTGCTTCCCCCAGTTCAATGTTGTGAGAGTAGCCCAGACCCTGCTCTCCCCTCAGGGAACTAAAATCCAGGGATGGAGAAGGGCCAATGCACTGGGGAGGGACTGCCTGGAGCCCAGCCTAGTGATCCACACACCAGTTTCTGCTGGAAACCCTCCTTCCCCAATGCTTCCCATGGCATTTTCTGCCCAAACATTGGCTGATCCATCAGCTTCCTTCTCAAGCGCGCGATCCAGGTAGATGGCTCTTCACGAGAGGTAGCTGGGTGGGGACCAGCAGGTGAGTCTGGTCATGGGTTCTCTGCTAGGCGCTCGATGCAGGGGTGTGTGTGTGTGTGTGTGTGTGTGTAAGAGAGAGAGAACAGGATGTGTGAGCACGCACATGTGCAACCATCAGAGCAAAGGGCAAGGGCCAGAGGCTTCCTTCACTAAAACCACGAGTTCCCATTGATAAGCATGTGCTCACTGTTTATAAATGCCATAGGATGGTGGGGGAGGGAGCTACGTGTCAGCTCTCTGAGGCAGGTGACAATGGCTTAAGGCATTACTCTTCCCAGACCTTTGTGAAGCCCCAAAAGGCTTTAAGACTCCAAACAAATGGATCTTGCTGTAATCTGAGGCACCATCTTGGGCCGGGAGGTAAAACACTCTTGTAGGAAGAGGAGAGCTGAGTTCCAGGAGAGGTTGCCTAAAATCTATCTGTAGTCCCAGCATTTTAGAGGGTGCCACTGAAGTACTGTTTCTTCTTGGAGCCGGCCCTGCTGGCTCCCCCAAACCAGCTCTTCCTCTACCACCACCCCCATAAGCTTTATGTGGAGACTGGCCAAGGACAGGGCACACATTTGACCAAAAAAATCCCAAACCGGAGCTGCTTTTCTAGAAACTTCTATCAATGTGATGCATCTTAGATCATGGCTGTTTAACTGGGACATACTAAAAATAATGAAAGCCAGTGGACACTGAGCATTTAATATGTGCCAGATTTGGTGCTAAGTGTTTTACATACATTACCTCATTTTGTCCTTAAAACAGCCCTATGAGCGAGATACTATTATTATCCCCATTTCATGGCTGGAGAACATCGAAGCTAGGGGTTCAGTAACTTGCCCAAAAGTTACACAGTCCATAGCAGAGCTGAGACTTAACTGAATCTGTCCAATTCGAGAGCTTCTGCTTGTACCCTCTCCATTGTACACAACAATATCATTTTCTGGAAGGTTCCACACCCTTCCTGCATTCAGTCCTAGATACCAGTAGCAGAAGAGCCTGGAAGACACAGTGGCAGGAAAACACACAGGCAATAGAGATGGGTGGCCTCTGTGAAGGGTCAAAAATCTCAAAACCCCTCACATTCGGCCGTTCACATGCAACCCGACCATGAGTAGATGTGTCCCAGCTGCCTTTCTCTCTAGAAGGGCTGTGGGTTAGAGGACTCCCCTCAGAGCTGAGCACGATGGCCCCTCCGAAATGTTTCCAGCAAATGCTTCTATAGTCACCTTCTCTCCCTTCCATTCTTCCTGTCGGCCTCTTTGTGCCCCTCCCCTTTGCTACACCTGAAGGACACAGCTCTGCTGTGTGACCTTGGCAAACCATACTATTCTGCGTCTCCTTCATTTGGTTTGTAAAATGAGCAGAGTAATCCCTACCCCTCAGAGTGGTTGTGTGAATTAAATACGGTATAAAAAAATAAGTGCAATGCGCCTGGCACGTAGCAGGTGATCGGAAAATGTTGGTGTCCTCCCTCTCTTTCTCTTTCCTTCTTTTTTTAAAATTTTATTTATTTGACAGAGAGAGAGAGAGAGAGTATGAGCAGGGGGAGCTGCAGAGGGAGAGGGAGAGGCAGGGGTGCCTGATGCGGGACTCGGTCCCAGGACCCCGAGATCATGACCTGAGCCGAAGGCAGACGCTTCACCGACTGAGCCACCCAGGCGTCCCTCTCTTTCCTTCCCTCTCCACTTTCTATTTTCCTCTCCTTCTCTGGGCAGTGGACCACAATGGCAATTTTCGACCCCCTGGATTTTCCAATCACTTCTGTGATGTTGTGAGTCACGGTCAGCGGGGACTAACCATGACCACCATCTGGCACCTTCCTTTTGTAAGTAACGAATGCTGCTCTCTGGGTGCTAACCTCAGTCTCAGTGCTGAAGGAGCACATATGCTGTAAACAGGGAAAAATTTGAAACTATCTTCTACAATAATTTCAGATTTTGAATTGGAAGGTAACCTCCAAGAACACAACTTCCCCAGAAGCTGCTGGGAAGGAGGGTGAAGCAAATCAGCAGTGCAAGGAGCTGCCTCAAAAGGAGCAGTTTCTGGGGCGTCTGGCGGCTCAGTTGGTTGAGTGTCCAACTCCTGATTTTGGCTCAGGTCGGGGGATCTGATCTCAGGGTCGTGGGATCGAGCCCCGCGTCGGGCTCTGCGCTGAGCGTGGAGCCTGCTTGGGATTCTCTCTTCCTCTGCCCTGCTCCTTAAAAAAAAAAGTGTAGCAGTCTCCATTTCTGGAAGGTCTCATCTGGGCTGCATGGTACAGGGCCTCTCTCATCCCCGCCGCATCCTTGGGAGATGGGTGGGCTCTCAGCCCCTCTCCCCCTGACAGCTTGCAGCCTCCTCATGGGTGGTAGGACGTTCTATATCACAAAGATGGTGACCCTGGGGCTTGGCTGCTGTTGACTGCGGGGACCCAGGAGAAGGGGACTTGCCACGTCAACCGTGAGGAGCCCAATGGAGGCTGAGACTCTGGGAGGCGGACCAGGTGGGGACTTCCAGGTGCCCAGGTTGGGAGGATTCCTGGAAGGTGACTTGGGGAGAAGAGTTCTGAATGCGGGGTGGTGGTGGTTTTGTACGGTTTTTCAGACCATCCTCTGGACTCGTCGGTTGATTCTTTCTGGAGATACACTGAGCTTTCTGGCCTTTACAGCTGCTTTGGGGCAGCAGGGATATAAGCGTTTCTGCAAACCACGTTCCACAGAGCCCTGGGGTTCTGCAGAGCTACCTCTGAGAACCGCCCCCTGCCCTGGTCTCCAAGGACAGCTGATCCTCTTTCATTTGTTTTAGGTATTGGGGTTCCCCGTTGGATTTCATGTTAGGAAGTGCTCTACCACCAGGAAAAGCTTGAAAGCTTTTGCCTAGATGATATCCAAGGTCTCTGACCTCAATTTGAAGGTGACCCGGTGCACCCTTGCTCTTCTGACTCTTCACAGTCAGCCCCAGAGAAGCGCCCCGGGCTGATGCAACTCAGACAGGCTGCCTTCCCAGCCCATCAGAGCTGAAAGCTGTGATTTTCATTTTTAAAAGCTTAAGAAAAAATGCACAAGGGCCAAATGTACAGGAACCTCTGCTGAGGACCTGCTATGTTAACCGCAGACGGTCTTCTCATGAGCCCTGAAAATGGATCCTGGCGGGACATGAGGAAAACCCCGCACATCTAACCACAAGTCAGTATTCTAAGAGTGTCCCCGCTCTCCCGCAAGGATGCTCCCCCATCGCCACTCTTGGGCTCTTGCTTGGGTGGCTGAGGAGTCGGACTGTGGCGGGGGCAGGGGTGACCCACCTTTGGTTCTGATTTCCCAGGGGTGAGGCATAGAAAGTTCACCCAGGACAAAGCCAAAGCTAGGAGAAGAAGGTTGTCTAGGCTCAGATTAGGAATGCCAGACCCAGGGAGAGACAGCTCCAGGACACTACGGCCCCAGATGGTATTCCAGGGTCATTAGGTCCCAGGGTCCCCCTTCCTGAGGTTCCGCCAAGTGCAGTCCAGAGCTGCATGCATCAGCGTAATCAGAAACACAGTCACGGCCCGCTCTTTGCCCAGGGCTGGACAGAGCAGCATAGATAGATCACTGCCCTTAAGAAGTTCATGAAAGGCAACCACCCTACAAGCAAACTCCCTCTTTCTCCCCAGACCCCACAGCTCTCCAGGACTCCCAGAGATTATGACGCCCCAGCCGCTGGGACCCCCAACACGCTCTCTCTCTTTCTGCCTCATCCATGTCACTCTTCTAAAGCTCTGCTCCTATTCCATGACCCCTCCTCCTACAGGCTTCTCTCCCCTGCATCCTTCCAAATGAGAAGCAGATGTAAATGCTGGGTACCCATTTGTCAAAACTAACAGGAAGGTGGGATACGGGTCTGGACAGACTGGTGAGAGAGAGAGAGAGGAAGAGAGAGAGAGAGAGAGATGGGATGACACTGTAGGGCTGGAGCTTACACACTCTAATGGGAGGGAGGAGGCATGCCAGGTTTATAAGGCAGAGGAGAGGTGGGCCGGGGTCCCTGCACATTCCCCAGGCCAGGGCACTGCTGTGTGAAGGCTCAGAGGCTCCTCACAGCCAGAGCGCATTCACCCACTACCTTCACTAGACAGTTAGCACCCACCCGGGGACATTTCTCATCTTTCCCATTACTTCTGGATGGCAGACATATGTGGATATATTGTACTATGTGCGCAATCACAGGTGCGTGCGCGTGCGCATGTGTGTGCTTGTATCCTTACAATCAAAACTTATCCTCTGTAGTAAAAACAAAGAAGACCAAAACAATATTAATTATGTTTTGGATTGACTCACAGAGCTCTGGGAGCATCATTTAAATAAAAACTAGACTTGTGACTCCAATGCTATTATTCTTATTTGAATTTTAACAGAATTTTCCCACCTTTTGGCCAGACAACACTTGGGCAGGTGTACAGTTTTCAAAAGCTAAAATCATTCCAGGCTTCTCCCTACTTGGAGAGGTTTGGGATTCTGAAGCTCTGGCCTAATTGTGTCCCTGCATGCGTGCTCCTCCCCATTGTGTCCCGTGGCTTCCTGCCTCATAGCCAGCCATCAGGTGGGAGAGATGCCATCGGGTGGGTGGGATGTCATCAGGTGGATGGGATGCCATCAGGTGGGCCCCTGAACGTGTCAGCAGATCAGACTTTGAGTCAATGTGTATGCTTGAGTCGGCACTGCTCCTTGCTCCTTTCAGCGTGCCTGGGGTCCCGTGACCCCACTCACAGAGCTCTAGGCAAAGTCCATTCTGTTCTTCCACCCCCACTGCTCACCAGGCCTTCCTGGGGCAGACAGTCAACGACAGGGACTCCCTCTTACCCTCACTTGTAAGCCCCTTCCTGACACCTAGGAAAGATCAAACTGTCCCTGGAAACTGCCCGGGGATTAGGGACATGGGAAACCCTCCTTGTCAATGGATTGACCTGAGAATCCCCAATTCTGCAATCTCTGTGACAAGCAAACCATGGGGTTTCCCTTGACTTCTTCATTGTTGTGGAAGAAAATTTGTAACACACAGAGGCCTGGGTGGCTCAGTCGGTGAAGCGTCTGCCTTCGGCTCAGGTCATGATCCCAGGGTCCTGGGATCAAGTCCTGCATCGGGCTCCCTGCTTGGGGCGGAGTCTGCTTCTCCCTCTCCTTCTGCTGCTCCCTCTCTCTCTCTGTCAAATAAATAAATAAAATCTTTTTAAGAATTTATAACACATATATACCTATATGTCTCCTTGTCTATACATATGGAAAATATAGGTTATGTATTACATAGCTCACACACATACAAATACACAGTATCTATATACAAAATCTATAATATATATTAGATATTATATATATAGGACCCAAATCTATTATATATATATAATATATATATATTGGACCCAACAGAGACCCCCACTCACCCACACAACCACCATCCCCTCACTCCACAGCCCCCCATGTGTCAATCAGCCACAGACTCCCTGAGGCCCTCCTTGCCTCCGTAAGTCAGCTCTGTGCATTTCGTAATTGTATTTGCTGAAATCCTGGGTATATTCCTGACAGGAGAGAACTTTCTTTTTGACTAGGTGTCAGTGAAAACAGAATCTTCTCTGTATGGTTTTACACATCTGATCACTGAAAGAACCCTCCGCACTCCGCATTCTCCACACATTGCAAATTCCGCTTCTGCGTTCCTATCAATCTGGTTCTGGACACGGATGCCACGGGATCTGCGTATGCTGTGATACGCACCCAGGCCCTATACCTCCACATGGCGATGCCGCATGAGCCAGCGTGGGGGCCAGAGGGGTATCCGCGGGGGCCACTTCTATACCAGAACACTGAGTAATACCTTAATGTAGCTGAGGAGATGGCAAACTGCATACATATCTTACTAAAGCCAAATTACGTGTCTCCCCAGCTCAGTTTTCCCTTAGCCAGATCCCCAACATGCTCAAAGCCACTTCAACACCATAAGAAACTCATGAAGCACATGGAGGCAAAGTTAGGGTGGAAAAAGTCAAACAGCTTAACCTACTTACCTTGCTTTTGCCAATTTTGCAAAGCACACGCCCATGCGACCTGATTGCTACAGCGTCTCCAAGCCCTCGGAAGGGATGGTGCCCATTAGGGGTCCTGACGCTTCAAATTTATGAACCTCACGGTAAACCCACCTCGGCGAATAAGACTGGGCCGATGTTGATACAAGGGAGGAAGGAAATCAAGTATTCCCACTGCAAGGCAGAGCTGGAGCAAAGACATGGAAAGCTTGGGACTGTGTGTCGAGCAGGGAAAAGCTCGTTGGGCAGAAGTCTTGTGGTCAAACTATGAGGCAGAGGAGGTAGATCTGAAAGGCAGGCCAAGTGCAAAGCAGAGAGGTGGCAAATGTGGGGGTAAGACATCTTCATGTCAACTCTACAGCAAGAGGTTTTGAAGACTTACAGGCCCAAGGCCCAAGGCAGGGGCTGTCCCTCTCAGATCCCAGGTTTGGGATGGGTGGGCGGGAGGCAGGGAGACCAGGTCAGAAGCAACAGCTGCTCTGGGCTGCATGTTAGAATTCTTTAGGACAGGAACTGCAGGGCGCTGGACAGAAACACACACTCACTGACTCACCAGCCCTGAGGCAGTGCTGACTGCCCTTCCTGCCCTGACCTCATTCGCCATTAGATGTGACGTTAGCTCTTCTGTCTGAATCCTGGCTGCTGGGATCTGTCCTCACCCCAGCTTTGCCTGTGGGGCCATTTCTGCCAGCCTTCTGAGGCCAGGAGGCAAGAGGAGGCTGTGGCTTCTTTCAGGCAAGAAGTAAAGAGCCTATGGAGGGCAGTGGCCTTGGGAACAGCGTGGAGGGAACCAAGTGGAGGGAAACAAAGTGCGTGGGAGGAAGAATGTACATTTGGCTGAAGGAGCAGCACATGGTGTGGCAATCAATGCACTTTATCGTGGACGTGTTCTTTCGGAGGAGGGTGGCATCTCCGATTTGCCACCCAGCAGCTTGGTTTTAGAGCGTCATGTTCTTGAACTTTGGTCATGGAGAGGTTGGAGTGTCTCCTTTACCTTCCCCACCCCCATCTACACTCTCTTCCCAGGTGATCTGGCAAGTGCCCTGGTTTTAACACCAGGTTTACACAGGGGCCTGGGGCTCTGTATTCAACTCTATACTCATTAACCAGGGCTGGCAAGGGCGGGGCACCTATTCTTTATGGCCAACGCCCATTCCGACTGGCTGGTACCCCTGTCCATGGTGAACTCTTGTTTAATGTGGAAAATGACAACATAACATAAAATTTACCATTTTAGCCATTTTTAACAGTACATTTTGGTGCCATTAAGTATATTCACATTGCTCTTCGACCCTCACCACCATGTTTCTCTAGAATGTTTTCATCTTCCCAAACTAAAACTGGATCCATGAAACATGGCCTCCCCACCCCGCCTCCCCCGGCTCCTGGCAACCACCATCCTACTTCCTGTCTTTGTGAATTTGCCTATTCTAGGTCCCTCATGGAAGAGGAATCATACGATATTTGTCCTTTTGTGACTGGCTTATTTCACTTAGCATCATGTCTTCAAGATGCTGCCATGTTTTAGCATGGGTCAGAATTTCCTTCCTTCTTAAGACGGAATAATATCCCATTATATATATTTACCACATTTTGTTGATCCAGTCATCTATTGATAGACACTTGGATTGTTTCTACCGCCTTGGCTGTTGTGAATAGTATCTGTATGAACATGGCTGTACAAACATCCGTTTGAGTCCTTGCCTCCAATCCTTTGGGGTATATGCCCAGAAGTAGAGTTGCTGGATCATTTGGTAATTCTATGTTTCACTTTTTGAGGAACAGTTGAATATTTTTAATATCACACCTGTTATAAAATAATTACAACCGCTACTCAGCATCTCCACTTGGGTGTCTAGTTAGCTTCTCAAAGTCAAGATACCCAAAACCAAAGTCTTGATGTCCCCCAATATTCTCCACTTCCATTGGATGGACTCACCAAGGGCCAAGGCTAAAACCCTTGGCACCACTAACATTTTTCCCACTTTTTTTCACTACCCACTTTTCCCACTTTTCTCGCTACCCACTTCGAACCCACCAGCAAATCCTATAAGCTCTACCCTCGAAATATAGCCAGAATCAAATCCTTTCTCGCCACCCCCACTGCTATCACTCATCCCACGCACCATTACCCTGACTGTTGCAACAGCCTCCTAAAATGTCTCCACTTTTTGTCCTTCTACCATTTAGTTTTCACCCGGTTGCTAAAGGCATTCATTCAAAATGTCAACCAGATGATTTCATTCCTCCAATCAAAACTTCCAATGGCTTCTCATCATAATTAGAGAAAAAGCCCTACAAAAGCCCCAAGTCATGACCATGACGAGACGACTCATCCCATGGCCTCACATCCTACTCCTCTAGCTCACATCTGCACATCTGGCCCCACTGGCCTTGATTCTTCCTCGAACATCCATTGGGTCCTATCTTGGGATCTTTACTGTGCAAGGTGCTTCTCACAAATCATCGCATCAAATGCCACCCTGTCAAGAGGACTTACTCAACAATCCTGTCTGACAGAAGCTCCAGCCCCAGTCCGCTGATTCAGCTTCCCTTCTGCTCACCCACTCAGCATGACGTGACCTCACATTATCTGACTCTTTACTGGCTGGTTGTCTGTCTCTCCTTCTAGAGCGTAAGCTCCATGAAGGCAGAGAGGGCTTTAATGGCTGCTGTCGCCCCAGGACACGGAATAGTGCCGGGCACGGAACTCAGTGGGACCAAAGCCCCCCCATGGTGAGGTGCACTGGCACATCTTTGTCTCCAGGTCAGCTCAGATCCATGGACACAGGGAAAGGAGAAAGTGCTGAAATCCACTGCTGAGACACAGGGCAGATTCGGTCAGTGCTTTGGGATTCCGGGGCTCTGTGCCTAGGGACTCTTAACTTGTGAGATCAGAGCCAGCCCTGTCGGCAGAGTGGGGAATGCATGCGGAGGTGACTTTAAGTGCTTTAGGAAGGCCTCAGGCCCACAAACAGCTTCATCACTCACTAACCTACTGTCATATCTTAAGTTTCACCATTAGTAATTCTTTTCTTTGCTTAGTTCTCTCGCAAACCTTATACCCATTTGACTCATGAGAAACGCAAGCATTCAGTCATCCAGCCGGGGTCCATGTCTTCTCTGCCAGGTCAGCCACCTCCCAAGGGCCTCCTGACCTCCCCTTGAGTGTGATTATTCTGGAACAACTCTTCGCAGCTCTCTCCTAATACAATGTATTCTTCATAACACTAAGTTTTCAAGATATGGAATGGAGGGGATGGATGCTTAAGATGGGGCGGAGGGTTGGTGTCTGGAGAGACAGAATCAAAAAGAGCCTCCAAAGTGCTACCTGGCTGTTTGGGGTTTGAAAAATCTTTGCTCTGAGGGTCAGAACTTTGGGGTAAACCTGGCATTGGGAAGCGCTATGGCCCGATGACAAACAGTCCTCACTGAGAAGCACTTGGAGCGTCTTGGAAGAAGTGATTGCATTGAAGGGGCCCAGTTCTTGGTCATGTCCTGGAACCGGGGTGGAATTCTTCCAGAAACTCATCTCCCTTATTCTGGTCACATGAGTTTTCAAAAGGGTCATTTGGTTCAGCTCTACAAGGGTGACCATAGGATGCATTGTTCCAACAAGGGCCCTTTTGCCAGTGGAAGGCGGGGCATTCACAGTTATGCTTGAATAAAGGTGGTGGGGGGG
Source organism: Halichoerus grypus (assembly GCF_964656455.1). NCBI lineage: Eukaryota > Metazoa > Chordata > Mammalia > Carnivora > Phocidae > Halichoerus > Halichoerus grypus. The sequence goes on from NC_135718.1 coordinate 71,715,153, forward strand.
ACTGTCCAGGCCAATGGGATGCCAGTCCCCTAGACAGCTCTTCTTCTAACCATGAAGAATTGAGTCATGATCTAGCATTTTAATGCACCAAATAAGTGAGAGTCCCCAGCCCCTCCTACGGGGTTCAGCCTCACCATTGTCACTGGCCTCCCGGCCTCCCCTGCTCCTGCCCTATGCCCCTGGGTCTAATCCGGCCCTTTTCCCTAAAGGCCTAAGTTCTCCCCTGGGTCTCCTGCATCACATGTCAGCATAGGAAAGCCTGTTTCATCCACTCTTTCCTCATCACACTGATTATCCGGGGCACTTCCCTTCATAAGGGCTTCTTCTGGGCGCTCTGAGCACTCACTAGTCCCTAGCAACACATTGACCGTCTGGTGGGGGAGCCTGTGCTTCTGGTGTTGCCCTAAGTCCTTGGCCATGGGCTTTGGAAAAATCTCTTCAGCAGGGTACTGCTTACACGGATCTGTTTAAAAAGTGGTTCCCACGCCCTGAGGAGGAGCTGAGCACACCAGAGCAGCTGAATGCAACTTTGCTAAGATCAAAGTTATTACTTGCTGAGGCTTTGTGTCTGCAACTACCCAGAAATCCCTTTGTGCCCCCCCCCCCCCCCCCCAGTGAGCAGAAGAGATGGTGAGTGCGTGTGCAGGGGGCAGCAAGAACTTAGCCCCAAGGAGCACTATTCTACAGCTGGTTTTCCACAGCCTCTGCCAATGGACCGAGCCCACTGCAGCCCCGCACATAGTAGATGCTCAGTAAATATCACCAGAGCCATTGCACGATCATCGCCATGGGCCTGGAGCTGTTGGGTCGAGGCTGTGGTCTGGGGCTTCATGGCAAATTCTGGAACAGCAGTGCTCTCAGAGAGAGATCTTAGAAAATGGTCAAATCCAGTCCCCTCATCGGTTTCAGATGAGAAAGCCAGGTGAGGGCCCTGAGAGGTGAGGTGATCTGTCCATTTTCGTTAATGTCAGAGGCAACCCCAGGCTCGGGCCTCCCATCTGCTCCTCGGTCCATGCTGCATGGCCGCAGTCCTGCAGGGCCTCTGACACCACGACGGGCCTCATGTCTCAGACCCATTACCCAGAGGCTCAAGCTCAGCACCAGACACCCAGACTGTGGCCTGTAAGCTTAGCACCACAGCTGTCCACGCTCCCTCACGGCTCTCTGCCCAGCATAGTTACTCCCTCCCTCCTCTTGGTGTGATTCATCCCTCTGGCACCCTGCCACCCTGTCCCTTTCCCCACTGTATTCCTGTTGGCTCGAGATGTACCTGCCTTCCTGCCCATTTTAGCAGGAATGATATCTTTTTCATTTTTATTCCTCTAATGCTTCAATGGTACCTACCACTCATATATTATATGAATGAACCACTTGCTGCGTGACCACGGGCCAACTGTTCCCCATCTCTGGGCCTTCTCTTGGATCTATAAAATAAATATGATGCTGCCAACCTGTCACACAGCATGGCCATGTTCTACTACATATGATATTGCATGAATATCTTGGAAATACAGAGTCCGACATCGGTGCTCAATGGTAAATGCCTCGTGCTGAGAGCATTTCTTGGAGAACTTGAAAGGGGACTTTTCTAGCTAAGATGAAAGAAACGGAGGGTGGCTCTGAGCAGTTCTAAGCCATGTGTACTCTGTGAGTCTGAGCTCTCAGCTCGGAGCCCAGCAGTGGCTTCGGGTAGGGGCGGGGGGAGGAAGGAACTTGGGGAGGTCCAGGGGTGAAGACGCCATGTGGAGACTCTCCTCTTTGAGGGGCCCCAAGTGCTCCTTCTCAGGGTCTGTCCAGGCCACCTGCCCCCAGCGCTGGTCGGGGAGGGGGAGCAGCCTTCCCTTCTCAGCTGGGTTCCCAGTGCTGCAGATGGAGCTGGGAGCTGCTTTTAATTAGAGGGGCTCCTTTTCTGTTTTCCATTGGTGGCTGCTTTCTGAGTTTCCCGCACCCTTTGCTGCTTCCCAAAAGCAATTTTTTAAAGAATCCCAACTGTCTGGAAGAGGAAAGGAGAAAGCTATCATTATGTGTGCTGCATGGTGGCTTCTGTTGGCTTCTCCAGTCATTTGGAGGTGGTCAAAAGGATGACTCTACTGTCCAGGCATGGCCTACGGAGCCTGGTACTACCTTCTCCTTCCCAGGCCGCCAGCTCTGTTTGCCCGTATTGAGCATCTGCTAGGTGCCAGGCTCACACACGAACCAACGTGGCCTCAGCCAGGAGAAAAAGCTCTTGGGTCTAGAACCTTGACTAATAATACTAGTGCCATGACAGAGGTGTAGACAGTGTCCCCCTGGACACAGAGCAGGGCCAAGGAGGAAGCACCAAGGGAACATTTGGCCCAGTGAGTTGTCTTCACTAGGACCTTGCAGGGAAAGCACAGCCCCACCAGGCTCTGACCTGGATTAGAACCTGCCGCCTCACACAGCTGATGGAGCCCACATTCACTCAGAACACAAGGGGTTCTGAGAGAGCTACCAGATTTAGCAAACAAAAATACAGGGTGCCCAAGTTAAATGTGAAATTCAGACAAACAACACATAATTTTTTAGCGTAAATATGTCCTAAATATTTCACGGGACATACTTTTCTTAACATAGTATTTAGGACATATTTGCACTGAAAATGATTCATTGTTGATCTGAAATTCACATTTAACTGGGCATCCTGTATTTTATCTGGCAACTCTTCTCTGAGGTCAACAGAGAGTCCCGGACCATAAACCAAAAAGTCCACTCTACCCAACAGTGGGTTACGTGGGATGCATCACACTTGGGGAAGATCAGCAAAACCAGGAGGAAGAAAGAGGAGAGTATCACCAGGATGGAAGAAGACAGGGTTCTAATCACAGAAGCACCCACATGATAGGTACCTAGGCTGTTTTAAACTATCAGCATCCAAGGGGAAAATGACAGAGATGGTCCCAGGCAGGGCCTGCTGGGTGGGCCTGGTCTGCTCGCCAGGAGGAGGAGGAGGAAGATGGCGGCCACCAATGAGAATTCAAGCCTTAGTCCGGTTATTCCCAGCCCTTTTCCTACTGCTGGTCCTGTCATGGTCTGTGTTGATGCAGACTCTAGTCCAACCCCAAATATGTGTCATACGGCTAACATTGTTAATTTTCCCTTAGCTCAAGTTTGATTCTGTTTGAGCATGGTTTCTGAATATAGACAACTCTCAGACATCAAAAGAGTAAGATCAAGAATGTCTGCCGAGTGCGGAGCCCGACGCGGGGCTCAATCTCACGACCCTGAGATCATGACCTGAGCTGAAACTGGAAGTTGGATGCTCTACCGACTGAGCTGCCTCTAAAGTTTGTGTTCTTTAAAAAAAAAAAAAAAAGGTTTAAATAATAATAATAATAAAAATGCTGAGACTTTCTGCCAAAAAAAAAAAAAAGAATGTCTGCCATGGCAACCAGAAAGTTCTAAAAGATCACCAAAGGAGAGACAGGAATGGGAGCTGAGATGAGGAGGGCAAAACCTCAACCACCCAGGGTCTCCTGGGGAAAGTGGCCAAGTGGAGTCTAGAAGAAGAGAAGTGCCCTGAAAACCAGCCCCGGCCAGGCCCAGGAGTAGTCTGCATGGAGAGCTGAGGCCCCAGGCCAGCCTCAGTCCTGGCAGCGCAGACCCAGCCCTGCTTCTCAGGAGGAAGAAGGTGCAGCCCGCTCTGACCTATAACATTGCCATCTGGACTGTGAGGAGCTCTCCCTCGTTTCCTCTGTGTGTTTTGTTGTTGTTTCCTTTGGGGTTTTTTTTTTTTTTTTTTTAAAGATTTTATTTATTTATTTGAGAGAGAGAGAATGAGAGAGAGCACATGAGAGGGGGGAGGGTCAGAGGGAGAAGCAGACTCCCTGCTGAGCAGGGAGCCTGATGCGGGATTCGATCCAGGGACTCCAGGATCATGACCTGAGCCGAAGGCAGTCGCTTAACCAACTGAGCCACCCAGGCGCCCTCCTTTGGGGTTTTTTTAGAGAGAGGGAGAGAAAACCTTGAGCAGGTTCCACACCCAGTGCAGAGCCCATCGCAGGGCTTGAGCTCACAACCCTGAGATCACGACCTGAGCCGAAATCAAGAGTCAGACACTTACAGGGCGCCTGGGTGGCTCAGTCATTAAGCGTCTGCCTTCGGCTCAGGTCATGATCCCAGGGTCCTGAGATCAAGCCCCGCATCGGGCTCCCTGTTCTGTGGGAAGCCTGCTTCTCCCTCTCCTGCTCCCCCTGCTTGTGTTCCCTCTCTTGCTGTGTCTCTGTCAAACAAATAAATAAAATCTTTAAAAAAAAAAAAAAAAGAGTCAGACGCTTAACCCACTGAGCCACCCAGGCAACCCCCCACCCCGGGGTTTCATCTTATATAAACGATAATCAACAATGCCCTGGGCCCACACATTGCATAAACCAGACCTGATATTTTTTTATTTTTATTTTTTTTAAAAATTTTATTTATTTATTTGAGAGAGAGAGAATGAGAGAGAGCGAGCACATGAGATGGGGGGAGGGTCCGAGGGAGAAGCAGACTCTCTGCCGAGCAGGGAGCCCGATGCAGGACTCGATCCAGGGACTCCAGGATCATGACCTGAGCCGAAGGCAGTCGCTTAACCAACTGAGCCACCCAGGCGCCCCAGGCCTGATATTTTAAACCCTCTCTGTTCACGGAGCATTTTGTGCTTGGCTTTGTCCTCCTCTCCAATTTCCCACTTCTCCAACGGAGCTCTGAAGTGTCGCACGTGGTCGATAGGGAAGTGCCGTTTGAGCGGTTCTAAGAGGCCATCCCCTCTCTGGGCTCATCTCTAGTTTCAGCGTGGATATCAATTATAGGCTTTTACATAAGAAGGCTGATGCGTTTTCAAAGCAGGCAGATCACCCTCCCATGTTTTGACAGTTTGGCTTTAGTTGAAATATAATTAACTTTTCGAAGACAAGGGCTTTGAAATGCCATCTCCGCACTGTTTACACGTCTTTTTTTTTCTTTCTTTTCTTTCTTTTTTTTTTTTTTGCTTAAGAGTTGGGTTTTTACTTGCTGCAGTAAAATTAATTCGCCCTTCACTTTCTGCACTCAAAACAAACACTGGTTTTCAGCACTGAGCTTTTATAGTCTGCATAGTCGAGAGTGGAAAAAATAACATCTGAAACAGGATGGGCTTTTGATGGTACCTCCTTATGACAGACACATTTGAAAACCACCACTGGTGAGTCACTCACATTCTGTGCATACCCTCTCCAAGGAGCAGGAAGTGTGGGTATTTGAAACCCTCAGGCCATGAGAAGTTTTCAGATGCGTCTTAAGGCTTGGCTGGCGCCCCTCCCGCGCGCGCGCACGCAGTGGCCTTGCTAAGTGTGGCCCAGCCTTCTGCCAGCCTTTCTTCCTTTGTTCTCCTTGCCCTGGTTTTGCTTTTATGCTAGCAAGCCGGCTCTGAAAAGTACAGAGCTAGCGAATTTCTAAAACCAACAAAAACTTAAAAAAAAAAAATCAGCAATGACAACAATCAGAGCCTGGCGGTTGGTAGGGGCGGGTGGGGGCGGGCAGATGGTGCAACAAGATGTCCTCAGGCGGCTCGCTGGGGACCCAGCCTTGTGGCTCTGTGGCCAAAAAGAAATAAAGAAGTCGGGTCCCAAGCGGTGCTTTCACTTCTAACCCGACTCGTCAGCTGTGGGTAATGAGTCCTCGCGCCTCTGTTCACTATCTCCAAAGGCCAGAAAAACAAGAAAGGGGAGAGGAGAGGGAGGGGGAAGGAGACACAACTGAACTGAACTGAAATGACTTTAGGTGAGAGATTTTTTTAAGAAAGAGAAAGAAAGAAAGAAAGAAAGAAAGAAAGAAAGAAAGAAAGAAAACAAGAACTGGATGGAAATGCACCAGATGTTGCCATGAACGAAGTTATAAATCCTAACCTTGTTTGGGAAAGGAAGGAGGCCCAGGGAGGGAGGAGCTGCTGAGGAGGGCGAGCCCCCAGAGGGATACCTCAGCGTCCCCCATGTGGAGAGGAGTCTTTCCAGAACACCGGCCTCTGATATCACGGGCAGGTGACGTGGAGGGCGGTGGACTCGTGGGACAATCCATTTTGTGCTTATGTTTTTATTGTTATTGACAGTTTCCCGAAAGAGGAGGAATCGTGTGGGAAACGGAAGGCCACCCTGGAGCATTTGTGGTCCAGCAATGCGGGATGTGCCCTGAACGGCCTGGGAGCTGTGCAATCCTAAGAGAACCTCAAGCCTTTGTTGATGGGAGAAACTTCTGGAGTCTTAATCAGCAGCTTCAGAAGAGAGGAGATGGCTGGGGGGCATCACGTATTCCTGGAGGGGCTGATGGCCAAATGCGCACTCCTCGGGCTGGCAGTGGGGGGGCGCGACCGTGGGGCTGTCCCCGCACAGCGCGGGCCATTCTGAGCACCTGGGCTCAGTCACCGAGGCAGCACGTGGGACACACAAGGATCCTCTCCCTCTTGCAGCTGAAACAAGTCACCATAGATTTGGTGGCTTGAACAACACACATCTATCACCTTGCAAGTTCTGTAGGATAGAGGTCTGACGTGGGGCTCACCGGGCTAGAAAGGAGGGACGGCAGGGCTGGGTTCCTCCTGAAAGCTCTAGGGAGAACTAGTGTCCTCCCCTTCCAGTGTTTAGAGGCCACCTATGTTCCGTGGCTCGTGGCCTCCTCATGTCTCTCTGTACCTTTCTTCTATTATTTCTCCTCTGACTCTTCTCTTCTGCCGCTCCTCCCCTTGGAAGGACCCTCGTGATTACATCGGGTCCACGTGGAGAATCCCAGATAATTTCCTGCTCTGAAAGTCAGCTGATTCACAGCCTGAATTCCTTCTGCAACCTTCTTTCCCCTTTGCCACATAACGGAACCCATTCCCAGGTCCTAAGGAAGGATGCGGACATCTCTCGGGACCGTTATTCTATGGGAAGCCATGGTATCCTTTATCTGTGATTCTTACGGAGCATGAGATTATTTCTCGTTTGTAATAATACAAATAACACACATTTACTGTGTGCCAGACATTGTTTAAAGTACATCATGTGCTTTTAATCTCCATGACAGTTCTGTGAGGCAGGTACCGTTACTCTCTGCACAACGCTAATGACGAAAAAGTACAATGTCCATGGCTGGTAAAGGGTTCAGATGGGCCAGCACCCAGCCCTCTGGCCCAGAGTCCAGGTTCTCTACTCTGAATAGATAAATATAGGGGCTTTGCCTTCCTGGCTCCTTGCTCCCTGGAAATCCTCCTGCAGAGAGACAGGTCTCCCTCTGTTATGCCAAAGGCCCTTACGTAGCCAGGAACAGTACGTTATCAAGTCATGTTCATCTTACTGGCCTTGACACTGTCCAAGTCCTGACCACACAGAGCTGCGTTTCCAGCTAAGAGTTCGGAGGAGTGAGAAACACACCCAGCCTTGTGCACTCTGCTTCCACCATGATAACACACACCCAGGGACACCCGATGTGTGGAAATCGCTTTGCTGTTAGTTTCCACGAATGGAGAGGGCCTCCACGTGGAAGAGGAAACAGAGTGTCCTAAAATGAAGTGTGGGCCACCCTTCAGGGACCCTGGGCTCGTTGGTTGATGGGGAGAGTGCAAAGTCTCACGAGGGGAAGTTGGCTGCTCATCTGTGTGTCCCTCAACAGTGGAGCCCTGCGGAGAGAGCAGGGCTGACCTCTGCGGAGGTCCCGCCCACCCACCTCTGTCTGCATGACCTTCCCACAACAACAAAGGGAAGGCAGAGCCAGAAACCCAGACCAGAGGTTGCCTCCTAGAGCCCCTTGATTGTTTTAGGACTCATTGCCTCCTTGGTCCAAGATGCAATGGCCGGGCCCCAGTTGGCAGGATTAACCATAAACCGGAGAGAATGGAGAGCCAGCTCGAAGCTCCTAGGGGCCCCAGGGAAGCAGGACTGAGGGAACCTCAACCGCCAAGTTCCGTAAATTTCACAAGTTTATTACAAACCCCAGAAGTGTTGTTTGGTTGCTTAAAAACGATTTAATTTTTGCAATCTCCCAGAGAGAGGGTGCCTCACATTAAAACTGGTGTTGAAAAGCAGTAGCTCTGGGGGATGAAGGATGTTTCTTCTCTGGGGAGGGAAGCACACAGGCGTAGAGAAGCACCCCAGTGTCGAGCTGTAGGAAACCCTGAGTTCTGACTCCCGAGGCGTAAGATGCCCATTCCCGTGGTGGAGCCAACCCTCCCAGTATGTAACCAGAACGGCCACCTTCTCGAGGTTCACCAAGAAATCTGTGCAGTTCTCATCAGAACTTTGCGCACCGTGAGAGAGAAGACGAGGCAGACTCTTGCCACAGTGGAGAAAGGGATGAGTGCTGACCTCAGACGGGCCGGGGTCTGAATCACAGCTCGGCCATTTCCTCCCGTCTTCCCTCCGACAGGTTCCTTAGCCGAGCCTCAGCTGCCTGAGCTCCCAAGGGAAGAGACCCGGGGACCCTGCAGCACTGGGGGGCTGGGGTGACAGTTGTGCTGGGAGGAGCTTGACAGCACAGGAGCTGGTGGTCTGCGGGGCCCGGACAGGGGTCGCCACAACTCTGCTGCTTTGCACACCCCCGTCGGGATGACCTTCCTACAGCAGAGGTCATCTACGGGTCATGCTGCTCGTACGATTGCCAGAGTCCAAGGGACACAGACACTGGCTACGTGAAGTGCTGTATGCAGGGAGCTCCGTGCAGGCCTGGGAGGGGGCACACCGCGGCTGGGGCGCCGGGTCCCAGGTCCTCAGGCCCGTGGGTGTGACAGATGGCACAGCTGGCCATTGCCACCACGGGCACCCCGGGGACATGCACCAGGGGTGTTCACTCCTTTCCAGCTACTTCACTTGAGTGGAATGCTCAGGGCACAGAACCTGGCCCCCTATTCACTCGTTTAACACCAGCTCGCTGCGTGGACCGAGTTGCTTTCGACATACTTCCATTGCTTTGGCTGCCTAACATCATTCAAATCACTGGTGCTCCCCCATGTTCCCCGGCTCTGGCCAAACACACATGCAGATTTGGTGGTTCTCAAAGGACAGCCCACCCTGGTCCGCAAAGTCGTGGCTTGCCGAGAGGTGGGCTGTGTGCATCGCACGCGGTGCCTGCAGGTGGGGAAACCAAGTCACTTCCTACCTGGGGGCGCTTGGCTCCCTGACCTCTCAGCCAGGCAGCAGGTGGGATGACTGAAGGGAAGCGTGATTTGGGCCTGCAGTAAGTCACAGGAGCCCATGGCCAAGCTCACGTGACCACGAGATTGCTGTTCGCTAAACGTCTCCCGACCAGCCGCAGTTACGATACTCTGTGCACCCCTGGGGTGGGCAAGCTTGGGAGATGTTGCTCCATGCCAGTGAGGGGAAAAGGCACAGGGCACGCACACTGCAGGAGAATCAGCCTGGCCGGCTCCCGAGAATAGGACAAACTCAAACAAATGTCAGCCAACAATCGTCAAAGTGGTCCCTACAGGAAAGAGAGGCCGAGAGACGGCAGCATTAGCAGGACGGGGCTGGGCATGGTTTCAAAAGCTTTCTGTGCCTAACCCGTCCCAATCCTCACGGCAATCCTGTTTTTCAAGGGGGGAAACCGAGGCAGGTCAAAGCGCGTGCTGCCGCTGGGATTCGAACGCTCTGACGCCAGCGTCTGCGCGCTTCACCTTGACAGTGAGTTGGCCAAATACAGGACATCTTGCAAAGCAAAGAAAGAGGAAGATGTCAAAACCCTCCCTTGGGCAGAGGGAAAGGGACGCGTGGTCCGCAGCACAGGGTGAACGAGCAAGGGCAGGTTCATAAAGGAACGGGCTCCCGCCCAGGAGATCCTGTCTTCCCTCCGAGCCTGAGAGGATCCGGAGAGACGGTCCGACTTCCACCGAAGTGCATCCCCCAACTGGTGGAGAGGCGCGGCCACCCCCTCCTGCTCCCCAAAACACTGTCCCCAATGCCGTTATGCAAGTGCCTATTACAGTGGCCTGTGGAAGTCACTTTCGTGGTCATGGTTTTCAACTGCAAATAAAAGAGGAAACCACTTCAGGAAGAAGCACATCTTACCAACCCCGCGTTCAGGTGCGCAGGAGTGCCCGCTGCAGATGAGCCTAGGGGGCACTGCAGTGGGCAGGGGACGGCCGGCCAGACGGCCTGGCCAGGGCCAAGGAGGGGAAGTCAGCGCTGAGGGACACTGGTCTGGGAGTTGAACCTCGCTCTGGAGAGCAGGGCGCTTCTGGGAGCCGGCTTCTGCCCCTGCCCCTGGCCCCTGGGGCAGTTCTGAGGAAACACCAGGGGCATGTCCCAGGCCCTCTCAGCCGGTTTCCTCCAGCACCCACCAGTGCTTAACAGTCACTGCCCTAGCAAGTGACTCTGTCCCAGCGGCGGCCAGGCGGCCAGGGACACTCCAGGAACGTTCCCTGCCGTTCCCGCCAGCCGCCGGGCCTGTTCACAGCCTCTTGGATCTGCCGGGCATCTTGACTTTGGCAAGGGCACCTCAGGGGCGGGACGGGCAGTGATGCATCGGGGGCCTTGTGGGCCCGACCACACTTCGGGCTGACACCCGGGCAGATGGGGCAACCCGGAGGGAGCGGACAGCAGAAGTCTCGCCATCAGACGGGGGGCTCATTGCTCAGCCTCGGGAAAGGAGGGTAGTAATGCCCACCCCACAGATGTGTTTGGGTGGGACATGAGATACTTGTTCCTTCGTTCACCGAATATTTGAGCTCCCACTGTAGGTATAGCCCTGGAGGCAGAAGGATTTGGAAAACATCGGCTGGAAGGAGGAGGGGTGCTTATGTCAAGGAGCAGAGCTCCTGGGGTAAAGCGGGGAGGCCAGGAGGGGCTGCTGGCCTCAGGGGCATCTGCCCACACAGCAAAGGGTGCAGGAATTGGGGGTCTCCCACATCTTTGGGGTGCCAGGGAGCTTCTGCCAAGGGGGCCACTGCTTCCCTGGCCTTCAGGTACCTGCCTCTAGTCAGCCCCTGAGGTGGCAGACTGCACCCTGTCCCTGGGAGCAGCCCCTGAGCCAGCTTGAGCAAGACCCTCACGCAAGAAGGAGGCAAACCACATACGTGCAGCCTAATTCAGCTCCTGTCCCAGGAGCCATGGCGGCATCGATATGCCTTACCCTCCTCAGATGGTGCTCCAGGTAACCCACAGCTGCAGACCCAAGACAGCCTCCACAGGACACAACCAGGCCTGGGGATCTCCCTGCTTGCCCAAACCCCACCCCTGAGACCACCACCTTCACAGGCTCCCACTGGACTCATGGACAATCGAGGACATTGGGAATTCAGAAGCTGACGGAGACCATCACTCAGCCCAAGCACCGTCTCCCCTGTCCCGACCTTGCTCGGCCCTATCGAATGGTGGCCAATGAAGCAGCTTCAGGTGACCTGGCATGTGGCTCACTGGAAGAAGCCACCTCTTCTCTGGAGATGATGCCTGTACCTAGAGGTAGAGCAGTGCCCGCAAGGGTTGGCCGCGAGCCAGCAAAAGAGCATCAAGCTAAATTCTGGAGCACCAGGTCTTGGGCCAAGGCAGCTCCCAGGATGGTGAAACTAACTAGGCTCCTCAAAGGTCGCATGAGCCCTTTGCTCTTTTAGGAAGAACATTCCAGATCATCACAGAGAGTGCCAGGCATAAAATCGGCTGATCAGAGCCTCTCCTGTCCTGGACTTACTGGCCCTGTGACTCTGGGCAAAACCATTCACCCCCTGGTGTCTCCAATTCCTCATCTATAAAATGGGCACAATAATGCTTGTGGGTCAAAACTAAGTCCTGTGTATAAAAATGCTTCGCACTGATAAGATCAAGGAGCTTAAAATAGGAGTAGTATTAAGTATAGCCTTCCTGAGGGAAGGAAGGGAGCAGATGAAAGATACTTACACCTATTTATCTTTCTGAAATCCTGGAAGCCTAGCTTCTTTTTGCATTTCCCACCTCGCCCATGACAAGCTCTTCACTCGTGAACATTTAGTCTGCAAACTAATTCCCTTCTGGAACACAAGACCATGGCTGGCCTCAGCCCTAGGTCCCTTTCACACTTCCAGGGTGGAGGCTGGAGTGGCGTGTACGGAACATGGATTTTGCATCAGGACAGACGGCCACATTAAACACCCCCGGTCTCTACATTTGGAGGCCGAATAAAATTAGCCGGAACCCAAAATGAACTGGACCTTGGCCCGTGGGTGTTGCAAAGTAAACTGAAGCTCTAATCTACAGCATCCATGCTGTGCATCTTCCTGCCAGTGATGTTTACCCGCCGGGATGCAATGCATCCGTGGACCCTGAGAAGCGCAGCGCATGTAATGGGCTGGTGACCTTGGGCAGGCTGGTGAAATTTTGGACTCTGTGGTGTGAGGCTCCATTAGGAAAATCTTATGCTGATCGATTGGCTCTTCTGGGTAGAGTGTTTAAGAAAGCAGAGGTCTTGGGCGCCTGGGTGGCTCAGTTGGTTGAGCAACTGCCTTCGGCTCAGGTCATGATCCTGGAGTCCCGGGATCGAGTCCCGCATCGGGCTCCCTGCTCGGCAGGGAGTCTGTTCTCCCTCTGACCCGCCTCCCTCTCATGCTCTCTGTGTCTCATTCTCTCTCTCTCAAATAAATAAATAAAATCTTTAAAAAAAAAAAAAAGAAAGAAAGCAGAGGTCTTCTTGATAGGACTCTAAGAGAACCGATATCCCAGTTGGGTTGGGAAGAACATGGCCTTTAGAGCCAGATAAATCTTGATGTGGTGTGGACTCCAAGGGGTCTGCGTAGACGGGGCTCGCTCAGCCATCTCTCTGAAAGGGAGGTGGCAGGGGAAAACATAAAGATTCATTTTGTCCCCTGCATATTCTTACTCAGATTGTGTATTTATTGGGAGAGGGGGGAATGTCGTGGGGAAGGGGGCTTTTGGAGATGATAACTGCAGTGACAGCCTCCCAACCCCCCCCCCCCCACTGATGTCACTGTCTTGGTTCAAATTCAGGAACTACTATTTACCATCTGTGTGACCTTGGGCAAGTAACTCAGCCTCTCTGAGCCTGTTTTCTCATGGGTAAAATGGGAATATATTTCACTCTGGCAGGGTTTCTGGGGGGGATTATCTGAGATAACATATGGGAAAGGGCTTAGCACAATGCAGCCATATCACAGGCACTCATCATAAGCACGTTTCTGCCATCGCTGGTCCCCAGATGTTGTAGGATCCTAACGAAGTATCCAGATGGGTACTGAGATCTGGAAAGTTAAAGAAGAAGAAGAAGAGGAAGAAGTTAGTTAGTTAGATTTTGTGGGGGTTTGCCTTTGGATTTGGTTGCCCACCAGCAAGTGTGTTCCAAGAGGATGCCACATCTGCCGTCCATATTGTAAGCCTAGAACTCCAAATAGCTGTCCTACTTGAAAGCGAACCTTCCCAGACGGAGCTACCCAGGCAGCGCCAGGCCAATGGATGAAAAAGTCGCCATGGTGAATGAATTAGACCAGTGGTTTTCCTAATGTCTGGAGGTGGTGGAATCTTCCTACAGTGGAAGATTCTGGATTCTTTTTCTGAGTTTTTTCCCCCCCTCTCACAGAACTCCTAGGGTCTGGACAAGACAGGATGAGGGAGGGTTACATGATAAGCATTTCCTCGGTACCGGGTTCTCTGTAAGGAACGTCCAGAGGCTCCTTGCTGAAGTTGTTGGGTTTGCAAGGAGCTACTGAATTGGCTGGTGGGCAACACAATGAGCTCATTCATTCATTCATCCAAGCATTTATTCAAGGAGCACTTACTGAAGGAGGCCCCACAGCTTTCTTAGAGATACTAAGATAATACTGACATGGTCCCAGTCCTCACCCTCGAAAGACTTGTCCCCAGTACAAACAATGCTGGCTCAGTTAGGAAGGAAAAGTTGCAAAATTATCTGCCTTGAGACCCAAGCCAGTGGACTGCACAGCCCGTTGTATGTCCTTGCGGGGAGCCAGCCCCCCTCCCAAGACTGCAGGTCCCCGACTTCTGCTCTACCACACCCTTGGTGATGCGCAGCGTCGGCCCTGTGTCTGGCTCACAGCAGCCTTAGTGAATGAATCCTGGGGAGTCCCTTTCCTGCCTGCGAGTTACAGCTTCCCACGGACTGGGAGTAAGGGGAAAAAGCCATTTAAACAAAACTGCTTTTGGAACACAGATGAGTTCGAAATCTAGAAGAAAGGGTGCTTGGCAAGAGATGTTTGGGATTTGGCAGCTTCTGCCGCTCACGTTGTTTGATGCTTCCATAAACCAGCTGCTTCCATCGTTCCCTGAACATCAGCTCTCGAGGGAGCAAGTCAGCCCAGGGCTCTCTGGGCAACAACAGTTGCCTGAATAACACGCAAGCCCATCCAATCAGCACTCAGTGGGCAGACCCCAAGGGAATGCAGCACCCATCCAAAGGGTTCATCCCCCTCCTCTCCATGGTTTCCCTAGCAACAGACCGTACACACACACACACACACACACACACACACACACTCCGGCAGTAGTCAGTTCAGCTAAGCATGTTTCCCAGCAGTCGACACAGCAGACCCCTCCCCAGGGAGCAGAGCTACCTCCTTACCTGGGGTCTCCAGAGGTCCCTGCCTCTCGGCACCACCGGAGGATATGGCCCAGCGGCCAGGCCTAGGACCCTAGCGTTTCTCCCACCAAGGGACATTCATCATCAATCTCGTCCCCAGCCTGCTCCCTCCATGCACGTGATCCTCGGCTTCCTCAGAGAAGCCCCAGCCGAAAGGATACTCGCCCTCATCTTCTCTGATTCTGGGGTTCCTTCCAGCCCCTCCCCAGCACACCCCCAGTTCATAACCAGCTCGCAGGGAAACCCAACCAGGACCCTACCTTTGACAGGCTCTGATACGAGAGCCAGATGAGTGAACCCACTGGGACTTGGGTTCCATTAGTCAAAACAGGATCCGAGGGTTCCGGGTAAAAGTTTGTGAAGCTAAGGGAGGCCTAGCCAAGGCCTCATAAGGAAGGAGCCTCCATGTAAGCCTCAGGGCCACTTCCAGAGGTCTGGCTCAGAAGGAGAAAAGTAAGCCTTCCCTTTGTGGGTTGCTGCCCCGTGCTGTGTGGTCCTAAAGCCTCAGGATCGGTGAGGAGGCCTCAGGCCAAAATTTTGGACTCAGATCTACGGGCCCAAATGGGTAGGCTTTCATGATGGTGGAAAATGTATAAAGTTCAGTGGATGGTTTTGGTTTGCTTTTGTTTTTAGAATATAGATAGGGTTTAATACCGTTGTCTTGAGGGTTTGGAATAGAAAAATATACCTAGCATATTTCCTGGCACCCCGTAGGAACTCACGCTATGGTGGCTATTGATCTCCCCCATCTCGGCACCGGGATGGGTCCTGCCCTGCCCTGCCCGGTGTGGCCCAACTCCGGGGAGCCTGCCTGCATCTCGCAGAGAAGGCTGCTGGGGCTGCTGCTCGTGCTCCCTCCACCTGGAAGTGGGTCGTTCTTACTTAGCCGTCTCAGATGAGAGTGTTCATTGAGGACTGGGTGAGTCAAAACTACTGCTCTTTTCTGGTGTGCTTTATCAGAGTGTAAGGCAATCCCAGCTTCCCGCGGGGTTTCGATGTCACCTCGAGTTCCAGCGCTTTGTGGCCGGGAGCATTCATTGCAGACAAAGCATAATGAGGAGCATCTCACATTACCTAATCACATGGCTGCCCAGCGCAGCCCTGGGCACTGCTGTGGGGCGCTCCATCTGAAGCTCAAAGGGCTTAAAGAAAACCCTTTCTTTATTCGGGAGGTATTATTATCTGGGTTTTACAGAGCGAGATAGGGAGAGGTGAAGTGACCTGCTTTAAGACCACACAGTAAGAAGGGGCTGGGCCACAAATGGGGCCCAGGCAGCTGACTGATGGAGCTCCTTGGCAGGAAGAACACAAACAGAAAGCTGCCCTCCCAGGAGAGGCCTGAACTTAGGAACAAAGACCAGTGCACATGCAACTGGAAAGCTTTGGCTGGAGGAAAGGTGTGCAAAGAGCACCTTTACCCTTGAGGAAGCGGCATGCAGGACGGGGGCGTTGCAGGGAGAGAACATCAAGACCCGGAACTCTGGGTTAGGGGACATTTCCTCAGCCCCTAGCAGGGGCCCACAACCTGCTCAGGGACTGACCCCCAGAGAGGACATGGTGTTACCCTTGCTCCTGCACGACCTTATTTTTAGCAATAATGATAAATGCGGCAATATTAATAATGGATCGAAAAGAAAAGCAGAGAGTGATTTTTTTTTTCCCTTTTTCTGACACTTCTATAGATGGTCGTGTCTGTCAAAAAAAAAGAAAACCCAAAAATACAATAAATAGTACAATATCATAACATATCTAATGGATTTGAACTTTTAATTACATTAATTTCATTTTAGGGACATTAATGAATTTTTGGAGAAAAGGAAAAACACACATATTGGTGTATTACAATCACGAATAATATCGATAGTTTCTGGTTTTGATACTTAATTTCTTTCATGTGTCCATGACTTTGTAAAATTGATCTTCCTGTTTTCATGCTCAGTGGCGAGCGTGGCCAGACTTGTCCATCTACCTTTCAGAACTCTAGCACTCATTAATTTTGATTTTTGAAACATATTTTTCACATAAAGCAATATCTAGTTATGAATGATCTTAAACAACAGAATATGTAGGGTGAAGACTCATGAAAATCTAATTTCACAATAAATTCTAGAAATTACAATACCATTCATATCTTTGTTTCTCCAGGATCCATTCTGTTGTCAGTCAAATGTCTCCATAGTTGAAAAAAAATTTTTTTTAAAGATTTAATTTATTTATTTGACAGAGAGAGCACAAGCAGGGGGAATGGCAGAAGAAGGAGAAGGAGGCTTCCTGCTGAGCAAGGAGCCCGATGCTAGGCTCCATCCCAGGACCCTGGGATCATGACCTGAGCCGAAGGCAGACACTCAACCGACTGAGCCACCCAGGCGGCCCCCAAATTTTTAAATAAATAAAAACTCCAAGTGGTTACATAGATTGACAAAATTTAAGTAACTCCAGTTTCATGTAAAGTCTGAGAGAGAGACAGAACAATATTTAAAATATATAAAAATAAAGAAAATTCAGAACTAAGGAAAAGAGAAATAAGAAGTCTAGCCAGGGAGAAAAAGTCACATCCAGTCTCTAAACACAGACATAGGTGCTAGAGGTGACCTATAAATGTAGCTCTCCACTCTGGGCTTCCTGGCAGCCAAAGGGAAAAGGGAAATGTGGCCAGTCAAGGCATTCACATTGACAGAAAGGAAATCACTGTGGGAGAGCCTTAAGAACGGCTCCTTGTGAACCCCTGCAGAAGATTCCCCTCAGGGGTCCCCACGTCTACCAGGGGAGATAAAGAATTATAGGATAACGTGATTCTGCTTCTGTTTCCCTGACAGTTTGGTATTGGTTTCAGACCTGGAAAGGATGAACTTGGGAAAGAGGCAGCAGGGCTCCCAGAGGTCCTGTGAACAACCATCAGAAAGTAAGTGATCCAACAAGAATAATTTTATTAAGAAATTTGGAAATTTATGGGGGTACCTGGGTGGCTCAGTTGGTTGAGCATGTGCCTTCGGCTCAGATCATGATCCCGTGGTCCTGGGATGGAGTCCCTCATTGGGCTCCCCGCTCAGCCAGAATCCTGCTTCTCCCTCTCTCTCTGCCTGCCTCTCCCCCTGCTTCTGTTCTCTCTCACTCTCTGTCAAATAAAATAAAAATAAAATGTTAAAAAAAAAAAAAGAAATTTGGAAATTTATGTTTAGGACATTTTAAAAGTGAGGTTCGATAAATGACAATGTTTAATCCAAAGGACTAGATCAAGAATAACGAGGAAGGTAAAGCAGAGAGTTGAGCAGCAAGGATGGCGTCACATTGCCTTCGAACTCCAAGTTTGGGCTCCTCCGAGCTTTGGCTCTGGGGTCTGGGCATGCGCAGACCTGGGCCTGAATCCCAGCTCTAGGGCATCTTCCCCCGTGGCAACGTCAGACTGGCTCGCCTCGGACTATCTTCCTGGCAAGCAGGCTGGATGATGCAGACAAGATATTTTTAAAAAATCTAGTGGAAGACATCAAAAAACTACCAACGTGATGAGAAACTAAAGAGCTAGAATCCCAGAAACAAGGCGTGAGCAGAGAATGAGTGTCAGCCATGTTTCTCGTTGGCACTTGGCACTTCCCATGCAGTGGCTGAGAGGCTGGGCAGAGTTTCCGGGAATCTTATGGGGCTGGGGTGACAAAAGGGGAGCTCAGGGCTCAGCAGGGAGGAAGGGCCAGGTTAGACACCTCAGGCTTTCAGATGAGACTCCCCCAAAGGGGTGATCCAGAAAGAGAGCTAGCTGGCTGTGGAGATCCTGAATCATTTTTAAAGAGCTCAGTGCTTGACTGGATTAATGTGATGTAAAATGAAGCAATACATTTCTAAACAACCCGTGAGTCAACATAGAAATCACAGTGGCAATTAGAAAATATTTTAATGAAAAGATAATAAAACTGAAACATATCAAAACTTATGGGATGCAGCCAAAGCATGCTTAAGAGAAATTTATAGCCTTAAATGCATCATTAGAAAAGAAGAAAGGATGGAGAAACAATGAACCAAGTTTCCATCTTAAGATTTTTAGTAAAAGAATAGCAAATTAAACTTTGAGATAATACAAGAATGGAAATAATAAACAGCAGGAATTAATGAAGGAGAAAATAATAATACAACAAAGAAAACCAACAAAGCCAAAAATTGTCTTTTAAAAAGACTAATAAAATTGATAAGCTCCTGACAAGACTGATGTCTTTTAAAAAAGGATGAGGCACAAATAACTGATATCAGGAATGAAAAAAAAAAGACATATCAATATAGCCTACAGCTATTAAATAAGAGGCTGTTCTGAACTAACTTATAGTCTTTTATCTATTAAATAAATTAAATCCATAATGAAAAATCTTTTCACAAGGAAAACTCCAGAACCAGATGGTTTCACCAGTGAATTCTTCCAAATTCTTAAGAATGAAATATAATTAATCTTATACAAACTATTCCAAAGAATAGAAAATGAGTGACCTGTCAACTCATTTTTGAGAGCTATATTACCTCAATATCAAAACCTGACTGGGAGGGAAAATTACAAGTTATTTCTTTCTCCTAAACATGGAGGCTAACCCTAAACAAAACATTATCAAACTGGATCCAACAAACAAAATGGGTTTATTCTAAGAATATGAGATTGTCTCAATGTTCCAAAATCAGTCGGTATAATTTACCACAGTAGCAGAATAAAGAAAATCAAGATCAACTCAATAGATTCAGAAAAAGCATTTGATAAAATTAAACCCCTAGTGATAATAAAAAGAAAAAAGAACTTTCTTAGGAAACTAGGAAGAGAAGGAAATACCTTAATATGATGGAGTATCTATAAAAATACCTCTAGTGTATATCATACTTAATGTTCAAATAGTGATACTTTCCCCCCAATATTAGGAGTAAAAGAAGAATGCTGCCTTTCCCTTCTTCTAGTCATCATTATACTTAAAGTCCTAGACTTTGCAATAAAGTAAGACAAAAAAAAATTCTAAGAATTGGAATGAAAGAATAAAACTGATATTATTCACAGACTATGCAATTGCTTATATAGAAAGGACAAAATATTTTGTAGAAAAACTATCAGAATTAATGAGGAAATCAGCAAGGTTGTTGGATAAAAAAATGTCAGTATGTAAGAGTCAATCACATGTAACAGGAACAAAAAGCAGAATCCCCAAAGAAAACATTGATAAATTGGACTACATTAAAATTTGAATTTTTATTTCATTGAAAGAAATCATTAAGAATGAGAAGGGAAGCCACAGAGAAGAAGATACTTGCAATCCATATAAGTGACAGGATTCATATCCAGAAACTATAAAGAAAAACTCCATCACCAAGAAAAACAGACAACCCAATACAAAAATGGGCAAAAGACCCAACAAGGCCAATAGATAACCAAATGACCAATAACATTTGAAAAAGTATTTAATTTCTTTAGTCATCAGGGAAATGCAAACTAAAATACATTCACCAGAATGGTAAACATTTAAAAAGCCCCAAAATATCAAAGTTTGGTGAGGATATGGATCCCCTAGACTCTCATAACTATCTGTTAGGAGTATGAACTGGTACAGACACTCTGCAAAACTATGTAACACTACCTACTAAAACTGAAGTATGCATATCCTATAATCCAGCAATTCCATTCCTCAGTATATACCCCACAGAAATGTATACCCCACAAGACATATAGGAGAATGTTCCAAGCAGTATTATTTGCAACAGGCTCAAAGGAAAAGCTATCCAAATGACCAGCAGTCCATGAATATATAAATAAATTGTGGTAAATTCATATTATGGAAATTTTTACAGCATTAGAAATGAGAAAACTTCTTGTACCCTTAGCAATATTAGATCAACTTTACAAACATAATACTGAGTGGGGAAAACGCCAGATAAAAAGAATACAGGGTATATGATTCCATTTCTATACAGTTCACAAACAAGCAATCAAATCTTTGGTGAGAAAAATGATGTTAAGAAGTTTCTTTACTAGCCAACTGTTGGGCAGTGGTAAGTTCCTTAACTATGTTGAGGTTCTGTCCTCATCTATAAAACCAGTGTCATAATAACTACCCCTAAGAGATTGCTCTAAAACACAAAGTAATGTATGTGAAAAGGACAACACAGGAGTGGCTGAATAGATGGTCCCTGCTTTGTTACCACTGTCAAGGATTTCAGCCACTCGATTATCTCCTTCTGGAGTTATGTGGGCTGGGCTGCTTGCAACAGCAGCCAGTTCCCTTTGTGGGCCCACCAGCTGGCAGCAAGCCTAGGATTTTCAAGGCCTCCTGGGATACCAGCCCCCAAATGTTTGCAGGCCCCAGGTCCTCACACCCGTAGTGGGATCAGCTGCTGGGAGGTATGTTTGGGATGGGGATGGAAATTAAGCTTCTGTCATCCCAGATGACTGCAGGTCTCTGGCCCCAGGACAGGCAAATGTGGTCATTTGATCCAGAGCTTGTCCGCAGAGCGGAGACTTTAGTGTAAGAGGGAAGGAGTGCAGACAGCAGCCCTTGCAGTCTGTCAACCCCTGGGAAGGGAGAAGGGAATGCATCCAAGGAAAACCAACCTGGGACTTTGGGTAACAGGGGAGATCATAAGGAATGGCTCACCGGAGCACCTCAGTAATAATGTGTGCATTGTAATGGCATCCCGAGGAACACACAGACTCCATTCATCCTGCAGATGAACAGGCATCTGCAGACTCAGCTTTTTTCTGGAAGTCATGGGAAATCATTAAATGTGGGCTACAGCTGCCTTTTGCCAATTCACTTTTTTTTTTTAAGGTTCATGTTGGTTTTGTTCTTGCCTTTTTGACCCAGAGCCCCTCTCTTGGACCTAGCTTGTCAAGCTCCTTCTTCACTTTCAGAGGCAGCATCCTCAAACCCAGTGCTTGCCCACATCTTTCCTGATTATAAAAAATCACCTCGGGGTCTGATAAAAATACAGATTTCTGGGCCTCCACCTAGACCCACCTAATAGAATCTTTAAGGAGGGGATAGCTAAGAAGCTATAGTTTTAAAGAGAGGCCCACGTGGTTCTGATAATCATTCAAATCAGGAGACTCACACTCCAGCCTGGTGGTTCCTTCAAATTCCCAGGAACTTTCTCTGGCGACTCTTCTCATTTGGCAACATATCCCGTCCCTCTTTTTTTTTTTTTTTTTAACCAAGTCTCTCTTTTTCTATGGAGTAAACTCTCCTAATGGTAGTTCCAAGCTCTGTCCACCAAGTTTGTAGCTCTTCCCTTCTGTTTAGACCCAGAGCCTCAAACTTGGGAGCTGTGACCCTTACTTGCATTCCCATGGTGCTGAGCTAATGCCCTCCACCTCAGCCTCTCACTCCTACACCAAGGAAATCAACTAAATGATGTATTATAGCTCAAACTACAGTTGATTTCTTTTGAGGATTTTAGGACGGTTGGCAACACCATGAGGTAACTTGAAGCCATCCTACAAAATCATTATAAACTTCCACAACAGTATTTTGGGAGTTACCAACACTACTACTAATCTTGCCCTAAAACACCATCATATACCAGGTAAGGGTACTTGGCCTCATCAGCATTTCTCACTAAACATTTGTCCAGGGGCTACTGCTCAGAATTAAGAGTTAAAATATCTGAGTCTTAATCTACGTTTTGTTATCAATGAGCTGTGGGAGATATCTTTACCTAAATGGGTTTCTTCATTGTTAACAAGCACAGGTGAGAATGGTTTACCTGCTTTCCAGAGTCTTTATCAACAGATGGGGCCAAAGGTCTCAGCACATGGACAACAAAGATTTAATTGAATAAATGAATGAGTGAGAGAGTGAGTGAATGGGGCTAGATTAAGAAAGTTTTATTAAGAATAATTAAGAACAAATGTTGGGTCTTTAAAAAAAATAATAAATCCCATAAGGTATGAGGCTGAGATCCTCTGAAGCGGTGCCTAATTTAGAGATGGAGTCCTGCCAGGAGAATGTTCTTCTCTGCCGGTGTCTGTGCTGATCCTCTGTGCAATCTGCTGGTTGCCCGAAAAGACTCGTTGGCAATCTTCACTTGGGTTTCAACTTCTTTTGTCTCGCAGCACATTGTTGAATTGGGACTGCCAGAGAGCAGAATTTGGTGACAGCTTTCAGGTTTGATTTGCCAATGAGAACGTTTGGCTGGGTGTGGGGCTCTTGTGGTTTAGCTGGCCCATGGCCTTGAATTTCTTCCGGTTTCAGTGGGCCCACTGCATTCCCCAAATGGCCTCTTGCAAATGGTGTCTCACAAATGAGAAAATGTGTGTGTGTGTGTATGTGTGTGTGTGTGTGTGTGTAAGTGTGAATGTGTGCATACGTAGGGAAGATGGTCCTCGGGACTTCCAACCTCTTAGACGCCTGGCCTTTAAAATGCTATTAAATCATCCTCATCACCTTCTGCAAACATGCCTTGAGCATGCATTATTTGCAAAGCGTTATTCCAGATGTTATGAGGAATGCAACAAGATATGGGACCTTCCATGGCCTTCAGAAGTTTGCAGTCTAAGTTAGCTGGATAAAACGTATATATATGGTTAATCAACCCTATTCCATTTGTATCAGGTTTCTCGGTTTCCTGCCTTAGAAACCAATTCTGGATAATTTAAGCAGGAAATGGAATCATTAGCAAGGCTAAAGGCCCAGGCTTAGTAAATGGGTTGTAAGCCAAGGGAGCCAGGAGGTAGAAGCGACCTTATGCCATCAATGGACACAGCCGTGATTTCTGGGCCACTATCAATTTTAATCTCATCATCTCTGCATCATTAGTTCATTCACTGAGGAAATAATTTAGTAGGAGGCTGGCAGTGTTGTAGACCTGGGGATTCAAGCATGAACCAAAAGAGACAAAGCTCTGCCCACATGGAGCTTACATCCTCATGGGGTCATCTTCTCACGTGAGTTTGGCCAAGCTCTGTTGTACACTGTCACTCCGGCTGGTCTGTGCTCCACAGTGAACTACTTCAACCTAGGAGAGGAGGTAGATGCAACCATTTTCTACTCTACCCTGAGTTCCAATCCAAGTCTAGATAATGAACATAGAGGCATTCAGGAGAGCTCGAGCTCTCCTCCAGGTGGGATGACACAGTGTGGCCATGCATCTAGAATGGGTTTTGGGGGGACTTTGTCATTTTGGGGGGAAGGGGTGTGTCTAAGGCCCAATTGGGAAAGTGTACTCCAAGCTCATTGTATTAGAAGAAATCCACAGAATGTGACTGTAAAAAAAAAAGATCTAGAACAAAATGCCTATCCTTGAAGGACTGGGAAGGAGAGTGTTTTGCCAACAGCTGCTTAAGTAGATGCAAGAAAACCATTTATGTGCGACCTCCTCCCAACCCAGAAGTAGCTGGTGTGAGCCCCCTGGGGATACAGAGGGCATGTTGGAGCCAAAGGACCATCATGGTACTGACAATGACAGTGGAGATTCTGGACTCTGAGAGCAGCAATTATCCTGCAAAAGGATTCCTTGCCCTTCAACGAGAAAGGGACATAATACCATCAAAAAGAGAGTTTGCAAAAGGCAGGAGCCAAAAAGTTTAATTACATCTTTGTGTCAATTTGTTCTTCTGTAAAATGGAGATACTAGACTCTTCCCTGCCAAAAGCAAATGGATGAGGATGATAAATGGAGATAAGAGAAGTAGAATGGAAAGGGCCCAGGATATGAGAAGACATGGGAGCTGGTGTTGCGTCTGTGATTTACTAGCTGTGCGACCTTGGGCAAGTCACTTAATTTTTCTAAGGCTGGTTGCTCATCAATAAAATGAAGATAGCAATTCTTGACAGGTGTGTAAAGAACAAATGAGATAATGTGTGTGAAAGTCCTTTCCAAATTATAAAGGGCACTGCCAGTATAAGGAAGTACACTTATTATCCTGTAATAAACGCATATGCCTATTATTAGTAAACTACAATGAAGGGTTTTGAAGATGTTCATTAAATAACTGATTCCTACTGTTCCTTTCCCTGAATTACACTTCAGCTGCCGGCCTGCTGAGACCCTGCCAGCCTCCAAAATAAGCCAATGGCCACAGTGCCCTGGAACCCTCGGAGCCACACGCTTCCCGGGCCGGCATGTTGGTGATAAATCTTGTGTATTGACCCAGGAAAAAGCTCCGACAACAAAGCCCAATTTATTATCTTAATAAATCACAAATTGTTTCTGCAGCAAATTCCTAAGACCAGGCAAAGCATCACAGTCCCGAGGATGAAAAAGGGAAGGCCTTGCTGGACCAGAGCTGAACTGTTGCCCATCGGGCGCAGGGAAACTTAGAGTACGCCCAGCTGACCACATGAAACAGTCCTATGAAATGCAGATGTTTGCTAGGACTGAGCTGTTTTCCCCAATAATCTAAAGCCTTCCATGCCTGCTACTTACATAGAGACTCCTTCCTCCCTGGGCTGGCTCTGTGGGTTAGAGAGGCTGTCTCAGGGTACTTGGGTAACTGTGCATCATGGTGGCTTCTTCTTTTGACGTTGGCCATTCTCATCCACCCTTGCAAAGTACTGCCTGCATAGCCCATATTTAATGTTTAAATTAAAGTGAATTAAAATTAATTTTGTTTGGGGAATTCCACAGCTCCCTCTTGAGATAAGTGGAAACACCCTGGGGTGATATAAAATTGAGGCTGGGAATTGCTGTTTTGGAGTGCTGTGCTAATGAGGTGAAGGTCAGGGGTTCAATCCCTATGTGAAGGGAGCAGTTAATTTCACTCTGCCTCATGGCCTCAGATTCCACCCTTAACCCTGGCCATCTGCCTCAAAGATGAGCCATTGGTCACCAGCAGGACAAAGTGAGATAGAAGGGCCAGATCCATGCAAATCCATCAATGCTGTAGGAAGACAACCCAAAGCATGACCTGTGGGTAATGTGCCAGGATTTTTAATTTTGCAGATGAGAGCACTATTCATTATTACTTTATGTTAGAGTAAACACATAAAAATATGGATGGGTACAATGAATCAGACGTCATGTGGTCCATGATCTCTGTGGCATTACTCTTAGCTCCCAAGCCAACCTAATAAATGTGATATGTATATGATAGTCACACAGCCAATTTTTGTTTATCCTTAAGAGGGAGAGAAGTGGGGTGGATATTTACAAACAAAATACAAATATCACTCCTATTTAGTTTGGAATAAATGATATAATTTAGGGACAACAGATTGCCCTTCTTAATTATGTTTTTCTTTAGCTAATAGTAATATTAGTTTGCATTCCCTGAGCATGCTGACTGATGGCAGAAAAGAGAGCCCAAATGCTCAGCTGGATGAAGAAAGGGAGGAAGTCCAGGATTAAGCATTTGTCAGGGATAATCCACAAAACAGAGATAATCCATCTCCTTAAATCAAAAGCTAGCTGTATCCTGATAATTATTGACTTACCATCGTCCTCGTTGGAAAACAGAATTTCAGGTCATTTAGATTTCTCTAGTTCTCTCTCTTATTTTCTCTCTCGCATTCTACTCATTCCCAGAGGCCAGTCTAATTACTACTTCTGGCCAGGTCATTACTAGCCTTTTCTATCTTGGATCTTCTGCAGTTTACAATATATGCTCAATAGTAGAATGGAAATCATGTCTCCTTAATGCTTGAGGGCAAGGGTCAAGTTTCAAGCTCTTATGTCTCACAGGGCTTAGCATAACATACAGTATGAGCTCAAGAGGGGCTGATTTCACTAAGGAATTTGGGATAATGAAAGAATTATTGCCCTTTCCCCAATTTTCTCATCTTTAGAAAAAAACCTCAGAAAAATAGAAATAGAGGGAGAACTTCTTCAACTTGCTAAAAAGCACTTATAAAACCCCACAGCTAACAATAATTATTTTAACAATAAAATAAAATGGAAAGAGTACCCACTCTCATCACTCCAATCCAATAGTGGAAGTCCCAGCCAGCAAAAAAGTAAAAGCACACAGTTTGGAAAGAAAGAAATAAAACTTTCCTTATTTGCAGATGGCATGATTACATACAGTCAATCTCAAAGAATAAAAAAAAAAAAAAATCACCTAGAATTAATAACTGAGTCCAGAAAGGTTGCAAGAAAAAAGATAGACATACAAACTACATTGTATTTAACATACCAGAAATGAACAAGTGGACATAACATTTTAAATGCAATATTATTTACACTTGAAAAAAATCACTTGAAAAAATTAAATATTCAGGTGTAAATCTGACAAAACATGTACAGTACTTTTATGCTTAAAATGCTGATGAAAGAAACCAAAGAAGATCTGAATAAATGAAAAGACATACCATATTCATGGACTGGAAGACTCAGCATAGTAAAACTGTCAATTCTCCCCAAATTGATATACAGGTTAACACCATTCCTATCAATATCTCAGCAACATTTTTTTAGATATAGACAAGATTGTTATAAAATTTCTATGAAATGGCAAAGAAACTAGAATAGCTTAAACAATTTTGATAAAGAATGAAATGGAAGGAACCAGTCTTCCTATTTCAAAATTGATTATATAGCTGTAGTAATCAAGACTGTGTGGCATTAGTGAAGGGATAGGTACATAGACCAATAGGACAGAACAGAGAATCCAAAACTGTATCCATACAAACATGTCCAGTGGATTTTAGTTAAAGGTGCAAAAACAATTCACTGGAGGAAAGATAGCTTTTTTAACAGAGAGTGCAGAGCCATTGACATCCATAGGCCAAAACAAAACAAAACAAAACAACCTTAGTCTAAAGTCTCACACCTTATGCCAAAACTAACTCAAAATGGGTCATGAATTTATATGTAAAACTATAAAACTTATAGGGGGGAAAAGGATAAAAATTTGAGCTTTAGGGCTAAGCAAAGAGTTCTCAGACTTGATACAAAAAGCACACTTGATAAAAGGAAAAATCAATAAATTGGATTTTATTAAATTAAAAACTTCTGCTCTGTGAAATTTCCTATTAAGAGGATAAAAATATAAACTACAGACTGGGAAAAATATTTGCAACCCATCCATCTGATAAAGGACTAATATCTAGAATTTATAAAGAACTCTCAAAACTGAACAGTAAAAAAAAAAAAATCCAATTAGATCATGTTTTTCAAAAGCATGAAAAACATTTAACTGGAGAGAATATACAGATGGCAAATAAGCTCATGGAAAGATTTTCAAAATCATTAGCCATCAGGAAAATACACATTAAAATAACAATGAAATACTGCTACCCATCTATCAGAAAGGCTAAAATAACAAATAGTGACAATATCCAATGCTGGTGAGGACGTAGAGAAACAGGATCACTCATACATTGCTAATGGGAATTTAAAATGCTACAGTCACTCTGGAAAACAGTTTGATAGTTTCTTGTAAAACTAAATGTGTAACTACCATATGACCCAACAATGTGCTTATTTCTCTGGGATAAATAAAATTTTATGTTCACACAAAAATCTGCACATGAATGTTTATAGCAGCTTTATTTGTAATAACCCCAAACTGGAGACAACCCAGAAGTCCTTCAAAAGGTGGATGGTTAAATAAATTGTGGTACATCCATATCATGGAATACCATTCAATAAAAAGAAACAAATTATTGATACATGCAACAACCTAGATGAATCTCCAGACAGTTATGTTAAGTGAAAAAAGCTGAATGATTCCATTTAGATAAAATTTCAAAATGACAAAATTATAGAAATGGAGAGCAGGTTAGTAATTGTCAGGAGTTAAGGATGAGGGATGGGTGTGTGTGGCTATAAAAGACAACATGAGAGACCTTTGTAGTGATGAGAATGTTCCATATCTTGTCAGTACCCTGGTTGTGATAGTGTACAGTAGTTTGAGATCAGATGTTATCCTTGGAGGAAACTGAGTAAAAGGTACACAGATCTCTCTGAATTATTTCTTATAACTGCATGTAAATCTACAATTATCTCAAAGTGAAAAGTTCTGTTAAAAAATAATCACCCCTCATCTGTCTATGCTGAAGGGAGGTGTTACACACCCAGAGATTCAGATCTGTTTGGAACACCGTGATCTGGGCTTACTCTAACCTTCATAAGATGCTCCCTGTTGTACTCCTCAGATAGAAACAGCATGTACCTAGGAGCAGGGAGGCTGTGGCAAGAATTGCACCAAAGTGGCAATATGCCATGTGGTGGGATTTACTATCATGGGGTCTCTGGGTAGTTACGGCTGCCATGAGGTATAGATTTAGAGCAAGAAGCTACAATATAGAGGCACCTGGGTGGCTCAGTCGGTAAGCCTCTGCTTTCGGCTCAGGTCACGATCCCAGTGTACTGGGATCGAGCCCCGCATCAGGCTCCCTGCTCAGCGGGGAGTCTGCTTCTCCCTCCCCTACTCCCCCTGCTGTGTTCCCTCTCTTGCTGTCACTCTCTCTCTGTCAAATAAATAAATAAAATCTTAAAAAAAAAAAAAAAAAAGAAGACGCTACAATATGGTACCAAGGATCAGCAGAGAGATCAGAGGACTGGGTTAGGGGATAAATCCACAAACAAGGAAATAATCAGGAATCTAAAAGTATTTTTCACCAAGAATAAGGGCTGGGAACCTCACTGGAGGCCCAAGTCCATGGTTTGACCAAGCAACAAGGATAGAGTTAAGGCCATGCTAGGCAAGAAAAGCCATTCACTCATTCATCTCTTTCTTTCAACAAATATTTAGTGAGAAACTCCCAGGTACCAGACATCAAGGCAAGTGACCAGGTCTGTGTCCTGGTCACTTGGACTTCCTTGTCTAATAAAGAAAAAAGAATAGCAAGAGTACTTGGGAGCATGCTCGAGGAACACCCATTCCAGTGTTGGATAATTAGATAATGCAAGGACGTGACATGGGAGCTGAGACCCAATGGATAAATGTGGGATGGAGGGATAGCAGGATTCATGTAGAGGAAACAGGATCACATAGCCCTGAGATAAGACGTTATAGGACTATCACCCAGAGACCAGGTTAGTCTGTAGAGGCTAGAAAGTTAACTCATGGTCCCATGAATTCAGGAATCTGGGTATTATGGCTGGTGTTCATGGGCTACCCCAGTTGGAGTAAACTCTCAAGGCAGGAAGATGCTGCAGAGCAGGCAACTGGTGAATACTCTCATTCAGTGGATCAAAAAGAACTGTAAGCCAAATAGGCCAGAACTCTGGATCATTGTTCCCTGGGAGAGTCATAGCTCTGAAAAATCTATAAGGCCCTAGTGGGTTCTTTTATCCTCAGAGCTCCAGCTCTATCTGATGGGCCTCCTGCCTCTGCTGACACTCTATCAAATGCACCTCAGATATGGATGAAGGCATCATCTCCATGGAGCTTGGAAATCATGGGAATCCTTTAGATAACTTTCGGTTTATTCAACAGATGGGAAGATTACATCATTTAACCTGATTTGAGGCTCACACTCCCAGCTTCAGCTGGACAGGGACTTTCTTCCTCTTGACTTTTCATTTCCTTAGGACATTCCATACTTGGTCCATGACAGAGACCATAGTAGTCCAAGTGAGCAATGGATCAAGAGCCACCCACTCTTTGGAAAGCAGAGGTCAAGATGCCATAGTAAGAGTAGCTCGTTTCATACTTCCAACAAATATTTATTGAGTATATGTTATGTTTCCAGCTCTCTGTACCAGTAACCCAATGGTGCGCAAACCATGTTCTCTGTCGCATATAACCTACAGTCCACTAAGTCAAAGAGCCTGAAGAATATATTTGCTAGATTGTAGGTTCATCAGTTCTAAAAGGGCTCCAAAGAATGACTTAAATAAGACAGAACTTTATTTCTCTCTCATATGTCAGTATAAGGAGTCCAGAGCACACGTCAAGACCCAGGTGCCTTCCGTCTTGTTGCTCTGCCATCTCCAGTATGTTGCCCTCAACCATTTAGTCCAAGATGGCTCACCTCACCACTAGATTCACGTTCCAACAGTAGGAAGGAGGAGAAAGGTAGAAGAATGATAGGCACACACCTCTCTCCTTAAAGGCTCAGAAGTGCACACACCACTTTAGCATAAACTCTATTTAAGAAATTAGTCACACGACCCTGCCGTGCTGCAAGAGATACTAAGAAACATAGTCTCTAACGGCCATCTGCCTAGCCACACTTTAAGTTGCTGTGGAGGAAGGCAAGAGTGGATATGGGGACAAACAGTCATCTCTAATTAAGCAGGGAGGTAAGTAGTAAGAGCACACAGCTCTCCAAGAACAAAGCAAATATAGTCCAAAGCTGAGCAGAAAAGGAAAAGCCTACAAATGCACAGGAACTAGGCAGGACAGGGAGAAAGGAGGGGTGATATCAAAAGACAAAGGGAACGGTGACTCTTAGTCAAGGCTTTGGAATATCTGAGGACTTCATCTGTATTTCCTTCTGAGACAAGCATCACCCCACACAATAGTACAGGAGGGAAAGGGATGAAGGGTTGGCAGTCTGAGGCAGGTCTGATGAAATGAGCTCCTCAAGGGCTGATCCTTCTAGTTCCAGAACGGCCCATTGTGAAAAATCACTCAGAAAACTAATGGTGCTGCCCATTGCTAGTGCCAACCCATCACCTTGCCCACAGTCCTAACAGTCATCATGATGCTAATGATGATGGCAATGTTGATACTGGATGAGCCCTTTGTCTCTCTGGAGTAGTGGTAAATTCCTTAAGCATCCTTGGCTGAAAGGTGCCGTGAAGTAGAAACCTTAATTGGAGTGATGTTGGTACGCAAGGGAGAAATTCACATCTGTGGGCACTGTTCCACAGGAGCTGAACCTACAGCAGTCACTCCGACAGTGGACAAGCCCAGACTCCCAAAACACGCTCACCTCCCCTCACTTGGTCCCCAGTGCATTTCAGATTTATCTTGCTTTTCATATTTTCATATAAGAAGCACAGCAAGAGTCAAGAACAGCTTCCAATGATCATGCCCTACTCTGTGTCAGGCACTGTGCTCAGTACTCAGTAGCACTTCCCGTGGCTCTTCTGCTTTATAGGATGCTTTCACAACATCGCAACAGTCCTTCCTCTGTAGGGTAAGCACACTGGGAGTCAGTTATTCCCATTTAGTGGATGAGGGAAATGTGATTGGTGATTCATCGAAGATCATGTGGTCAATCCATAGCCAAGCCTGGCCAGATCCTCTCTTCTCCCTCTGTCACTTCCACTGAACCGGCTTCTTGTTCAGGCCAGTTTATTTCAGAATTTCTTCCCCAGTACCATTTGGTACACTACACAGTGATTTTCTAATATAGGTCAAATCCCAGAGCAGGTATATTCCACTCGTTATCTATAAACCCTAATTTGTAAAACAGAGAAATTAGAGGGTGACAGCTCTCTTTAAAAGAGCGTGGTTTGCTCTTTTGTAAGAGCAATTACAGTAGAGCAATTACAATATCATATACTCTAGAATGATTCCTTTTCCATTCTGCTCTCAGGAATGCACCTGCTGCGGGGAGGGAGCACCCCGGTTGGAGAACTTGAAGGCAGCACTACAGTGCTTGGATTGCACTGAGTGGTTTAGTGAAGTCAAATGTTAAGTACACTGTGGTTTGGGGCTTGGGATTTTGTCTGTTAACAGTTTTTGGCATCTGTCATCAGTCAAATACTGAGGGAGTGAACAGTGCACAGTAGCTTTGGGCTGCACGGGCCTGGGCTCAATCTCAGTTCTCATTTTATGTGACCTGCTAGCAACATTTGATCCAGCTGATTTCTCCGTCCTCCTCCTCTGCCTCTGCCTCATCCCCTTTCCCCTCCACCACCTTCCTCTCCTTCACTCGGCTTCGGCACACCTGCCTGGTTTTCCTCCTGCCTTCCTGCTTGCTCTTTCCCACCTCCTTTGCTGGTTCTTCCTCTCTCCCCCCAAGTGCCTCAGAGCTCAGTCTTTGGATCTCTTCTTTTCTCTATCTACCTTCCCTGTCTCCATCAATGAGCTCCTCCAGCATCAGGATTTCAAATGCCTTATCTACATGATGATACTGGTGTTTTATCTCCAGCCCCCATCTCTCCCCTCAGCAACAGACTCAGAGATCCAACCATCTGCTTGGCATCTCCAATGTAACATGTCCAAAACAGAGCTCTTGCATTTCTCTCCCCAGTATTCTTGTCCCTGGTTCTCATTGCAAGGAATGGAAATCTCCGGACAGCCCCTTCTCTAACACCTCACATCCAGTCTATCAGCAAATCCCATTGGCTCCCCCAGAACCTGACCCCCGTACAGCCCTGATCTGAGCCACTGTCCCCCTTGCTGGGATTATTTCCCCAGCCATCTGATCAGTCTCCCTGCTCTGTCCAGGTCCCCTCAGTCTGTCTTCAGCCCAGTAGCCAGAAGGATGCTGTTGAAACCCCAACTGGGTCATGGCGCTGCTCTGCTCAAAACCCTGCATGGCTCCTGTCCCCATGGGAGTACAGGAAGATGCTCAGGACAGTTTACAGGGCCCTTTATAATCTGTCTGTCCCTTTGCACACCCTCACTCTGACCTCATCTCATCTGGTCTTGCTGTTTCTAGAACATGCTGGCATGCTCATGCCTCTGGCCCATGGAATTTACTGCTCCCTCTGCCTGGGACCCTCCTCCCAGAGCTCTCTGCTGCTTCTCCCACCTCCTTTAGGTTTGTACTCACACGTTACCTTCTGGATGAGGGCTTCCTTGCACCCTCCACACACACACACACACAAATTGTCTCAGCGCATTGCAGCCCCCATCAGCCCTCTCCCTCCCCCTTCTCTGTTTTATTTTTCCCCTTATACTTACCAACCTCCAACATACCATATATTTTGTTAATTATCTTGACCACCATTTTATTTCCCTCCATGAGGACTGAAGGTCCCAGCAAGCAAGAATTTCTATCTGGTCTTTACTGCTATTCTCTCAGCATCCAGAGTGGTGCTTGGGGCTCGCCATATAGTAGGCACACAATAAATATTGGCTGAATAAGTGAATTGAATGAATGGTTGTGCCACTTTTTAGTCTTAAGCAGGATACCCGATCTCGCTGAGTGTTCATTTCCACATCTGTGAAATGACGATGATAACACCCTCCCGTGTCCTCATAAGGATTAGAGGGAGCATGTGCAAAAACCAGTGCAGTGGCTGGCATGCAGTAATTCATCCCGACTGCTGTTACTATTTTAGAGGAAAACAGAGCTGCTTGAAACACACAACCCTGCATAATCCAATACTTGAGCATTTTCTAGTAGATCTCAAAGCCTCCTTGACCTGGTTGATCCCCCGTTTGGTTACCATTAACACTGTGCTCTCCCTGCCAGGAGAGAGGGGTCCCAGCTAGGACGGAGCACCCCCCCATTGCCACTCTGTTCAACGACTTAACTGTAGCGCGTCCATCATACCATCAATAGTATTTATTGAAACTTACAGTATCTCAGAAGCCTCAAATCCAAAGAAAAACAAGATTTTGCCCCTCTCCTCATGGAGCTCATTGTCCTTCACAGGGGATGAGCAGACAACTGATGTCAGAAAGTATGGTAAGCTCTAGGAAATGCTGGGGCCAGTCTGTGGCCTGCCCAACACCTCCCACCCCAGCCCCATTTCACACCCTCACACACACAGAAGATGCTCAAGGTTCCAGACAATCATAAATGAAACAAAACAAAAAATGAACACACATTGGCACATCCCAATGGCAGACATGTTAATCCTATAGCAGCAACAACAAAAACACAAACTCTTGAGGATCCTTCTTGGTGCTGAGGGTTGAGTGTTTCCACCTCAGGGCTTCATCACAGTGAAGTGCCTCTCTGGGCCAACCCAAAAACCTAAGGGAGCTTAAATGAAGGCCAGGAAAGGTCCCGGCCGGCCTTGTTCCCTAGCTGAATGGGGAATGCACCCTGCATTCTGGCTCTTTCTGGACACAGCTTCCTTCCCCTCAGCCTCCTCATGGAACTTCCTGCCTAGGTCCATAGGGAGGTTGCTTAGGATGATGGAGAAGTACAGGCTGGGGGAGTGTGCCCACCCCCACATTCCTTGGCTCTGCTCCAAAGCAGGCCTCCACCCCTTCACTTCTCGGCTGCCATTTTGCCTGTGGGGCCAAGATCTTTCCTCAAATGGGTGCCCAGGATGGGGGGTGGGGGAATGATTCACCCAAATGATGTGGGAGGGCCTTCAGCAGGAGGAGGGTATTTGGCTCCCCTGTAAACGCTTGAGCGAGGAGTGCTATCCTGAGGCCATAGCCAAGGGCTAACCCTTCTGTGTTCGGGAGAGTGTTTGGCTGGGGTGTTTTCCGCATGGTTGCCGAGGTGCCAATAGTTCCTACAAGATCCCATGTGATAAGGCAGAGCTGGAAGCGGGGGCGGGAAGGGCAGCGCAGGGATTCTGGTTGGCAGGTGGCAAGTGGCAGCCTGCGGAATATTTTGGCGCCCCAGGCCCCCTGCTGCCATGCCCAAGTGGCTTTCATCCCAGAGCAGGCTCCAGGGAACACATCTGGAGATCATGTGTCTGGCCCCATGACAGACCCTACCCTCCAGGAGTGGAAGGGGGAGAGCTCGCTGTGGTCAGCAGGGCCCAGCTGAACCCCAGAAGCTTCCCTGGGTGCCCCCAATATGGCCGGCCGTCCTGAGATGCACAGCCTCTGGAACCCCAGGGCTCTGAACTGCACATGGGGCCAGGTCTGCACTACCCAGGGCTTAGCTCCCTTCTGCGCCGGGAAATGCACCTCCAACAAACGTGAGGGGTGCACAAGTTGGCTGGGGGCCAGGGCTCCAGCTTTCCCCACAGATCCACCATCCACATGGTGCTAAGAGTCCGGGTTTGGGTTCTAAGGAGACAGCACTCAGATCTTAGCAGCTGTTGGAGACCGGATGAGTTCTGGCACTTCTCTGAGACTCATCTGAGAAGATGGGGTGCTGACAGTGATGGGACAGTGTTGTCGCGGGAATGGAGGAGAGGGGCTGTGTCCCGCTGCTGACCTAGCGCCTGGTGTGAGGCCGCAGGGAGGAGGAATGAGGCTGGGCCCCCAACCATTCAGAGCCCCGAAGTGTCCAGAACCTTCGCTCTTGCAGCTCCTGCCCAGAACTGGTTTCCCCAATGTCTTCACTTACCAATCTCCAGCATCTTCTAGGTCTCCTCTGTGTTCCCCAGAATCCCCCAGGCAGTTTGTGATGCCTCCCTTATACTTTTGGCACAACACTCTATGTCCTGTATTCAGAGTGTCTGCATGCATGTCCCCCCCCCCAGGCTGGGGTGTAGGGGTTCCATGTCGTTCAATGTCATCTCCCCAGGTCCCGCCCCTTCCTTGGCACAGAGGTGCCCATAAACGCGAATCTACCCCGAGCTCCAGCTCCACCTCAGAAAGCACCAGCAGCCCCAGGAATAAGGATGAGGCAGGCCCATGCCTCCTTGAAGACTGTGGAAGTAGGGCAGCGGTGCTCCTCCATCCCAGCCTCACTTCTCCCCCCACGCAGTGCGGGTCAGATCATGGTTCACAGGCTGAAGTGCCCATGGCGTGCGGGGAGGGCAGGAGAGTTCTCGGAGGGCACTAACTCCAGGCAGAATGCAGATGAAGATCCAGCTCAGGGCCGGGCTGAACCCACACCACATTTTTTCCACGACCAAATGACAACCTCAGACCATTCCCAAAAACGGTGGGCATTACGAGACCCCAAATCAGGGCAACTCCTTGTGCAGAGAACGTTTCTGTCATTGAAACTGGAACCAAGAGAAGGTATGTCCTGTCCTCATTTCAGCTGTGTGTCGTCCCCGCCCCCCCCTCAACGGCTCTGCCTGACCCCGGAGTCTTCCAATGCCATAGCACTCACCATATAATCCAGTTCTGCTTTAATGTGTAAAAGTATTTGTTTAATATCTAGTTCTCCTCCATACTCATAGCTGCGAGGGCGGGGACATATCCAAAGAGGCTAACAGACTACACAGTATATAACAAGCTCTCAATTTATTCATCCAACAGTTAAGTGTCTTCTACATGCAACGCATTCTAGATGTTATTCAACAGAAACAATAGACAGATGGATCATTTGTTAAATTAATACAAGACAGGAAACTGGGCTGTGTGACTGTATTAGCTTCCTGTTGCTGCTATGACAAATTTCTACAAAGTTAGCAGCTTAAAACAAGATAAATTTATTTATCTGAAGTGAAAAATCAGCCTCACTGCAGTAGGATCAAGGAGTCAGCAAGGGCTGGTTCCTTTTGGAGGCCCTGAGTGGAGAGTCCCCTTCCTTGAATTATCAGGTTCGGAAGGCTGCGCACATTCCTGGCTCCGTGTCCCTCCCTCCGTCTTCCAAGCCCGCAGTGTAGCGTCTCCAAACCCCTCCGTGTCTAACCTCTGCACCTGTGGTCACGTCTCCTTCTCAGAGTCTGAGCCCCCCTGCCTCCCTCTTATAAGAATCCTCGTGATGACATTGGGCCCACTCGGATAATCCAGGATAATCTCCTCGTTTCAAAATCCTTAACTTAATCCCCATCTGCGAAGTCCTTCTTACCATGTAAAGTGACACATTCACAGGTTCCAGGGAACAGGACGTAGACATTTCCTGAGGGGCCATTTTTCAGCCTGTGTAACATCTATTTGGAAATCTTTGAAGGAAGGAGGCTTCCCAACTTCCAGCAGGCTCTCACTCCAAACCTCAAAATGTTTTTGTAAATTGCACATCTCGTACTTGGAAGTCACATCTTACTCAAGTTGGAGGTGATGTTTTCTCATCAGCCCTGCATGTTTGTGAAATGCGCATGTGATATGACCAGCTGCATAGGAGCGAGGGGACCCCCTCCTGTGTGGGTTGAATTGTGTCTCCCAGAAAGAGATGTGGGCGTCCTTACTCCACTACCTGTGAATGGGACCTTATTTGGCAATGGGGTCTTTGCAGATGTAAGCAAGTTAAGATGAGCTCCTGCTGGAGTAGGGTGGACCCTAAACCCCGTGGCTGGGATCCTTATGAAGACGTTTGGACACAGACAGAGACAAAGGGACGAATGCCATGTGACGATGAAGGCAGAGATTGGACCGATGGAGCCAAGGAATGCCAAGGATTTCCAGCCACCTCCAGAAGCTGAAAGAGGCAAGGAAGGATTCTCCCCTAGAGTTTATGCAAGGAGCGTGGCTCTGTAACACCTTGATTTCAGACTGCTAGGCTCCAGAACTGTCAGTGAATAGGTTTCCGTTGTTTTAAGCCACATGCTGTGTGGTCATTTGTTACTGCAGCCTCGGAAACTGAATGCAGCCCCTACCCCCGGGGCCCCATAAGCACTCCCTGAAGACCCTGCTAGAGCAACGGTGAAGCACTTCTACCTCCCAAGCTGCCAGCCCGTTCCTTCACTGCCCATATACTGGACAACAGGGAAAGGCTCTGCACTTGGGAATGAACCACTGACTGCCCCCTCGGCAGACTCAAAGTCACCATGAGTTCATTTTTTTTCTTGTTTCTTGGAAAGCACCTCTCAGGACCATTTCAAGAAAAACAAATTGAGTTTTGCTTCGGATCTGTTTAATGTGAATCATCAGTGTTAGTTCCAATAACAAACCAGAGGCCGGTCAGAGTTTTAGAACAAGACTGGAGTGTCTGGCAGTGTGCGTGGCTTGAGCAGGGCTCCCGCACCCCCATCGCCCCACATAGCCCCCCGTTCACTGGCCTCCTTCCCAGGCCTCTGCCCAAATGGACACAAAACTGCATAGTCAGCAAACAAGAACTTTCAAGCAGTATTGCCGTTAAGGTTTACCACGTTGGCAGATTTAACAGGAATATTGTGAACTCATACGGTTCCTTTCACCCAGAAGTCCCACACTGTTTGGTTCTCACCAGTTCTGTTTGCAAAGCCTCTTGCTAGCCCTCCAGGGGCTCCACCAGGTGAGCCGGAACTCTCTCTCTATGAAGGGTGCACTCAGGACATAGTCCTGGAGGGAGGAAGAGTGTGTGCAAAGGTCCTGAGGCCGGTGTTCAAGAAACTGAAAGAAGACCAGTGTGGCAAGAGTGATGCAGGAGCATAGAGCGAGAGGGGCTGGAGAAGGGGGCAGGGGCCAGCTCATGCAGAGCTTTGCTCGATTCTAAGTACAATGGGAAGCTATTGAAGGGTTTTGCTGAAGTCCAGGGAGGGATGACATAATAAATTCTCCTTCTCCTTTTTTCCCCTCCTCCTTCTCTTCTTCCTCTTTTCCCCCTCCCCCTCCCACTCCTCCTCATCCTCCTCTTCCTCTTCTCCTCCTCCTCCTGTTCCTCCCCCTCCTCCTTCTTCTCCTTCTCCTCCTCCTTCTTCTTCCCCTCCTCCTTCTCCTCCTCCTTGCCCCCATCACTTTTGCTGCTGTATTGAGAGTAACTAGAGGTGGGCAAGAATGCAGGGAAGAGGGCATCTTAGGAGAGACGGGACAGGGCCCTGCACTTGGGTAGTGGCCACAGTAAGGAGCAGAGGGCTCAATCACGTATGGACTGGAGAGGGATTGATAGCATTTGCTGATGTACTGGGCAGGGGCGGGGCAGGGGGATGGCAGTGACCGACTGGGCCTGCCCTTCACCAGGTTTCTGCCCCGACACAGAGTGACACATCCAGCTCACCGGCTTGTAGATGACCCTGGGGAAGCTATTCCAAGATGGCTGTCAGAGTCCCAGCCAGGCCTCATTCCTCAAGCTGGATAGCCCTGCTGTCCACTGGAGCTTTTCTCAGTCTGGTGCAAGATGTATCAGTGACACTTACCTCGCATATGATAGGCAGTAGTTTTTCCAGATTTGATGGTCTCCTTTGTACACAATAGGGCCACCTTCCATTTTTTAATTGGCACTAAACATCTTGCCTGAAAGTAGCTCCCTGCCCTAAGCAGGGTCCTACCTCCAAATCAGTGGTGAGCTGGTAAACCAGCTGATTGGTGAGGGAAAATGAAACCCCGATTTGTAGCATTTACCAATTTCTGTGGTGCGAATCCTCTCCCCAGAGCCGCTTCACGCTATCAACAGTTAAGTGACTCACCAGATTCCTGAATCGTTGACCGCTCGTTCTGGCCAGCCTGCCGCAGCCAGCCCCAGTTTGATACTACATGACTCCTGGTCCAGAACACTCCACCGAGCGACCTCCTCTGCCCCTCAGCATGCACGGCTGCCCAGGTCAGAAGCAGAGTCTCCAGGAAACGTGGTGACATGCAGAGGCCACACAGGCCAGGGGATAGACTCAGTGACTCCTCACGTGCTCAAGTGTGTCTGCGTAAGTTCACTACAAAACCACACCTATTACTCCACTGGTCGTGAAGAGAATGGCCTGGTAGAACATTCCCCATGGTTAAGTTTGGGGGAGCATGCAGAGAGTCAGGAAACCTGGGTGCCAACTCTGGTTCTACCCCAATTGGCCAAATGACTCCAGACAAGCCACTTAACCGGGATGAGTCTCAGCCTCCAAGTCTGCAAAATGAGAGGTGGATGATGTCTATGAACTCCACATCATCAGGTTTCCTGGAGAATCTGCTTCTGACCCACACACCTGAGGCCTGAGAGGCCGGTGGAGATTGCTAAGCACAGATTTTTTGAATCAGCCACCATGAGTATTGAGCTAGAGCTCAGTCTGTCCCTTCCCCCTCAACACCGTACTCCAGGACCCAGGGAAGAGTCAGGGGGACAGGAAGGGAGAGAAGATAGACAACTCAGGGAAGGGTAATGAGGTTGGGTGACCGGACGGGTCTGGGAAATGCAGACAAGTAAGGACTCCAAGGTGGCTCCCAACGTTGAGCCAGCCCAAAAGTTTCCAGTACTGCGTGGCAGACTGTGTGAGCATCTTTTGGGTTTCTCAGGACAACGAAACCGTTCAATGACTGTCAGAGGTGATGAAGAACTTTCTAGAATGTCCTCTGGTGCTCCTCCTATGAGATAGACCAACACAGCTCTGTGACCTCGCCCAGGGGCTAATGGCAACAACTACTGCCTACCGCGTGAGCCGAGGAGGGCTTGGATGGATCCGCGCCGACTTCACTCACCCACAGGTCGCCGGACCCCCCCTCACAGGCAACTCCCATCCCCCATTCCTTCCTCCTCCTCCCCAAGCGCACCCTGAGCCTTCCCTCCACAACCCACACACCCAATATCCTCCTCCTCTACAACCTGCGTTCTCTCCCTTCAAAACCACAGAAGTGAAAAGTCGGTAAAGGAGGTCAGAGGAGAGGACTGGAGGTGTTTGAACACCAAGGGGGCAAAGACTGAGCCTTTTCCTTCCTTCCTTGCCCTCAAGCTTGTCTGTGCATCCTGGGAACACTGGCTGTTGACACACAAAATATTGAGGCCACCTTGTTTATGCTCTTGGTGCCTTATTTGGGTGAATGTGCCTTTTCAAAATCAAGGTGTTCTGGGGCTTTTTTTAATTAAAAAAAAATATGAAAATATCCCCCAAACAGAAAGGAGTAGTGAGGGTAACCATATAAAAATAATTTAAGCCAAAAAAATAAATAAATAACACAGTCCCACCAAGTCCCAAAGAGAACCTTGGTTTCCAGGGGTTGTTAATAAAGTGTCAAGCTCCTAGCAGTGGGTGGGATGGGGTGCTTGCTCTCTGTCCAAATAAGCAAACATCCTCCCTGAACCCAGCATCCGCGCCCCACATGCCATCGTTCCCATTTGTTTCCTGTTTTCGGCCCTCCCAGAAATACATCTTACAGCCCTTTTTACTTTTAGCTCCTCACCTTGAAAAGCACAGATTTGCAAGTGTGAGTAGCTTAGCAGGGAGACGAATCCAGCAGGCATTCAAGACATTCAGGCACGAAGAATTGCATCTCATCTGAAAATTTCCATT
Organism: Halichoerus grypus; assembly: GCF_964656455.1. Taxonomy (NCBI): domain Eukaryota; kingdom Metazoa; phylum Chordata; class Mammalia; order Carnivora; family Phocidae; genus Halichoerus; species Halichoerus grypus. The sequence continues at coordinate 71,756,351 of NC_135718.1, forward strand.
GCTGGCATTTTTTTTTTTAATTTCCAAGATAAATGGGTTTTTACTTATAAGACTAAGGGCGCCATTATTTTTCAAATACTTTGCTGCTTCCAAGGAGCCAGGAAAATTGGTCATGCACCTGGCCAGCTGATCCAACCCCAAAACTCTTCTGACCTTCATGGAAAGGGCCTAATTTTTCCTCCCCTTTAATGAATGTTGCTTCTCTCCTTCCTGGCAGCATTCGGTGTGTGGGGCGGGCAAGGGCACGGTGCCCGGGGTAGGAATACCTGATTCTCCAGGATTCTTCCCACTGCCTCCAATCCAAGGGTCCCAGGTCCGGAGGGCTTGGGAAGGGGAGCAGATGTTTCAGCACCCATCTCCAGGGGGCCAAAGAACAAGTACATTCTGATGTGGATTTGAATGTTTACATATGTATGTGCGTGTGTGTGCGTGTGTGTGTGTGTGTGTGTGTGTTAAAAGACCAAATTCTTAGAGACTGCCTGAAGGTGTCATAAAAGCTAATTCAGGTAGAAAACTCCCTGGAAAAAAAATTCCCCTGCCTACAGATGCCTCCATCCTGTCTTCCAGAACCTGGGAGAGAGAAACGAGGATTTGGATTGTGGCCTACAGGCAGAATTTGCAATTTCCCAAAGAGTAAATCGCAGCCCCCTGGGCTAGAACAGGCAGGTGCTGTGAAATCTGGCTGACAGGTCAACTTCAAGGTGATCTGCCTGCCGCGTCTTCTCTCTGTTCAGCTAATCTCTCAGCACACCTTTGGTGCCTGGTAAAGGTAAATCATTATGACTAAGTGTACGAAGCAGGAGGGTCTTTGCACACCTGTAATTACTACCTGACAAGTCTCTGCGGAACCTGGGAGTTTCCCAGAGGGCCAGCGGGGCCGTTTCTGGAGACGGTAAGTCAAGGTGGGTCCTCCGGGCAACATCTGGCTCCGGGAACCAGAATTCAAACCTACAGAACTGGATGTATGTTTTGTTACATGGCTGGAAGACTCAGAGTCCAAGTTCCCAGGCTCCAAAGCTGTGAAAAACCTGGCTGAGATGCTCACCTATATCTGTAAGTGTCTCAAAATAAATAATGCATTATTCCCTTAGAGCAGCACTGTCCCGTAGAAATATAGTGTTAGGGGCACCTGGGTGGCTCAGTCATTAAGCGACTGCCTTCAGCTCAGGTCATGGTCCCAGGGCCCTGGGATCGAGCCCCACATCAGGCTCCCCGCTCGGTGGGAGGCCTGCTTCTCCCTCTCCCACTCCCCCTGCTTGTGTTCCCTCTCTCACTGTGTCTCTCTCTGTCAAATAAATAAAATCTTAAAAAAAAAAAAAGAAAAAGAAATATAGTGTTAGCCAAAGAAGTCATTTTCAATTTTCTAGTACCTACATTAAAAAAAAAAAAAAAAGGAAAAAAGGAACAGGGGCCCCTGGGTGGCTCAGTCAGGTAAGCGTCTGCCTTCAGCTTAGGTCATGATCTCAGGGTCCCAGGATCCGGCCCTGCATCTGACTCCCTGCTCAGCAGGAAGCCTGCTTCTCCTTCTCCCTCTGCCTCCTCCCCCGTGCTCATGCTCTGTCTCTGTCTCTCACTTTCTCTGTAAAATAAATAAATAAAATCCTTTTTTTAAAAAAAGAACAAGACTAATTTTAAATGATATAACTCAATTGACAAAATATAAAATATAAAAATATTTAATATAAATATAAAAATCATTAGTGAGATATTTTACATTCTTTTTTTTTTCAAACCCAAGAGCATGTTATATTTATTTCACATCTGAATTTGGACTAGCCACATATCAAGTTCAAATAGCCGCAGGGGACACACGTACTATGCCAGATAGTAGTCTCAGACCCTGATATTTCTACCTCACAACATTTTAACTTCCCATGAACGTTTCATATAGAACAAAAGAAATTGTGATATATGGCATTTTATTTGATTTAAAATCCTAGTGCTCTTAATAAAATAAGAACTTCTAAAAGTTTGTTTTGACTCGTACCAAGCAGGTCTGAAGCCCAGACTCGGTGGGCGCTTTCTTTCCAGTGCTGATAACTGCAATCAAATCGTCATGACTTAGGCTCCTCATTCTGTGCCTCTTGCAATCGAGAAATAAATAAAACTGGATTCCCACGGCTCTACCCCAGAGGGCTGTTCGCCCACGTTTGGTGCTGTCTGCCTGGGCCGCTGGGCACAAAGACCGTGCTCAGGAAGGGCACAGCCTCATGACCCCCAAACAGTGAGAGAATGCCTGAGGTGGCATACGCAGGGGCAGTGGTGCCGGGATACGAGGCGCCTGGATCCTGCAACGTGACTTCAAAGTTCTTCAAGGAGGGAGGCAGGCAGGAGGAAGGAGGAGGACAGAAGGTAGGAGGAGATACACAGCCCGGAAGCGCCCTGCAGTCAGGGAAATGCAGGACTAGGATGCATGGACAGAACCGCTGGTCGCAGGGACAGTCTAGCATTGCACATCACGCAGGTGCAAGCCATGCAGGTGACGATTTTTAGTAGCTCCATTAAAAAGACACAGGTAAAATGAATGTTCATAACATATTCTATTTAACCCACTTCATCCAAATTATCATCAACATGTGTCATATCCTACGTTCTTTTTTTAGGTAAGCCTCGAATTCCCTGGTGGCAGGTACACTGAGAGCACGGCCCCAGTCTGGACTAGCCCTGTTTCCAGGGCCCCATAGCCACTGGCAGCTGGTGGCTACCATATATGGCCGTGCAAATCTAGACGTGGGTGGGTGTTTGTAGGGAATAATAGCTTCTGCTCAGAATTTTGAGTCCAAAAGGGAAGTCAGACCAGCTTCAAGAGAAGGGGCTAGGGATGAGAAGGGAGGTGAAGTCATCCAACATTTTCCAGGAGCCCGCGAACCTGGCTGGGCGCTATCATGCGTGGCTGGCAGGAGACAGCGAGCTCCTCTCACAGGTTCCCCAGAATGTCTGTGTAAATAGCGGAAAGGCGAAGCCCAGCCCTGAGGAACGTTTGCTAAATTTTGCCAAGTGCCTGGACACCCGATCACAAGGGTGACCCAGAAGACAGCCAGTGCACCTGTGGGGGAGGCCTGGCTCTGAGCCCAGCCGCGAAGGTCACCCGAGGTCACTGCCAGGGGCGCAGAGCGCGGGGAGGCTGCCTAATGTGGAAATGTTTGGATCTGGGGCGGCGCAGGCGCGGGCCTGGGACCAGGACCAGGCCTGCAGGCCCAGGAGCGCAGCGCCTGACAGTAACCAGACGCGCGGGGACGCTGGGAGCCGCGCTTGCCAAGACCCCACTACATCTTTCCTAATAAGTCTGGCCAGGCCTGCGTCCTCTCGCTGCAGATCGGCCTCTCCCCTCCGCCCGGTCTTATTTGAGAAGAGGGGGTGGGGTGCCGCAGGAGAGGGAGAGCAAGCCAACCCAGCAAGAACTTGGATGGCGGCCCTCCTTCCCCCTGGCCTCCCCTCTCTGCAACAGATCCGCTTTGTGAATGAAGGGGGCGTTTCCTCCAACGTGGCTCTCTCACCCCTGGGCACGCGGGTCACGCTCCAGATGTTGAGCTGGGCTCAGCTGCTTCAGCCCTTCACCTGGGGTGGGGAGGGGGTGCCCCGGAGCCTCCCTGCGCCCTTTCCTCCTCCTCTCCTCCTGCTCCTGCCTCCCCCCTCCCCCGAAGGGCACCACCCACCTAACTTCAGAAGGAGGTCACCTTCCCAGCGACTGGGTCTGGGTCTGGCTGGTGGATCCTGGGCACTTGGAGCTGCAGCAGGGAGAAGCTTCGTAGTGGCTGTCCCAGCCTCACACAAGGGAGGGCAGGGTTACAACACATGTGTGTTTGGGTCAGGAGCACTTTTGAACTATGGCTCCAAGAAAGAACAGCCTGTACAACCACTCAGAGTCTCCCAGCAACGAAGAATGTGCAATAGATTAGCCCTGCTTGCAAAACAGTTTTGGAAAAAAGAAAAAAAAAAAAAAAGAGGTGCAGCCTGGTCTCTTTATAGGGTCCTGGAGCAAGGGTGGCTGGATTGAAAGGCATCCTCCCGGCCTGGACCGCAGAGCGCCAGCGTCCCCCCCGCTCAGTGCTTTATGACCTTGGCTGACTAATAGCCCTTGTAACACCCTCACTGTCTGGGTTTCGCCAGCTTCTAAACCCGGGTTTGGTTGAAGGTCAGCTGCCAGGGGACAGGGGCTCTCCCGCCATTGGGACAAGGTTACAAAGAATAATTTCCCTGCCCAAGGGCTTGTAGATGATTAACACATTTCTGTTAACCGGAGAGTTAATAGTTATTCAAGCACTCTTTGATAATGGGGGCGGAGGGGAGAAAATGAATGTGTTAGCCATTAATCGAGGGAAATGCCATAAACGTTAGGTTGGAAAACACGAAGTCCGGGAGAAGAAGTCACAGGCAACCCTAGCGGGGAAAGAGGAGGACAAGGAGCAGAGTGAGGCCATAAAGTTCATGCATGCTTAGAAAGGGGCTTTTTTTTTTTTTTTTTTTATTCTTTTCCTTGTCTCCTTGCTCCGAGGAAACGGAGTAGGGCCTAACGAAATAACAAGCACGGGAACGTTACAAATAAAGCTGGTTTTATTGGCTTTTTTGCTCCAGCCTCCCACAGCTGAGTCTGTCCCGTGTGATTCCTTCGGGAAGGAGGGGAGCCTGGCGAACTCGTGCTGGAAGAAAGCGAGGGTGTCCAGGAGGGCCCATGCGGAAAGGGGCCACCCTGGCCAGCGCCCTGGTGCCTGACCCGAATCACCCCCTGGGCCCCAGGGTGGCCTCGCCTGGAGGAGAGGCTGCCCCTTCCCTGCCCTGGAGACAAGCAACAGTAGCGTCAGCTTCTTGCAGCCAGGCTGTTATCCCAGGAACCACGCAGCCCCGGGCGTTTCCCCAGCAGGCTTGCCCAGCCCTCGGGAAGACATAGGGGCAAAACTCCCGCTTGGCACAGAGAGCCAGCTCCCAGGCACCGCGGACGGTGGTGTGAGTCCATGCAGGGCCAAGAGGAGCTCGCGAGAGCTGGTGTCCTTCTGAGACCACCATGCAGAGTGGAGCCTTCTCTGTGCAAAGCTGGCCTGAAGCGCTTGCAGGGGAGAAAGGCCGGATCCTGCCCTCAAGGGGCTTATAGTCCATTAAGGAGGGAAGACAGTCGATAGCAAGTGCTGAAAGAACAGCAAACTCTGCCGAGCTGTGGCACAAATTAAAAGAAAGGCGGCCCCCCTTTACTGCTAGGCTGGTCATGGAGCTCAGGTTGCTGCATCGAGCTGGGCCCTGAGGCTGGACGAGGCTTTGACGGGGACAAACGGGAGAGACAGAAGAATGGCAGGAAATGCTTAAGGAGGAGATCTAACTGGAGCACAGAGGAGAGGAGGAAGGAGATGGTGTTCTACAGAGAAGTTCAGGCCTAATCTGTGAGGAAGCTCACATGTTCCACTGCATTTGCTCTACTCACTGGAACGTTGGCGAGGGGTGTGGAATTACCACCGTGGATGTGGCGGCGGAGGGGGGCAGGGCTGAAAGACGAGAACCAGCGGGTCAGCTGTGAGGCCACCAGGGGGGCCCAGGCCGTGAGGATGGGGCATGGAAGGCAGATGCATTTGGTGTGGGGTAATGGCTAGGACGTGCACAGGTTCCAAAGACAGCAAGTGATGGAGGGTGCCAGGTGGGAATTGGGACTCTGTCATCCCAGGGCCTCAGGCTGGGGAGGGGAGCCCAAGGCAGAAGGAAGCCTCAGCCTTCTGTGCCCTAAAAGGTAAAGGATCAGGGAGTGAAGATCCCGAGACCTTTGGGGAGCAGCAGGCGGGGAGGCCAGCCAAGAGATCTTGCTACAGTGATCCTGGTCTCATGAGCGTGGGGGCCGGGCCATCTAACTTTCACAACTCCTGGGAAGGAGTCAAGCCATGAGGGGGGCCAAGGACAGCAACTGTGAACTTGCGGGCCCAGTGGGCCAGGTTACCTGGCTCTTTCTAGTATCCCAGGAGTCCAGACAACCCAAAGTGAAAGCAATTTATTTACTCCTTGAACACGTCTTGAAGGTTGACTGTGGGCCGGGCACTATTCTAGGCCCTGAGGGGAACTGGTGAGTCTGAGATAATGCTCCCTGTCCTCACCAAGCTTGTCACAGACCCAAGACAACAAAACAGGTGGCTGCCATGTGGCATAACGGGTCTTGGTCTTGCACACATCAGATTCACCTCTGGAGATTTTTCGAATGACAGACTCCTGCCAACTGTTCAGTGCCACCACCAAAAAAATCCCCTAGGGCAGGGCACGAGCAAGTGTGTTTTTTAAAGGCTGATTCGAATGTGCAGGTAGAATCGAAGGTCCCTGTAGCATCATGAGCCCAACTGCCTTGATTCCTGTTCCCACCACTTACTAAATATATATGTGTGTGACCGCTCTCACCTTTGTCTCTTCTGTAAAATGGGATAATAATGGCATCTTCTTCGTAGGGCTATAGGGATGATTGAACTTGATAATGAGTAAAGCCTTGAGAAATAGCCTAACACGGAGCAAGTGCTTAGGACGTGTTGGCTGACAGCTAGATGACAATGCTGGGGCTCTGGTGGGGAGTGACATGGTGCTGTGGGAACCCAGGTGGGGAATCTACCCTGGATTTGAGGGTCAGGAAAGGCTTTCTGTGGAAGGTGACTTTTGGGCTGAGACACGCAGAGAGTATGGGGTTATCCAAGCCAGAGTGGATGAGGGTGAGGTGGGGAAGGGGTCACATTTCAGGCAGAGGGAACAGCGTGTACAAAGTTCCCAGGCAGCAGAGCCAAAAGCACAGAAGGGACAGGAAGTGGGTTGGTGAGGCCGGAGTGCAGGGAGAGGCCGGACTGCAGAGGGAGTGGGAGGAGGACGGGGACCTAGCAACGTGTGAATTTTATCCCAAGGCCACAGGAAGGCCCTGCACAGTTTGAGGAGGAGAATGATCAGATCTGTGTTTTAGAAGCATCTCTCTTGCTGCAGTTTGGATGTGGAGTTAGAAGGAAGAAGCCTAGAGAGCAAAGTGAGCTCGGGGTGGGGGAGGGGAGGTTGACATGATCCCAATGAGGGAGACCAGTGGCCGGGACCACGAAGAACCACAGAAGACAGTGGAGAGACAGAAATGGTCAAACGGAGATGTCCCTGGACAGCCGATTGGAGGGGGACTAAGGGAGATGAGCTTGCCGAGGACGATGCCCAGTCTTGGGTTTGAATGACTACCTGGGTGGGTGGTGGCACCATCATGGTCAGAAAGGGAACATGGGAGAAGAGCAAGTTTTGGGGGGGGCACCTGGGTGGCTCAGTAGGTTGAGGGACCAGCTCTTGATTTCTGCTCAGGTCATGCATGATCTCAGGGTCATGAGATCGAGCCCCACGTCGGGTTCTATGCTCAGCAAAGAGTCTGCTTGAGATTCTCTCTCCCCTCTCCCTCTGCTCTGCCCCGCACTTGCTCTCTTTCTCTCTCTCTGTCTCTCTCAAATAAATAAATACATCTTAAAAAAAAAAAAAAGAACAAGTTTGGGGAGAAAATGATGAATTCATTTTCAATGTATTGAGTTTTCGGTGCTCATGAGTTGTCCCAGTGGAGCTGTGTGTCTAGTGGGCAGTTGGACATCAGGGTTTGAAGCTCAGGAAATATGACTGGTTGCAGATACATCTTGGAGCAATCAGAGCTCCAAGGATGTTCAGCAAAGAATCAAGGAGCTGTGGGAAGGGGTTCCATGTGCTCAAGGAGCAGTTGTAAAATGGACAGAACATGGTCTAGAGTGGAGAGGGAGGTGAACGAGGCCAGAAAGAGCTCCTGGCAAGTGGCAACAGCAGAGAAAGTCTGTAGTCGGAGAGGGAGTCCTCTGAGTCCGGAATTTCTGAAGTGAAACAGTTCTGAGTGACCTTAAGATCCAAGGCATAGCCACACGTATGACCAAGAAAATGCAGGAGGAAAGTGAGTGGTTGAACTATGAACTGGCACTGAGATTTCCCAGGACACCCAGAGTGGAAGAGTGACCTAGACGTGGCTCTCGCTGGGGGTATGAGTTGGTGGTCCAAGAGGATGACAGCAAGGACAAAGATTGTGTGATAATCATGGGTGGTCCAGAGGCTCTGGGCAGTGGTGGCATGATGCTTGGAGGCCACACTGGAAGGAGAGTCATCCTCTTCCCCTCCCAGACCCTTAGAAAGACATGGACAAAGACATGAATACTTTTGGACACATCCCCTCCATGCAGCTCCTGCAGGAGCACTGACCAAGGAAGGCTGGCTTCAGGAGGCATATCCCAAGAGCATGTGACAGCAGACCTTCATACAGTAACTCAGCCACTTGTGTGGGCACGGAGAGATGGCTTCTCTCCTGAGCTCTGTGTTCCTGACTTGCTCCATGAATGAGAGCCTTAGATTTTCCATCTGTTAAATGCGATAGTAATTCTTGACCTCTGCTTGCCTCACTTGGACGCTATGAATATAAATCTTTTCCCAAGTGCTTTGGGTTCACATTAAAAGGAACAACCTAAACATGAGCGCACTCACCGCTGGATTTTCTGGGACACCTATCAACTTAAGTGGATAATAATAAATTCCTCTGCCTATCTTTGTTGAGAGATTAAAAGAAAGAGAATCCCACAAGACCTTGGTTCTAGAATTCTCTGCTCTATAAAATCTCTTTGAAGAAAAGGGTCTAAGTGTGTGCCCAGGGCTGACATTTGGCAAGAGCTATCTCTAGAATTGTTTGGCTTTAAAAATCCCTTTCCCTGAACCATCTAGGCTAGAGCATTCAGCACAGAAGAATGAAAATGAAGATGAGTAATACTTTGGGACCATGTAGAGACAGGGGTGGATTCCACATTCATGCACTCATTCACTTATTCATTTATTCCATAAAAATTTACAGAGCATTTATCATGGGCTCCCTACAAAGCATCCAACCACCAAGCGCAGGGTTTGGGTCACCCCTGTTTGACTCCAGAACCAGCTGTCCCTGACTTGGATCTCCCTCAGAATCAGGTTGTTTGCCTGGCACTTTCACACCTGCTCACATTTTGCTCTCATTCTCCATGGTCCATGGGGTAAGGTGGCTGCCAGGTAAAAGAAAGTTGTTTTCCAGTGTGTGTGTGTGTGTGAGAGAGAGAGACAGAAACAGAGACAGAGAGACAGAGAGAGAGACCAATAGAGGGAAATAGAAGATAGACCCCAAAGACCACGGCTCCATCCAGTATCCTAGGATGGGATTTCCTGGGGTGAGGTGAACAGCGAGCCTGTCCAGGTAAAATTTCCCATCTCTCTAAGGAGTATGTAAGTTTCTCAAGCGTAAGGATCTGAATTCCCTTGTCTTGGGAAGGGCTGTTTACACAAGAGGGGTTTATTGAATGGCAACTGAATAAATGATTTACTCAGTGAATTTGAAGAATAGATCATTCACTTTAAGCTCCTGCTGATGGAGCCAGAGGCCGAAGTGGCTTGCCTGTTCTTGCATAATATGGTGGCCTGTTGTTCCTTACCTGGACCAAAAGTGGAAGGCACAGAAGGAGAATAGCAGCAAAAATGCTGTCCCTGAAGAGTCAATCCCTATAAATTAATCCTAAGCTTTGACTCATCTAAGTGGGCCGCCACTTGCCATGGTCTGTAAAACCGAGCAGAGGAAGAACCGAAACAGAAATAACCCCTGGGTCTGGTGCGTCTTTTCTTCCTGCTCAGGAGCTCAAAGAGGCCTGGGACGACCAGAGTTTTCTGAGCCTTTCCTGCTGCCAGCTTCCACGGCCAGCATGGGAAACCAGTGCTCCCTGGGACTTACCTGAGCATAGCCAACACGTCTGTTCACCTTTAGGAAGAGCATTTTACGACCAGATCCACCCAACGATAGAATGGGATGCCTCCCCAAACAGGGAGGGTGGGCCCCGGGTTTGCCAGCAAAGGCCTTGCTACCCCCCGCCTGGGGCCCTGTAGAGGGGATTCCCACCCTGGGTCAGTTACACCAGCTCGAAGCTTCTTTCATCCTCTGCTTTGGGGTCATGGGACTCCGAACAGAATGTGGCGAGTCATAGACTGACCCCACAAGAAAGAACAAGGGGTTGAGAAACACAATTGACTTGGTGTTTGGGGCCATCCTAACTAACAGATCCAACATGTGCAAGCTACTCCAATTCATGGGTCATGCGGTCGCTAAAAAAAAAAAAAAAAAAAAAAAATTGAGCGTGGAAGAGTTTCAGCAACAGTGTATAGTAATGGCCTCCATTAGGCAGAAACTGCTGGTGTCCTTGTTCTGCTCGTCTCCACCCCCACCCTCCTGAGCGCTTTATGCATTGATTGAAATGTGCAGTTGGTACATGATGTGTGTGAGAGGCGCTTGCATAAAAGTGATTTTATGGCTCTGGCTTGGGTTTGTAAGCCAAGCAAACAGAAAAATCTCAGGAATAAAAGAGGCAATAAAATAATCACATAACTCTTTGAACTCACACTAAATACCACCTTTATTTCAAGGCTCTCAACGTGTTTTGCAAACGAGTTTAGAACCGTCATCGTATCCCCCTTTTATCGGGGAAACTGAGTCACGGCGCAGTGAGGGTTGGTTGGAGAGCACGCAGGGTTTGTTTCAAGGGAGAACTCTGGGAGACACCTCTGAGTTGGGCCCATGGGAGGGCATCCCCCGACCACATCTTTGTTCTGAGCTTAAATGTTTAGATGCTTATCCATAGGTGTAAACTTTACCCACACAGCCCGACATAGCTGAACTCCAGTGGGTGGCTCATTGCCTCTGGAGTTAACAGTAGTAGTTTTCATGCTCCCCTACAACCCGCCACAGTCCTGTGAGGTGGGTATCTCTATCCTCATGGGTGAATGGAATGATGAGGTGTGAGGATGTTTTGTTTTTGTTTTTTTTTTAAAGATTTTATTTATTTATTTGACAGAGGGAGACACAGCGAGAGAGGGAACACAAGCAGGGGGAGTGGGAGAGGGAGAAGCAGGCTTCCCGCGGAGCAGGGAGCCCGATGCGGGGCTCGATCCCAAGACCCTGAGATCATGACCTGAGCCGAAGGCAGACGCTTAACGACTGAGCCACCCAGGCGCCCCGAGGTGTGAGGATGTTAATACACTTGCAGAGGACCCACCACCGGGGAGGGGCGTGCTGGGGTCTAAGCCCAGAGCCTGCCCCTTTCAGACCCAGGGATAAGGACTTTCAAGAAAGAGGACCCAGGCCAACATTTTTGTTCAGAGCCAGAAATGTTAGTGCATTCCTCCAGTCTTGGAGGAATATTTCAGAATATGGAGAAGGCCGGCACAAATTTGGATAGGTTTCCCTTAGAGTCCAAGGAAACAGTTTGGGAGACAAAGAGCTAATGAGCAAAACCACGAGGTAAGCCAGACAAGCATTTCTAAAATTATACATATATAAAGAAATCCAAAAAAGTCACAAAAGACTGTTAAAATGATGGGGAAAATTCTAAAGTATTCATTGTTTTTGTTTTTTTGTTTGGTTTGGGGCTTTTTTACTACTGAAAATTTGAAAATTGTCCCATTGAATGTATTTTAATTGTCCAACAGGGGGACAACTCAGCAGTGACAAAATTAGATACCACTGGCCCAAGCACCACCCACTCTGGATTGTGTGGTCCTCAGTCACTCCTTCTGGGTACACCTACAGCCCCTCGTGTCTCCCAAGGGGACTCTAGCTAGCTGTTCACCAAACCCACTTCCCTCTCCTCCTGGGCAAGCAAGCCTCCATTTCCCAGCCTCCCTTGCGGTGGAGTATGGCCATGTGACCGATTCTGGCCAATGGACTTTGACTTCCAACCAATGCTCTTTAAACGTTTCTGGGCAATTCTCCACTGTCTTTCATTCCTGTCTATCTCCTAGATGTGAACACGTAGCGTGAATGATCTTGGAAGCCACGCATTGAGGATGGCAGAGCCTCCATCAGCCTGGAGCCTTGAGGAGTGGATGGGACAGAACCCCTTCCACGTGTCCTGCTGCTGATCAAACAGTTGATGTGGTGTTTAGAGCCATCCTAACAAATAGATCCAACATATGCAAACTAATCCAATCCATGGAGTAGAAGCTGGTCATTTGGAGGACTTAAAAAAAAAAATCAAACACGGAAGAGTTTCGATGACAGTTATAATATGTTATAAAATGTCATAAAATGTTAAAGTAGCTAGCATAACCTTAAACTAATAGAGCAATTTAGAGATAAGAATCCACCCTCTCCGGGCTAAAAATGAAAGGTTCTCTAACATCTCCCTGTGACAGAGCAGAAAGAAACCTGAGGCACGGAAATAGCCCATTATTTTCCTTTTTTGTTGAGTTAGTGGCCTGTGATAAAAACCCAGCTTCTTCAGTCCTCCTCCTGCATCCTGTAGGCTGAAGATGACAAATTGATTTTGTCTTGAAGCCACCTCCTCGTGATTGCTAGTCACTACCTGCATTGGGAAGGACTCCGAGGCCAAGTCAGGAAACAGGACAGTGATCAAGAAGCATTCTCTGCCGAGCACGTGGAAAGGGGAGTGGCCGCGTATGCTCTTGTGTCAGCCAATCGCTGCCCGATACCTGCCCAGAGACAGATTCCTTCAGAATCATTTGGGATGCGTGGTAGCAGCTGAATCTCCAAGCCCCATCCCTCACCCTCCCAAGATTTGCTGAATTAAAATCTCTGGGTGTGGACCCTGGAAATCTATATTTTTATGATCTTTCCATGGAATTGTGAGAAAGAGTTGGCTTTGGAAGCCACCCCCATAGCATGCAGGCACCTGCCCAATGCACAGTAGTAAAGAGTCCCCGGCGAGTCACCTCACCTCTGTGCCTCAGTTGTCTTACCTGTAAATTAAGGATAACAATAGCACCTTCCTCATAGGGATATTAGGAAGACCAAATGAGATTCTCCATAAAAAGCACTCAACAAATACTATCTTTTATTCTGTGATCTTCTTCTATGAGTCAATAAGAGGCATTTTGCTCACTGCCACTGACATAGGTGAAAACACTGTTTCCTGAGATTCCCAGATGCCCCGGACAGCATCCTCACATCCCCAAGCAGCGGGAAAGGCAAAAGCATGCAGGGCTCCGGGCAGACGTGTTCTTCACTCCCCACACACCGCTGTGGGCAGCCCTCCCTCAACTCCACACACAGGTTGCATCGGGACCCTGGATGGGGAGCAACCTGCTGAGAGGAGCTTAGGGGGAGACAGGAGATGGGTACACGTCGATGCTGTTCTAAGTCACGACCTTTACCGTTAGAGTGTCAGAGGCTGTAGTGCTGGTGACGACGTTGGTCATGCTGATGGCAGGGAGAGTGGTCACAATGCACCAGCCAACATCGCTGATGTGGGATCAGCGCTGCCGGAGAAGAATGAGCTAGATCACCCTCAAACATCAGCTCCTGACCTTTCGAGCCTTTCCATATCGTGCCATGTTTATTGTCTCCGCTGTACCCCTAGTCTCATCGGAGTCTTAGAACCCATCTCTCAACGGGAGGGAGAAAGGAAAAGAGAAACCTCTCTCATTCTGCAACTTGGTCCCAGCCAGCTACAAACAAAACTCTTGACTCTGGTGTACTTCAGGAAGAAATTTGTTGGAAGGAAAACTGCTAACTCACAAACAATCCCGAGGTTTCCAGAAATGAGCGGGAAGCCAAGCACACCCGGGACAACAGTTTTAACCACAGCCAAGGTCACAGACAGGAGCAATCTGATGGTAAAGCTGCCTCCTCGGGACCCTGGCCACCCTGCTGACCCTGCGGCACCTGATGGGCATGGGATGCGGGGATCTCCGCCAGCCACCCGGCGAAGCCCACTCTTCCTATCACTCACTTGAGTCCCAGGCAGCGCTGTCAGCTGGCCCAGCTTGGGTCCTGTGCCCACACCCTAGTGCCAGGGATCTAGGAGAGCACGTAACCATCCTTTTCTGTTACCCTGGTGGATGGTGGAGCCTAAGAATAAGTGGGTTTAAATGCAGGACAGCCCCAAACCAGGAAATGTTTACTACACCCCACGAGTCCCAGCTACTTTCAGCTTTTCAGGAAAAGCAGAAAACCAATGTCTTGCTGCTCTCTCTGTTGATTCGTCTGTGGGCCCTTATAAGCAGGCATCGAGAATCGGCAGACCAGGCTGCTGGGGACGAAAGGACACAGGTGGCTCTTGGACACATGTTTTGATGGCCTTTTCCAAAGCAGAGCCTTTGCCTCTGGACAGTGGTATCTCAGGGGCCAGGGAACCTCGGCCAGTCCTAGACGACGGGTTAACAGAAGGCCGTGGCATGGTGGGACCCCGAGAGGTCAGGAGCCTGGACGTGGCCGATCCCAGCACGTTCTGTGGAACCGCTCACCAGCCCAGGAGCCAGGATGTCTGAGTTCTGGCCCTGCCCTGTCTTTGCTCCTGGCAAAGCTTTGAGCAGATCTTTCAACTTTTGTGACTCAGTTTACTCGACTGCCAAATGGAGATAATCACGTGGAGCTCAAAGGACTTTTGTAATACTCGGAGTGTTTATAAAGCACTTTGTAGGAGTTTATAGTTATTTGAGCTGGGAAAGGAATTACAAATTATTCAGGAGTAAATAGTATTTAGAATCTGGATTTTCAACAGTCAACAGGTTCTCCTAGATGTTTACAAGACCATCATAACAGGACACCCCGAGGGTCCATGGGTGCAAACTGGTTTCGTTCGAAGCGCCTCTCCTCCCTGAGGAGCATATTACAGGCTTTGGGAGGGCCATTCATCTACGTAGCTGTGCATTTCTTGACAGATGAGCCTACCGAACAACTGGTTTCAGAATGGGAGCCAGACGTTCAAGTTTTGGTTTTTTTGTTTCATATTGTTTTGTTTTAGGGATTGGAGATGAAGAGGTAACGGATAATTCTCCCCAGCTACATCCAAAGTGCTACACGCTTCTAAGGGAATTTGTATTTTATAAGATATGACTAGATAATCGTTCCCAAAGAAATATAAACTTCTGTCCCAACAGAGTCTGGAATAGAAAAGGTAGAGTACTCATGTGTAGGGAGAAAAAGAATAAACTTCGGTGAATCCCTGAGCCATGCAAGGGCGAGCTGCCTCATAGCAAAGGCTCACACACAGCCCGAGCATGGCGGAGCGCATGTCCATGCCCACACTCATCTCTTCTTCTGTTTCGTAACTGTGGTTGCTGCACACCATCATCACCCAACAGCCCCCTCGCTGCATTCTCAAGTGCTGTATAAATCTCCCGGTCTTTGTTGTATTCCCTTGCCCGACAATCAATGCCTTCAGCCTTGACCAAGCCCCAGAGGCAGGATGTGGAGAAGAGAGGAGAAACAGAGCGCCTGGGCAAAAGTTGGCGCTCTCTGGCTTTTCTTGTGTCGGCCAGAGGAGAAGGGGGTGGGAAAAGAGAGATCTTCGGGACTTTTCATATTGGGAGAAAAGCCAAACTCAGTTCTTGTTTTGCTCTCTGTTTCAAAGACCAGCCTGATTCTGCAGAACCACGTGCAGTCTGTTTCTCTGGTTAACATGAGTCAGGGCTTCTGACCCACAAGTAGAAGAATGAATAGATGGGAAAATGGGACCTATCTGCTCAGGAGATAGTGTCCCTGTCCAGAAAGCATTTTCATATCTATGATTCCAGTTAAGCCTGAAAGAGCAAGAAGTGTCCGAAAAGAGAGAGGGGACATTGACCAGCAGGTGGCAAGTCCAGAGCATTTCCCACAAACCACTCAGCCTCAAGACCCATCACGATCTGACAACGAATTTCCGTTCCCATCAGAGGGTTATCTATTCGGATTCACTGAACAAACCTTTACTGGGAATCCCTACCCTATTCTAAGTATATGGTCTATAAAAGGATGTGAAGGATGGTCCTTGGCCTCGAAGAGATGATAATCTAGAAGGGAGACAAAAATGATACCCATTGCAGAAAATTGCTTTAAAGGTGAGATGAATTGTTTTAAAGGTGGCGCAGTCGGTTAAGCGTCTGACTCCTGATTTTGGCTCAGGTCATGATCTCAGGGTTGTGAGATCGAGCTCCGCGTCGGGCTCTGCGCTGAGTGCAGAGTCTGCTTAAGTTTCTCTCTCCCTCTGCCCGTCCCCCCTGCATGTGCACTCTCTCTCTAAAATAAATAAATAAATCTTCAAAGAAAAAACAGAAAAAGAGGTGAGATGAATAAAGTACCCTGGAAGAACATTCCATTCTGCTCAGCTGAACCAGGCTCTTCACAGCTCAAAAAACCTCATAAGTCCTCAGCTCTGGGCCTTGGGGCTTGCCATGCTCTCTGCCCGGGGTGTCTTCCAGGCTCCCGCTACTTTTGATTTAAGTCTTCACACACACATGCACACGCACACACACACGCGCGCACGCACACACACGCACACACGCGCGCGCACACGCACACACACACGCACACACACCGGCTATCACAGTACTGCCTCCTCCAACAAGCCCTTCCGCATGACCCACACTCTCTCCTTTGAACTCATGACTCTTAGCTAGAATCTCCTGTATGACACCTCTTACTTCCCACCCAGTTATTTTGTTTTAAGGCCCACAGAGTGCTGTACCCCCCGTTAAGGGCAGGTACAGCACTCAATAAATATTTGTGGGATTTAATTAGATCCTATTGAAAATCCTAACAAATAGAATAATGAGGAAACATAATTGTATCTACTGGCATTAAAAGATTCCTATCGCAGAGTATTGTTAACTTTAAAAGCAGGGACCCAGATAGAAATGTATAGCACAACGCCATGTATGTAAATACAGGTGGGTATTGTTTTAATCAGGACAGAAGCAGCCTCCATCCTGTGTGTTCCTATAAAGAGCTTTAGCGAAGGGACCAATTCAAGAGCTGTGGACAGCGGAGTGAACAAGCAGGATGGGGACACCGAGACCAGCAGTGGTGAGAAGCCATCATGACCCCGTGAGCAGGAAGAACAAGGAGAGGACCGTGTGTCCCGGCCCTGGTTAGGACCAGAGCCATGCGGGAGAGGCCGGAGGTAAACACCGAAGTCCGGAAGGACAGTTGACCATGGGGTGGTTGTGGGGAAGGAGCAGTGTTCCGACTTCTCTTCCTTCCACAGGCTTCACTCTGGCCAGTGCCTCCCACCGGCTGAACGTAACCGGAAGCTGGGATAGGGTGTGCAAAGGAGCCTGGTGTCGGCCACAGTGGGTCAGCCTCCTGGGCACAGAGCAGGGCAGAGGAAGAGTCTGGGGGCTCCGTGGAAACCATGCAGAACACACCCAGGGCAGTCTGAAAAGATGTGCTCTCGGAGACACACGGAGGTGTGATTATGAAGGACAGTTAGCCTTTTCCTTACCTCCTTAATTTATTTTTTTACAATGAGCATATGTTGTTTCTATAATTAAGAGGGGGCGGGGAATAAGATTTTTCATTTAACACTCTGACCCTCTATAAATCCTTGCAGGCAATAAAAAGGAAAAAAACTGAATAGGCATATTTATTTAATTTTATTTATTTATTTTTCAGAGAGAGAGAGCACAAGCAGGAGGAGTGGCAGGTAGAGGGAGAGGGAGAAACAGACTCACTGCTGAGCAGGGAGCCTGACGCAGGGCTCGATCCCAGGACCCTGGGATCATGACCTGAGCCGAAGCCAAATGCTTAACAACTGAGCCACCCAGGCGTCCCTGAATAGGCATATTTAGTAAGTAGTGATTCGGACTTTAAAATCTCCTTAAAACTTTTTCAATCTCTAACTTGTAAAGTCAAAGTCATACTTAATTATTCATATATTCATTTACTCACTGATTTATTCATTCAACAAATATTTTTGAACATGTCCTGGGCTGGACCCAGGAAAGAAGGCGAGGCAGTCACAGCCTGTATGTAGAAAGCCTAAAATCTGGCAGAGAAACTAGGCCTGGAACCTGAAACTATATGACAGAAAGGAAGGGTCCCAGGTGACAGGCGAGACGGTGCCGCGGGGGGCCACACCCCACAGGGAGATGCATTGTGGTGCCCTGACACTCAATGGTGGCCTCTCTCCTCGCCCTGAGAAAGGACATGGGGGGCTTCTTCCCACCATCACATTAGATAATATCATTTTTTTTCCCTCTGAAAGGTGGTCAGAGGCACAAAATAAGTCAGCGCCTCCATTTCTCTTGGGCTAGCTGTCCAAACAGACTGGGTCTACGCAGCATGAAAGTGAGTTTAGATAAAAGTGCATTTTATTTTATAGATTTTATTTATTTATTTGAGAGAGAGAGAGCACACAAGCAGGGGGAGGAGCATGGGGAGAGGGAGAAGCAGACTCCCCGATGAGCAGGGAGCCCGATGCTTTGCACACCGGAAGCTGGGATAGGGTGTCCAAAGGAGCCTGGTGTCTACCACAATGATCAGCCACTCAGGCACCCCGATACAAGTGCATTTTAAAAATCAACAAACAAGTGGGTATTTCATAAACAAGATGCCAAACCACAGACTCCATAAATGAGTGGGCTGTTCCCAGGCCTCATTACATAGAAGTCCCTCCTTATTCCTACTGTCTTCTTGCTATGCGTCCCCCACGCAGGATGCGGGCATCTGCCCTGCTGGGCCTAGGGTTTCAGTGGTTTGTCGCCATATTGGCCTTGGGTCTCCTCTGTATCAGCAGTTCCCATACTCTCAATATGAGGACCCCTTTGTACACGCCTTTGTAAACCCCCCAAATGTGGCAGACTCTCACATGATAATGGTTGCATGTTTAATATTTCTTGATTAAGAAAATACAAAATGACAAAAGTCCATACAGAATTCAGGTATGCTGGGGCGCCTAGGTGGCTCAGTTGGTTAAGCATCTGCCTTCGACTCAGGTCATAATCTTGGGGTCCTGGGATTGAGCCTTGCATCGGGCTCCCTGCTCAGTGGGGAGCCTGCTTCTCCCTCTGTCCCCCTCACCCACTGCTCCCCACTCATGCTTCTCTCTCTCTCTCAATAAATAAAATCTTAAAAAAAAAAAAAGAATTTAGGTATGCTTACAAGCAAATATACATTTCATTAACCATAACCATCTACATAAAATTTGACACATAATAGCTCACGCGGGTGGGAGGCGATAGTCATTCAGTGTCCTCAGGCGACGCTTGGCCAGCACAGGTCTTCTCAGGTCCCCTGAAATGACTCTGGCAGTCCCCCTCCCCCAGGGACCTGAGGCTCACAGGTTAGAAACCTCCGAGGGACAGACGTACCCTCACAGGATCCACCTGCCTCGGCTCCAGTCACTTGGAACGAACACCTCCTCCAAGGTGCAAGTGAAACTGGCAAATCCAAGAGAGATTTAGACTTCCAAAAATTCTCTGGCTAATTAGAGACATCGAGAAATACAGGAAAGTGGGAGTGAGCCCTGGCGCTGCTTACAGGCTACAGACCAGTCTCTTGCAGCCCTTGTTTCTGTGTTACCAAAATGTATCCTCACCACCCGGACCTCCATCCTTTAACCCATCCAAAGGGCATGAGTGGTGCGGCTTCACCTAGTACCAGGATGAAGAGCGACTGGGATTCCTTCTTTAATTCTATTACTGTCCATATTTCCAACTGCTATTATGTACGGCTTTTAGACTCAAAAAATATATGCTTTATCAAAATGCTTTGTAAACCATTAAGTGCTTTCTCTAGGACTATTTCCTCATCTGTGAGGGATGAAAACAACACAGAACTCCTAGGGCCTCCCTGAGAATGTGTGAGTCATGGTATTCCTGCAGAGGTCCTGCTGTGGAGTCAGGACGGAAAGCACTTACCACGGTGTCCAGCACGTCGAAAGCATCCATGATTTTACCGGTTGGTTTGTTGATTGACTGATCGATTGTTACTGCTGTCGGCACAGGACAAGCACAGAGAGACCACCCATGGATCACAGCCCACTCTCTCAACTTTGTTTGGACAGCTCCCCACGAGTATGTTGGGGACGGTCCGGTCCACCTCCCAACGACAGGTCAGACTCCTAACACCAACATAATCAGGATGTGGGCTACACAGAGGTTAAAAAGCAGCCGTACCTGGGGTGGCAGCTTTAGGTCTGAATAATCATTTTCAGAGTCAGGGTGCTGTTTCACTCCTGGCAGCCTCAACCCAAACAAAGCTTACCCTGTGGGCCTGCTCAAGGGGACTTGGCTTTTGTGGCAAGTCGCTTTTCCTTTGCATGTGAAGGGGAAATGAACCAACATTTGCTGGGAATATTCCAGGACTCTGGTAATACTCCAGACTGTGCAAAGTGGTTTTTCCTTCTTTATTTCATTTTAACTAACAGCAACTCCGTGAGGCAGGCATGGTTACGTCCCATTTTTCAGATGAAGAAGCTGAGGGTCAGCAAATATAAGGAATTTGCCCAGAGTCAAACTGGGATTTTTAACCTTGGTCTAATTAATTCAGAATCCTATACGCCTTCGTCCTAATTCCAGACTTGGCGAGGTCACTCTGAATGCTGATCCTAATCTGCAAAGCCCCTTCCAGTCTTCAAAGGAAAGAATCCACAAACCCTGAGGCAATGGGCACTTTGCTCCTTCCTTCTTCGGCATCTTTATCCCCCAAATGGCAAGGACGAATGACCTGCCAAAACAGCAAGGTTCCTCTGGGGGTTGGGAGACCCTGGGTCAGTATGAGACATTCTTCAATCAAAATG
Source organism: Halichoerus grypus (assembly GCF_964656455.1). Classification (NCBI taxonomy): domain Eukaryota; kingdom Metazoa; phylum Chordata; class Mammalia; order Carnivora; family Phocidae; genus Halichoerus; species Halichoerus grypus. The sequence goes on from NC_135718.1 coordinate 71,776,858, forward strand.
TAATGTGCATGAGAAGCCCCACTGGGTCCTCTCCTTGGTTAAGGGACTTAATTCCAATAGCAAATTAAAGGAAGCATGGGTCCCGAAGACAGGCTTTTTCAGAAAGAGGGATGTGTGATTTGTTTCAAATAAATGATAGACAATTGTGGGCTTTAAAAAATCTTTGAGGGATAGGGGCGCCTGGGTGACTCAGTCAATTAAGTGTCTGCCTTCGGCTCAGGTCATGATCGTGATCTCCGGGTCCTGGGATCGAGCCCCGTGTCGGGCTCCTTGCTCAGCAGGGAGTCTGCTTCTCCCTCTCCCTCTGCCGCTCCCCCTACTTGTGCTCTCTCTCTCTCTCTCTCTCTCTCTCAAGTAAGTAAATAAAATCTTTTAAAAAAATCTTTGAAGGGTAAATGTTAGGCATTGAGCCTATCATTCAGTATTTATAAATCCATGATTAAACTCCACTCCACTATGACTCCTTCTCCCTCCTAACTGGGATCTACTGAAGTCAACTATAATTCTCAAGCCAGTAAACCCTCAGAATCATGCACTAGAAAAATAGTAAACTCCTTTATCAGCAGAGATTAGAAATTTCCTAACTGTACCAAACCAGGAAACATTAGCCCACTAAATGTCGTGGTTTAGAGATGATGAGGGGAGTCGAGGGACTTCCCAGAGTCTTGTTGCAGGATTTCAGATATGTTGGTGCCTGGAGGGAATTAAGGTAAGCAAACAGGGTTTTCTGATGGCCACTTGTCCAAAAGTCATGTAATACTTAACTGCCAGGCACCCTGATTATTTAATTCAGGATGAATGAAAATAACTGTTCACTTCTTGCTAGGGACCCCGCGTTTCCTTAGGTAGCAGACTCTGTCGTAATGAACGCCATCGGAATTGGGCTGGAAGCCCCAAGGAAAAAATGGGGAGAATGTGGATCTTTCCACTCCCATTGTCTGCACCTTCCCCGAGGAGAGCAGACCAAACTGTCCGCAGACCGGAACGATCTCAGACCGCAGCTCCCACTCATCTTTCCATCTCAAAGCCAGCAAGACCCATTACTGATGTGCTTTGTCCAACCCGTCAGCTTGGAGATGTTCTAAAAGATCAAGTCACCTGTAGGACAGCTGAGGTTTGGCCCTTTTGAAGGCTATCCCAGAACATATTTGGACAACATGAGTTCTCAATTCCAAAAGTTAAAATTATTTTAAGTCCTGGGGATCTCATGTACAGCATGGTGACTATATTTAATAACACTGTATTGCATATTTGGAAGTTGTTAAGAGAGTAAATCTTAAAAGTTCTCATCACAAGAAAAAAAAATTCTGTAATTATGTATGGCGACAGATGTTATTTAGCCTTATTGTGGTGATCATTTTGCAACACATACGAATATCGAATCATTATGCTCTACACCTGAAACTAAAATGATGTCATATGTCAGTTATACTTTAATATAAAAAAGGTAACTCTCTGTGATTTCCATGATGAATAGGAGCTCAAATAACCCAAAGGGCAGATAATAATATAGTAAAAGTTGTCAGACCTGAAAATGAAGTTATGATGTTTTATACATTAGCTTTAGCTTTCAAATTACACATTTATCCAGATGAACACATAAATTGTCTCCTGGTACCAAGCATCCGATGGGGAATGGTTGTGACCACGTGCCTCCTGGGTGAGATGGAGACCCTTACTCCAGACGAAAAGCGAGCATCCTGGATAAAGCACCAAGCTGGATATTGCGGGGATAAATCCAGCTGTCTGGCGAGATTGAGATGTACCCAACTTGAGTGCATAACTCACCGGAAAACAGACAGGTGTTTGTTTGGAACATGAGCATGGGTGAAGTCTCGTCTTCTCTTTCCATTAGTCCCTTTGGTTCTCTGTATCAGTTACATGGAGTAAACGCCCAGCCTGACCCAGCAGAAATTGTTTGTCAGCCTCATCTATCCTCCCCTCGGTGTGGACAGACAACGCCTTGCACTGTTGTGTGTGCAAACGCGTGTTCCCATTATTTTATATGAGAACACAACGCTAACCCCCTGACCCCTTGCCAGAGCTTGGTCACCCTGAGTCAATTGGTCCCAGATCTCACATGGAGCCAAAGGGAAAAATGCGAGCCTCTTAAGGAAAAGTCTGTTGAACATAAAATAAAAATGCCTTCAGAGACCCAGATGTACAGCGATACTTCAAGGTGTGGCCAGGGGAGGAGAGGAATCATTTGGGCAGACTGCTAGAGTAATGGAGCTCGTGAGTATGTTAATAGGTGGGAGAAATGTTCCTAAATGTCATCCAGTAATGCAGCCCTTGCCTCATCCACCAAGCTGATAGGTATCAGCGTCATGTAACTGAATGCAGAACCGCCCGGATTCCAAACTCCCAACACAACCGCCAGGGATGCCAAGCGTGCATCCAAGCGCTTCACTGAATCCATCTAGAATAGTCTCTCCTCTGATGTCCAAGCCAAAGAGAAAACCTGTTCCCAGACGGAGTGGGGGTTTTAGAAACTAGGTGACTAGTCCCCAAGGAGACATTGAGGACATTTGCCTGCATGCGAAATAAATCGTGATCGAGAGGAATCAATTATGGACCCATCTGCAGTTCATTAATATGATCTGTTGAAAAGGAGGCCAGATTCACCAAGTCAATCTGAAAGTCTAAAAATAGCACTAACGTGAGCCTGGCCCAGTGCATTTGAGGCAATAAAAAGATGTCTACATCTGCTAGAGCCGAAGTCCCTGGACGCTCCCTCACTCTTTACTACTTATCCTCAGTGGTAATTGGGAAGGGAGGCATTTATCCGCTTTCCAGAAAAAGCAAAAAACATTCCATGAGGATCACTGTGGCCAAAAATATCATTCTGTGTTGATGCAGGAGAATAAATGGACGTTGTCTTCCTATCACGTAAATCCTACATGTTTCAAAGATCTCGGAAGGGTCTCCTCTTAAATTGTTCAAAGGGATGCATCTCTCTTGAAGAGACATGGGAGTCACTTGGGTGGCAATTACCAAAGCACCGTGTGGGCACTGATCATGGGAGGTATGCAGATGAGTGATTTTTTAAAGAGTTGATTTATTGTAATGTATTTATTAAAAAAAATATAACTGAACACACCCAACCCATGACTCTTAGATGTTGCTTGGGAATTAAGACAGACCTAAAATAGATCGTAAGTTGAGAAGTACAATTGTTCAGATACATAAATGCTAAATGAATTGGTACAGGTGGTCTGCAAAGATGGGGAAAAGGAAATCCGAAGGTGGCACAGGAACGTGTGAAAATTGGAAAACGCTCTTCTAGGGCTGAAGCCAGCTGGGTTCCCACGGCTTGGACGAGTGACGTGGTTCACAGTCATTTTCACAGCCTCACTGAACGCAGAACCACCAAGATCTCCAAATGCCCAGGAGCCTTAAACCACCCGTCTGGGACCTCAGCAAGTTTGCGAGAACCACTTGGTTTTGTCACTACCTGAAGAAGTCTTAATCCAAATGAACGGAGAGACAGAAGAAGATTTCTTTTCTGATCTACCACCTCCAGGCCCAAATCTCTGATGGTTGAACCAAGTGTGCCCATTGCCCTGGAAGGGACAATAAAGACTGCTTTGCTCTTTTAAGCTAGCCTGAGGCTATAGGCACAGGACATCCTACAGACTTTTGACAGCTTCTTCTACCTCCAAGGGCCTCATCCCTGAGAGAACAGGCAAGAGCTTTTGAACAGCACTTGTTCATGTCCTGGGCTGTTGAGGGATGCCCTGGTAGGAGGCACGTGGACCCTGGAGGGACCTGTATGGGATTGTGATTTCAGAGGGCACCTGCACTTTGCTAGGGAGGTCAACTTGGGGAGTTAGCCATCAACTCACATGGAGGAAAGAAGAGTTTGATGTCTTTTTACTTACCAATAAAGCTCTCATCTCTGGTAAAATAAACTGTGGCTCATGCCACAACGGAATAGCATGGCTGTTAAAAGCAGCGAGTTAGAGCAGACACGGAAACAGAGAAAAAGAAGGAGTTGCAGAATAACATTTTAGCATGATTTGCTTTTGTGTAAAAAGAGAGGATTTCAGTATGCTTGCATATAAACACAGAGTATTTCTGGAAGGATTTACCGAAAGTGTTAACGATGGTTGCTTATCCAACAGTGGTAGGAGAGGGGCACCAAGTGTGGGAAGGAGACTTTTCAGCTCCACTCTATAGCTCTCTGTGTGTTGGCAATTTTTGCAGTGATCTATACTGCTTTGATAACAAAAGCCTTTTGAAAGATAGCAAACAATGGGAAAACATTCCAAAGCTTATGTCGATGCCCCAGGAATATCAGTCCATGGGACATATGGTAGAGTGAGCCGTTCACTTGCATTTACAAAATAATCACAATACATAATATACATTACCGACTCACATTTACCTAATAATCAGGATCCAGAATGCATATTGCATAACAGTCTTACGTATGAAACCTCTTTGTGCAGAAGCACGGGATGGACAGGGAGCCCTTGCAGTAGCTGGGGTGTGCATGAGCCTGGATCCCCTAGCTCCAGGCGATGAGACACCCCTCCTCTGTTGGCTGTAATTGCAGCCCCAGGTGGGATGCCCTGTCCACGTCGGGCACGAGCTTAGCCACATCACACACGTTAGCTCTCGTCCTCACGGTGACTCGCGGACATAGGTTCAATTTTTGTTTACAGATGAGGAAATGGGAGCTTTGGAAGTTTACTCCATGACTGTGACCGAGACACTAACTGTCCGTCAACACACACGCCCTCCCGGCCACAGCACGAAGCTCTCACTGGGACTACATTTCCCTGCCCTCCAGTCAAGGAAGTGTGGGTGTCACTTCAGGCTAACGAAAGCTGCACTTTCTCTCACCCTCCGTGCAGAGATCTCCAAGGCCCTAGGGGACAGCAGAGCCACAAGCTGGAAGGAGCCTGGGTTCCTGCATCACCACCTGAGGACGGTCACCCACGGACCTGAACAGGAGGTACACATCAGTGTGAAGGCTCTGAAACTGGAGGGTTTCTTAGTTATGGCTGCTACCGTTACCCTAAGTAATGCAACAAGTAAAAGAAAGTGCCAGAATCCCGGTAGATTTCAAAGGGTAGATCCCAGGGCCATTCGCCTTCTAAGCACCCTGCCTCGCCACCACGTTGAAAGGCTCCCAAACCACACTATGTACACACTCAGCTCCTCTGTGGCCTCCGCTAGCCACTCGCCCGAAGGGGGGCCCTGGGACCAAAGCTGAGTGGAGAAACCAGGGTCGTCGATGCAGTAGCACCCCAGCCACGCAACCCCGCTCAGCTACTTCCTCTGCACTGAAGATGATTTGACGGTGGGGATGGCCTCCCAGACAGGCTGCCACAGACAGCGGTACCTCAGCAGTGCCATCGGGAATCGCTATGCCAGAGAAGACTCTGCTCTCAGCTTCACCTCCCATCCGCTGCCTCAGCACCTGCTCTGCCTCAGCCGACACAAAAAGCACCGCGCTTCCAACCGCTCCATCTCCGGGAGGCTGTGGGGCCTGGCTGGTGACAGCATTCTTGCCGACCCGTTCCCACACTGACCCGTGCCCTTAGCCCTAGTCTAGTCACAGATGGAGGGACACAATGAGGTCCTGAGACCATCTGGTCCAAAAGGGCCTGGGGATGTGGGGGTCAGGATCAGAGCTCCAAAAATCTCCTATATTTTGGAAGATGTCTCATCCCCGGCATGACAGTGGCCCAGAAAGATCTGTTGTCCAGTGAGGGGCCCTCTTCATGAGCTGTGGGGAACTGAAAAGCCATCATCTTTGAGAAACATGGAATGTAGCTCTGGTGATAGGGGTCATCTTTGGCTTATTTGTCCAGACATGGTCTCTGCAAGTGAAAAAGGGATGTGTACTGATAACCACACAAATAAGGGGAAAGAAGCAAGGAGAAAAAAGGCGAGGGTTCCTTGATGACATTCGGGGACACCCTGAGAGGAAACATCCACCCTTGTTCTGTTCATTAGCCCCTGCTCTGGCAGACTGCATGGCGTCCCAGCACCCTCTTTGAGAGAGCAGTTGTCCTGGTGATGGACTTCACATCTGTGCGAAGCCCCAGAGGAGTCAGTGAGAACCACATCACCTCCCACTGCATGGCTTCCATGAAGACAGCATGGCTGGCTGGTGGTCAAAAAACAGAAGTGAGGCCCAAGCCCGGGAGACAAAGGAGGAACTGCCCAGTCAAAACCAATCAGAGTCCGTTAGGGAATGAAAACAACGTGCTTCTGTGGTAAGCCTATAGAGAGGCTCTTTTCTAATATTTTCCAAGACCTCAGCTTGTTGGAGTTTTTGTTTTGCTTTGTTTTGTTTTTTTTTTATAAAATCCTACGTAAGAAAATGTTACACAGAGGCCCTGTTATAGCAATTTCTTCACAAACGTTGCATCACATTCTCAGGGGTGATATTAGTATTTAACCATATTAGAGAACCAGTAGATACAGATATCCTGAAAACTTAAGTAGCTAATTTCTTCATTCAACGCTAAGTGTTTCAGTGATGCATCCAGAAGACTCTATGACATTTGTTAAGAAGAAAGGTAATCAATGATGTTATTTTAGGAGAAAACAACTAATTAATTTTATTTAAAAAAGAAGAAAAACCATTTTTTTCCCATTCTAGTTTCTTAAAGAACTAGAATAGTTGGGAACAGTTCTTGATTAAGTAGCTAGTGCATTTATCGGTGGTATCATTTTCTGGTTTCTAGCAACATACTTGTCTGTATGTTGATACACTCATTATCCTGACAACAAATGTTTCCTCCAGTTTGTAGGAGATATTCACACTTTGTTCCAGACTCTCCTGTAGGCACTGAGGATCCAGGAGTGATCAGATCAGCCCTCGTGGAGTTTATATTCTGATGGAATAAAGAGGTGTACCGCAAGAAGTTGAGCCCCTTGTTCATGGCAAAAAGCCGCCATGTTGACTCTATTTAGCAGACCACACATGCTGTAAGGGACGGGAAACTTGAACCAGCCCTCCTCTTGAACTCAGGCCTTTCCTTGACTCCAGTGAGACAAGCCAAAATGTTTCAGCGCCAAACACAGGGTAGATCTCACATATAACATGTGACTCAAAAGCAGTCCGTGGGATATTGCCCCTTTAGCGAGTGTCAGATTGGTTCCAGAGGGAAGATTTTAGACAGCCAGGCTCAGAGCACACGTCTGGAGGGGAGTCCTCTGGGCCCAGGTTTCTGGCAGGCATCTGGGCTGAGGGATTAGCAGGGCTCTCTACGTGCTCACATGTGAAGTACTGTGAGACACACAGCCTGTGGAAGCCAGTGGGGCTTTCCACGGGGCCAACGCACTGTCCACCTGCAAGCTGCTAACCTCACTCCACCACCCCCTGACGAGGGAGGCTGGGACATGTTTTCAGGGAGTGGCAGCCTCTTAAGGCTATAATCATGTCAAACGACTTCAATTAACTAAAATCACAACACTGGAGTCCTCAAGAAAAGATACGAAAATGGCCATGTTGTCACAGAGCTGAGCCCATTAAGGAACATTGACCGTCTTACTCTGATCCAAGCCAAGTGGTGAGTCAGTTAGGGACAGGGCAGACATTTTCTTTTCAGTAAGTCGTATTTCCTTCGATTAAAAAAATAATGGAGAAGCCAGACACAAAACGACAAATGCTGTAGGATTCCACTTATATGAGGTCCCTAGAGGAGTCGAATTCACAGAGACAGAAAGTAGCATGGTGGCTGCCAGAGGCTGGGGGAGGGGAGAGAGGGAGTTAGTGTTGAATAAGGATGGAGTTTCAGTTTGGGAAGATGAAAAAGTCCTTGAGATGGATGGGGGTGATGATGGCAGAGCAGTGTGAACGGACTTAATGCCTCTAAAAATTGGTTAAGAAGGAAAATTTATATTAGGTAAGTTTTATCACAATAAAAAAAAAGTGATGGGACTACTTGTTCTGATTCTTTAATTAGATCATTTGAAGATTAATTGCGTTCTGTTTAGCATTTTCTTTCTGTATATGTGCTGGCCTTTCCACAAGGCATTAGACGGAGATTCTTAAGGACAGGGACTATTTATCATTTATCATTTGAGCCCCACAGCACCAGTACAAAGCCCTAATACATAATGCTGGATAAATGTTATTTGAAAGAAAAAGAAAAAAAAAAAAAGAATGAACACGTGGAGCCAGCATTTCCTCATCAGCAAAGGCCATGCCCCTGCACCGTGGTTTTCCTAAAAGCGTGTTCGCAGAAGAGTAACAACAACAAAAACAATGGACATTTTTGAGTGTCTTGCATTCAGAGTAATGAAGATTTTCAAGCCAAAAAAACACCAATGTTAAGTACACATCTGCAGTCATATTGAAAGTTTCCTGCCTACAGTTCCCACAAAGCCCTCCCCACTCCACTCTAAGAAGAGGGAGGACTGATGAATGAATGAATAAATGAATGACTTTCCTTGCCGGTCCGTGGGGCTAGATTGTTCCCAACCAGATATCAGAAGCTTCCATGCAGAGAGCCTTCCTGGTCCCTGGGGAGGTAAAGGAACCCCCCCCCCCCCCGCCCTAAAGTTGGTCCAGCGTCAACGACCCTTTCCGGGGCAGCTCCTTCCGCTGGGTGAGACAGGAAGTGATCACCAGCTGCCCTCCCGCTGACTCAGCCATGGAAGCTTTACAGTAATCTGACTTCACGGTTCTGGTGCCTCCCTGGGCAAAGACTTTCTCATTTTCTGGTAAAGCGGATCTCGGAGGCGCGGGAAACTCAACAGCAAAAAGAAAGGAACAGCAGAAAGAGACGCTTGCATTATTCAAAGCCGAGGAGCATGCATGGCACAGGGGAACCGAAGTGCCTTTTTCCTCGGTTCGCTTTTCAATGCTGAGCAACCCTCCCGGTGTCCTCAAATTCCTAAGATTTTTTTTTTAAAACATCTCACATTTTGGTACTAAATAAATCCAACCATTTGCGCACTCCAGTCATTTTTAGCCAAGAGTACATTAGCTGTTTTCTCTGTAGAACAAAACCAAAACCTCATCTAAATTAAAAGCTGTGCACAAAAATCAGGGGGAATATTCTGGTTAGTGCAGCAGAATCGCCATGAGTTTGGCCAGGGTTCCCGGCCCGCTTACCCATTTTTTGGTGACATTAAGTACATTCACAGTGTTGTGCAACCCTCACCACCATCCATCTCTAACGACTAGGGAAATCTCAAAATATGTAATCATAGTGAGAAAGCTTTTTCTGGGCTCAGAAATTCAGAATGACAGAAACTATCATTTGTGGCATTATCATGGAGGAGAATCTGAAAAACCTCCGGCCACAAAATACCTAGATCTGCCGTACAAAAATAACAAACATGGTTTTAAAAGCACAGCTGAGATCAGTAAAGGAAATCCCTGAGGCCAAAGCCAGCTGAGCACCGGGGGAGCTCTGGCAGGGAAAAAAGTCACCTTGAGTTTCATAACCTCGGGACACACTTCACACAGCCTTGGGGTTTAAACTGACACACCTGTATGGTCTGGGAACTCCCAGCCTGTTAAATAACATGAAGAAAGTACCTGCTGCAGCAAATGAGCCGCTTCTCTGTGGCAGCCAATCCCCAGCCTCAGCCACGCAAGATTCCCATCGTGAGTGTTCTTTGAAACAGAAGCTCACAATCAGAAACTACAAAATGCTTCAAGGGACACGAGCCCGAAGAACCAGAGTCAACAGACACAAGAGGCAGCATGGGTCATGAACCTCAGGAACCCCAAGAACGTCGGGTAATGAAACAATCAGAAGGAGCTAAAAATTATGGTTAAGATAATTTAAAAATGTGGGGCGCCTGGGTGGCTCAGATGGTTAAGCGTCTGCCTTCGGCTCAGGTCATGATCTCAGGGTCCTGGGATCGAGCCCCACATCGGGCTCCCTGCTCCGCGGGGAGCCTGCTTCTCCCTCTGCCTCTACTGTTCTCCCTGCTTGTGCTCTCTCGCTCTCTCTGTCAAATATATAAATAAAATCTTTAAAAGAAAAAAAAAAAAAGATAATTTAAAAATGTAAAAGGGAGGATCGAAATTATGAGCAAATAATCAGACTCTGCTTAAAAAAAAAAAAGACCAGGCATATTTGAAAAAGGACCAAATATAACTTCTAGAAATGAAATATTATATCATTAAAACCAGGAACTTATTGAGTGGGTTTTATGATCAGATTGGACAGCTAAAGAGAGAACTGTGACCCAGGAAATGGTGTGGAAGGAGATCACCTGGAGGACAGCACAGAAAGACAAAGAGATTTTCCAAAATGAAAGAGAAGTTAAAGACACGGAAGATAAATGAAGCTCACACAGGAGATCCGGAAAGAAAGACTGGAACAAGAGGCAATATTTTGAAGACAGGGGCTGAGAACTTTCTAGGAAAGGATGAAAATCATTCAGGAAGCAAAACTGGTTTGAAACAAGATACACAAAATTAGACCCATTGTAAGGAAAAACTGCCAAAGGGCAAAACCAAGGGTGGGGGTAGCTTGACGGGAGATTTTCAGTAGCACCAAGAGAAGCCAGTAGTCGGTGGAACCTTTTCAAAGCACTGAGAGATACAGGATGATCTTACTCCCTTTATCAGCTAAAAATAGCACAGGGACAAACTAAGGCTAAGTCATAGATCATGCTTAGGGTTAGTCATAAAAAGTTACCTCTGTAGGAATGATGGACTGTGTGGGGGCGTGATCTGTACAGTTGCACAGGGTCCGCACTCTTGGCCCAAGGCTCTGCTGTCACCAGCCTGAAATTTCCTAATAATATTGAACGAGGAGCCCTGCAGTTCCAGTTTTCACTGGACCCTACAAATTATGTAGCTGGTCCTGTATGCAGGCCCGGAGGACCTCGTACCACTGAGAAGCAAGCAAGCAACATCCTATACAACGTGTGGTCAAGTTCATTAAAACAAAGCAAATATGCAGAAAAATCTAAGTCTTGTAGCTTGAAAGACAGGAAAAAAAAAGGATTTATGCCAATATACTTGACAGGGTTTTTCAACTACCAGTGGTCATGTCCCTTGTACACGGGGAGAGAAGAGAAAACCAAGCTCGGTCAGGGATAGTACCAGAAAGGAGTGCGATAAATCACCAAAAAGCAAATACCTATTAAGCCAGGTGACTTGCACAATGCACCCAGGAGCTGAATAAAACACAGTGGAAAGAGAGAGAGAGCTGATAGTGGTGGAAAGAAAAATATCTTTCTCAAACACATCAGTAGAAACACTCCACGGGGGGTGCCTGGGTGACTCAGTCAGTTAAAGGGCTGTCCTCAGCTCAGGTCATGATCCCAGGGTCCTGGAATTGAGCCCTGCGTTGGGATCCCTGCACATTGGGGAGTCCGCTTCTCCCGCTCCCTCTGCCCCTTCCCCCGCTTGTGCACTCTCTCTCTCTCTCAAATAAATAAAATCTTTAAAAACGAAAAAAGAAGCACTCCACGGCATCGCTGGTGAAGTATATATATTGGTCCAAATCAGACAGCTAGAAACACTGTAACACCAATCAAAACAATCTAGAGGAAGTCCCTCCTGTGCTCCTTCAGGTTGTAACAGGTAATAGTGAGGAAAGGCTGCTTTAAAGAGTGTCACGATGCATTTCATTGTTCGATTTTTTTGTTATCAGAAGATTCTGGTAATATCAGAAGGTGCCTTAAAAGGCAGGACAAAGTAGCAGGACTGGTATGAAGCCACCTGATTCATTATTTTTTCAAAGGCTCAAGTTTAAGGCCTTAAATGAGAGTGGGCTCTCTCCATTAAAATGGGTTTTCACTATTACCCTGACTTTTGAAGAAATGAAGAGTTAATTAAACCACGTGTATTGTATTTGCAGCCATCTCGGTCCCTTAGACCAAAAAAAAAAAAGTATCAAACATCTCATAGAAAGTACCATTTTTCAGACTAAAAATTCAGAGTTGCAAAACAGATAGCCTTGTAATATCAGAATTAAAATGGAAACTTTTCATCTGTAGTTTCTGAGGTTATGTGGGTGGGATGGAGGAAGATAGTGAGCCACGGCAAAGTGGCAGATGAGAGACACACACAGACAGACAGAGACAGAGACACAGAGAGAATGATGTTTGCAAGTCTCTACTGGGTCCTGGGGGCCACGTCTATAGTTTTTCATCTGGAGATGGTTTTTTGGGAACTGCCTAGGACTGTCCTCGTGGAGGTAGAGAGTGAAAATTTCCTCGAATATGAAACTAACAAGCATTAGTAAAGGACCTAATTGGATATAAATGCTGATCCCCTTCAGCGAGCCGTCCTCATACCAGAAAGGGGGTATGAGGCCTTTCAAAATAATTGAACTCTTCGCTGGTCCAAGACACTCCCTCCCAGATGGGACGTCTGTCCTGCACAACATGGTACAAGGAGTGGAAATTGGGGGAGTGGGAGGGATGAGTTCAGAAAGAGGGCTCCAGGCTGGCTGCATCTGAGCATCCCTGGAGTCCACACACGCCTGTTTCTCCTTCCTTCTCCTTCCCTCTGTTCCCCAGAAAACTCTCTGAGAATGGCTCTCTTGGCTGGTTTCTTTCTCTCCTGGGACAAGCTATGGTGGGAGGTAGGGATTTTCGCACACAGGAGGTTTAAACAGGGACGTCTGAGATCAGGACTTGCGTAAAGACACAAAGAATGACCTTCACATCACAACTTCTGCCTAGCTTTTCAGCCTCCTCCTCCTTCGAAGATTCCTCCAGTTTGGTTTTGATGGCCAAATGTCCACTCCTTCCTCTTTCGGCCTTCGTAGGCATCTCGAGTAAACAATGACACTAAGATCCAGCACATGCTTCTCTGTGTGCTTTGGGGATGTACATTTTGTGGAAATAAAAAAGAGAACCTGTTTCTGCTGGTTTCCCACGCAAGGAAGTCGAAGGTTTGGCAGTGGTTTGCCTGTTGGTTTCTAGCCCAATGGCCTGGATGAGCCACACAGATGGGTGCTTTCGTCAGGATGAACACACCACCTTTGCTAGTGCAGTGAATTGGACCTAATTAAAATACAAGGTTAGCACATACCAAAAATGCTAGGAGGAAGAGGAAGAGAACATGACAAGGTAAAATGGGTCATTAAGACAATGAAGACAAAGGGAAGGAAGAAGGGTGATTTCACCCTCCTTCCAGAAGAGTCACTGGCTAATCCCCTTCTCCCATACAGAGTCCTGCTGTGAGGACAGCAACCCAGGGACTAAGGCATAGCTCAGAACAAGCAGCCAAAGCTTCCAAGTCAAGATCTTTTAAAGAGCTGGTGCACAGTGGACCGAGAAGGACATTTTTTCAGAACACAGTACAGGTACACAGGAGATATTTGAATGCTTCCAGAACATTGCGGGGAGTGCAGATCAGAAAGCAAGTTCACCTCACATTTCTTCCTTATTTATATTTAGTATATTTACTGAATGTGCCTCTTGTATTACAGTCCATGGGCATGTACGAGGAATGATAATTTTTTTTTAAAGGGCAGTCCCTGCTATTAGGACTTAGAACCCATCATCTGAAAATGCATGCCAAAGCAAGCTATTTCCGGGGATCATTCTGTATGCCTGCTTGCCTTTTTTTTTTCTACCAAAGTTTCTGGGAATGGCTGCATGAATGTGTCATTTGACAGAGAGCTTCTGTAGTCAAGGCTTCCGCAACTTAACACGGGACCGAAAACCCTGGGTAGACCAGTAAGACGAATCCTACTTAGGCAGAGTGTTACAGAGACAGAGGAGATGTGTCTACACAGTCACAAACGCAACCTGCCAAGGGACAAACATGTTGTTAAATACTATTTTTAAGCTAAAAAAAAAAAACTCTTTAAAATGCACATTGTGAGGAGCTTAGTACAAAGAGCCAAGCCATAAGAATTACATCTTTAAAAAGGCACAGGAGACTGGCTGCCTGGGTGACCCAGGTGGTTAAACATTGGACTCTTGATTTCAGCTCAGGTCATGATCTCAGGGTCGTGGGATCGAGTCCTGCATCGGGCTCTGCACTGGGTGTGGAGCCTGCTGAAGATTCTCTCTCTCCTCCCCCCACAAGTTTGCACCTGCTTTCTCTCTCTCTCTTTCTCAAAAATAAATAAATACAATGCACAGAGGTGGCAAAGCAGAAAACTGTATAGATTTCGTGTTTTGGTAGAAAACTTTCGAGGACCAAGTAACTGAAGGGAAAGCTGAATGAGCGCATCGACGCTGTTCCAGCCTGGCCACCGTGGGCTCCTGGGTGGCCCCCCACCCAGCCCAGAATAGTTGTCTCCAGAAAAGGTGAATCACAGCATTCCCAGCAGCTAGCACCACTGCCTACCCCTACTTAGCATTCTTTCACTTCCCCTTCCCCTTTCATCCACAATCTGCAGCAGGAGGCGAAGAGAAGGGAAGAGGAGCCGAAGGACACAGGGGTTCACAGCGGAACTGAAGCCACCATGTGACCTGTCAAAGGAAGAGTGATTAAGAACTGTGGGCCTGAGTCTGAATCCTGCCATTCCTTCAGGATGCTTACACTTCCAACAGCCACTACTTATGGCTCTTTTCCGGAGTATTGCCTACAGGCCATCAGACAGCTTTACTTGCATATATAAGGAACCAGAAAAACATGGGAATGATTAAGAGGCAGCCCTTATCCAAGGATCGAGGGCTGATGGCAGGAGTATAGAGCCCCCATCCCCTTGCCCCCAGTGGAAGCATCACTGAGGGGCATACACTTCCCCCTTGCAGGGCCCAGTGCAAAATGAAAATGCAGGTCCCTTGTTCCAAAGTTATTAAGAATTTCAAGACATCAACAGCAGAGCATCAATCCAAGCACAAGGCCCTTCTGAGCATGGAGAGCCGCATGCCGGCACAGGATGCATGCCCACAAAACCAGGCTGGACTGCGGGATCAGACCGTAGCCACCTGCCCAGGGACTTCTCTGAGATGGCCCCTACTGGATCGCTTCCCAGGCTGGCTCCCCCTGCTCTCTGAGCAGGTTTCTCCAGGAATCACTTCCCTAACAGGTCACCTGCCCACGAATCCTCATCTCAGGGTCTGCTTCTAGGAGCCTGACCTAAGACAGGGCCTTGGATGTGCTTTGTGAACTTCTTGAAACCTCAGTTTCCTTCATCTGCAAAAATGGGAGGAAAACGGAGCGTCTTGTTGAGCTGCTGGAGAATCGCGTGAGATAACGCATAAAAAGTATTCAGCACTGTGTTGGGCACGTAACACGTGCTCCATGAACGTTAGCTAGCTGACAGCATTTTATTATAATTGCCCTTGCCTTCACAAAGCGATTGGCCTCCTTCTCCAGCCTCTTAGACTTCTCTAGGCCAAGGTGGGATACCAGGATTGAGCCATTCTGCTAGGAACACCCACACATCATTTGTGCTTTAGAAACCTCTCCATTCACTGAAAAGCATATCGCTAAAATACACAGTTGATCACAAAACCCCAATGAGAGCCAAGACTCCAACCAAGCCAAGACATTCTTAACCACTTAGAACCAAACAAAAGAAAGCAAGCTTTAGGACAACAAAAGTTGGTTTCACTTTATCAAATGTGTATTGATTGATCTGATGGGTCCTTGTTCTGTGTGAGGCATCTAAGGATACCAGAATTTCTAAGACACAGCCCTGCTCCTCAAGGAGCTCATAGGTTCAGCCAACTGAGTCAGGGAAGCCCAAATGTTCTCTGACTTGGGATGACTTGATGTTTGGATGACCTACACACATCAAGTGACAGGCCCTTTGCCCTCTGCTTCTTGATTCCTGATATGACACGTGGAAATGTCTGGCTGGAGCATGGTCCTCCCTGAGCATCTTGTAGCACTGTCCCCTATCTCCCACCCAGGCACCCCTCACTGTTGATGTTCAGATCAGAAGAACAGTCTTGGCATCCCTGGCAATTTCCTGGTGTATGGCAGGCAAAGATTGACTCAATAAATGAATGAATCCATCGATTCATTGGCCAGTCAACCCACTAACCAACAAAGATTCTTGGAGTGCATTTTCCCAAAGAAACAACATGGCGGGTGGTGAGTGGCTCCAAGGCAGGCCCACACCCTGACTCCACTACTAACACAGCAAAGGGGCAGCTGGGAATAACTGGTCCATTTCTACTTTCCTTAACATGTTACTCTCAAACAAACTCTAGGAGCCCAGCTGCATTCACATGTTGCAGACATGCTTAAGGAATGGGTCCCTCCCTGACTTTTCCTGGCCAAGGCTTGAGCAGAAGGAAATGCAGTGCTTTGAACCAGCAGAGCTGCAAGCTTTCTGTGAAGGTACTCCTGAGGGTTAGCAAGAGGCCCATAGAGACAGCCAGACTCACTGAGTGACAGGTCTATTTCATGGAGCAGCCTTGTTCAGAGGAAAATTTTGGGTTTCATTTGACTGTCACCTAGAATAAGGTCCAAGTGCTTATCACCGTAATGTGGCACAAGGGGCAACTGTCCCCAGTTTGGAAAAGTTATTTTTTCCCCTTGGATTTGCTTCACAGTAAAGGCTGTTGTTGTAACTAATTGGGATGCATAAATCATGGCCGAGGCCATTTGCAGTCTCCTCTCATGGGGCACTCTCAGATACCAGCAGAGCCCCTCAGAGGCTCTCCTATCCCTGGGAGCACCCTCAGCTACTCCCTTGTGTCCTTGCTTGGCAACCAGTCCCCACACCATCCTCCCCCAGCAGCATCTTCTGTGTCTTGCTCACCTGATCAGAGGACTGGGATAGGATGCCCTCACCATCCCTGCAGAGGGGGGCACCATGTCTGCAGCTGAAAATGAGTAAGTGCCAACCCCTGACTGTGACACTTCAGAAAATGTTTCTCTTTAAGTAGCAAATCAGAAGCGCTATGCCTACCATTCAGAGCTGTTGCAAGAATCATCACATGCAAACTTCCAGCCCAGCTCCTGGCTTGAGGTAGATGTTTTGTGTTGTACACTGGAAGCAGTGACATGTGGTAGGATAAATGAGCCCTCCTGCTGGAAAGAGGGACCTTGTGCTTGGAGATGTGGTTTTCCTTTCCAACCTACCAACCTCGAATATGTAGAAATCCGAGCCCAGCATCAGGGTAAGAATTTTTGAATTCTCAGATACAACTCATGACTCACATGCCGTGAGGATCACATAAAAGGTATCTGCATTGCAGAAATCCTGCAGAGGATTCTCCTGTTCTCAGACACCTTCACTTATGTTCTGGCCACCTACTTACAGAAGTCATTTGTCACCGAAGAATTTCATACCAAGGCTCAGAAATAGAATTTTTTTCCCTAATGTCAGGGTTCTCCAGAAGAACAGATCAATAGAGCATGTGCATACAGAAAAAGGGGTTTATTTCATGGAATGGGCTCACACAATTGCTGGCAGGTCTGAAACCTGCGGGACAGACAGACAAGCTGAAGACCCAGGGAAGAGTTACTTTTGCAGTCTCAAGTCTGGAGGCAGAAGTCCTTCTTCCTTAGGAACCTCAGTTTTTTTCTCCTAAGGACTTCAACTGATTGGATGAGTCCCACCCACATTATGACGGGTAATCTGCTTTCTTCAAAATCCACTGATTTAAATGTTATTTATATCTAAAAAATACCTTCACAGTGACATCTAAACTAGTATTGGGGTACTATAGCCTATGCTGGTTCATATGTAAAATTAATCACTACTCCCTGTAGTATTTGTTTGTAATCCTTGTAGCTGGGTGAGGCTGATGTAGCTATACAGAGGAATGAAGTGTAGGAGATGAGGTATAGAACCTTATAGGGCAAAACTTCTTTCAAAATGTAAGATCCTCATTGACTGTAAGTTATTAGAAGGAAGGGGCCATGTTGGAATGGATTCTGATTTCCACTGCCAAGCCCAGGGCACATGAGAGATGCTTCATGAGTAGTAAGTGCATCATGGACTCTGGATCCAAATGGCCTGGGCCCCCATTCCAGCTCTCCCATGGACTGGCTATGTGATCTTGTTCTGGCTATTTAACCTCTCTGTACCTCGTTTTCTTATATGAAAATAAGAATAATAAAGTGAAAACAATAATTGGTATGAGGATTAAATAAATTAATATTTATAAAATGCTTACACCAATATCTAGGTGTTTGTAAATAGAATACCACTCTTCCCCAGCTGTGGACCACAGATGATACATCATTGCTCATTTTGTTGCACCACCATCCTCAAAAGTTTGAGCCTGTTCCCATCAAGCCTGATGGAAGGTCCTTGCATCCCCTGGTCCACAATGAAGAGTGTAAGGGTCCAATGCATAGATGCTTGGTTCTGAGCACACCTGCCTGTCCACACCCAGCCCCGGTGCTGCTCACAAAATGCAGCCGTCCTGCCATGGAATTCTGCCCAGGACACAGATCCTCACAAGCTGTAACTGCTCACAATCACCAGGAAGAACAGAACACAGTATCTTCTGAAGATTTGCCTTTATCTTTGCAAAGAATGTAGAAAAAATGAGCTCTCCTCTCTGGATGGCCATTTTTCCTGTCTTGAAAATATGAGTGGGTGGTGTTGGACCCAGTGTATTGAGCTTCTCCTATAAAGGCTGATTATTTAATTCAGTATTATTTTGTAATGGTGGTAAGAGTAATGATGCTGGCTTCCCCCGTGAACATTAGATTCAACCCAATTTAGAAACCAAAGGATGTGATGATGATGATGATGATATTAAAAAGCTCTTATTTCTAGTATTCTTAAACACCTTTGAGTAAGATGATAACAGAAGCACCAAGGACCCCTAGTCATTAGATGCAAAAGGAAATTCAATCCATAAAAGTATATAATGAGCTCAAGTACTTTTAAAAGTCCCTCAACATGATTTGAGTGATTCCTGAGTTTTCTAATTCTTCCTAAAGACACTGCTGAGTAACTGGCAGAGCTGACTGGAGGATCCTTTGGTTGTGGTGTGGAGGGCATGGGGAGAGGGTGGCCACAACAGTGTCTCCCCATTATAGCACTTGGGGGAAATGCCAGCTTTGTCCACTGCTGGGCCTTCCAACATGGCACTGATTGTGGCAATGGGTTGGAAGACCAGACTGGGCTGGGCAGGTTGTGGAATCACCTTTGTAACTGCCTTAGCTATCTCTCAGCCCTGAGCTCCTCTGAGCTTTCAACACCCGATAACACCCCTCAATGGGACCCTCAGATCCACTAGAATCCACTAGGAGCAACAGTAGCGGGCATGGGGTGAAGGCAGGGCTAGGAGTTGGGAGGTGCTGCCCCTCCCCAAGGGGGGGGAGATGAGAAACAACAGAATGGACCTGTCTGGAGAACAGAGACTCTTTCACAGTAGAATTCATTCTTCAAACCAAAACGTAATGGGAGCAAAGTAGGTGAAGGCAGAGCTGTTTTCGTTAAAGCAAGAGCAGGGGGGAGTCCAGAGCTCTGCTTCTGTTGTCCTCACTGGACCCGGCATCGGCCACTTACCAGCTGACTGGCTTTAGGCAAGGTAATTGCCCCACTGAGCCTTCGTTCTTACCCGTAGAGCAGAGAGAGGCTTCAGAAGACTTGTTTAGGGGATTACGTAAAATGACGTACAGATGGCACCAAGCATAACGCACTGGTACCGTCTAACAGCTCCTTCCCCTCCTCTTGCTTGTGATGGCTGAAGGTGAAGGAAGAAGCAGCTAAGCTTTGTTCCCTAAAAGGTTCCCGAGTCCCAGATGAAGCTCCAAAGTCCTTGGCTGGATAAACTATGTGGGAGACTCCTGAGGCGTTGGGATGTTGGGGCTGGGTCTGCCTTAGACGGCAACCAAGACAGAGCAGAATATGGTAACTGTCCCTTCCCGAGTCATTTCATAGGCCACCTGTGAATTCTATTGTCCTTCCATCTCCAAGAGAACAGATGCGTGATGGATCTCCATTCTTTCCCCTGTGTTCTAAGATCTTTCCACTGATGGGCCCTGATGAGTGGTTCTGAAAGCTAAGGACGCAGACCCTTGGTGGCCAATGGCCCTGCATTTCCTTCTGTAGCCACAGGCTTTGTAGTGGGCAAGAACCTTGCTTCTCACTGCAATCAGCCTTGGGCATTTTCCTTCTGTGCTTTGGGGCTTGAAGGAATATGACCAAATACGAGTTCATCACAAATGCCCTTCCAAGTAACTGGTTCTGCTTTTACATCTTTTAAATCTTGGTCCAAAATGGAGTTTCTGAAATCAGATTCCATCCCCCCAATTCCACCTTACTGGAAGGAATTCAGTAAATCTCAAGAGATACACTCTTTAGCATTTGCACCCTAATTATGACTTTCCCCAAACCCATTTGTGGCTGCCTTCTTGTGATTGCTGAAACATCCATTTTGGATAATTTCCCAAATAACATTGTTATTCTTTAAATTAAAGGCTTTCTGAAAACAACAACAACAACAACAACTACAAACAATGAGCTCATTAATGTAGCTTGGTACACAACCAACATACTGGATAACAACAGCACTTAGATACACAAATAGCAATCAGTTGGAGGATCCAGTGAGGAAAATGGTATATCCTTCAAGAGTTGTTTTTTTTTCCAATGGCAACACAACAAAATATCTGCAAAAAGAACCTTAAGATTCATGCAAAATGTCTCTGAGAAAAACCCTTAAGAAATGCTAAAGAAGAGGGGCGCCTGGGTGGCTCAGTCGGTTGAGTGTCCGACTCTTGATCTCAGCTCAGGTCTTGATCTTACAGTCGTGAGTTCGAGCCCAACATTGGGCTCTGTGCTGGGTGTGGAGCCTACTTTAAAAAAAAATGCAGTAGGAGAGTAGAACCAATGGAAACACATACCGTGTTCAAAGAAAAATTCATTATCATGTCAATTCATAATCATGTCAGTATCTCCATGATAATTAACATTATCGAGTCAATTATGTTTATACAATGTGATTTCAATACAAATATCCACTTTTTTTTAACTAAATAAGCAGATTTTAAAGTTCACATGGCAAATGTAGCAAACAAGAATAGCCAGGAAAAGGAATAAGAAAACAGAACAAAGGGGAAAAAAAGGAAGAAGAAACAACCATCCCACATATCAAAGCACGTCACAAAGTCTCAACAAGGACAACAGCACTGTACCAGCTAATGGAAAGACAGCCCAGGCAGTGGAATCAACTAGAAATAGACCCAGTTCTGGTCAGAAATTCAGTAAATTGCAAAGGTGACATGTCTAACCATTAGGGAATAAGCCAGTAAATGGTACCAAGACAAGAGAGAAAGAGTTAGGCATGTTATACCATACCTCCTATTCCGCCACAGCATCAACTCCAAATGGATCAAAGATATAAAGATTTTTTAAAAAATGAAACCATAAAAGTACTAGAAGGAAACATGGCAAATTCCTGTAGAACCTGGGAGTATGGAGAGCCTTTCTTTTTTATCCAGAATCCATTAAAAAAAAAAAAAGATTATAGTATCCTACCACCTAATTTTTTTTAAACTTATACATACACACACAGTATAAGCAAAATCAAAAGACAACAAGGTGGGGGTAAATATTTGCAAGTCCTATCACAGAGACCTGATCTTTCCTTGACAGGAAAAGAGCTCCTAGAAATGATTAAGGAAAAAGACGGAGCCAACAAGACAATTTTTGTTTAGATGGGCAAAGGATACACAGAGGCAGCTCACAGAAAAGGAAATGCAAAGTGGCTCCTTAAACGAATGGAATGCTCAGGCGAACCTTAATAAGAGGAATGCAGATTAAAACTGCAAGGAGGGGCGCCTGGGTGGCTCAGCTGGTTAGGCGACCGACTCTTGGTTTCCGCTCAGGTCATGATCTCAGGGTCCTGCGATGGAGCCCCGCGTGGGGCTCCGCACTCAGCCCAGGAAAGATTTTTTCCCTCTGCCCTTCCCCTCACTCATGAGCTTTCTCTCTCTCTGTCTCAAATAAATAAATAAATAAACCTTAAAAAAAAAAAAACACAAAAAACCTGCAACGAAATGTCCATGTGGCGAGGCTGTGGGAAAAGAGGATCCCTCCTCGATGACCAGGGGCTGTGTATATTGCACAACCCCATTCAGAGTATCTGGAAAGCCTTGTAAATATCATAAACACACTTACTTTTGACCCAACCATCCTATTTGCAGGAATTTATCTTACAGATGTACCTGCACATGCAGGAAATGTCCCAGGAGAGCACTGTTCATAGGAGCAAAAGATTGGAAGCAACCCAAGGGTCCATCAATAGGAAACTAGTTAAATAAATTTATGGCATGTCCATAAATAAGACACTATAAAGCTGTAAAAATGAATGGAGACACTCTTTAGGCACTGATTTGAAAGATCTCCGAGATACACACTTAAGCGAAGAGAACAAAGTCCAAACCCACTTGCAAATAATGCTAACTTTTATCAGCCTTTCCCGCAAGGGTATTCCACCGGAGATTCAATGTGCATTTCTCCCTCCTTAAATGAGATTGGGGATCCTTCCATTCTTACATGAGACATTTACGTTTCCTTTTCTGTAAAGGGAGGAAAGAAAAAGAAAAACTACGTACACACACACACAGGCACAATAAAAACGCCCAAGAAACTACTCTTAGTGTTCACTTAGGATGGGAGCAGGGGTAGAAGACCAGCTTTTCACAGTTTGGATTTTGAACCAAGAAAATGAATTATCCGTTCAAATGAAAACGCTAACTAAATTAAGTCTTTCCCGACCAATTCCTCAGGGTCCCTCTAAGCCTATTGTGTTTCCATCCGTCAAGTATTTTTCCCACCTCTAAATTTGACTTTGGAGAACAGGGCAAGGTCAAGGGTGAACGGGCAGCTGGGGGTGCCCCACAACACCCATAAGGATCACCCCATGCAAATGGACTCCTGCCCATTTGTAAAAGATGAGGTCAGCAGCGGGGCTATTTTGGCCACAAGAGGAACCCGTGCCTGCTTCTGTGGGAAGACTCGGGCCACTGAGTTGGGGCATCTAGGCAGAGCAACTTCGACCACGGGCGGCACGTTCCTGCCGCCAGCCCAGGAAAAAGAAGGCTCCCAACCCCAGAATGTTTCCTCTCCAGCCTTCCGTGCTGCCGTGGGACCCAAACCCGCCCTGACTTCCCTGTGGTGTTTAGAGCTTTACCCGGATTACAATGTGCAACTGCTCTCAGGTTTGGCTCAGTGATCTGCATTTCTCTTGGAGTGCCCGGGACGGCAGCCTGTCACCCCCAGCTTTAAATATTTTCCCAGCCTAAGGGACCCCTGGCCACAGTTTTGTTTTACCTTCCTTTGCGGAAGAGCAAGAGCTCTGCAAGATGAGGCGGCGCATCTGAAGCCCATGGAAAGAGAAAAGCAAACTGGTGTCTCCAAAGCGGCCGGTCCCCGCGGGCCTGAGCCCTTGCAGCTCCCCCTTTGAGTCCTCTGATTTTATGAGCTCAGAGCACAACATGGTGGAAGTTAGCAGAGCAGCTGCCCCAGGAAAGAATGTGCTCGTTCCCCCATTTGGGACTCCAAGGGAAAGCACTGAGGGGTGTGGGGGCGCAGGGAGCGGGGGAGGCCAGTTTCTCCAGTTCCCACCAGTCTGAACGCGATCCATGTGACCAAGCTAGTTTGGCTTGGGGAGGCTCCAGTCCCTGAGCTTTTGTAGCAGGCTGGAGAGAATGCATTTGTTCTGTTGCTAAGGGAGGGAACAGATTTCTCCCCCGCCTGGTGCTTCGAGGGCCGAGCGAGGGTCCTGGCCCAAAGGGGACAGGAGACATGGACAGTGGCCACCCAGGAGGGGTCCTGCAGACAGAGGGCTGGAGGCTGGGCTACTGTCTGCTTGAGCACCAAGCAGAGCCACGGCCCTCCAGCCCCTCCACGGCCCTCCACCGCCCAAGGCATCCCTCCATGTCCACAATCCCAGTGCCGGTGTCTGCGAGGCCACTTTGTTTCCCTAATTAAAAACTGCAGAGGAAGGAGGACTAGGGCCTGGTTCACAAGCTCAGTGACAGAAGGAAGAGGCCGGGTTCCCTGGGGCCCATGACTCATCCACTCTTCAGAGGGGATGGGGCACTGTGCTCTGTTTTCCCTGCTTTCCGTAAAAGTGCTAAAGAACCAGGGACTGACAGTCAAGGCAAATGGGCCATTGCTGTCCGGCGTAGCCAGGCCACACACCAAGAGGCCCTGGGCAGGTCAGCCGAGGGCAGGACCTTCCTCCTGCCAGCCCATGGACGTTCCGTGCAAGGAAGGGCAGGATTGCAGCCTCCGAAGGATTTCTCAGAGCGTGGTCCACAAGCCAGCCGGAGAGGTCCTCATCTTCTTATCCCCATCTCAGCCATCTAGCTGGGACCAGGCGACTCCTGAGACAGGCGGTTGGCTCATCTCCTCCCTGAGGCCCATGGTGTGCCTCAAGCATCCATGCCATCCCTCTTCATGACATGTGTCTCACAAAGTCCCTCCTGCCCATCGTAGACCTTAGATCCTAAGGGGGCACAAGAGGGCCCATGGACGATTCCCAGACTCTGACACGCCTGTGGGCCTCCCCTGCAGAGAGAGAGTCCTCAGCGTTCCTCCAGCCGTCCCCCACTTGTCACCAGCCCCCTCATTCACCCCCACAGCCGCTCCTGTTTTCCCACGTCCCTCTGAAAGTGTGAGCCCCACAGTGCCATCCCCTCCCCAGGGTCCTCTGAGCAGGCAGAGGCTGTGAGAGCATGGATGGATGTGTGCCAAGCCCTGGGCTCTCCAAGCTCTTGAGTCGGGTTTCTAGCATAGGATGTCTCTGCTGATTCGCGGACAAAATATGTCAGCCCCACCTTCTCTGGTTTGAAACTCGGAGTTCTTGGCCCCTCCTAAATGCCCATGAGACCAGGTCTTTGTGGGTCTCAGGTGGCCTCTGCAGCCTCTGGAATCACCAGGGGAAGTGAAGCTTCAGGGGGAGGAGGAGACGGGGAGGGCTCTGGAAGCCCGCCTGCTAACGTGCGTCCTCCTGCGCACCTGCTGGCTGACTTAACAACACCCTTCATGTCTGTCCCCAGGCCGAGGGCCCTCGTGACGGAGCCCTCCAGCTCCCTCACTGAGCCAGGGTGAGATGAGCTCCAGAGTCGGGACTCCTACGGTGACCCAAATAGCAGGAACGCAAGGGACCAAACGCCTCACTGCAGCCTGCACGCCAACAGAAACAGCACAGGGAGGAAGAGGCAGATAGGCGGCCATGTTGGAAGAAAACACTGGAAAATGTAACCTGTACCTGAGTCCAGACTGACTCGTAAGTCCTTGTGTGCCTACTGCGGACGGATGAGCTATCCGTTGTTGTGTAACAAATTAGCCTAAACTTAGCAGCTCAAAACAGCAACGGCATTTCTTACGCTACAGTTTCTGTGGGTCAGGAATCCAGGAGCGACTCAGCTGGATGCTTCTGCTTGAGGGTCTCTCCTGAGATTGTCACGAAAATGTCAGCAGAGGCCACAGTCCTCTAAATGCTTGACCGGCACGGGAGGGTCTGCCTCTACGATGGCTCTGCGGTCACACACTGGCAAGTCATTGCTGATGGGAGACCTTGTTCGTCACTACAGGGACCTGTCCGTGGATCTGTCCTCTTGTGGTAGCTGGCTTCCCAGAGGGGCTTACCCAAGAGAACCAGACAAAAGAAGCCTCAGTATCGTCTATGACCCACCTTCAGAGGTCACACTTGGTCACTCCCATCACCTTCTATGGGCCACACGGGTCAGCCCCGTTCAGTGTGGGAGGGGACTACACGAAGGCGTGACCACCAACCAGGAGGTGGGACTCTCGGGGGGCAGGGAGGCGAGGGGGGATGAGCCTGAGCAGCAGGAATGGTCTGACTGACAGCCAACATTTGTCTCACCGAATGCCTCTCCACATCTCTACTCCCATATCCCTTTGGGTTTGTTTTGTAACAGCACACCGGGTATCAAGTCCATGTCAAAGGACATCCAAGCCTGCTCAGTAGAGGGTGGAGGGATTCCAACTCGCTCAGGAATAATGGGGCGCATGCTTAGTCCTGCAATAGAGTGACCACGCACCACAAAGAGAGGGCGGAGGCCGCATCCAGCCCCCTTTCACTCCCGTCCTCCACCGACGGCCTATGGAAGGGTATGAGCTTAATGAGTGGCCAACTGTGTGGGGAGAGGGACAATTTAGGGTGCAGTGCTGAGTGCTTTCACACATATTGTCTTTCCACACATCCCCTGGGGCACAGGGGACGTTGAAAGAAATGGCCCTTGGACTGGGGACAGACCTGAAGGGTGTTGTTTGACAAACTTGGCTTTTTTTTTTTAAGATTTTATTTATTTATTTGACAGAGAGAGACACGGTGAGGGAGGGAACACAAGCAGGGGGAGTGGGAGAGGGAGAAGCAGGCTTCCCGCTGAGCAGGGAGCCTGATGGGGGACTCGATCCCAGGACACTGGGATCATGACCTGAGCCGAAGGCAGACGCTTAATGACTGAGCCACCCAGGCATCCCTATGAAGGGTGTTGTTAAGTCAGCCAGCAGGTGGCCAGAAGGAACCATTCTCATGCCGGAGAAGCCCATGCCCCTGTGACCAGCAGGGTATCCCTGCGTGAATTCGGCCACACCAGCTTTGTTCAACATCTCAAGGAACCACTCAAAATTGTCCACACTACTCAAACCAGACATTTTTACTTTACTCCATCTAAATTTGAAAATAGTGTGCTGTGATGGAAAGAGTTTTGAGCCAAGAGTGCAAGTGTCTGGTTCCAGTCCCAGCTCGGCCGCTCACTGGCTCTACGAACTCGGTCAAGTCTCTGAGCCTCGAGTTTCTTGACCGCACAAACAGGATGATAACGGCCAGCTCACATGTTCCTATTTGCATAAGCTGCCTGCAATCTATATGTTTTTATGTCACCCTTAGTTATTCTTGTCACACTGGGCTTTGAGCAGGGCGGGGGTTACTGGTCCACACATGAGGCTGGCCCAGGGAGCGCCATCTCGGGCCCGGTGTGGGTGGCCCTCAGCCCCGGGAGGTCGGCCGAGCACAGGAATGACTTAGTTATGGCTCATGGGTTGAGGGGCCAGAAAGGGACCCCAGGCACCATCAGTAAATATACCCACCCACCCCACCACCACCTCCATTGCAGAGGGGGAGTCCAGGGCCAGATGGCTCAAAATGGCATGACCAATAGGCCCGGCCTGCTCCTTACCACTGTTTCCTGGTCCGGGTTCCAGAAGGCAGCCCTGTGAGCCAAAGACCAGGGCACCGACACTGCCAGATGTGTTGGTACTTTCCCTTGAGGAAGACAATAGCTTCTCGTTTCTGGCACTTTGTACAAATTCTTAAGCCTAAATCTAACGGCTGGCTCGCCCGACACCCTGAGGCCTCCCGTCCTGCCGGCGCCCGTTTGCCAAGCACAGCTCACCGGCGCCCACCTGCACCACCTGCCCAGGGGTTCACCCTGCGCTTCTCCCCACTCTCGGCCTCCCCGCTGCATCAGACGGGCATCAGACTGCAGGCCTCGCCCCCAGCCCAGGGCAGGCCCTGCTGGCTCTCCCTCTGGCTGATATCTTCTGCCCACTCCGCTCTTCCTTTGTCAGCTTTAGACCCTGTGGAACATTCCCTACTCCCGTCCTCCATCCTTGTGCTCATCTCGCTCTCTCTCCTCCCTCAAGAGCTGAGAAGCTCCCTCCCATCTCTGCAGACGACTCCCCGATCTATATCCCCAGCCCAGACATGGCTCCCAGCGGGCCCATCCTCCTGGGATCCGAACACCAGCACACCCTCTCCCCTCCAAACCAGCCGCTCCCGCCCTAGCGAGGACACCTTCCTGTTAGGTCACCTCCCGCAGCACCTCAAAGTCCTCCTACACGCCTCCTCCCCCGCCAACCCCACATCCAGTCACTGTAAGCTCCCGTGGGGGCTTCCTTCCTAATGGCTCTCATATATATTTTTTTCTTTCCATCCCCACTCTCAGTGAAGAGCCTCCAGAAATACTCCTTTCCCATCACCTTCCCTCTCGGGAAGCATCCAGAAGCTCTCCATTCGCTGGTACATCATCCAGGATGGGGTTTAAATCCCGTGAGCTCAGCATTCCGAGGCCTGGACAACCAACCCCAATCTGTGTTTCCACACTTACCTATCCTTGAACCCCTCACCTCGCCTGACTACCTGTTCACTTGTGGTTTCAAACGTGATTTACAAACGGCTGCTTCTTGTGGTCCTTTCCCTAAAGAACTAAGAACAGGATCCCACATTTCCATGGCAAGTCCCATGTTTCAGGCACTGCTCTAACACTTTCCACACACCCCGTCATGGAGTCCTCATACCAACCCTAGGGAGCACGGAGAGGTTAAGTTGCCCGAGGCCACACAGCCAGCGAGTGGTGGAGTCAGCGTTCAACCCTATGTCATCTCTGGCTCCAGGGTCACTGAACCAAGAGACCCACATTGACAAACACACCTGTCTGTGCAGAGAGGTTCCCTTACAGTTCAGTATTTTAGCATTAACCAAGACTGGCACGGTGTTGGGCGGATTTTGAAGTGTAATTCCTGGAGGAAAGAAAGTTTTCCCCCTGACCTTCAGGCCCGGGAAATGATGATGAAACAGTAAGTCATCCTGCCATTAAAATTAAGTCCAATCACCCCTAATGGAATGTCACCTCCAAGATAGCCATTAACGCCACCCACCTAGCGCACTGACGGGAGGGTCTGCATATATCACCATTACCTTGTCTAACAGCCATTCGGTCCGAGGAGTGGGGAGCCCTGAGGAGATGCTAAGGGACACTGGGACCCGCCCTGCAGGTGGCACCTGGCGGAGAGGAGCCCGCTGCTTAGTCCTGAGCGCTGGAGGCTGGAAGGGAAGCCAGGAGACAGGGGCTTGACCCGCACGCAGAGTTGTCCCTGCCTTCAAGGGCAAATCAAGCTGCGGGAAGTCGCATGCATGATGAGAGAAGGTTGTCATTTTTATTCCATTTTGCAGATGAGACAAAAAAGATTTGGGGAGGTGAAGGGACTGGGTAGAAGTAATTGGGGTGCAGGGAGAGGGCTGGGAGAGGGCCCCCCTCACCGCACCATGCGGGTCCTCGGGCACCTCTGCAGGCATTATTTCTGTAATGCCTAGACTTTGCCCTGTAAAGCAGAGAGCATGATGCCCATTAAGAGAGGGGAAAACTGGGGCGCCTGGCTGGCTCAGTCGTTAAGCGTCTGCCTTTGGCTCAGGTCGTGATCCCAGGGTCCTGGGATCGAGCCCCGCATCAGGCTCCCTGCTCCGCGGGAAGCCTGCTTCTCTCTCTCCCACTCCCCCTGCTTGTGTTCCCTCTCTCGCTATGTCTCTCTCTGTCAAATAAATAAATAAAATCTTTAAAAAAAAAAAAAAAGAGAGAGAGGGGAAAACAGAGACTCCCCTGGGCGGAGGGAAGCTGCCCATCTAGCAGGCGGCTGGGCTGCACGTGGGCCCGGCCTCTTCCCCCGAGCCAGCACGGGGCCCGTGCCGTATTTCCTACAGCAGCCAGCCGCTCTCTCACCCGCACCCCCCTCCTACCCGCCAGAGCTGGAAAGACCAACCATCCCAGCGCCAGCTTCCTCTGCTGTGGACCAGAGGTCCCATCCTGTGGTCCAGCCCTGCCCTTGTTTGCCCCTCCTTGGCTTTGCTGGCCTTTGAAGGCCTTCTCCCCGGGGTCCGCTCTGTCCCTTCGGCACGTGGCTCCGCAAATCCTCCGATGTGCCCAGCGCCACCCACTTCCCTGCCTGGACCCACTCCGCTGTACAGACAGCCTGGCACCCGGTGCCTTGTCTGCCTGCCTCATGGGGCCTGCCTGGCACTTTCAGCCGAGCCAGACTCTGGCTCTCGGTCTGTCACCCCTGGGCTGCATGGGCAGCTCCACTCCCCCAGCAGACGAGATGACGCTCTTGCCACTGACGCCCGGGCGAGTCGGCTTTGGATCCGAGCCTTGTTTCGCACACTCTGGGCTCGGCTTTGACCTGCCTCCGCAGGTGGACGCTTGCCCCTGCTTTGAATCCCCTGGAAGCACCTTCAGGAGCCTGCGGCTTCACTGAATTCTTCAACAGAGGTTTTCAGTTTTTAAGTGTTTTCAGGAGCCTCTGTCTCCCAAACCATGTGCTTTTCCGTGGCTGGCCTAGCAGACAGATCTAGTGCTGCAGGGGCAGCCCACCTCCTCAGGGGCTCTGGGACCGCCCCCCACTGCCTCCCAGCGAGGTCTTCCCGGCCCTGCCAGGCAGAAGCCCCGTCCTGGTTGACCCACTGCTTCCCTAACTGTTCAGCTGGGGCCACGTCTGCGGGCCTCAAAGATATGCCAACCCTGTCCTCTTCCCAGCAAAGACAAGCCAAGGCAAGAGGCAACCTTGATTCCAAGCAAAGGTCCCTACACGACAAGTTAACATTCATGAGGTGCCTATTGGTGCCAAGCACTGTTCTGAGGATTTTTACCTGGATTAACCCCTTGAGTCCCCGTGAGGAAGGTACCATTATTTCCCCATTCACAACGAGGAAAGCTGAGGAAAAGGAGCTGAGTAACTTGTCCAGAATGAGTAATTTGCTGGAGTCTGGGTTCAAACTCAGACAGTCTGACCTGAGAGCTCGGTCTTGGGCATCACCTCTCACGTGTGGAACGTAATCATGGTGCTGAGGGAAGAGTCGACTTCGGGGTCAGAATTCTAGTTTTGCTTCTTATTCTGTGAAACTGGCAAGTTCTTTAACCTGTCAGAATGTTGGTTCCCTCACAGGTGAAAACTGGGCTGATAATGACTGCATGACTGTATCTGATGGGGTTTGTTAATGGAAATTAAACAAAACAGTGTGTGGAAGTGTCTAGAACAGCATCTGATGTGTGGTGGGTGTGGGTCACCGTTAGTTCCCTTACTTCATCTCAGAAAGTCTTTGAAGTGCTTGCTGCCGTGGTGATCACCTCAGGGCCAAGTACCTCAGGGTCAAGGGTTTTGTTTTTTTTTTTTTTAATTTTTTATTGTTATGTTAATCACCATACATTACATCATTAGTTTTAGATGTAGTGTTCCATGATTCATTGTTTGTGCATAACACCCAGTGCTCCATGCAGAACGTGCCCTCTTTAATACCCATCACCAGGCTAACCCATCCTCTCATCCCCCTCCCCTCTAGAACCCTCAGTTTGTTTTTCAGAGTCCATCGTCTCTCATGGTTCGTCTCCCCCTCCGATTCCCCCCCTTCATTCTTCCCCTCTTGCTATCTTCTTCTTTTTTTTTTCTTAACATATCATGTATTATTTGTTTCAGAGGTACAGATCTGTGATTCAACAGTCTTGCACAATTCACAGCACTCACCATAGCACATACCCTCCCCAGTGTCTATCACCCAGCCACCCCATCCCTCCCACCCCACCCCCACTCCAGCAACCCTCAGTTTGTTTCCTGAGATTAAGAATTCCTCGTATCAGTGAGGTCATATGATACATGTCTTTCTCTGATTGACTTATTTCGCTCAGCATAACACCCTCCAGTTCCATCCACGTCGTTGCAAATGGCAAGATCTTATTCCTTTTGATGGCTGCATAATATTCCATTGTGTATATATATCACATCTTCTTTATCCATTCATCTGTCGATGGACATCTTGGCTCTTTCCACAGTTTGGCCACTGTGGACATTGCTGCTATGAACATCGGGGTGCACATACCGGGTCAAGGGGTTTTTTAAAAGCTCATTGAACTATTCTAGAGGGACACTTCTAAGTTTCCAGAGATATTTTGAAAAATCATCTGACAAGGAAAAGAGAAGAAAAATCTTGGTCTTCCTTAAGATTGTGGCTGGGTTGGGGCACCTGGGTGGCTCAGTCGTTAAGCGTCCACCTTCGGCTCAGGTCATGATCCCGGGGTCCTGGGATCGAGCCGTGGGGAGCCTGCTTCTCCCTCTCCCACTCCCCCTACTTGTGTTCCCTTTCTAGCTGTGTTTCTCTCTGTCAAATAATAAATAAAACCTTAAAAAAAAAAAAAAAGATTGTGGCTGGGTTAACTGCATTTACTATCACTTCACGTATATATAATAAAACTCAATGGTTTTCATATAATATATAAGCCGTCAAATAATCCTGCTTGGTCAGTGGTCTGGTATTTCTAGCTTGTCAGGAAGCCAACAGAAAACAGTCTGTGTCCGCTTCAGGAAGAGAAACTTTTCCATTCTCTCAGATAAGGCCTGTTGCCCTGAGATAAGGCCCGTTGCTGAGGGGCACCATGGGGATATTGTGAAGAGGCCATAGGTGATTCCGCTCACCTGTAGATGGGGCCTGATCACTCCTTCCAGAATGCAGCGACTGTGTGCTCCCTGAACAGGGCCGGGCCCTTCTCTGACTGGCACAGATGAGAATTTCGGAGTTACTTCATGGACGGATGGGTGGTACGTGGGCATAGAATAATGGGGTGGGTGTTACACGGGATGCTGAACTGCTTCTCAGAGAATCTGTGGCCATAATCCTAATTCTTCTTTCTTCCCTTGGATAAATCATTTAACCTCCCCAAGGCCTATTTTTTTTTTAAATCATTTGAGAACTTTGAATGACATTACAAGTGTCTCTGAAAATACAGGGTAAAAAAAAAAAATGCAGAATAAATACAATTTCTCTTTCCATATGTTATTCTGTAGCCTTGGGCTATATCTGCAATGTTCTTCCCTCTTTCCCCTTCCCCCAGCAAATTCCTATGCATCATTCAAGGTTCAGCTGAGAAGCTGCCTCCTCCAGGAAGCCCTCCCATACTCCAGCAGTCTGACATGGCTGCCCTTCTCTGTCTTCCATAATGTCCAGTCTTCCTTATTCTATGGCACCAAGGGTCTATTTCATTAAACAGTG
The DNA here is from genome assembly GCF_964656455.1 of Halichoerus grypus. Taxonomy (NCBI): domain Eukaryota; kingdom Metazoa; phylum Chordata; class Mammalia; order Carnivora; family Phocidae; genus Halichoerus; species Halichoerus grypus. Next base: position 71,809,474 of record NC_135718.1, read on the forward strand.
AACTCCTAGCTGGTCAAATGGGCCTTGGTCACTTCTGGACTCCCAGAACCCAGGCAGGCAAGGCCTGGCACGTGGTAGGTTCTCAAAAAAAAACAGCTTGTCAAACAAATGAATCGTAAAGCTGAATTCCATAATCCAAGCCATATTTTCTCATTCACTCTCAGTATGGCATACAGATTATACCTCTAGAAATAAACAAGTAAAAGTTTGTGAGATCAGGGAATTGGGTCAGAAAGCAAGGCGAGGGGCAGGAGGTTCTACCTCCCAAACGCACCAGGGTCTCAACTCTAGGCAACCTCACTAAATGACAGAGCAACACGGGGAGGGAAAGGATAACCTTTCTGTCCCTTGCCAAGCTGTAAAAAGTGATGGCAAGAAATCATGCCCTAATTTCCCTCCTCAGATCACGCCAGCTTGTGGAATTTAACCACGAGGATGTTGATAAATCCCAGAGCAAGGTTGGAGGACGAAGTCAACGTCCGGGATCAGCCAGGCTCTGGATCCCCAAAACTGCAGAGTCATGCTGAGTCTAAAAGGTAATCCGATCTGCCCTCTGCTCTGGGTACAAACCTCTGGCTCTGACGGTCACTCCCAGCCATGGGGGTTTCAAAATCTTAAGACTTTGAAGTTTTAAGTGGCAAAGAGAAAAAGTCACTCTGAGGCAGTGATGTGGTTGAGCATCAATGGAACGCTTATTATGCACAAAGCACCACGTCGGGCAAGAGGGGCACAGAGATGAAGAGCATCCATCATGCCTGCTCTCTAAAAGCTCACGCTGAGGAGGGACCGAGGGCCAGGGCAGCGGTGGCATAATTGAGAGCGCCTATAATAAGGGCTGTAAGACAAGCATAAATGGGAAGCCAGAGGCAGAAGCCACGTGCGGGAGTTATGAAGAACAATTGGCCCCATTCCTTCAAAAACTTGACCGAATCAAATGGTAGACTGGATTCAAAAGAATCGACTGTTAGAAAAAAAAAAAAGGGGGACAATTGGAATCTCAGTATGGATCAGGTACTGGTAATTTTTAGGTCCATCACCATAATATCATTATGTCTGAAAATGCCCGTCTTTTTTAGAGATGCAAAATCTAGTGTGCAGAAGTGAAATGACATGATGCCATAAAAAATTCACAAAGAGAGAGAGAGAGATGAAGCGAGTGTGGTAGAGTCTTGATTTCAGATGACACATGGGTGGTGCCCACCATACTCTGCTCCCCAGTTTGGGGAATGTTTGAAATGCTCATCATGCAGAAAGGTTAAAAATGGGGGAGGAAAAAAAAAAGGCGGCAGGCAGCAGAAAAGACACTTCCGGCGGAGCCTTGAAAGGCGAGCAGGATCTCACGGGTGGAAACGGACAGGACTGTCATTTGGGGGTGGGGGGGGACCAGCCCAGCAGAGTCCCCGGGGCAGGAAGGGCCGGAGGTGGCTAGGCTGCCCCTGTGTGGATCAGAGTTCCAAACATCGACCCCGTGGGTAAAAAGGGTCACCTGTGTGTTGACCTGTTTCTCAAGGATGTGGTAAGTGCTGATCAACAAGTAAGGCAAAAGACGCGGAAAATACTGGCCCCTGAATGCAGGCTGAGGGGGAGGGTGCCAGACAATTTTCCAAAACAACCTGTTTGTTCTTACTGGGCTGACCCTTGCCTCCAGGACAGGCCCCGCACCCATCACTGCTTGCATAATTGCCCCTTCCGCCGGATCCGGGCTCCCTCTCTTTAGGGAGACCACCAGCCCCACGTGAGACTCACTGTCTTCTTGGGAATACGGTTCCCATTGCCCCTCTTTCTGTGGATTGGCCAGCATCTCTGGAGAGAGCAGGTCGGAGGTGACCCCACAAGAGCGCACCTGCCCAGTGGTACATTACCTGCCTCTCCCCTCCCCCCCCACCCCCACCCAACTCTTCCACCGCCCCCCCCCCGCCCCGATCCCTCTGCTGGGGCAGGGTGGGCTTTCAGGACCTGCCACAACATCCTCCCTCATCCCTGAGCCTGATCTGCTTCTGGCTTATCCGGTTCTGCTGAGATCATGGAAAAGTGAACCCCAGGCAGATCTACAGAGTGGCTCAGTGTTCACCTCATGGGGTCATTGCATCTGACAGCCTGAGAGTCACTGGGAAATTGCCCCTGGTTCACTAGGGCCAGATGGGAGGTTCCTCTCTTGCAAGCTTATCTTCCCTTTGCAGCCCTGGTCACTAACTGCCATGGGTTGCAAAATCAAAGAGAAAATATTTACAATGAGAGTTGACCTAAAAAAGACTTAGATGGGGATCAGCATACTTTCAGCTCAGCTTGACCTCTTCCCGACAAAGCCCTGGGGAGAAGGGGGTGCTGTGGGGTTGTAAAGAGTGTGGGTTTCAGAGAGAGCCTGAGAACTGGGTTCAAGTCCTGCCTCCCCACCTAGTCAGTTGGACGACAGAGCTAACCTCGGATTGTATTTCCTTTCCCGGAGGGTTTTGCAGATTAACTGAGACGCATGCAAGCAGATGCCTGGTGCGGAGTAGCACACGTCGCCTCCTCCTCCCACTGCGGACATCAGGTTCTCCATCTTTCAGATAAGGGAGTTGGAGGACATGACTACCAAGGCCGCTTTCAGCTCCAACCTTCTGCCATTCCACCAAACTGCAGGAGAAGTGAGTCACTGTCCTTGGAGGGCTCGGTGGTTCGGTGCATCTGTCATCCAGCCTGTCCCCGTGCCCTGGGCACAGCTGGTCCTGTAAAGCCACGAAGACACAGAGACCTGGGTGGAGGCTTAGCCGCACATCCAGACAGGCTCCCAAGCTCTGCTTCTCCACCTGGAGGGCCTTCTCTGTTCCACAGCACGGCAGGCTTCTCCTTCCTGATTCCCCGCACCGCCTTGAAGGTCACCGGTTGGGTAGAAATGCAGTGTAAGAAACTCGGACCTTAGCCATTTTCCTGGTAGGTAGCGTGGTGGATCGAACGTTCCCTCAGCCAGATGCTGGGCAACGACTTCACTCCCCACAGGCCGAGGGCTTTGGGCCCATCTGCTCCTCAAGTTCCTCACCTCTCAAGTGGTAATCTGCCCCATCCCCCCTTGGAAGGTCGGGTGGGGTTTTCTGATGATATTGTGGATCCTGTGAAAGTGTTTTGGAAAGTTTAACCCCCTGGAAGAATGCACAGCATGAGGATGACTCCAGTCTGGGTCTCCAGGCCTCCAGAAAGGGCCCCTCTGCCAGCAGAGTAACAACCTTTAGTCCCTTTCTCAACACAGCTGCCAGGGGCCAACCCCTCTTCGGGTGGAAATGGTGGTGCTTTTTCTCCCTGTGCCCTAAACCCTCGTGAAGTGGCCCGGCCACCCTTCCATGGGAAACCCCCTGGGCTAAACTCCTCCACCAGCCTCTCATGACCTCCAAGGAAGTGACCATATGTCTCCTCTACCCAGACTGTCCCAGTTTACTCCCATTACCCAGAGTAATTACTAATAGCACCTCCTTTCATTCTCAGAAGAAAGGTCCCACCTTGCATGAGAAAGCAGATGGGCACCCTACCTCCAGGCCACGGGGCCCCTCCACAGACCTGCCATCTAGCCAAGCTGTGTGACCTCACCACTGAGGTCATTTCAAGGTGGCTCACTCCCTTTAGAGATCATCTAATACAGATGGTATCCCCTATTTTGCTGCTGCCCGTGGGGGCGTGGCTGTCAAGATAACGGAAGGAAGATCAGGAGGCACCAGGCCCAGGTGTGTCCGCCGCCATCACCGAGGAGGGATGCAACTCTGTTTTGCACCCCTGGGGGAACACTCTTCCTCCTTCTCCACAATTCTTTTGCCCAATTTTTATCTGAGGGCATACCTCCGCCATATCAGCACCCCCCCGCCCCGCCACCCAGGGCTGCCCCTGGTGGTGACTCCCAAGGCCTCGAAGTGGCTTCAGTCTGAGGACAGGCACATGGGAGCCAAGAACGTCGTATGCCAGACAGACTGAAGCTCCTCATCCCTCGGGCTGATTGTTCTCTGTGGTTACCACACCACGACAACAGAAACTTGAAGGAAGGTTTAGGATGCCACAGATAGTTGAACTGCTGATGTTTGGACCTTTTTTTCCTCCTCAGCCAGCAATTCTGTGGTTTTTCTTATTGGACTGAGAGGGGGAAAAATGCCTTCTAGAGCACTTCATGTTTGCAACGGTTTATAATTTTGTTACTCCCACCACTGTGTGCCTTAGAGGTAGGCACATGTGACCCTACACCCAGGCCACGGGGCCCCTCCACAGGCACAAGGACACAAGCACCAGGCCCATTTTACAGGTGGTAAAACTAAGTTCAGATAAGGGAGGAAATGCTGGTCTTTAAGTTGACCTAGCCAAGCAGGCTTCCTTCTGGAAATAATCAAGACTTTGACCAAATTGTTCACACACACACACACACAGACACACTCAAACCCGTTCTCTCTCTCTCTCTCTCAGACACACACACTCACACTTCACACAAACTCTACCGTTCCCCAGGGGACTTCATATGGTTTCCCTGCTCTGGTTTTACTCATGATACTTTCCTACTTCCTGGCTATAAATACACCAAGGTCAAACCTGTCTTGGTTTCACTCGATCAGCCAAAGAAGCAGTTACTCCAAAACAGACAGCAGGGAGCAACCAGCAAAGGGAGAGGCGACAGATTTGCTCCATCCAGCACAGAGGAAGAATTGGCTTTGTATTTGGCCTTTCGGATGGCCAGGCGCATCACACATTCTTGGTCCCCCAAAGGCTTGGGCTGAGCAAGCAAGGGCCCAAAAATCACTCTCCTTTTGAGATCCCACCTCCCACAGACTGGCTAAGGCGAGGCCCCGTCCTTGCCAGCCACGGGCCCCGCTGTGAAAACCCACCTCCAGCCTTTTGAGGCGGGACTTCAAGGCCATACCCCAGAGAAGCCATTTCTCCTCACTACCCCTGTCTTCCTCTTTACTCACATGCAGAGTAAATTCTTCCTCCATTCCTCCTAGACTTTGAATCAATGCTTCTTTTGTTCTTGTTCTTGTTGTTGTTGTTTATTAAGATACAACTCTAGCAGTAATATTATTACAGAGTAGTGACATTAACAAGTACTTACTGGGTGCTTGTTATGTATCCAGAGCCCTGCATTCGTGATCCTATATAACCTTCTCAACAGTCCTCGAGTATAGGTACCACTGGTCGTGAGTACTGTTGTCACCATCAGCGTACAGATGAGGACACTGGCCCGGAAGGTTAGGTCACGTGCCCAGAGTCACACAGCTACTAGGTGCGAACTGAGGTCCTGAACCTTATCCACAACGATATCATGCCCCCTCCTGCCCCATACCATCGGTGGTCCCAGGGCTGCCCGAATGGAACATGACTGCCAACAGGTGCTGACAGTTGCTACCTGACCCGAAAGGGGTGAAGGAAGAGCATTCTGGGTCAAATAAGTTTCAGAAATACTCCATGTCCATGGTTCTCAAACTGTTGGGTTTTGGGAACCTTTTGCAGCCCTTAAAAATTTCTATTATCGGGGCGCCTGGGTGGCTCAGTCGGTGAAGCATCTGCCTTCGGCTTGGGTCACGATCCTGGGGTCCTGGAATCGAGTCCTGCATTGGGTTCACTGCTCAGCGGGGAGTCTGCTTCCTCCTCTCCCTCTGCTCCTCCCCCCTGCTCGTGCTCTCTCTCTCTCACGCTCTCATTCTCTCTCTCTCTCGCTCTCTCAAATAAATAAATAAAATTTTTGTTAAAAAATTTCTATTATTGAAATCCCCTAAGGGCTTCTGTTTATGTGGGTTATGTCTATCAAAGGTACTGTCTTAGAACTAAAACTGAAACCATTTTAATATTCGTTAATTCGCTTAAAAATAACAATAATAAACTTCCCACGTGTTAACACAAATACCGTATTTTTACGAAAGAGGAGTCTAAAAGAAAGTAGTGGGCATTGTTTTACAGTTTCGTGACTCTCTTGAGTGCCGAGCTTCAGAACCAAATTCTCATTTCTGCTTCTGAAATCACTGTGTCACCCTGTCGTGAAGCCAGTGGGAAACTCCACCACACGCTCATGGGAAAGCAAGAGCGAAAGAGGCAAATGATGCCTTAGTGTTGTTTTCAAAGAGCCTTGACGTCCCAGAGGCCTCCCTCAAAAGTGGGATTGTCTCCTTGGCGCGATGGGAAGCCACAGAAGGGGTGAAGCGGAGAATGACGGGTTCTGAGTTACATGGGAGGGAGTTCACGTGGGTGTTGTGTCCAGAAGAAACAAAGGAGGGACGAGGGTGGGAGAGGGAGGGACCCGTCAGGAGACTCTGGGAAAAGTCAGGGCAAAGACGAGTGTGGCCTGAACCAGGAGGCTGGCAGAGACACACTGATTCTGGAGAATGCTGGATGCATGGCTCCACAGGTGGGAAGGAAAGCCGTGCAGAAGGGAGGGAAGCCTCTAGTACCACACTCAGAGGGGCCTGATGTTGCCAAAGGACCTGAGGGACATGCCTCCCTGGATGCATGCATGGCCGCTATACCCTACCACATCCTGGGCTATGCCCAAAGCGTGGACATCAGACGATGGGCTGGCCTCTGCCATAGAGATGGGCCTGCCCTTCCTGGAGCAAGAACAGGACAAGCAGGGCCTCAGTGGTCCCCTCCCTGCAGCATACTGAGGCCCCGAAGAATGGTCAGGCTCATGCCCATGCATGCTCTGGATGCTGGAGTTAGTATAGCCATGGGCACACAGAGGCCCCAAAGCCAGGAACCAGCACCTTCCTAGACCCTGCATGGAGAACTTGCTAGCCCCACCCAGAGAACTAATATAATTAATGCCTGCACTGACCTGTGGCCTCTTGCTACCCTGTACTAGTGCCCCAACCACTGCCCCCAAGCCCCATCATGCTCCCCCAGCGGTCTACGCCAATGGGAGTTGCCCACGATGTGGTGGATTGCATTATCAGCCCTGTTCTTCTCTCCCTATGCATGTAGCCTGGCCATTGAGCAATATCCTTCCCTACCCCTTGGCTTCGTTGCTTGGCCATGTGACTGGTGTTGGCCATGAGTATATGGACAGAAAGGCTATGTGCCAATTCCAGGCCTGGGTCTTGAGAGTTTTGTGTGTTTCCACTTGCTCTTTTGTTGCTTTGTCGTTATCAGAAGAAGAGCCTTGGTCATTGCCAGGTCACTGTGGCCCCTTAGCCTGGGACCTGGGATGAATGACCGTGGAATAAGATCAGCCCAACCAAGCCTCACAGACCTACAGCCTGAAACTGAACCGTCCCAGTTAACCCACAAATCCATGTAGTTAAATGTTTATTGTTACGTGTTACTGGAAATTTTGCGGTTATTTGTGACACAGTCATAGCTAGCTAATACACCTCTTTCCTTGCCTATAGTCTCTTTAAGACTATGAGTTATATGGAGGCTGGGACCACATTTATTTTTCGTCTTGTTTCCCAAGAGCCTAGCACACTGCAGTTATTTAATAAGTGTCTTTTGAACATATGGAGGAATGTACAGATGCACACCTAGACTATTCCAGGAAGCAGACTAGCCTTCCAGGAGGCCTCTGCCCCAAGGATGGCCACAGAAAAGACTAAAGAATACGCACTAGGTACCCCAAGGACACACACACACACCCAGGGCCGGGGCCAGCATTAGGCCAGCCCTCAAAACAGTCAATGGGCCAGGCAACGACTGTTGGGGTTGTACTTAGCTGTCCCTTGAATGAACTGATATCCTTGGCTACACTCTCATGGGTCAGAGCAAACAGCCTCTCTTAGAGGCAATCCCTAATGACTGCCGGCCATTCTGTGCCTTAAATCACTGTCTCTGAGGTAGGGAGTTCTGGGGAGGGACTCCACACCTACGTCCCTGCCCCATGATGTTATGAACTGAATGTTTGTGTTTCCCACAAAGTTCATATACTGAACCCCTAGTCCTCAGTGTGATTGTATTAGGAGGTGGAGCCTTTGGGAGGTGACTAGGTCATGAGGGTAGAGCCTTCAAGTGAGGATTAGTGCCCTGAGACACAAGAGTTGGCTTCCTCTCTCTCTGCCATATGAGGACACAGCAAGATGGCCGTCCGTGAACCCAGAAGCAGGTGTTCACCAGACACTGAATCTGCTGGTGCCTTGATCTTGGACTTTCCAACCTCCAGAACCATAAGAAATAAATATCTGTTGTTGAAGCTGCCTGGTCTACCATAATTTGTTATGACAGCCCAAAATGAATGAGACACATGGAATGGCAAGCGTCCCAAGAGGATCCCATTAGTCATAAACAAAAGGAGATGAATAGACCAGGAGAGGCCCTCCTAAGAAGTAGAGGGAGGCTGGAGCAGCTGGTTTGGCATCCTGAGCTCTCTCCCAGACTTGACATCTCTAGATATGGGGCCGTGTCCCATGGATGTGTCCCCCTAAAAGGGGCAGGCTAAGTGGGGTGTAGGAATGAAGATGGAGCCTGCCTATGACCAACGATCCTCACCAGCTCCATGGCATTGGGGACCCAAGGCCACAGTGCAAGGAGCCCTCTGCTGAGGGTCAGCAGCCCAGATGGAGGGCAGGGTAGGTAAACCCTGATTGAAGTTAGGGCTCCTTTCTCTTTCCCACTGCCTGTGACCTCTTGGATGTCCAGGAGCACAGAGGAGATGGAGGGCCCCAGCTTTACCTGGAATGTTCAATGTTATTACTGTTCCTGGGGATGAGGCCCCTTGCAGCCCAGGCCCTGTGGTGGCCAGGGAGCAGGAGGAGCTTCAGAGAGCCATGGAAATTGTTAGATGGCTCCTCTGTGGGGGAAAGCACCACGTCTGAACCTCCAGTGGACCTTGGCCTTGAGGCAATCTTGACTGTAGAAAAAGCTCTACTATTTCTGGAAACTAGTTTAGGGGGGACACCTATAACTTACCTCGCTATCACTGGAAGGGCAACCCCAGCTCTTTTAAAGGAGGCTATGAAATAACCCTTGTCAGTTTCCTCCGGGTTTGGGACTGTATCTCTATTGTCAGCAAACGAACAGCACCACTTTGAATCTGGATCTAGGAAGATGGAGTAACCTGGGCTCAAGTTAGGAACAGTGGTTTGGTGCCATGCAGCTGGGATGTGGGGGACCCAAAGCACCATCTCCCTGCCCAATGCCAAAAGCTGTCAGGCAAGCTGCCCGGCTCATACAGGCAGCAGAGAAACGCAGACACCACCCCACGCTAGAAACAGAGAGAGGGTCCTTCTGCGTTCGGTCTTCTGGAAAGAGGACATCACCCACAGCTCTAGATCCTCTATAGAAATGCTTTTGTTTTCAGCTTCAGCAATGACCCAGCACAGGGAGGTTCCTGGGCGTCGGGTTCTGCATGTTCACCAAGAGCCTGGAGGTCACGCTGAACTCAGAAAAATTCCCCTCATGTTGTGGTTCTGTCTTGATTCTGAGTTTCAGAAGCTGGGAACCCAATGACATAATGAAAGGGTAAGATCCAAGCACTCATTATCTGTGAGCCCATCGTTGGCACAGCAGATGCTACGCGGGTGAAGTCACCCACAGCAGACGTATTAGGAAGGATGTCACCCACCATGAAAGCGGTGCATTCTGTCCCGCAGGGGCCGGCACAGCAAGTGGGAATGAAGAGGGGGTTGACATTTCGATTTAAAGCTCCAGTAACTTGCAGGTAATGTTTCAAGGATGTTCAGAGCACAGGAGGCAAAGGAAGAAGAATGAAGATGGAGATTAACCCCTTTGCCTCCATCTCATGTTGGCCAGGACCTTCTCGGCTCCAAATAATGGCAGAAGGCACTACCAAGAAAGGCGGGGGTGGCAGGGGACGATGTTGAGAGGTTTCCAAGCCTTGGGACCAAAGGCTAGGTGTAGTCACAAATCATTCACATGCAAGAACACGTCACATGATGTATCTATTCCTTCAGACTTCCATTAACTGAAACAAATATTTATTAACTGTCCAATCTGATCAAAGATAAATATTGAGTACCTGTGTGAGGCTTCTTCCAGGTCCTCAAAGAGCCTAAGACAAAGCAAACCCACATAAATGAGGGAGGAGCAATCAGAGACAGCAGATTGAAAGAGCTAATGCAAAGGTAAATCAGAGCACACCATCCAGGGGCCCCGGGGCAGGGGATTCAGCCTCTCTGGGCTGCAGTGCATTCAGCTCTCGCTTAAGAAATCGAAGTCCTACCTAGCATTGATATGCCATGGTTCTAAATATCCCGAGCCAGCTGGTAGCAGTAGAAGCCCATTTGTATAGGTCAGCAGGCCCCTGCACACCCGTGGCCTCCTAGGGACAGAGACACACTGGTACCAAGAGGTGGTACCACGGTCAGATCCCTAGACTGGACTCAGGCATTTCCTTCGAGGGATAAGTGGGCATCCAAGGGCAGAGAGGGAGGAGGGCTCATTAGAAGGCACCCTGTAGCAGGAGAGGTAAGAGAGAGGGGTGATGTTTGGGAGAAAAGAGCAGAGGTAAGAAAAGGCGGAAAGACAGCTAGAAAGAACAGAAATCACTGGGCTCTGACCAAACCAGGACACAAAAACCAGAATCAGTTCACTTCCCAGACGAACCAGGGACCAAACCCACTGGTCTACCCCTCAGATTTACTGGAACAATGCCTTTTCTCTGGCCTGTGTTTTATTGGATGCTGACAACAATCCTGCAAGATAAAGCAAGGATTATTCACCCATTTTACAGATGGGAAACAGAGCATGGCAGCCCAGGAGCTGGACCACAGCCGATGGTTGAACCGCCCTTAGATAGCCTCACCATGCAGTCCGAGGGCCCCATTTTTTTCCCTCAAGGGCCCCATTTTGAACTGAATCCCAAAATACAGATTTTTTTGGAGTCTAAAGACCTGCTAAAAACCACTGAACCAAGACATCAAAATACTCTCCAAACAGAACTGTCCTTTCATCCATTTCTGGAAACTTCTATAGAGGGGACCACCAGATAGCCCTTTGCCTGAGGGTAGGGGCAAGCCTCCGAGGTCAGCTGGGAGAAAAAAAAAGCCCCTCATCAATCAGTACAAGGAGGCCAGCCCTCCATCAGCCTAGAATCCCTGCTGTTGGAATGTCTTTTTTTTTTTCAAACCCAGGATATAAAATAAATGAGGTCTGCAGGAATGTTGAACTTCAAGATGGGATAAACACACACACACACACACACTCAGTGGACACTTCACTTGGGAACCACATACGCACAGAGGATGTATGGCGGAACCCGTGTGGTGAGGACTCAAGATCATGGACTCTGGACCACAAGGAACCTGGGAGAGCCCCTAATCCAACAACCCCTTCATTTTGGAAAAGAGAAAACTGAGAGACCCAGGAAGGTCGAATGCCTTTCTCAAGGTCATAGAGCTGGCGTTCACATTCATTGCCAGTCTGCCTCTCCAAACTCCGGGCCATGGCCTTCCCCTTTCCGGAGCTAAGAAAAGCCAACTCTCGGGGCGCCTGGGTGGCTCAGTTGGTTAAGCAACTGCCTTCGGCTCAGGTCATGATTCTGGAGTCCCGGGATCGAGTCCCACATCGGGCTCCCTGCTCGGCAGGGAGTCTGCTTCTCCCTCTGACCCTCTCATGCTCTCTCTATCTCATTCTCTCTCTCAAATAAATAAATAAAATCTTTAAAAAAAAAAAAAAAGCCAACTCTCCTTGCTCTTCGAGCCGCGCTCCGCGGGGGAGCCTGTCCCTGTGACGCCATCAGCAGCGCATCGATACTGACCCCCCCAGGGGTCACGGCACACCCCGGCTGCTGCCAGGTTCCACCATCGAGGCGAGTGAGGCCTGGAGGGCTGGAGTGGAGAGCGGGGCTGGGAGAGGGGCTCCCTGGGAAGAGAGTTGAGGTAGGAGTGGGGTAGAGGCGTGCCCGCCAGGGGAGGCGCCCTGTAGTGATGTGAGGACCTGTGCCGTGTGAACAGATACACCAGCTGGGCACAAACAAGTGTGACTACGGACCCCAGCTACACAGATTTCAAGAATGGGCAAAACTAACCGAAGGTGATCAAAGTCAGAGAAGTGACGGCCCGAGGTGGGTAGCGGGGTTGTTCCCTGCAAAGGAGTATGAAGAAACTTGCTGGGACGGTGAAAATCCTCTCTATCTCGATCTGGGAAGTGGTTACACAGGTGTGTGCCAATGTGACCGTCTAGTGAGCTGTGCAGTTACTGTGAGCTGTGGGTATTTGCACGTTTTATTGCATGTAAGTTGTGACTCAAATAAAATCCACTGGAAAAATAAAGAACGGATCGAACAGGGCTATCCTGTCCCTGGAAGTACCAGACATGGGGTGTCTCACTGTTCAGTTGGACCATTTTAAGGGGGATTTGAGCATCAGGATGGGGAGGGGGCTACACAGTTTCCAGGCACCCGTCGCCACATCCTCACGCAGCTCCTGCCGCCATCTGCCCAAACTGGGTCTCTCCCGATGATCGCCTGGGGACCCTGGGTTCTGCTCCTGTCCTGAGTAGAAGTCTCCCTTCCTGCCCACACCCACCCAAATCACACACACACACACACACACACGGTGGCTCCAGGTGATGCTTCCAGAACCCTTTCCTGCTGCCTGCTCGCCCAGCTTTTTCCCAAATCTTCTGTAGGTCCACAGTCAGCCCCAAGCCTCCCCTCAGTGTTTCAGACTGTCCCTTGCTCCGTGGCCTTCCCTGGCCCAGGAGAGGGACCCACAGCACAGACCAGCCCACCCTTGCCCAGACAGCAGCCCCTCTCCCTTAGTACCTTGGGCTCCTAAGCCCCCAGCTCAGGCCTGAAAGCCCGGTGTCTTCTGAGATGAGATCCCTCCAGGCTGGCCTGACACTTTGTCACAGCGACCCTTGGGTATGTCATGTGCCCAGTCCCGTATCTGCAGGACAAAACTCTCTGTGTAAACATACTTACTCAAACACAGGATTACATGCCGCTCACACATCCCAAATTCTGCATCCAAACCATTTGGTCAGATGTCCTTGTCCCAAAAAGGAATGCCACAAACCCATTGCTCAATCCGGTGACATAAGTAAACATGGGTTCAAAGAATTTAGCCCCAAGGTTGCTCGGCTTGAGCACGTGACTGTGATCAAGGATGCATCCGTGATGAGGCCGGGGTGGAAGGACATGCAAAGAACACACACGGCGACAGCAATAAATCAGGAATGAGGGCAGTCACATCGAACGCAGTAACGTCAGTCCCCCCAGGAGGCTGCCTCCGTCGACTGAGCTCGACAGGACTCCAGGACCTCTGCTCTGAGCACCTCCTGCTGCGTCACGTCTACACCTGCTGCATCAGCCCTCACTCCGGCCTCGAGAGGGGGACATAAATACCCACTCCCCGGACAGGAAAGCTGAGGTCCCACAGCTAGCGAGTGGCCGAGCAGGGAAGTCAGTTGAACAACCAGTGTTCGAGGAACCGGGGCTACAGTGGAGATCCGTGTGGGCACCTGCCCTCACGGACTCTACGGTCTGTGGGGGGGACAGTGAAGCAAGCAACCCAAAGCAGTGTGACCAGTGTGGGAGTCCAGGTGCCTGGGGGCTGAGGGAGGACATCCTGGAGGAAGTGGCATTTGAGCCGGGATGACCAGAGTGAGGGTGTTATGGGAGCCCTCGCCCAGGAGATACGGCACAGCCAGAGGGCTGAGGGGCTCGACACCCCCCACCCACACCTCTAACCCCGCACACCCCCCTCGCCGCCAGGCCCACCGCACCTCACTTGGAAAGCGCTTTATGATTTTCAAATCACTTTCACATATGTTTTCTCACTTGAGTCTTACAGTGGTGTTATTAACCCCACTTTACAGATGGAAAAAAATGAGACGTGAAATGACTCAGCTGGGCACACGATGAGCGAGCATCCAGGCGAGGCGAGCGGCTCTGCGCCACGGTGCCCAGAGCCCAAAAGGGGCCAGCTCTCATGCCACACATCCTACCAAGAGGAAAACCAGTGATGCCGAGTTGGGGAAAATGTCAACTTCTCTTAAATGCCCCCAGATTCCGCCTCCCTTCCTACTGCGGTGGTTTTCCCCCGAAATCTGGGTCAGCTGCCACGGCCCCCAGATTCTGAGAAAGCCCCGTGAACCTTCTCAACAATGGAGAGCCTGCTTTTTCCTCAAGACACCGGCCGCCCGCACACGGAGCCGCTCCAGGAAGAGACGGTGACCTAGCCCCGAAACCTGGGACGCCCAGCGAGGGGAAGCGACCGAGGATTCAGGATGCACACCAGACCTTTCCCCAGCTGCGTCCACAATAGCCACGGGGAAGAAAGGGAGACTGCGCAGGAAGCTGTGGCCGCAGATCCCAGGAACCCAAATCAGGCCAGCCTTGGAAGGAAGCCACTTCACATGTTCACGTTATGACAATGCTGCGAGATGTCTTTGTTCCCACTGAGATTTCCACTGAAGAAGAGCTGTCAACAACTCAGGCAGACGGCGCCTCGTTCCAAGTCTTTCTTCTTTGCAAGTGTTCTTCCATGAACACGCTGTTGCTCTTTTCAGCAAGGGCAAAGCAAAGGCATGCACAGTTGCCCGAAGGGGCAAAACATTTCCGCGGACGTTCAAGCCTTTGTTTTGGGCCTACATCTAAGGGGTCAGAGCTCCTCTATGAAGAAGACAGAGTTCCGAAACAGACCGTTGAAGGAGGCGGTTATTTGAAGCACCTTCTACAATCTTCTAGAAGCTTCCTTTGGTCTTTACAAAAGTTTCAGTGGAATAAATGGTGCCTACCAGGGGTTGGGAGAAGGGGGAAAGGGGGCTAGTACTTCGCGAGGGCAGTCTCTGGGAAGATTAAAAAAGTTCTGGAGACGGATGGTGCCGAGGGCTGCACAGCGGTGTGGACGCGCCCAATGCCATTGAACTGTACACTTAAAAATGGCTCAAATGCGGGGCGCCTGGGTGGCTCAGTCGTTAAGCGTCTGCCTTCGGCTCAGGTCATGATCCCAGGGTCCTGGGATCGTGTCGGGCTCCCTGCTCAGTGGGGAGTCTGCTTCTCCCTCTGTCTCTGCCCCTGCTTGTGCTCCCTCTCTCTCTCTCTCTCCGTCAAATAAATAAAATCTTTTAAAAATGGCTCAAATGGTAAATTTTATGTTAAGCATATTTTACCACAAAAAAATTATGCAAAAAAAAAAGTGTCAATGAAATAAAAAAAAATCTGTCACCGTGCTGAAAAGAATCTAAAAGGTTTTACAAGTCTATTCTGCTGTTCTGCTTCATATTTAAGAATAGCCTGTTTGAATGAATTTACCTAATTACTAACTCTGCCTTCAAAACACCTGCTTTGCTGAGCACCCCAGGGAATCACACACACCCACCCGAAGCCAGTCCTGTGTGGGAGCCGTCGGCCTCCGCGGTGTGGCTCTGTTCCAGTGGTTTCCTCCTGGGTGGAACTCTCCAGACACAGTCTCACCTGTCCTTTCATCTGGACAAGCCACATCCACCCCAAAGGGTTCAGGTGACCCGACTGTGAGATCACAGTGAAAAGTCAAGAACCAGTTCTTCGAACTCTTTGCTCAGCTAGCCAGAGCTTTCGCTGTTGTCAGTCAAGTGGTTCCGGACAAATGTTTCATAGCGGAAAACGGACAGCCAAGCGCGCCAGGATCCTGGGTCAGCCCCGCAGTCAGCTGACAGGCTGCACCATGGCTCCAGGGCCCGGTTTGGGGCAGACGTCCAGGAGGAGCTCCGTATGGGACGTACCCCAGGGGCACCTTGTGAGGGACAATGAAACAAGGAGCTCAGACATTCCTGGAAGGACTTCTGCTTCCTACTTCTGAACGCTTTTGCATCTCTCTTCCATTAAAATTTTGAAACACTTCCTCCAAAGTTATTTTTCCATAGGAGGAGGTATACTGTCTTTTCCAAGGCTTCACCCAGAGACAAACTCCGTAATATAAATAATCATAATCATAATCATAATAGTTTATGGATTGCCTACCATGTGCAGGCACCTTACTCTAGATCTCTTGCAAGATCCCCATCAGCCCCGAAAGGGTTCTTGCTGCCATTGGAGAGAGAAGGGAACTGAGGCTCAGAGATGTTGAGTAACTTTCCCCAGGTCACACAGCTAGTGAGTGGCAGAGCCAGAATCAAACCCGGATCTGCCTCCCTGCAAAACCACACTGTGTCTGAAAAGGGAAGTGAAACCCTGAGGACTCACACTGAGGCCGGGTCCATTTATGACACCAAATATCTGGGTACTTGAAAAACTCTGGGGAGCTGTTGGAACGTTCCGTTCTCGGAACAGAAGCCATCCCGGGCTGCCAACGCTCAGCAGCCCCTTGTGGTGTGGCTGGCATCTAGGAGACCCTCAGGCATGACGGCTGGTCACAGAACTCGGAGTCGAGTGCTGTTGGTGTCGGTTGCTGGATGTGCCCCCATTCAGTAAGTCAGTGAGCAGGATAACAAACCACACGAAAGGAATCAGCACATGCTCTGGAAGACTGCTCGACAGAACACAACAGCACCAAGGCATCAGGTTTCCCCTAAAGTCAGAGCCGCCATACGGTACTAATCAGGCTGTCTGGGCTCAGGCACAGTACTGGTCTGGGCACCTTGGCAGCGTCCATTCCAGAAGTACATGCCAGCAGCGTACCTGGGTAATCGCAGGCCCATCCAGCTGCGAGGCCCTGGCCGGCCCTTCCCTTGGGAAGTAGAGCCAAGATGAGAGGAAGTGCCTTTGCTCGGGCTGGAGGAGAACAGAGCCGCACAGGGTCTGCACTCTTCTGCTCCCAGCAAAGGAAGAGGAACACCCCTTCCAGGTGCTGGGAGGTGATGGAGGAAAGCAAAGCCCGGAACACTGATCCAAAGCCCTTGTCTGTGGCGGGAGGAGGCTGGGCTCAAGGGTGCCGGCGGAGCCCTTCTCCTGCATAGCCCCAGGACACAGGGATCTGCACCGGCCTCCGTGGCTCTTGAGTTTATAAACCCTCCCAAATCACATCCAGGAGCAAGCAGGCATCATCAGGCAGGCAAAAGAAATGACCTTGAAGAAAGACGTTTTTGAAAAATATTTCTAATTCAGAGGTTCTCCAACTTGGTGGTGCATCACAATCCCCCGGAGGCCGTGAGCACACGGACTGCTGAGGCTGCCTGCCCCCAGGGCTTCTGAATCAGGAGTCCCGGGTGGGGCCGGGCATCTGCATCTCCAACAAGCTCCAGGAGATGCTCAGGCTACTGTCCCAGGAGCCACACTTTGAGAACCGCTGTTCTAATTATTTAAAGAGAATGATTTAAGGGCATGAGAACATTGCTCTGAACAACAAGGATATTGTTATCAAATGCCTCCCATGTGCCAGATACTTCGCTGCCTTTGATATTTACAACACTCCTGCCAAGAAGGAATTAATATCCTGCTTTACAGACTAGAAGGCTGGGGCTTGGGAGCTCCGGGACATGCCTAACATTGCACAGCTAACCACCAGCACAGTTGAGATTTTAACTGAGGTCAGAAAGACTGGAAGCTCTCCTTCTCTCTGCCTTCTTTCCCATCTCCCCTGGTGAGCCTGGGGCAGGCACGGGTGGGGCAAGAGGAGGCTACACGCAAAGCAGGGGCATCCTGCAAAGCTGGGCAGAAAGCCAAGCGTCATGCAAGCCGATAGAAAACCAGCTCTTCCAGCCACAAACAAGCCAGCCCCTTTGAGGGTGTGGGGGTCACGGGCACCTTGGGTCCGTAAGCACCAACAGAGGCCACGGACTCTGAGCTGGCCCAGCAGAGAGAAAACGCTGTCCTCAAAGACAGCCAGTGCCTTCCATCTGAATTACACTGTATCTGGAGATCCTCCCCTCCTGGTGTGGGAAGGAGACTTGGGTCCATGGTAGAGTGCACTTGAGAGAAGGAGGGATTATGTTGCCCATGGGCCTTTGCCAACTCAAAGAAGGAGAGGGAGGGAACGCAACCACCATTTACTCAGCACCTACTATGAGCCAGACTACTTCTCATACCATTTTAGGGATAAGGAAACTGAAGTTCAGAGAGGTTAAGTAACTTGCCCCAGGCTGCACAGCCAAAAAAAAAAACCCTGGGAGATGGGACTTAAACTCAGGTGTCCTGGAAGACAGAGCTTCCACTCACCCCCTGACTGACCATACAGAATCTCGGGTGCAAAGTGGGTCCTAAAATCCCTCTAGCCTGGCTCTTTCATTAGATGATTGCATTAAAACTCATTAGACTTCCGCCCTGCCCATGCCCAGGGATAACCAGCCCAAACGTGAGGCTCCACCCATTAAGGAACTCCAGAAAAGCTATCTATAGAGTCTCTAGCCTGAATTTCCACTTTCACCTTTTCCTCCAAAGGGCTGTCCCCTAACATGTGAGAACATTTTAACACCCTGACCGCTTACTGCCAATGGGGAGTTACGCAAGATGGGGGCTCCTACCAAATCCATGTGAATTTCAGGGAGGTGTGGCCTGGCCACAGGCCAAGGGCCCCCCCCTTTCCTCCTCTGCTTCTCTGCCTTCCAGCCAGGAGAGAGGGCTTCTCTCTCTCTCTCACCTGGGCCACAGTGGAATCTGAGCTGGGATCTCAGCTCTACAGAACTCGTCACAGGAGAGAGCCCCCCCCCCCATAAGTCACAAAACCCTGATTCAGGTAGAGCAACAATGCAGAATCACGTCTGCGCCCCAACAGCCAACACAACTGTGCACTCGGTTGTCAGGATCCCCCTGGGTGATGGCTTACCCGTGGAGAGCAGGCTGCCGGGCCCTGCACCCCCACTGGGCTCCGGGTGGGCTTCTGCTGCACTCTCAGCCCCATGGTTTCACAGATGGGTCTCAAAGCAGCCCCCCTCCAGGATTTGGTCTTTGTAAGGTCCTCAACCAGACAGGCCCTGGAGGGAACATTGGGCTAGGCTTGAGGACCTGAACCAGTTCCTGGAGGAATCCTCTAGCCAGGGAACAGAAATCCAAACATCTTTCAGCTTCGGCGTGTAGAGAGAGCCTCCCTCCATCCATTGACCACAACACAAGGCGCTGTCACACTTCCCTACACTGACCTGATCAGGATTCTTGCCAGATTCAACACCCAGGCAACAGCAGGTAAAGGAAGAAGACTCTGACGCTCACTGTGGCTCTGTCTCCTCCCTCTGAGTGTTGTGTCTTGCCTTGTTTGATAACAAGATGTTGTACGTCTCGATGTAAATGCAATCGAAGGCAGCATATGGCTTGCAATGCACCATTCACGACTCTCCCTGTGCACCAGCTTCCCGCTCGGCGACGCTCACACAGCGCAGCCCTAGGCGCCCACCTTCCCTTGGCCTCAATCTGTCTGCCGAGGCTCCCACTGATGCTAATGGGAGGGAAGCATGCAGGGCCTGGGGAGACTGAGCCCCAGCATGGGGTGCTAAATGGAGTCAGGCAACTGTCCACGGTGAGATATTGACGTGAATCTGCTGGTTTGCGAACGTTTTGGGCTGAGGCAGTCTAAAAGTAAAATCCAACCAAAACATCTGTGAAACCAGAGAAATGGGGCATCCTTGAGAAGAACTGCACGACAGCACAAGCTAGATATATTCTGACTGGGCCGTGAGACATACCCTAATTTCACCAGGCACAAAGCTCAGCTTCTGGAGGAGACAAAGGACAAGCGGGAGTCGTTACAGTCATGCGTTTTCATTGTGAGAGCCTTGGAACCTTCTCAAAGGGTCAGCCTGCCAGGTGACTGGAGGGACCGCGGCCAGCAGGGCCCTGCGGGGCTGGCCACGGCATCCTGCTGCTTCTCTCCCTGGGGAGCCTTTTGCAGCAGGGACCCCTGCCCAAAATGTTTTATGGGCCGTACTGTCTACTGGTGCGTTCCCCTTTTTTAAAAAACTTTGCCCATATGCTCTTTCTCTAGGTGGGAATGTCTGTCTTGATCTGTCAAACCCTCAGGAGCAAGGATTTCAAACCTCTTCTCCCTGTCTTTTGCCTTATGTCCAGGGAAGCTGCTGGAACAGCCGTAATCAGCCAGGAGAGGAATCGGGAGTCCAGGTGAAGTGATCAGGTGGGAACGAAATGATGGAGCTCAGGATCTGGGGGAAAGAAGATCCAGTGAATAGGGAGTGAGGTCAAGAACACAGAGGGCGAAGGCCAGGTCAGCCATGCCCCAGACAGAGTCGGGATGAAGCACCAATGAGCAGGTTCTAGGGTGGGGCCAAGGCGCAGGCTGAGTGGGAAAAGAGGCCCTGATGGTTTTAGATATGCCTGGCCCATCATCTTCACACTGTGGTCCCAGGAGACTGGTTAAGCCTGCGGGTCTGGCCTGTCTGCAGGATTCATGCCTACGGTAAAGACACCCGATAGATGCCTTTGGCTGGGACCATAGTCCTGTTTTTATTTCCCTGTATTTCAGTACAACATAACTTCTTTTCCACATGCACACAGAATATTCCAGTTCCGCTTTGAAATCAACAACAAGACAGATGAAAACACAGTCCCATTATCACGTCTGTGAATTTGACTGCAGAAATACCATCGGGAATCAGCACCAAGCACCCCCTTCCCACTACTGGCCAGAGCTAGGCTAGCTGGGGGATGAGGGTCTAAACGGCGTGAGAGGGGTGCCCGGGTGGCTTAGTCAGTTGAGTGTCTGACTCAGGTCATGATCTCAGTGTCATAGGATCGGGCCCCCACATCAGACTCTGTGCTTAGAATGGAGTCTGCTTGGGATGCTCTCTCTCCCTCTGCCTCTCTCTCTCTCAAGTAAGTAAATGAATAAAATCTTTAAAACCAGGGTGAGAGCAGATATTCTGCTGCAGTCAGGAGGCCCACGTAGTGCAGCCCAGCCTTGAGACAACAGTGTGCCTCCGGACAAGGCTGACACATACTGCAACTTCATGCACACCACACAAGGATACTCATTCCCGGCCAAGTGTACAACCTTTACTTCAACTCCAACACTGCACTGTTCCAAGAAGCAACCAGGACAGAAACGAGCCATGTGGCAGGCCAGGCTTCTCGAAAGGTTCCCACCCCCCAGGAAGTGCGCAGGGCAGAGCCACCCAAAGGTAAGACGAGTCACCCGAGTAGGAAATCCTTCCTGGGATCTTGCTGTATTGGAATGGTTGGCACTACCGAGAGACTGAGGGGAAAGACATCCTGCCCTGAGACCCGTGGCGTAGACAGCTCCACACTCACAAAACAATGTTGCTAATGGTCACACGGCCCCCTCCACTGCTGGGGATCCAGTGCTCGGGGCTGGCAAAGCCTCACTCATTACCCTAACATCCACTCCTGGGACCAACACAGCTCAGGCCCCAGGATACGGCTTCTCCAAAGCTTCTCTGTGTCTTCTGCCCTGTGTCCTTGGGAAAAAAGAAAAACCCACTGCGTCCAAGCACCATGAAGTTCTGTGGGCTGTACTGGGGCTGCCAGTATGTGGCCAGATGGTATTTCAGAGTGCAGAGGGGGTTCGACCAGCAGATGCATGCAGGGGAGAGAAAAGACAAGCAAATTAATGTGTCAGCTCTTTCCCAGGGGCACTATTCATCTGTTTCCTTGCTTTGATTCCTGGTCCTGGAGCTACTCAAGAATTAATGTTGTATTTGCAACAATTGCATATGGCGGCTAGGACACACGGCAATCTACCTCACGATCCCTGTTACTCTCTAACCAGTATCTATGTGCCTGTGTGATGCATAATACACATTCTTTAGGTTAGCCACTGGATGGGAGTTGAATGCTAGAAATAGGAAGAATTATCGGCATGAATATTTAGTGAGATTTAAGTTGTAGAAAATTAAACTTAAAATTCAGTTTCCTTTAAATAATTTTAACATTTTTACACATGTTAATTATAAGCTGTCTTTTTCCCTTTCCCATTTTAATTTTTATGTATTATAAGAAAAAGTAACTTTCTTTGAAAACACATATGAAAAATGAATTTTGTTATGTTTACATGTACTTCACATTTTTTATGAAATATACTCACATACTGCATATTTTAAATACACTTACATTTTTTAAATCCTTTAGCTCATTGCTGTGGGTAGAACAGACTTATGTGAACATATTCACGATAATGACAGAATTCATGCTCATGTTGAAATAAAGACAAAAATTTAAGGAAATAAATATGAAATAATTACAAATTATGTGCCTCCCTTGGGCACCTGGGTGGCTCCGTTGGCTCAGATCATGATCTCATGGGTCGTGAAACTGAGCCCCACATCTAGCTCCCCACTCAGTGGGGAGTCTGCTGGAGATTCTCTCCCTCTGTCCTTCCCCCTACCTGCATGTTGTGTGGGCTCTCTCTCTCTCAAATTAATAAATAAATCTTTTTAAAAAATTATATGCCTTCATGCTTTTAGTCATTTAAACATTTAAACATGTGCAATAATAATTATTAATTCAGTCAGCCATTTTTTATATCTGCCACCTTTGGGTCATGTAAAAATTATAGCTTTACCCATTTTTCCATTTTGTCTTTTCTTTTAAATTTTTCTTATTTTTTTTATTATGTTATGTTAGTCACCATACATTACATCATTAGTTTTTGATGTAGTGTTCCACGATCCATTGTTTTCGTATAACACCCAGTGCTCCATGCAGTACGTGCCCTCTTTAATACCCATCACCAGGCTACAATTTTGTCTTTAGGAATGCGCATTTTTTAAAAGTAAGAGGACAGAGCATATTTTATTTAAACGTTGGTAGGCTTGATTTTCTATTCCTAAATATTGGGATACATGATGGCCCCCAGTTGTACTCCTTCCCCGGGCTTAAGTTCGGAGGGCACGAGGCCACGCGCTCTTAGAAACACGGAAGACGCTATTCTACATTTCCCTTTAAATAACCACCTGAGATAACTTCAAAACACCTCCAGCTTTTGTTCACGGGAACTTCTTTTGGCCCTTACCAACGCTCTTCTCACTGTCTCGCAGAGGAAAGCACACCCCGCACACAGCTCAGCGCCCGACACAGAGATATTCATCCCGTAAGTGTTTGTTGACCGACTGCACGTTAGGGACCACAGATTGTGCTGCAGCTTGGACCCCTCTGAGCTGCCAGCACGTCATTCATTACACGCGGGAAGAGAACACGAAACCTCAGCAGAAAGCGAATGAAGCCTGTAAATCCCCCAAAAGGAATGGTTGGCTTACATGTCATTCATGCGTCACACCTACTGGAAACTGTCACGGTCATCCTCAGGCAAGGGAGGTGCCATCTCTCGAGAAACAGGGTCCCAACCATCTTATTATGATGGCTCATAGACGGTGTGCAGCACAGGGCCCTGGAGCCCCAGAGCCTTCTCTTCGCTCGGGAAGAAAAAGCGCTGCCCCGTGCACAGATGCGCTGTATCTCCGAGCAGTTCACAAAGACAGAATGTTAACCCGAGCTAGAGAGGAGTAGCTACGCTCCACATGGAGGGAGGAGGCATTTTCAGCCAGCCGCACATTGTCCACAGGTTGCCCACTGCTCACTCAAATTAATCTGGAAGCCACGGAGCCACCAGGTATGCTCACCGGGCAGTGAAACAGGTCAAACCACCTTTTCCTTGCATAAAACAGACCCCACGTCCCCCAAACAGCCAAGAACAGCATTTTCTTTGCCCCAAGGCAGGGCTTCTAGAGATTTCGCACAAAAAGGCACGCCTACTAAATCGTATTTGTGTGGCCCGCTGGGGGACATGGGAGGCTTCGGCTCAAAGCAGAAGGTGATCGGCCCAGGACCTGTGGCTGCAAAGGCTCCTTCCTGACCCCCCAGGAGGCAGGCGGGTCACAACACAGTGGCACAGCTGAAATCCATCTGGAACATGCCCCAGTCCATCATGAAGTCTCGGAAAGGAGATGGAGAGGGGTGCTTTACAATTCTAGGATGCAAGGTTCACCGAGGGGAGGGGCAAAGAAGGAAGGGCCTGCCATGAATTGTGTGAGGGGGGCACTGCCTTCCTGTGCAGGCCCTGGCGGGATCCCTTGCGGGAAAACCTGATCCATGGTAGGAAAACATAAGAGGGGAAGAGAAGCTTTATTCCCGGCCTCCTCTTTTGACTCCTTGCCCTCCTGCAGGTTCTCAGATTCTCTGCTGAGCTCTGCAAATTCTCCCTTGACTGAAAGAATGAGGGGCCCCTGCCTGTTGGTGGTGCTCCTTACGCTGGGGCTCCACCATCCTGAGACACAACCCCGGGAGCACCTGTACGTTTGGGCTTTCATCCTGAGAATAAAAAGAATTTTTATAGCAATCATGGTATCAGTAAGAAGGAAGCTTGTTGTAAGGAGAGAAAATGGTTTACAGATCGATAGGATTAATAAGGTGGGTGCTCCTGAATTAACTCCAAGCCTTTGGAGCGGCCCCAAAGGTGACCGATTACAAGTGCTGATTAAATTGCTCTTCCGAGCAAATCTGGTGAAGGTAAAATAAAAATAATGCCCGAAAAGCATTTTTACGTCCTGATTAAAAAGTCAGGCATGCAGGGAATCAGACACCCAGAGCAAATCATTTTTTAAAACCCCCCTCTCTCTGCCGCCAAATTATTCATCTAAGAATCCCATAATAATCAGTAATAGCCATAACCCTCTTGATGAGTTCGTTAGCTTTAAAATGAACAATTAACAATTTAGAAAGAGAAATAAATGCCAGTATGAAAAATATTGCTTGCACTCAGGAAAATATTTCATCTGTGAACGAACATTTGCACTCAGCAACTGCAAATGTTACACCTCACCATCCACACTCTGCTTCACCGTGCTAATTTTTTAACCTAAATGAAATCTCCAACCAGTCACACGAATGACAGAATTGAGGTAGCTCAAATATGTGTCTTTGTCTTTACGATCACTGTACTACCTTTCTTCTTTGTGAGTCTAGCATTTTTTTTTTGTCCTTTCAGAGATACTCTATTCATGTATAAAACATACATACATACATGTCACCTTTTCAAATATTTTTAAGTGTTCTGTATATTTCTTACATCATTGAACTATATTGGAAATTGGTTTTGAATCATTTTATATAAAGCTACCGTTTTCTTGTTGATATTTACATAATATTCCATTAAATTGATATACCATTTTTTGAGCGGGGGAGAGGGAGAGAGAGAATCTCAAGCAGACTCCCCACTGAGCGTGGAACCTGTTTTGGGGCTTGATCTCACAACCCTGAGATCATGACCTGAGCTGAAATTAAGAGTCAGACGCCCAACCAACTGAGCCACCCAGGCACCCCTTGATACAGCATTTTAAAAAAGATGAATATGTTGCACCTCGGGGTTGGAGACAGGGACAGCACCCTAAGTGAGTTTGGATACTTCCAGATCATTATGAATTTACTCCTGAAGTAAACTGCATGGCTGGATAAGCATGTGTTCGGCGGGGGTGGGGGGTGGGGGCGGGCAGCTGCCTAACTGGGAGTTCTCCAAATTACCTTTCACAGAGAATACAAATGTTTAGGAAAGGATAAGTAACAAAAATATGCCCAAAAGTTTACATGTATGTTATTAAAACTCAACAGCCATTGTATCAATTGTTGAGAACTTAGAGCAACCACATTATTTTTTGTGGGGAGGACTATTTTATCAGAGATTGTTTAAAAATGTCCATGCATGGTGATCATAAAAAGTAGACTCAGTTTTGGCTTTATTTCATTCTCGGTTTTAACTTCTCTGCAGATCATGAGCCCTGTTTTGCTTGCACCAGAGGAAGATGACCCTACCCCCACCACCCCCACCACCCCCACCAACACCATCACAGTTCCCCGCTAGCGCACCATTGCGGATGGCGATGTCACTGGTGTGCATTCTCCTTGTTGTCTAAAATACAAGCTCTAGCCCTGTATTTATGAAAGCTGTCCGGTCAGCTCCCTGTTTTGAAGTGATGTCCCCAAAATGGATGGTGGAAGGTTTTTCTGTAACAAATCCCAATCTCCCCTCTGCTTCCTCCCCTCCAGCGCCAGCCATTTAACGTAAAGGTTACAGACTCTGGAAGGCAAAAGAGAAAATAGTGTCTATAAGTTTCAGACTCTTGCCCGGGTATCCAGCACTGGAGTGCTTGCGGTTTGCCTACCACTGTGCCGAGAGCTCCATGTTCCTCATCTCCTGTAATTCTATGGACCCTGGGAAGTGGCTACAAAAATTATTAGTATCCCTGTTTTTCAGATAAGAAAACTAGGGCTCAGAGAGACGAAGTGAATTGGCCACGGCCTCACAGCCAACAACAGGCAGAATCCTGATTCATACCCCGCTGGTTTAGCTCTGAACCTTCGGCACCAGCCACTCAGGGTGGGGGTGAAGCATCAAATCTCTAACACTCTAGAATGATTACATTCATCAGGTTTATTGGATTTTCTCCGTGATGTGAAAGATAAGAGTAACAAAGCAGTACGAAGACTCTGGTGTGAAAGACAGGCTCCCAGCTCCCCCTGTGCCACCAGCATGAGGAATGAAGGCAGAAGGAAGAAGTGGGAGGTGCCATGTGCCACTTTACCCTAATTTTTCAGAGGTGAACATACGAATGCATCCTTCACGCAAACATTGGTCGAGCACCTTGGTTGAACCGAGTGCTGCCCCAGGTGTCACAGCAGAAACTCTCTCCCTCCATCCCAGGAAATGGGATGGGGCCATCCAAGGAAAGCATCACCATGAGGAAACATTGAAGTACAAGGGGCCCTGGCTAGGTCTTAAAGAACTAACATTCCATACGGAAAACGAGGGGGAAAGTCTGGCTATTTCTACAAGCTAGAGAGACAAGAAGGAACTTCGTCCAATTACAGACTTCCACCTTGAGAATTAGGTTTCCATCAAGGATACACTTGGCCTTGGGGTTGGCCAACCTCATAAGCACAGCACTGGCCTGGTGATTTTGTGTCAGGCTGTTGGACCTGACCTAACACTTTTATTTTATTTTATTTTATTTTATTTTTTTTTTTTTTAAAGATTTTATTTATTTATTTGAGAGAGAGAGAACGAGAGACAGAGAGCATGAGAGGGAGGAGGGTCAGAGGGAGAAGCAGACTCCCCGCCGAGCAGGGAGCCTGATGTGGGACTCGATCCCGGGACTCCAGGATCATGACCTGAGCCGAAGGCAGTCGCTTAACCAACTGAGCCACCCAGGCGCCCCCTGACCTAACACTTTTATTTGCTCAGCTGCTCTCACCCAAAAGCACAGCCATTTCCAGAAACGCTGGCAGCTTCCCAAGGACGAAGTCATAAGTTTCTAAGATTCTCTGGTGGATCCGGCACTCAAGTTTCCCAGACCATCACCACGACCACAAGTTCCATTGTTCCCTGGACATCCATACTCTCCGGTGATTGGAACCTTGAGCTTTGGGACACTTGGACCTGTTTCCCCTCCTAAAATCAACTACAAATCAGCCTCTAGCACAGCCTTCTCCCACAATGGCCTTGGGGGGAGGGGGGGAATGGTCTACATCCTTGATGACCAGATCTGTCCATGGAAAGTCATGTAGAAAACTAAAGCCATTACCTGGATAGATGGAAGCCAAAATAACACTTTAGTCTGAGATACTGGAAAGCTGAGACCTTAAAGGGGTTCTTGGGGACTTTTCCTGCTTCCCCCTCAAATGACCCATATGACAGTCATGAGTCCCTATTTCTCTTTTGTATAGCCCAGCCTGGGCTGCTGAGGTATTTTGTACCCCATCTACTCAGAATTCCTTGTAGACCCCAGAGCTCCATGAAGGGACTTCCATGAGAAAAGGGAAAAGCATTGTCTCTCTACTGCTTTCCGTGTTTCACCCCTACCTGTGTCCACCCCGCTGTGTGGTGGCTGCCCCCTCCCTTTCCCACCTGTTAGTCTCCACTGTTTGCAAAATCAGTCCTTCCTTGGCCAGACACCTTGGATAGAAGCCACCTGTTGCTTTAATAACCCTAGAAAAAAATCCTTCCTGTGGGGCGTCCGTGGGGCCTGCCTCTCTGGTGGCCCAAGAGGTTGTCAGAGCTGGGCCGGTGAGCTTCTCTTTATCATACACCGGGAATTTGGCTCCTTCAAAGAGATCGCTCTGCGCCCACCATAGTGTTGTTTCCAGGCAGGCTTCCTGAGGAAACTGAGTCTCAGAGAGTTAAAATGGCTCATCTAGGGTCATTTAGGCAGCAATGGTGAAAACCCAGCCCCATGCCACCGTGTCTCTCAGCCAAGGCTGTGTCCTCATTCATTATATAGTTAGATATGCCCAGAGTTTGGTTCTTTCTCTTCCCACATTAATCTTTCTACATCAAAGTCACTCGACAGTTACTAAGATTCACTGAGTGCCCCCATCTATCACAGAGCCCTGTGCCTAGCAAGTTCTATGAGACCTCTAGAAAAAGACTCCTTAGGGCGCCTGCGTGGCTCAGTCAGTTAAGTGTCTGCCTTCGGGTCAGGTCATGATCCCAGGGTCCTGGGATCGAGTCCTGAGTTGGGCTCCTTGCTCTGCGGGGAGTCTGGTTCTCCCTCTGCCTGCTCCCCCTGCTTGTGTTCTCTCTCTCTCTGTCAAATAAATAAATAAAATCTTTAAAGGAAGAAAGAAAGAAAGAAAGAAAGAAAGAAAGAAAGAAAGAAAGAAAGAAAAGCTAACTCCTTGTTTCTGCCTCACAGCATTCCCCCCCATGCCCTTCCAGCCCACCCAAACCGCCCCCATCTTTCCAGGGCTGGCTCAGCGTCCCCTAGGGCTATGCTTCCCAGTAGAGTACCCACTCACCACGCGTGGCCATTGAGCACTTGAAATGTGGCTGGTTTGAATCGAGATGTGCTAAAAGTGTACATTAGGCACCAGATTCCAAAGGCTTAGTATGAAAAAAAAAATGTAAAACACTCTTGGTAATAATTTTTATATTTATTATTTATGAAAAGGACAACATTCCAATATATAGGACTAAATGAAACATACAACTAAAATTAATTTCATCAGGTTCCTTTTGCATTTTTTTAAATGCAGCTATGAGAAAATTCAAAATTACATGTTTGCATTATATTTCTATTGGGCAAAGATGCTTTAGAAAGAGAGAGTATTTTCAGTCCAGGAGAAGCAGGGAATCACTCCCCATTCACCAAAAAATGCACTGAGCAGATATTCATTAAATACATGAAGGATACAGGCCAAGTGCTATGCTGGTTATTAGGGGAGGGGGGATCCACATTTAATAAGACAGTTTTCTGCTCTCCAGGGGCTTGCGTCATCAAGGACTAGAAGCTCACACAAATCGCTGGGTTCCCAAACAGCCAAAGGACAATTCTAACCAAAGCAAAATTGCACGCTTTGGGGATACATAGGTAGAGGCAGGCTGGGAGGACCTCACAGAAGAGCATGAGTTTTGAGGATATCAGTTTTTGGATTCTCTAATGAAAACCAAAATAACAATAGCTTAAGAAAGACAGAGAGAGAGAGAGAGAGAACGTTGGTTTTCCCTCAGATTATTGCTTGAACACCAACAGTCCAGGACTGATGGGGCAGCTGTGCATTGTCAAGAACCCAGGCACCTTCCTTCCAACTTGCCGCTCTGCCAAGATACCAACTCCTGACACCAAGTTCCCATTCTGGCCAGCAAGAAGGGTGGGAGGAGCCAGTCCCAGGTTACATAGCTGCACTTAACTTCAAAGAAGGCTGGGAATGTTTTGCTTTTAGCCATGAATCCAGCTCAAGCTCGGGGCTTCTACCAGATTCTACCAGAATCAGAAGAGAATGGATATTGGGGAATTGCTCACATTCTCTGCCACAGAGCGATTATCTGAGCTGAACCTGGACGAATGGGTAGGATTCTGTAGGTGGGGAAAGGAGATGCCAGGCTCCTCATTAACAAAAACCCCACAGCATGAGAGCATCTGACAAGTTTGAGGGATGGCTGAGTGAAACATGAAGGAGATGCCTTGGTCTGAAAACAAGAATCAGAACTCTCTAGAATGTCCTCTGTATGGCCAGAAGCGCAACTTAGTCTCCTGGGTTATTTCTCAAGAGAAGCTGGATGTTCCCTTCAAGCTCTGGGGATATCCATCACCTGGAAAGGGAGCGAAGCCAAAGTTGGGGAGCCACTGAGCCACAGAGCTTACTGAGCCCGGATAGGCAAGGACCGAACAAGTTCAGGACTAGGGGAAGGTCCCCAGGTGCGAGCACCAGCACTCATCCCAACCAGGAAAAGCCTGAGTAGGCAGAAAGACCATGGATTTCCTATGTCAGTGGCTCCCTAAGTTTGGTGAAGTCAGATTTGGAATCTCCCTGATGGACCTGTCATTAATCACCTGTCAGGTAGTGTGCACCTACCCTATGCTTGTCCATCTCCTCTCACTGGAATATGATGCGAATAAGGCCAAGCGCTTTGTTGACTGCGGGATCCCAGCACATAGAACGTAGCAGGTACTCAATATGTATTTGGTAGATGAATGAATGAATAAGTCATCCGCACCTACAGTGAAACAACTCTATAACACCCAAGAAGACATTTGAGCATGTGACGCGCTGGTGACAGCTTGCTACCAGAAACGAGAGAGGTCACAGTAATAATAATAATTGCTACTTAATAATTAACCATTAGCCAATGTTCTTTCTTTTCCCCCACAGCCCTCTGAGAAAGGCATTATTCCCATTTCAAATGAAAACACTGAGACTCAGCAAAACTGCAGCTGTCCCTCAAAGAACAAGGGTTTGAATCGTGGGGGTCCGCTTATATGTGGATTTCTTACACTACAGACCATGAATAGATTTTCTCTTCCTCATGATTTTTTTTAAAAACTTTATTTATTTATTTACTTAAGAGAGAGAGAGCACAAGCAGAGGGAATGGCAGAGGGAGAGAGAGAAGCAGGCTCCCTACAGAGCAGGGAGCCGGATGCGGGACTCGATCCCAGGACCCTGAGATCATGACCTGAGCCAAAGGCAGACGCTTAACTGACTGAACCAGCCAGGCGCCCCTCCTTATGATTTTCTTAATAGCATTTTCTTTTCTCTAGCTTACTTTATTATAAGAATACAGTATGTAATACATATCACATACAAAACATGTGTTAATCAACTGTTCGTGTCATCGATAAGACTTTGGGTCAACAGCAGGCTATGAGTAGTTAAGTTTGGGGGGGAGTCAAAAATTATACACAGATATTCAACTGCGAGGGTGTCGGCAACCCTAACCCTTGTGTTGTTCGAGGGTCAACTGTCAATGCCTTGCCTAAGGTCACTCAGGGAGGCAGAGAGAAATGTAGGATTCAAACTTTCGGCTCTGCAACTACTGTTCTTCCTACCTGCTTCTTTTCTTCCATAACATTCTCAAGACTTTCAATCAATGTCTCAACTACAGATAAACCCACACCAGAACCGTCAATGTCCCTGCCCCAGCCGATGTGAAAATCCATTGGTTTGGGTATTACATGACCCTCTTCGGGAAAAGAGCTGGCCTTGCCTGAGACCCCGATGGGTACCAGACACTGTACTAGATACTTTCCACACACTGTCCCCTGCTATCTTCACAGCAACCCCATGAAGTCAGGACCATTACCTAGTTCCATTTGGGGAGTTAGTAGAATTCTGAATTTGCCTTGGCTTTTCCTCTGTGTGCCAAGTCCCTGAACTGCTAAATGGGAATGGGGTAATCCTGGTACTGGACCTAGGGAGTAACTTTGCCAAAGTATGTTTGAGGAGCTGGAAAAAGTGCTAGGAGAGACACATGTACCAGCCAAGGAAACACTCTTGTGGTTGGTAAATAATGCAGGATCTTTATGGTGGGTTCCAGACAGAAAGGGAGATTTAATTTCTCGTTATGCATTTTTCTTATTAAAAAAAATTTTTTTAGCACTGAGTGCTTTAATCACAGCATCATGGTATATGTGCTGTGCTGACATCTGGAAATAGTTAGCAATACCACAAACAAATAGTTAAGGAGTTCACCCAGAGCATCCAATACAAATCTGACTCTAACCCAGGTTCTTAGCAGCACTTACCAAGAGTGAAGGAGCATGAAATTCCTGACTATATCACCTTCCTCCATACCAGACACTAACACAGCTGGATCAGGTTCCTGGGCCTAGAAGAGCCTGGGGGATCCTGCCATGTTTCCCACCAGCAGGGTCAGTGGAATCCAACAGGCACCGGGCCACAGGACTGGATGAGACAGGGCAATGGTCCAGACAGGCTGACAGACACTGAGTCCGGGGTTCAAGGGCAAATGGGGAATGAATGGGGTAGAGGTCAGCAGAAGTCAGGACTGGATGGGCAGCACCATGCACTAGGTTCAAAGCATTGGTGCCAAGCCCTAAATAGCCCTAAATACTCAGCAGGAACTCAGTGGCTGGGCGATCAGAAGCAGGCCAGAGGCACAACAAAATGCAACTCTGGCTGGGAAGACAACGCTAGGCTCAGAGCCTTTCTTCCTCCTAGGTGCTTATGGGACTGGGCAGACTCACCAACTGTAGTCCCAAAGGGAGCTAGACGTTGCCGCACATGAACACATCCCCTTGCCACGGCCTCCTGGGCCTTCCCTACTGGGCTGGATGAGCCCCTTCCCCTATATTTCCAAATCCAGTCCACAGGCTCAGGCCCCCTTGCCTCCAGAGGCCCAGCTTCATTCCCAGGGTCATTCACTTGCTTCTCTAGTTCACCCAGCGCACCTTGCCTGCTACTTCCATTGTCAATGGGGGTTTCAGAGCCTTTGGGACAATCCTGTTGCCCCAGGATTGCCAAACTGTTCCACCAAAGGACATACCTACCCAAAGACTGAGCCCCCCTCTTCTCCCAGCTCCTCCAGCCCCCGACCCCACCCCAACATGGCCCTCCTTGGCACCCGCTCTTTAGTTTCATAGAGAGAATGTTGGGAGACTCTGTTAGGTCCCTGGATATACTTGTGCATGTCTCTTAACTACAAAATTAAACTCCTACTCCTCCCCAAACTTACTTTCCTTTTTATATTTATTCCTGACTCAGTGATTAACATGACTGCCTGTTCAAAGATTGAAACCCTGGGGGCCACCCCAGACT
Organism: Halichoerus grypus; assembly: GCF_964656455.1. Classification (NCBI taxonomy): domain Eukaryota; kingdom Metazoa; phylum Chordata; class Mammalia; order Carnivora; family Phocidae; genus Halichoerus; species Halichoerus grypus. The sequence continues at coordinate 71,842,234 of NC_135718.1, forward strand.
CCTCCCTCCCCCTCCCTTCCCCCATATCCAAATAAATACCAAGTCCAATGATTTTTTTTATCCTAAAAAGTTCTCACAGTTGTGCTCTCCTACCTATCTGCCTCTATCATCTCCAAATAATTATTACAATGGCCTCTAATGCTTCCAGAACAGTCTTCCCAAAACATGAACTGGATCATGAGCTTCTCCTCCTTGGAAGCCTTCACTGACTTCCCCTGAGAGATGGATGATCTTCTCTCCTGCGAAACATAGACCCACCATCTCTCCGGCCTTTCTCCTCTCCCTCCCTCCTGGCTTGACTCTCCAGATCAAAGGGCTCTAACCAAGGTCTGTGGGAGGCTGCAAAGTCCATGAACCACTGAGATCATGTGCAAAATGCCAGGCATATGCATGCTTTCTAGGGCGATTGCCAATCGTTTTCAAAGGGGATTCTCAAAAGTCCATGACTTGAATATAAGTCATGGGGCACCTTGGTGATGCTATTGATTAAGTATCTGACTCTTGATTTCGGCTCAGGTCCTGATCTCAGGGTCATGAGATCGAGCCCTGGGTCGGGCTCTGCACTCAGTGCGGAGTTTGCTTGAGATTCTCTCTCTCCTTCTGCCCCTCCCGCTTGTGTTCTCTCTCTCTCTCTGAAATAAATAAACCTTAAAAAAAAAAAAAAACACCTCCCTCTTCTCACATGGCATTCCTTCACACACTTGCCTGTACTCATCTCACACGCATCTTGTCAGAAATGATCAAACATATTTGGCCATGACCTAGGGTAAGAAACCATTTATACTTATAGGGGCACCTGGGTGGCTCAGTCAGTTAAGCATCTGCCTTCAGCTCAGGTCCTGATCCCAGGGTCCTGGGATCGAGCCCCACATCGGGCTCCTTGCTCAGTGGGAAGCCTGCTTCTCCCTCTCCCACTCCCCCTGCTTGTGCACTAGCTCTCTCTCTCTAATAAATAAATAAAACCTTAAAAAAAAAGAAACTATATTTATATGTAAAATAGAACCAAATCTTTACCAAAAACTTCTTAAGCTTACTACATCATATACGTGTTAATCTTTCCTATTTTACTTATTTTCCTTTTTTTAATGCTGATTGCGATCCCTTCAGCTAATTTTACAACCCACCCACCAGTGGATCCTAACCTGCAGTTTAAAATTTAAGTCTTGATACTGTATTGTCTCTGTGGCTCTCTATTATTTTTGGTCACGACTCCCAGCTGGATCGTAAGCTCCTTGAGGGGAGGGATCATGATATACACATTTTTCATAATTCCCATAGCACAGAGTAGGTACCTTAGACATGTAGAGAATCAGCTGGAAGAAATGTGGGAATGCCCTGAAACAAATGTTGCCAACAACTTGATGTATGGAGATGTAAAAATACCTATTTATTTAATGGAAAAGAATTCCCTGGATTATACCCGGGAGTAAAGGTGGGGTCTCTGTGCTGTTGGTTTAGTACAATCGCCATCTGCATGATTCTATCCCCAGAAAGGGAGATACACGGACTTATGCAGTAGCAAATACATTGGCCTGTGAATAGCTCAGCAGAACAATAAAGCCTAAATACTTCGAGGTCTCGCCCACTAGAAATAGGAGAGAAAATGAATTATTAATGGAATTAAAATGCTGCTTTGTAGAAGATAGAGAGGTGAGGAAGTAACATTTTTATTATTAAATCTATCAACCAGTCTTTAAGAATTTGTCCTTCTCTGCTATGCCAGGCAGAGGATTTTAAATACCTGGTGCCTCCCCTCCAGAGCTTGACAAACCAGTAGACGTGTGCAAACCAACAGACCAAAATGGTTAAGGGTTCAACTGTGGGTGTGGACACAAAGGGAAAAGTTCAAGAAGGAAGATCTCATACTCTACAGAGGTAAATTCTTCATCCTACCCCAAAGCTGGAGTGCAGGTGTGGCTTTGGCATAAACATGAATATCACAGGAAAACAGGGGCTGGATAAGCTGGAGGACCTTTGTCAACCACAGTGGCTGCTCCTGATGGCAAGAAGGCTGCTCTGGCTGGATTGTCTGCAGAGGGAAGAGATGCTCCTGCGTGGGATGCTGCTCTGCTTCCCAGCCCGCGAAGCTCCCACCTCTGAGCTAGAGCACCTTCTCTTCCCCACACAGAGGCCCCGTGGCAGCATTCACGGGCTAGGCTGCTCCCCAACTTGAGAATCCCACCCGACCCCCAAACCCCATCACGCACAGACCTGGAGGCAAGTCACTCCAGAGCTACCACCTCTTCTCCTGATCTCCAAAGTGAGAAAACAATCCCTACCCTTCACGGTTGTTGTCAGAGGTGCTGAGAGCTGGGACATGCAGGACTTAGAATATAGTATGCACTCGGTCAATGTCAGCGGCTTCTACTTTGGATTTTGTTCACTCCGATGACTGACTTACACTGTACACATTCCCACGTGTGTCTCTCTGGCCTGCCAAAGAGGGTGAGGGCTTACAGGGAAACTGAGGCAGCCAAATCAGTGAAGCCCAGCCCAATGGCACACACCGGTGCAGGCCAGAGCCCACAGAATAGCAGCAATGGCTGTAACAGGAATAGCCCAGGCCCCGAGATACAGGACGTGGGGAAGTCATTTGAATAAACCCCAGCAGTTCATGTTCAAGTGTAATTTGGCTGAGACAACAGCCCATTGCACTTCCATTACCAGGAGCATTTGCTTCTCCCCCACGTCCCAGCCCCCCCCAACACTGACCACTCCGAACCAAGGTGATTCACCCTCTGGACACAGCAAGGGGGACCCTCGTCCTCATCCTGCACATTGTGCTTTCCAGAGGCAAATATGCTCTCTGCATTCTTGAGTCCAGAAGCATGAGAACAGGAGGAAATGTCCAGACTGGCATACTTCAGCAAAACAAAATAAATTCAGCTACAAGTACTTACAAAACTGCTCCCGGGGGAGCAGTTCCCCGCCTCCAACACACTCCCATGAGACTCATGCTTTTAAAAGGAGATTTAAAATTCCCACCCTATAGTAAATGTGCTTTCAATCACAATGCAGCAAAAACCAGGGCCCTGCCATGAACTCATAGCACGGTCCTCCCTGCTCACCAATGCCTTTAAACCCTGACAGATTTCCCTTGGGTCTGGGGTGGGTTTTTGTTTTTTTAGATTTTTGTCCCAGTGCACTGAAGTGCAGCCTACCCCCTGCACTTCACTATTTGCGTTGTGAACAACCTCAGGCCATTCAACATGGAGAATCCAATCACAGCACTCGCCGACAGCTTGTCCCACTCCTAGGAAGAGCTAAAGATGACCCGGCATGGAAGCACAGGGCCTGGGACCTTCTACTCGATTCCCATCCCACATGTGAAAGAGGGAGTGAGGAAGAAGACACGTGACCTCCCCCTAAACACAGCTGTGGCAGAGACTGCTGGTGGCCTGACAGAACCATCTTTGTTTACCTGGGCACGTGGCAACCCAGAATAAAGATTACAATCCAGCCTCTTCCTCAGCCAGGTACAGCCATGTAGGTTCTAGATCATGAAAGACCAGCAGAAGTGTCCTGGGTCCTGTGGTTGCATTGTTTTTGGTCTCTTCTTTGTCCCCCTTTCTTTCTTGCTACCTGAAATGTGGGTGCCGCCATCTTGGACCAGGAGGAAGAGAGCTGCTCCCTGGGGAGGGCAGAGTGGCGAGTTGGGGGGAGCCTGGGTGCTGAGGATTCCCTGGATCACTTCCCTCTGGACTCGGTTTATGTGAGAGAGAAATAAACTCCTATCTTGTTTAAGCCACAGTGGCTTCTCTGTACCTTGGAAGTGAATCCTGCCCTCGCTCCAACAGTTCTGTCTCAGGGCAAAGTCACCCCTAAAAATGCCAAGGCAGGTCGAATCCACTGTGGCCCATCCCTAAAGCCATCCTTCACAGCAAGGACCTAAAAGTACAAGTCATCACCCAAGCCTCCTTAGATGGTTTCCAGAACAGCACAGCCACCAATGAGCCCCTTCGTTTATCCACTAGCTTCTGAGTGAGCACTCTGTGCCAGCTGCCGGGCTGGATCCCGGAGGTACAGCCATCAGCAGGACGGACTGGGCCCTGTCCTCCCAGGAAGTTCTCGCAACCTCACGGGGAAGAGGAGCCAGAGAACAGGCAATGTGATGAGGGGAAGAAAGCATAAAAAGGACAGCATGAGCTGTGCAGGGCTTGGTGTGGGGACTCACCCCCGTGAGGGAGCGCATCCATTGACAAGGACGTCCATCTATCCTACAGTTGTCAGACTCATTTTCACAGGAGGAGAGGGGAGTCTGTGGGGAGGGAAAATGGCTCAGGCAGGCCAAGGGGGAAATGTGCACACGATCAGAAAGGCAGAGGGGAAGTAGCTACCACTACCCTTGGAGGGCTTGCTGAGGTCCCCTGCCACCATCCACCAGGTTACCTCCACGCCATGGGCTCATGGCATCTCAGGCTACCATGGCACCTCCACGTCCCAGGCCAGGTGCAGGTGCAGGTCTGTGGTGAAGGCCACTGGCTTCTCTTATAGGTGCGGTGGGGACACACCTGGGCCACTGTGTCTCCATGGGGATCGCTTTGTCCTCTCCCGCTTTGTACCGCTTCCTTCCCCAAATGCCTGCCCTGCTCACTGTCAAACCCCAAACCCAACACTCCATCAGAGAACAGCCCTCCCTAGATGTCTTCCCAGCTCCCCTGTGTGGTCCTGACTCAGCACTTTCCTCTGATTCCCCCCCTTCCCCCCAGTGAGCCCTCTAGAACCTCATTTCCCCGGCTTCTCCCATCATGGTATAAGGGCTCATCTTTCTAATCAGTCCCGGATTCCTTTGCTAACCATTCTGCTTCCCTTCCCAGATCCTGACCCAAATATAGATGCTATGAAATTCGAAGAAAAGCTATAGAATCCTTGCAGATTCAAGGTGACGTAAGAAACAGGACAAATAAATGCAGTGAACGAGTCTGGACTGGATCGTGGATGTAGGGTGGGGAACATTATAAAAACCGTTTCGGGACGTTCGTTGGTGAGATGTGAATATTGACTTCATGTTCGATCATGGCATTGGATGAGATCATCATGTCGTGGTTATGCAAGAGAAAGTCCCTCCATGGAGATATCTGCCGGAGTATTTCAGGTGAAAAGCCGTGTTGTGTGCCACATAATCCCAAACTGTGCAGCAAAAGATATGAATAATATATATTCGGAGAGAGACAGGGAGAGAGAGAAAGCAAAATGTTAACTTATAAATCTGTACAAAAGGTATACAGATGTTCCTTGTCCTATTCATGCAACTTTTCCGAGGGAAGGATTTCTTTAGAAATACAAAGTAAAGAAAAACATCTGAAAGAGTGACAAAGAAGAAGAAAAGGAGGAGCCCGGAGACAGGCATGGAGGTATTATCGAAAGAAAAGTTTGAAACTCCTAAAAGGTCACCCGGAGGGGAGATGACCCTGGGAGACAGGGTCTCGCCTGAGATGTCCCCAAGGCCGGGGACAGAGCCTCAAGGTTTCCCAGCTCCGGACCCCGGCCTCCCCGCACGATAACCACCCCTCCCTAACTTTGTTTGCCCTGCTATTTATAGAGCGACTGCTTTCCTACATAAAGCCCTGAAATAGAAATGTTAAAAGAGCAGCTGGTGCCTCACGGGAACCTAATAAAACGTCTGTTTCCAAACAGTCCTGCTTCTGTCATAAATATTCTGTAGTTCTTGCTCCTTCGTTCTGTATTAGCAGGCACATTTGCATAAAAACGGGACTCCGTTTATTAAGAATTTCTCTCTCCCTGCTGTTTACCGCTCTGGGACGTGGGCCCACGCTGGAGTCACGCCAGCCTTAAGCCTGAAGGCGAGGGGTGCTTGGCCAGCCCAGAGAGGACTCAGAGAAGGCTGCCATGTTCTGGGGCCTCGGCAAGTGAACCTAAGAGCTGACCCACCCTCACACTTGCCCACGTGTCAATTCACTAGCCACGACCCTGGGGGAGCCTGGATGGGGTCTGGGGAGGGCAGCCCCCAGGGCCTGGCACACAGATGCCTCAGATGGCCTGGAGGGTCCTCCGCTTGCCCCCCAAGACTTCCGGGTCCCTTTGGCTTTCCAATCCATTGTTGGATGAGGTCTTCATTTGCTCGGGTTGCCATAACTAAATACCAGACTGTGTGGCATCAGCAGCAGACATTTATCCCTCATAGCTCTGGAGGCTGGAAGCCCAAGGTCAAGCTGCGGGCCCCTAGGTTCCTGGTGAGAGCCCTCCTCCTGGCTTGTAGATGGCCACCTTCCCCCTGCGACCCCACACAGGGGCTGTGTGCAGGGACTCGAGAGAGGGGGCTCTCTGGGGTCTCTTCTTACAGGGACACTAATCCTATCGGACCGGGTCCCCACCCCTAGAACCCCATTCACCTTAATTACCTCCCTAAAGGCCCGACCTCCAAACACAGTCACATTGAGGGCTGGGGCTTCAATGCATGAATTTGGGGGAGGGGACACAATTCAGCCCATCACAGATGACAGGACTACTGTCACGGAGGCCCCCAAGCCCTTCTTTGGGTGAGAACCAAGGCTACCCCCTCCTTTCAGCTGCCTTCAGGCCCTGACTACCATCTCCCCCTCTCTGCCAGCTCCCGGCCTGTGCCAATCATGTCAGCAGCCGTGGCTGGCACCGAGGCCCCCTCACCCTGCGGGGACCTGTGGGGGAGTTGGGGAGGGACCAGACACAGGTAGGCTGGAGAGGCCCAAGGCGCCAGGAGCGGGAAGCAGGCAGGGGCACAGCTGGCCAGTCGGGTCAGGAGCTGCTCGGGAGGCCCCGGCCCTACTGCGAACCCCTCGACCGGGGGACGGCCTCTCCCCGGAGGCCACCGTGAGAGAGCCACCGAGTGACCCCTGCGCTGGGTGCTCAGGCGCGCTGAAGGGCCTGCCCCCAGCACAGCAGAACTCACGTGTGAACGCCATTCAGTTTTTTGTTCATTGTTGCCTGCCGAACAATCGGGAATGTTTTACTTGGAACGGGCGCGCAATCCCATCATGCCGCACTTCCTTTGTACTGAACAAGTGTTATTTAATGGGGCAGTTTTGATTGTTTTGGAGATAGGCACATATTTGGGAAGAGGAGGGGTTTGTGCGCGTTGATTATATTGGCCTGCTTCCTTTAGTTTTTCTGGGAAATCCTTCTTCCTCTGCGTATAGATGATGAGGCTCACAGAACCGCACAACACAGCACGTGAGACCCCGGGCCCCGGGGCCGCTTCGCCGCCCGGCCTGCCCCTCGGGGTCCTGGGGGGCCGCGGAGCGGGGGATGGGGGCGGAGACAGTGGCGCCTCGTAAAGCTGGGAAGTCACATGCCATCCACGGGCGCTGGCCGGTCTCCTTGGTCCCAGAGACCGGGGGTGCATATCAAATTCCGGTCAGTTCCAAAGGCCTGGCCGTGCTGGCCTGGGTGGGCGAAAGCGTCTGGGGCCCCTTCCCTTCCCCCCCGGCTCCTCTCCTTCAGCTGCCCCCTCCCCTCCACCAGGAGGCCCTTCCTCTCACGGAAAGTCAGCCTTCAATGGAAGAATGGCCATTGTTCCTTCTCAGGGAAGAGGCCTCCATGCCCCCCTGTCCTTTCTCGCATCCTGTTCCTGGTTTCTAAGCGCCTTCTCCTCCCCCCCCGCCCCCCCGCGGAGCAGCCTAGGTTGTCTGCCCACCTGAGAGCCCGCCTGCCCTCAGCTTAGCCTCCCCTGCCCACCCTTATCCTCTTCCTCTCCCCGAGCCAGCTGGCCCTGGCCTCCCTCTTCTCCCTTCTTCAGAGCCGCCGGACTCCCTGTGGGGAAGCCTCCTGCCTGGGCCCTCCCTCAGACTTACCTGGGCGGCTCTGCCTTCTCCTTCCCCCCCCCCTTCATGCTGTGTCCCTCATGAGACGTACTGGTGCAGGACCTTGTATGAAAAGACAAACAGCCAACTCCCTCACAAGCGTCCTTGGCGCTGCTCGGCGGCACCACCTGGGATGCAGACTCACCAGGGACCGAGGTGACTGTCTCCAAGAGGAGACCTAGTCAGTGTCCTGTCTCACAGACTCATGTGGTCACCTGCTTGCTCAGCAGCCCCACTTCCTGAGGAGCCATTTCTTCGGGCTGGGATTAACACCGAGGGACCCAAGGGACAGCAGGCCTCGTCCTGCCCGCCCCCAGGTCCTGCGGCCCGGGACAGCAGTGGCTGGCTTGGGAGCTAGAATCCAGAACATCATTCATACCTTGGCAGCTCCATGTTCTATTCATGTTCTGGAAGCTCAGCTCCTCCTGAACCCTCAAAAAGTCATGTCCCCCCACAGGAATGTGTGTAAACATGGGAGCAGAACCCAAGAACCGTGAACTAAAAACACCATCACTGGAAGATGCCCCCGCTTCTGTGACCCCCTGTGCTTGTCCGGGTGTCTCCTGCCTGGGGGCCACACCATGAGCAAGGTCAGGAGGAATGTCCTCAAACACGGCTTCTTGCACGGTGCTCTCCCCGTTCTCTGCCCGCCTTATCCTCATCCTCCTCACCAGAAGAGTGAGAGAACAATGTGCTTCACAGCTTTTGGAACTTCATTTTCCTGGGGTTATGAAATGTCCCCATAAACCCACACTCTACCCAACTCCAAAACAAAATCGGTAGTGTTTCCATACGTGGGTACAGAGTGTGCCCGCTGGAGGAGGGGGGCGCTCCCCTGCTCAGGGTTCCCAGCGACCCCCGCTGCCGCCTTGCTCTCTGGGCCTGGCCTACTTGGACTCAGCTCCGAGCTGTCCTGCCTTCTGATGGGCTCCGCTCCACCCGCTCTCCTGGGGGGCCCCGCTCCTAACAGCCGAAGCTCTTTCTCGCTCAGCCTTCGCCCCTGGGGCCTGGCACAGCTGCAGTCAGCACTTCCTCGGCTCCTACCATCCTTCCGGGGCTCACCCGGGGCCAGTCTGCGCCAGCTTCTCAAAGGGGCAGCCAGCGCAGGCCTGACCTCCCGCAGCCAGGGGAGAAGCCCCCTGCCTCCTCCTGTCACCAACAGTCCCTGCACAGCTGAGCAGCCCTGGGGGATCCTGCCATCATGGGGATCCCTCCACAGTCTGCGGCCTCGTTAGGGGACGCCATCTCCCCAGGACACAGCAACACTGGGCAAGCCAGGGAAACAAGGCGGTGGCCGTACAGTGTGTGAAGTCACCCCCAGACCTCCAGGGACAAGGTCAATTTGTATCCAGGGGCTGCTGTGTCCCATCTGCCGAACGGGGGGTGCATGCATGAGGAGTGCATGCGTGCACACACACACACGCACACACGGGAGCCTGCGCTTCACTCGGGCAGGTGCCTGGTGGCATGGACTTTGCCTGTTCCAGTCCCCCGGGAAAGAGGACAGGCCCATAGGACCTGTGTTCGCTCCTGTTCTCAGGACCAGCAGCGCATGTCAGGGGCTTAAACCAGAACCTGTCAAATAGTGAGCCCGCGTCAATAAAGCAGTGCTCACCATTGCTTTTATCCAACCTCTCAGGGGCATTGTGACGATTAAATGAGATGATGCATAGAACATGCTAGAACAGTGCCTGGCCCACCATGAGTGCTCATAGGTGTGTGCTAGCTGCAACTATCATGCTTGCCTTAGAGGTTGATGTAGGTACAGATCTGAGGGGAGAGCATGATGATCCACGTGAGCCCTGAAGTGCCCCATGATGCTCGCGATTGTTATCAGGCTATGAGCAGCCTCGGAGCTAGCAGGAGTGGCCCAGAGGGGCTCAGAGGGACCTTGACCTCTGAACAAATGTCCTCATCTCGCTGAGTTCCTGAACCCACCTTATTAGGTTAGGACATTCTCTTAAAGAGCAAGTTCCAAATTAGGATGATCAGGATCATGTACATTTGTAAAGTTTATTGATATACCTTATTCGTGTCCCCTGCGTGCTGACCCTTCAGTCCCTCCAAGCCTTGAAAAGCTGTTTGGCTCTTCCTCCAGATCTGGGCCCTTGGGAGCCCCTACTTCCCACCTGCCCCTGTCCTCTTCCCCTTCTACCCAAGGAAGGGTGTGGATGTGGAGCCCGGAATCCCGAGGGTACCCGGCCGTGCCATGGGTAGCACCCACCTAAGGCCAAGTGTCCCCTTTAGACACAGGACGTCAGGTCAACTCGTGCCAGTGGCCTTGGGACCAAGGTCCGGGTCAGAAATGACATTGGCTGGAATATTCTTAGAAACAAGAGCCGGTGGCCTCTCTGTGGGACACACAGCGATTGAGAGACGCCCACAAGGTCTGGAGATCCTGCTCCCTAAGTGCCGGGCAGAGCTCCAAGAGAGAAGCAAACTTCTACCCGTGTAGGTCCCAAGGACCACGGGGATCTGCCGGCAGTGTTCCAAGGCTGGGAGAGCAGGGGTGGTGGCAGTGGCAGGAGGTGGGGGACAGGCTCCACGGCTCAGAGCAGCTCAGCACTTGGCTGTTTTGGGTGTTCAGTTCCTCAGTAAGACTTACTTAAACAGGGGCACCTGGGTGGCTTGGTTTGTTAAGCATCTGCCTTCGGCTCAGGTCATGAGCTCAGGGTCCTGGGATCGAGCCCCATGTCGAGCCCCATGTCGGGCTCCCTGCTCAGTGGGGAGTCTGCATCTCCCTCTCCCTGACCCTGGCTCATGCGCACTCTCTCTCTCTCTCACTCAAATAAATAAATAAAATCTTAAAAAACAAAAAAAGACTTACTTAAACCAAGATTGCCCCTGCATTATATTTTGCCCAAAATTATCTGATCCAGTGTCCTAGGGTTACTTTCCTTTGCTTTTAAATTGTCTGTTTAGCTTAGTTTTCTGTCTTCCAAATGAGAACTTACCTACACTTGTTTTTTTTTTTTTTTTTTTAATTTTTATTTCTTTGACAGAGAGAGAGAGACAGCGAGAGAGGGAACACAAGCAGGGGGAGTGGGGGAGGGAGAAGCAGGCTTCCCGCGGAGCGGGAGCCCGATGCGGGGCTCGATCCCAGGACCCTGGGATCATGACCTGAGCCGAAGGCAGACGCTTAACGACTGAGCCACCCAGGCGCCCCCTTACCTACACTTCTCCTTCAAGAATTCTACAACCAGTTACCTAGACTTCGATCGTAAAGTCAAATCAACAGACATGTCACTGCCTCTGTGCTATAAACAGAAAATCACCCAGAACCGTGCATTTGCAGAATGGTTTTCAAACATGATCTGTGGCTTATGGGCTGAGAGGACTCTAGAAAGCTGTTAAGTTGACTCCCTAGCTTGGGAGACAGGGACCCCACGTGCCAGGAGCTGGGCCCTTCCCAGGCCAAACAAGTTATTCCGAGGCTTCCCCGTCTTTATGGGGTCGATAACACAAAAGCACATCAGGAACACCATGGCCCTGTTTCTTTCGTGCTTAAGGGAGCAAGGGGCCTGGAGAGGCCCGGTGTTGACCCAGCCCAGGAATCACTGCTGGAAGAGAGAAACACCCTGAATCTAAGGGCTTCTGTTTCCCTCTGTTTATGGGTTCCCCCACCCAAGCCCCCCTCCCCCTGGAGCTCTTCCTCAGCCAGGGTGACTAATGACTGCACCAGCATGTGCAGACAACCTCAGTGGTAGGACCTGTGCTTGCTCTCCACTAGAAACCTCTTCCACCATGACCCGTGACTATCACAAATGCTGGTGCTGCCCAGAGCTTTCTCCCTCCACCCAACCTCTTTCCCTGAGAGCTTGCCCTCCTCCCTCCCGCACCACCCATGCTTCTAATCACCCGCTGCTTTGGATGGCTGATGCCTCCAGCTCAAATTTCTCCCCTGAGCCCCAAACCAGATGCCCAGTTTTCTACTGGACAATGGATTGTCCACTCAACATGCCCCAAACCTAACTGCTCACCTCCCCCCAACTCCCTCCCCAGAGAACGGGACCCCCCATTCACCTGGCCACCCAAACCAGCAACCCAAATTTACTCATCATCCAGGTCCTGTAGATTCCTTGGTGACGACCCACCCCTTCCTCTCCACCCCTACTGTCACTACACTGTTTCCCAGCCTCAGCACCTCTCATGGGACCTCACACATCCCTCCAACCTCCCTCCAGGCTTCATTTCTTCATCCAACCTCAGCAGAGCCCCTGGAGTATCCCTCTAGAACAGGAAGTTCCAGTCACATGATTTCTCAACTTGCACCTCTCAGTGGCTCTCCCTGGACCATCGGGAATCACCTCCAGACTCATCCTGCCCTAGGCCCCCACTTGTTATTCATGTCCAGCTACACTGAAAACCTGTTCGTTCCCAAACACAGCCTTATCTCCCACTCAAGTGTCTCTGCCCACCCTGCTCCCTCTCCCCGTCCCTCCCAACAGATCCATGGCAGAGATCTCTCTCTCTCTCAAGCCTCCATGCAAGAAAAAGGTCTTGGTCTCTCCCAAGAAAATACTTCCTGGCATAACAGAACATACCAGGAGTGCACACTGCTTCAGGGCAAGGGGCCAACACTTCATGGCTTTATTTTCTCCTCCTCTGTTCCATCCTGTTGGACATTTGGGTTGTTTCAAGTCTAGGGCTAGTCTACAGAGTGCTGCTATGAGCGTTCTTGTGCTCATACACTGGGGCAGGTATTACCTCCAAGCCTGGGGTTTTCCTTGTGGAAATATTTTAGATTATGGATTCGATTTGTTTCATCGACTAGTTTAGTTTAGACTTAACTTAGTTAACTTAGTCTTAGACTCATTAAGATTCATATTTTTTCTTGTGTCCATTTTGATAAGTTGTGTTTTTTTAGGAATTAAACCATTTATCTAAATTTTCAAATGTAATGGCATTTTAAAGAAGGTGGGCTCTGTTGTGATATCTCCTTATCATGCCTGACAATGATTATGTTTGCCTTTTCCTTTTTTTCCCCCTTTGCCCAATCTTGCTAGGGTTTATTTTTTTTATCGATTTTATTATTCTTTCCAAATAATCTAGCTTTTGATTTTGATATTTTCTATCTTATATTTGTTTTCTACTTCACTAAATTCTTCATTTATCTTTTTTTCTTCTTCTTTTTCCCTTCTTTGGGTTCAGCCACTGGGCTATAAGCTACTTGAAGACAAATGGTATGTGTTGGTTTTTATATTTAGATGTTATCTACAGCCTAGAATAGTGTCTGGCACAGAGAAAATGCATAATAAATTTTTAGGGAGATGAGAAAAGGAAAGGAAAGGAAAAAGAGAAGGAAAGGGAAGGGAGGAAGTTGAAAGGACAACAGAACTGGAATATAAACTGCCCATATATCTGGGGGATTAGTTGTAAGACACCTGCATCTATCTGTATGTCTGTCTGTGGGTGGATTGGTGGGTGGGTGTGTGCCTCTGGGTATGTGATAAACGAGGGCCCTTTAATTTAAGCATTCTAGTATCAGGACTCCAAGTGCAGCTCATGGTGTGAATCGTAAATAGACCTTTTCCTTGGAAGATCTTCATGGAGTATTACTCAGCACATACCATAAATCAGGCCCCATGCCAGATACCAGAGAGGCAAACATAAATAAGAACTTGTTCCTGCCCTTCAAAAGTTCAGAGGAAAATTCTGGGCAGTACACAAGTGGACCAAATCTGGCCGGCACCTGTTTTGTAAATAAAGTTTTATTGGAACACAGCCATGCCATTCACCTGTGGCTACCAAGTTGAGTAGTTGTGACAAAGACATATGGCCCTACAAAACAGGGAATATCAGGCCCTCTGCAAAACGTATCTGTGGCCCTACCCCAGATAGTAGACCCAGAAAGGTAGTGCCGGACCCATGTGTGCATGCTCAGCAAATGGGTTCTTGAGGCCCCAGGAGCTCTCTGGAGTTGGGCTCACCAGTGGGTACCAGTCATTCCTCCTTATCTAGTAAGTGTGCACCTTTTCCTCCAAACAAATGCTGGAGATTGTGCTCAATCTCCAGCAGGTATTGATGACTTCTATATAGACTCGTCGGCTCATCCTGGGATCAGCACCTTCCCCAGAGGTCTCATTCATGGCCTATGGCCCTAGTTGAGCAAATCCTGATGCCCAGGAGCAAATACCGAGGTTCCTGTAGAAAAGTGAGGCTGGCTGTGTAGAGTTCACACCACACTGCCAACTTCAGGCTCCACTGCCTTATCTTAAATCAAAAATTCCAAAGGAAGAAAACGTCACCCTTCAGCCAGGATTGTGTTAACAATAGTCTCAGAACTGGTGCTCAAGACAACCTCAAAGACGTTCTGTTCTCCTGCTCTGGGCACTTAGTGACCATCCAGTGGACAGAAAGTCGAGGACAAAGGCTGGGGACAGGAGAGCCCCACGGACCTATCCAGCATTGGAGACACACATGTGCCTTTTCAAAGCCGCACCGGGAAGCCAGGCTCCTTGCTGCTCAATGCCGGTACCAACCGCCCGGGCCCCTGGACTCATCTTGCCAGCAACCCTCCAGTTTGCTTTTCTCTAAAAGGGAGATGGTGTGTCTTGATGGAAGAACTACATGAGGTATTCATCCTAGAGGACAACAAAGTGGTAACAGCCTATAGAGGGTTGTAAACTAGTAAAAATTCGATCTGTGTTAATCAGCTACCCTGAGAACTTTTGTCCTGGCCCTTGCTCTGGGAGGGCAAGCCTTCCTGCTCGGTGAGCTCTTACACAGGGCTTGCTGGTTTTCATGTTTTTTACCCTCTAAGTGTGTGCGTGTGTGTGTGTGTGTGTGCACGCATGTGTGCGTGCACTTAACTTTTTAAAAAATGGTGGTTTAAAAAAAAAATACAGCGCTTGGGTGGCTCAGTTGGTTAAGAGTCTGTCTTTGGCTCAGGTCATGATCTCCTGGTCCTAGGATCCAGCCCCACGTCGGTCTCCCTGCTCAGTGGGGAGCCTGCTTCTCCCTCTGCCTCTCCCCCTGCTTGTGCTCTCTCTCTCTGTCTCTCAAATAAATAAATAGATAGATAAATAAATAAATCTTTAAAAAATAAGTTGACCAGTAAGTCAAAGGGGCAGAACTGTCTGGGTGAGCGTGGGTACCAACAGGAAAGCCAGAGGCAGCCTTTGAGTTTAGAGTCGGAGAAGGAAACAGAATCTTCATTCAACACCAACACGGCGGTAGATCTCTGACAGCCCAGCCCAGACAAAGTCAAATGTCATTTTTTTATCCTAATTTATTGATTTCTGTTGGCTGTCAGAAGCATGTGCGCACAGGGGAGGAAGTGTGGTGGGTCCGCCGCTAATGCCTCTCACTGTTCTCACAATGAGCGCCAGGGGGTCAGCGGGGCAGTGGGGACTTGCAGGGGGGACCACGATGTGCCTAAAGGTGGTGGTGGGGATGCAGGAGAGCCGTGGTGCTTGGAGCAAAAACATGTGTTCTCCTGTCCCCCACCGCAGCGGTTTTGAAAGTAGCCTGTTCATTTACTTGGAAGAGATCGCACGCCAAAAAAAAAAAAAAAGACATCATCTCATCCCCCACCTGTCCAGTCATCTTGAATCACCAGCCCAGAAACACGACCATTGCCAGGGGTTGCACCCCGAAAAATCACCATCCCCAGAACGCTTGTTAAAAAGTCTGCGATTAGAGAAATGTAAATCACCAGAGCCGCACGGAACACCTCCACCCAGGTGTGGCTCCCTCCTAGATGTCAGGGAGACCCCGGGGCGGGCATCAGGGCAGGTGGGGGAGACACCCTGAGGTCAAGGTCAGTCTACAACCCCGAGAGAAATAGTGGGCCCACGGGATATGAAGAAAGCTGCCTCTTGAGAGTTCTGTGTTCTACTCTGCTCCTTCAAGAGAGCTTTTGGGTTTCATTGTGCCGGGGTTCATGAACACTCATTACAAAACCGAAACCAAAGTCACAGAATAATGAGAAATCACCAGCCCGGGGCACAAAGTTGGAGTTGTGCATGTGACCACTTCAAGTCTCGAGTATTTTTTTGAGCCAGTGAAGTGACCTCCCATGGTGGGCCTTCTCAAGCTGCTCCTATTTTCCTCACCAAGTGCCTTCCCGCCCCCGCCCCCAAGAGCGGGCTCACCTCTGGTAGGGTGGCCTCTGTGCAGATGATCTCTGGACAAGCACCCACGGCCCTGACTGTCCTGCTGTCCCCCAGGCACCTGGCATCGGCTGCCACCTGGACACCACCACCCTGACGTCCCTCCAGCGGCTCCCCTCCAGGATGTCTCCTTGCTGAGACCTCCTCCCTGTTCCGCTCCCTGCCAGCCCCAGACCAGACACGGTGTGGACTCAGGCCTCATCCCGGGAGGGTCTCCTTTGGTTTAGGCCGCCCTCCTCCCCAGGGAGCCTCCTTCACCACCCACTGGACCCCATCTCCAGCCAGGCCTTGAGGATGCCCTAACCCGCCCAGACCGCCTTCCCCTCTGTGGTTCTCCAGCACGGGCTTTGCTGCCATCAGAAGAGACATCGTGGCTGTCCCCACTTGCTCTGTAACTGTCCCTTCTCTCACACCTTCATGGATATCACAACCCCTCCTGGACATTTCTCTCCTCCTAATCTGCCCGCTCCGCCCCTCCTCAAAGCCCAGGTCTTTGCAGGTCTGCCTCCCTGCTGTCACCCTCCCTGACCAGAGAAGAGTGACGGCTCCTCTCCCTGAAATCCTCGCGTGCTTACTGTCTACACCGGCTCTCATCTGGCACGGTTCCTGTGGGACACTATCGTATCATTAAGACATGGCCGTTCCCGTACTTTCCAGGACCACAGGGCTCCCACCAGCTCAGTTTCAAAATCAGTGAAAGTTTCCCTTTCCTCAAAACACTACCTCTCAGATGATCATCACAGTGGACACGAGCCATTTATGAAGACCGCCATGAATGGTGGCCACCCTCCCTCACCCCACGGGTTCCAGGGCCGGGACCTTCCCCCACCCCGTGCACTCCAAATCCAAGTTCTCACCCTTCTGGCTCTCAGGTGGCCTTATCTACCTCTAGCTGGAGCAACAGACTGAAAAGTACTTCTGATCCGCCAGGCTGTTTTAAATTAGATCTCTCTTAGAATTCCAAAGGATGGCCTTCACACAAGGAGAGCCGAGCTCTGCAGGGCATGGGCTTACGCCAGAACACGGGGGTGGGAGGGGACGGATTATGGACGGTACTGACAGACAGTTAGCCATGTACCTACCTGACTGGAAGCTATGGATTCAGAGGAGGCAGGAAGAAAGGCATCCACAAAAATACAGTTTAGACAGTTGGGAAGTAGCGGGCCATGTGAAGCTTCTCCAGGTCCCCCGTCCACACTCACGCTCGTCGGCAGGGCGAGGCATGGAAAATGTCAGAAACCCCAGATGGGTTTGGAAGGAACAAGAAGAGTTAATATCTCCAAATATCATGTCCCATATTATGTATTTTTTTCTCATGGGGCTGCATCTCCCTGACTAAATAATAAGTCCGCTCCTTGGGGCAAGACGGAGGCACTCATGTGCCTAGACCTCATGGCCCTGTCCCCTGTGCGCAAGACCTACACACACACACACACACACACACACGTTGGCTCCTAAGGAGGGCCTGGGGGCTACTGACTTATTCTTTGGTGTAGGAGGCCGAATAGGAGGGGCTGCCATGATTTACAGGAGCTTGGGGGGTGAGCAGCTACTTGGAGCCGGAAGGTCGGTCGGGGTGGCTTCATGGAAGAGAGTGGAGGGTGTGGTGTTGGTTCATTCTCCACCTTCCTATGCCCAAGGGAACGGGGGGAGAGGAGTCCCCATAGGAGTAGCCAAGGCCTCATGTCACGACCCCCACCTCAGTGCCCGGCCCTACAGCACCCACAGCAGCAGGGCCCAGCTCAGCCTCACTCCTTGGTAAAAACGACTTGTGGTCCGGCCCTCTGAGTTCACCACCTGCTCCCCGGGAGGAGCGCGGGGCCTCCGTGGATTGGCTGTCTGACCCAGGAAAGGTTACTTCGCCTCTGAGCCAGCTTCTTCATCCACAAAACAGGAGATTAATGCTGCCTCCCTCTCGCAGTGGTAGAAAAGATCAAATGAAGGGTTGGCTCCCTTTCGTCCTCTCTTTGAGAGGGGCTGTGGAAGATGAAAGCCTAGGAGACCCATGGGACTAAATCTCTGACAGCCCTGCTCCTTGGGAGATGGGTCAGGGGCCCCCTACAGACCCTCAGGGCCTCAGGAGGTGATCCCTCTCCGGTGTCCTGCCTCCCCCCACCCACCCCGCCGGGTCTACAGCACATCCATCCACATGGCTTGACCCAGCCGCTCTGCCCTGTGGTCTTGGGATGGCACCACAACCCCTGGGCCCACCCTGGCCCCTCCACAGCCTCCTGTGCAGAATCAGTGCTCAGATGCCAACCCCAAGCTGTTCCAGCCCACCCGGTCCCCATCCATGGGGTGGAGGCCCACAGAGGAGGAGTGACCCCGGGCCCACAGCAGCCTGCTTGCCCCACACGTCTCTGTTCGACCGAGTTCTGCTGTCGGGGGCTCCATCCCAGGATGGGAGCTGCCAGAGGCACCGGTGTCACCGGTGCTCACAGTGAAGAGGTTTGCAATGGCAAGCTCGGGGGCTGCCGGCATCCCGGCTCACCTGCTCCTACATGGGATGACTTTCACGTCATTGGGGCACAAGTCTCTGGGATGATGACATATGCTGTGTTTGGCTTTTCTGGATGCCTAACCAACAGGTGTTGGGTTTGGTTGGATGTATTCCCTCGTGAAGGTCTACACAGCATACCAGAAGCCGGTCATCACTGGGAGGGAGACCCAAAGCCGGTCATCACTGGGAGGGAGACCCAAAGCTGGTCATCACTGGGAGGGAGACCCAAAGCCAGCCATCACTGGGAGGGAGACCCAAAGCCGGTCATCACTGGCATGGAGACCCAAAGCCGGTCATCACTGGGAGGGAGACCCAAAGCCGGTCATCACTGGCATGGAGACCCAAAGCCAGTCATCACTGGGAGGGAGACCCAAAGCCGGTCATCACTGGGAGGGAGACCCAAAGCCGGTCATCACTGGGAGGGAGACCCAAAGCCGGTCATCACTGGGAGGGAGACCCAAAGCCGGTCATCACTGGCATGGAGACCCAAAGCCAGTCATCACTGGGAGGGAGACCCAAAGCCGGCCATCACTGGCATGGAGACCCAAAGCCGGTCATCACTGGCATGGAGACCC
The DNA here is from genome assembly GCF_964656455.1 of Halichoerus grypus. Classification (NCBI taxonomy): domain Eukaryota; kingdom Metazoa; phylum Chordata; class Mammalia; order Carnivora; family Phocidae; genus Halichoerus; species Halichoerus grypus. Next base: position 71,861,222 of record NC_135718.1, read on the forward strand.
AAAGCCGGTCATCACTGGGAGGGAGAATCGGCTTGGGGAGGTCTGGCCCGGCTCATCAGCTTAGCTGGGGATTTTCCCTCAGTGTCTGGCCAACCATGGAACTCCAGTGTCCCCTGCAGCTGCCTCAAGGAGTCAGGGCCCCAAGCCCTGGGAAATGTGGGCTCTGCTCAATGGCTGTCATAGGACCAATGTGTTTATAGAAAGGGCCCTGCCTCAATCTCCCAGCTGGGCTTGCATGGATCATTCCTACCAACAGTAAACAAGGGCCAAGTTTCCCCACACTGACTGTGGGGCCTTCCTATGAGCACTTTAGCCCTTCCAAGGGCTGGCTACCATTCCAACAAACCAGAAAGGAATATGATGGAAAAGAAAGAAAAGTGGTAGGATTGCAATTGCTGGTGTAGGTGCCTAGATCTTTCTAGAAGTTTGTATGCAATTGGAGGGAAGGGGCTCCATCTTCCTCATTGTTGTATCCCCAACACCTTAGCACAGCCTGGGGAAAAAGCCAGGGCCCCCCAAGCCTGTGTGACAACTCTGCAGAACAACACCCTTGTGCAAAGGAAAAGGTGCCCCTCTTTTCAGGTGAAGGCAACCCCCTAGCACATCCAGCAGGAAATCACAATCAGGATTTCAGTGCCCATTCACATTCCACCTCTCACACCTCACACCCTTGGCCGAGCCTAGAACCTTGTGCAGTGCACAAACTGCACATCTGTACGTGGCATCCCTGAACGTAGAGAGTGTTCAGAACATGTCAGTAAGTTGAATCCATGCAGTAGGGAGACATACTGTGGCCTTCCAAACCATTTGGCTTGTAAATGCCAAGTAAGCAGCCTGTTTCAATATGGGTTTTCATTGATTGGACTTTATACGGTAAATCAAGCCTTTTGGAAACCCCAACCCCAGACCAAATAGCCAGACCACTGTCATTTGGAAGTTTCCTGGCCTGCTCTGGAGACATGGACAGAACCCTAAGAGAAGGAAACTACCCTGCGTCCTAGGGATCCTGAGACTCCTGCCCCACTTTAGCCAGAAAGTCCTACAACAGCCCTACTCCCAGCACAGTTGTGGCAGGGGAGAGCAGAAATGCTGCCTCAGGGAACTCTGGGGGCGGCCCTCTAGCTGCCCCAGCCTCACCTATGTCCCCAGGGCTCCCACCTGGAGGAGCCACCCCAGCCAGCCCAGGGGCAGAGCCCTCCGTTCATTCTCGCTCACAGGTGGCTCCCACGGAGCCTCGGTAATGTGACTATTCGCTTAGGTCACTTTTCATTTCGTTCCACAAGGTGCAAAAAGGATGGCTGTTACCGGTGAGTCTTAGGGCTGGTCTGTCCACTGGCCACTCCTCCGGGCCACCCCAAGTGGGTGGCCCCAATGGGGAGGACTGTCCCACGGCCACAGGTGATCCCTAACTGTGTGGCCTCAAGGAAGGGGGCGGGGACTCCTCTCCTCTGGAGCCACCAGAACACAGGGACCACTGCAGACCCGGTCGTATTCCTTCAGGGCTCCCCTGGCTCCGTGCAGAAGAGACATTTTCCACACGTGTTTACCACATGCCCGTGCCATGTGGGGCACTGTTCGCGTGCACTCGTGACTCGGGAATGAACCACCAGCGCCCGGTATGCGCCTCGCAGAGCTTGCCTTCCCAATCCCCTTGCTCTTCTCCGGCCACTGGTCCCCAGAGCGTGCCAGATCAGCAGGCTCTCTCCTGATTCTCCACTTGCGTTTTGCCTGACATTTATTATCCAGAATACACAGAGGTTGAGTCCAGCCTAGAAGGTGATGACCCCCACAAGAAGCCACTCCCACTGCACAACGCTAATCATCCCCCACCCATGTGGTTTTTCTTCTCTTAGCTTCCTCCCTGTCTCAGCCCTCTTGATTTTCTCTTTTTTTCCTGTCCTATTTCCTTGTTTTCTTTCTCCTGTCCTCTTGTCTCCCCTGCTCACTCTTAGGGCCCCTGGACCCACGGTAAAGAAGCTACTGACCCTGGCAAAGCACCTCCATGTCTGAGACACCTTCCAAGGGCAGAGGAGTTTGAGAGATGCCCTTCCACGGCAGCCAGGTGCCCAGGGGAAGGCCCTGTTGGCTGTGGATGTGCACCATCTGTGGGCATATCCCATGGCTCCAAAAGAAAGGGGCTGAGGACGTGGCCCCACAGGCCTGGCTGACCCACCCAATAACAGGACATGCCCGTGCATCAGCACCTTCCACCACACTTTCTCCAAAGCAGCCCAGAGGCTGTGACAATCAATGGCTGTCCCCTAGGCTCACTCCACCTCTCCCCCCACTGCCAGGAACTCAGGACCCAGGAGGATGCACCTCCTGGATCCTGTGGATGAAGAATGAAGATGTCAGCCTCTAGATTCAAAGCCAACTGAGAGTCAACATCAGAACATTAGCCTCTAAGGGCAGCCATTCTAAGCAATTTCCAGAAATACGCTGCTGACCACATGAGACTATCCCACACTAAGTATACATTCATGTAAGTTGAGTTACAGTCTTAGAAACGGAAATCTGTTTTGGGCAACAGCAAATGAAAAGTTGACAGTTTGCAAGAAGGCTACACGAAGGAACCGCACGGGGGAGGAGTGAGCCAGGGCGTCTCCCGCACACCCAGTGAGCGCAGGCCAGCACTCACAAGCCAGGCTGAGCTAGGCCCATGTGGCCCATGCGCAGATTTGCAAGGGTCTCTCAAACGTGACCCGGGGCTTGGAATTATTTTACAAAGCCAAGGGCGTTTGTGTCCATTTTTACTTTTTTCAAGTCAACAAATTAATTATTTTACACTTCCCTCTTTGAGACAAATCTGTTAAGAGACGGATGAGTCTGCTTTTGCCCAACCCCTCACTCCCAGTGCCCTCAGCTGACTCAACAATGTGCCGTCTTTAATTGCTTTTGTTCCTTCTCATATATTGTTCATTTTATACCCACAGCGGAGCATTGCCTGTAGACAAGAAGCATAAGAAACACTGATGATGAATTACAAGGAGCTTATTAGCAAGAAGCACAAAATGGTAATAATTTTGCAAACTTATCTCCGGATTGTTTTCACCAGATCCAGACTTCTAATACTTCAAAAATATAAGTTGAAAAGAAAAAAAATTACACAGTTTTATATATATAATTATATCCAATTTCATATTTTTTGTTTTTAGAGAGGGAGGGAGAGAAACAGAGGGGGAGAGAGAGAGAGAGAGAGAGAATCCCAAGCAGGCTCCACACCCAGTGCAGAACCCAATGTGGGACTTGACTCCACAACCCTGACGCCATGACCTGAGCCAAAACCAAGAGTCAGATGCCCAACCAACTGAGCCACCCAGGCCCCCCTGGTTTTTTATTTATTGGTAAGGGAAAAAATTCATTATTTCAGAGCAGCCTAAATCTCATGTTTTATCTTGTCAGTTAGAAATAAAATTTCAAAAATTAGAAATATAGACCAGTTTAAGTGCAAAATTAAGCATTCTTAACATCAGGAAAATAAAACCATTTTTGCCTCTTTTTTGTTATAATGTTGTAAAATATATTATATATCATATAGAGAGAGAGAGAGAGAGGAACTAAAATCAAATCATAATATACCTTTTTCTATTCACTATGATTCACACTTTTTCTCACATAATTCACCTCAAACTAAGGGCTATGTGTCACTAGTGAAGAAAGGATACATATCATGAGTATCATTTTAAAGATTATATAAAAATAAATTTTCAATGCAAAAACTAAGAAAACACTAATCTATAAAAGGTGTTTTACTCCAAATCAATTCTTTATCAAATACCACTCAAAAAGGAAAAACATGTTTCCAGTCACAGGAAGTTTTAAGAGATTGTCTAAGAGTCAAAATATGGGAGGACACTCTCATCAGGATCTGATAGATCCAATTTTAATTTTCAAGTTTTTTTTTTGAGCAGTTCTACCTATTTGTAAGAATTGATATTGCTTGACTTTTGTTCTTCATTAGAGGTTTTCCAAAGAAAAGGAAGTAATTACTTATTTTTTCTTGAAAGAATAAGATTCATTCTGTCTCCCAATTACTCCCTATGAATCCATTGGACCCTTTTATACATCTAAGTTACATTTGGGGACCTTTAAGTTAATTTTTCCATAATCTGAAACATGTTTGCTATTTCATCGATACTCATGAATTCTTCCGAACAAGAAGGATACAGTGACCTGGATTAGCAGGATGATGCAACAATGAGATAAATCACCACAACTGCATCCTTCTTAGCCGTCCTGTCCAATTGGCAAGAGCATGGCATCATCTTCAAGAGTGTATAAAGGAACACTGGAGACTCCATCTCTGTAGCTCGCATTGAACACTTGAAAATTCGGAATTTTTTGCTTTCTGTCAATAATGGCAAACAGAAAAAAAATAGAAAGCTCTTCACAATTCTTAGATGAATCAGAAGATGAAGGCAGAGACAGTAGGACTCTAGACTCTAACAACAGTGATGAAATTGATCATGTAAGTGAAATCTCAGACCATAAGTCTTCAGAGAGCAATATGTTCAACAAATGTTCTCAAACTCAAAATCTGATGGGTGGATGATATATTGCCATGGACCAAAAGAACGTATGGTGTTCTCGTTCAGCCAGTCATTCCACTGGGAAGACTTCATCCTACAATATTTTATCCCAAGATCTTGGACCATTTTGTTTGCTCACAAGGTGTTTGGCAGTGTTCTTTCATCTTCTATGATGTCTACGCCCTGGGAATACCCTTGAGGGGATAAATGTTGAAATGTTTACAAACAGAGGTGGCTAAAAGAAAACAGAGAAACCTGTTGGATTGATCATCTTAAATTGAAAACAATTCTTTGCGATTTTGAAGCAAAGAAGATGGCCATCTCTTCATCATAATTACGTGCTGTCGAAGGCTTCAAATTTTTTTCTCGTATTTTGACAATGAAAGTGCAAGGAGAAGCAGAAGCAATGATAAGCTAGAACCTGTTAGAGATATGTGTGAAGCCTGAGTCAGTACTTACAAGACAGATGGTTCCAGAGTCATGCATGACAGCCGATGAGCAGTTGGTTGCATTCAAAGAGTGTTCTTCCCTTTCAGTGTTTATATATTCAAAATCAGGAAAATATGGGGGAAAATTTGGACATTTTATGTTCAATTCTCATGTCTAAATTTTTAGCAGGGTCATTTTTCACTCTCTCGTCACTCTTCCACCATATGATTTCATTCATGTGGAATTTAAGAAATAAAACAGAGGACCATAGGGGAAGGGAAAAATAAAATAAGGTGAAATCAGAGAGGGAGACAAACCATAAGAGACTCTTAACTATAGGGAACAAACTGAGGGTTGCTGGAGGGGAGGGTCGTGGGGGGATGGGGTAACTGGGTGATGGACGTTAAGGAGGGCACTTGATGGAATGAGCACTGGGTGTTACATGCAACTGATGAATCACTAAACTCTACCTCTGAAACTAATAATACGCTATATTTTACTTAACTGAATTTAAATAAAAAAAATAAACTAAAAGAAAAAAAAAAGGAAATAAAACAGAACAGTTGCCCCTGAGCTACCCAACTCCAACACCACCACTCATCCCTTGAATCTTACCCCCATCTCCTCAAGGATACTTTTGCCATTATCCCCATTTCTCGCTTGATCCCACATTCCCCTCCAGCAACTGACCCATTCCCATGCTTCCTTGCAGAGAAAAACTTCTCCAAAGAGTTGTACAGACTCCCCACCACTACCTCTTCACACCCCCATCCTCTCTTTCAACTGCTCCAGCCAAGCTCTTGCCTCCATCTCCTTCCTGAAACAGGCCACCAAAGACCTATGTGAAGCCCATGGTGATGCTCCCTCCCCTCTAGAAACCCTTTCTTAGATGACTTCTACAACCCCACCTATGTCTGGCATTTCCCCTACCCCACTCCCCATGCTTTTTCAGACCCCTCTGTCTCTGCCAGACCTCTAAATAGTATTCGAATGCCCCAAAGTTCTGACATCAGCTCTTCTCTCTTCCATCTGTACCGCCTCATCTAGTCCCAAAACTTTAAACATCACCTATATGCTGATGACTGTCAAATTTTATCCCTGCACTGGTTTCTCCTTAAAGCTCTAGACTGGTGAAGTCCAGCTGCCTAGCTCAGCATCTACACTTAGGCATCTCAAACTCTGCATGACCAAAGTCTCAATCCCAGCTCAGCTCCCCAAGCCTCCCCATCTCAATAAATCATACCAGTGGTGCAGGCCACACACTTAGGAATCCCCGATAACTCCTCTTTCTCATTGTCTAGTCCTCCCCCTACATCAATCCAAGAGCAAAGCCCATAGGGTTTTCCTAAAATATCCTGAACCTGAAAGCTCCTCATCTTCTACCCCAACACCACCCTAGTCCAAGCTCCAACATCTCTCACCCAGATGGCTACAGCAGCCAGTCCAAATGGGCCTCACTGTCGCCATTGGCCTCAGACTCCTAGAGTCCATCTCTGGACACCTGCCAGACTGATGATCTTCCATAGCACTAATTAGATCACATCACTCCTGTATTACTTTCTTGTGCTGAAAAAAAAAAAAATTAAACTGGGTGGCTTAAAACAACAGAAATTTATTCTCTCACAGTTCAGGAGGCCAGAAGTCCAAAACCAAGATGTCAGCTGGGTTGGTTCCATCTAGAGGCTCTGAAGAAGAAACCGTCCCATGCCTCTCTCCTAGCTCGCTAGCAATCCCTCAAATTCTTGGCTTGTAGACACATCGTTCCCATCTCTGCATTCATCTTCACATTGCCTTTCCTGAGTGTGACCCTGTGCGCCCTCACAAGGACACTCTTCATTGGACTTAGGGCCCACCTTAATCCAAGATGATCTCATCTCCATCCTTACCTTAACTACATCCTCCAAGACCCTATTTTCAAATGAGGTCACATTCTGAGGTTCTTAGTGGACTTGAATTTTGGAGGGCACCACTCAACATAAAACAACTTCTCTGCTTAACGCCTTCCAGCGACTTCCTGTTCTAACCAGAATAAAATCCAATCACCCGAAAGGTCCCCAGGATCTAGTGCCTGTGTAGCCCCTTGACCTCACGTCCCTCTTCTGTCCGTCCATTTACCACATTCCAGCTCCACTGTCCTTCTCTCCCTCCCTTAAACATCCCAAGTTATTCCTCCTTCTAGGTCTTTGCTCTTGCTGCCCCTTCCTCTTGAAACACCATTTCCCCCAGCCTTCTGCACAGTTGCTTTGTCATCATTCAGAACTTAACAAAAATGTCACCTCAAGAGACCCTTTCTGGGGCGCCTGGGTGGCTCAGTCAGTTAAGCGTCCGACTCTTGATTTCAGCTCAGATCACGATCTCAGGGTCGTGGGATCGAGCCCCATGGCAGGCTCCGCGGTCGGCGGGGAGTCTGCTAGAGGTTCTCTCTCTCCCTCTCCCTCGCTCTCTCTCTCTCAAGTAAATAAATAAATCTTTAAAAAGAGACAGAGACCCTTTCTGACCATTCCAACTAAAGGAACCAACACTCCCTCCCTAGCCATTAGATCATTACTCTGCTTTATCTTCTTTATAGCACTTACCAGTACAGACATATCTCGTTTTATTGCACTTTGCTTTATTGTGCTTTGCAGATATGCTTTTTTTTATTATTAACTGAAGGTCTGTGGCAATCCTGTGTCAAGCAAGTCCATTGGCACCATTTTTTCCAACAGTATTTTCTCACTTCGAGTCTCTGTGTCACATTTTGGCAATTCTAGCAATATTTCAAATGTTTTCATTATTGTTATGTTTGCTGTAGTGATCTGTGATCCGTGATTACAACTCACTGAAAGCACAGATGATGGTTAGCATCTTTTAGCAATAAAGTATTTTTTAATTAAGGTATGTACTTTTTTAGACATAATGCTATTGCACACTTAATAGACTACAGTAGAGTATAAACATAACTTTTATATGTACTAGGAAACCAAAACCTTCATTTGATTCTCTTTACTGTGATATTCACTTTATTGCAGAGGTCTGGACCCAAAGGTTTGCCTGTCTGTGACATCACTGTGTCTGTTGATGAACTCATCATCTACTACACCCATGAGAAAATAAGCTCCTTGGGCCCAGAGACTCTGTCTTGCTGGCTGAGAGCCGTACTCAGCACATAGTAAGCGCCTGTGTTAGAAATCGTGGGTTGGCTCACTCAGTGCCCATGGCATCAGGATTGCAAAATCCATCAGCACGGGGAGTTACCTGTCTATGATACAGAAGCTGGAAAGCTAAAAATCACATTCCCCAGCCTCCCTGGAGCTACAGTCCCGGGCTGTGATTTAAATTCCTCAAGTAACAGGAAGTCACACCAGACTTGAATTAGAAAGTGGGTTCCGTGGGGAGAGAAGTGTGGCACAAGGCGTCCACTTTGGGGGCGCAGATCGTAGTGGGCGATAGGGCAGCTTTGGAGCTGAGTGGACTTAGCTTAGTGGACTGATTAGTGGACTGATCCCTGAAAGCTCGGCCTAGAGCCCCCTCCCGACCCTTCTGCCTGCCTTTGAACGCCTTGCCAAGAATCTCCTTCTGCTTATGCTAACGAGGGTGGCTTCTGCACGCCGCAGCTGAACACTGATCCAAGTGCTGCTTGATAAATACCTGCCCGACTCACTACGACATGGCATTTGGAGCACTCCAGATATGGGTTTGCAGGATGGGGGCTTCCGGCCTAGAAGCGATGTTACAGTGATCGCCTCCGCATCGTCGTTACGGGCGGCACTGGGTTCCTGGGGCTACTCTAACAAATCACCACACGCGTGACAGTGTACAACTAGTAAAGGTACTCGCTCACTGTTCTGGAGTCCAAAAGTCCAAAAGTGGTACCACTGGGCCAAAGTCAAGGTGTAAACAGGATCACGCCCCAGGGGAGGCTCTAGGGGAGAATCTGCTCCTCGCCTCTTCTGGTTTCTAGTGGCTGCCGGCATTGGTTTAAAGCTACATCACTCCAATTTTTGCCCCCAATTTCCCATTGCCTGTGTGTGTGTGTGTGTGTGTGTGTGTGTGTGTGTGGTGTGAAATCTCCCTCTGCATTTCTTTTATAAGGACACCGGCAATGGCATTTAGGGATGACCTAGATAATCCAGAATCTCTCCATCTGAAGATCCTTAACTTAGTCATATCTGCAAAGTACTTTTTTCAAGATAAGGTAACATTTACAGGTTACAGGATTAGGGCCTGATATCTTTAGGGCCATTATTCAGCCTGCTAGACTGGCCATGACCAGAAAACTTTGTTCTAAGAAACTTCCCAGTTATTCTATGGCAATTCCACCATGTGTGCTCATACCCCACCTCACCTCCATTTCTCCTTCCCTTAACGCGCTTACCTAACAGCGAAGAGTGGGGAAGGCAGAAAGGAGCTAAGATACTCCGGCTGCCAGATACTACCAGCCAAGAGAACTAGGAGGTGGGTGAGCCAAGCTCTGACCAGGTGGTCTACACTCAGCTGAAAGCAGAAAATGAATAACCAAATTGCTGGAGCTTCAGCCAAACGTATTCAGCTGTATCTGAGAGGCCAGGAGGGAGATGAGTGCTTGGCATGTCCACCCCGGCAGACAGGTGTATTGGGCCTGATGAACTCTTGGCAGAGGGCCACTTCCCAGCTGAGGACTGGTTTTCCAACGCCAGCCTCACCCACCTTTTAGGAGGGGAAAAGAAGGTCAAAAAGAGACGCGAGAATAGGGGAGTACGAACAGATGGCTGCCAGGACCCAATAGGCTATTTGACAAAGATCAGGAGAAGTGAAGAGTTGAAGCAATTATCTGGATAAATTAAGCAAGAATAAAATGAGGTGATGGGATTTGGGAACCTTTCCAGCCTAGGCCAGTTATCTACACCATTCAACCCACTAGACAATTATCCAAACTTCCCTTGTGAAGGCAACAACAGATGGAGGCTACGGTGGCTCTAAAGGCCCATGATTACTTCACCTGTCTTAGCAGCTATGTCACATTGGATCAAGCCATTAAACTGGATAAAATAAAAGTACCAAAGTAGTGACTGCCTATAATCAAGTAATGTTCAAGTGAACAAAATAAAGTGGGTTTGACCCTTTTAACTGATGAATAAAATGCTCTGACATCAGCACCATGTTGTTTGGCAAACTGTGCAATAGTAGTCCATTTATTTGATAACTATTTAATAAGTACTTGAGCCATATTAATCAGAAATGAATCTTACTCTTACGGAGCAAGTAAAAGAAATGGAATATATTCATAAATAACTCATCTAATCTGTGCAATAACTTGTGATTTAGTCACTCTTATTCCCATTTTTATGGATGAGAAAAATTTGTGACAAAAGAAGTTGGTGACAGAGCCTGGATTTGAGCCATATCTCTCACTGCTAAAATCCACTTCTTTCACATTACTCTGGTTTCTTGAAGGAAGGAGCTTTGAACTAGTCCTCCAAAGCTATGTGGGATTTGAACAAGTTGAGATAAAGGGAAGGGTAGTTAATGTAGAGGGAAAAGTGGGTAAAGGGATGTAGTCATGGTACATGAATGACAAATGGGGAATCAGAAAGAAGAGGAAGTTTATGGTTAGAAATTATCAGCCCAATTTTTTTAAGATTTTATTTATTTATTTTAGAGAGACAGAGAGAAAGAGAGAGTGTGTGAGCAAGGGGAGGGGAAGAGGGAGAGACAGAATCTCAAGCAGACTTCACACTGAGTGCGGAGCACAATGTGGGGCTCAATCTCATGACCCTGAGATCATGACCTGAGCCAAAATCAAGAATCAGACACTTAACAGACTGAGCCACCCAGGCGCCCCATATGAGCTCAATTTTAAAACTATTTTTGTGGGACCTCTAGGACATGCAGATAGAAGACATTGACAGTCATCCAAAAATGCAAAACTGGAAGCCTGCAGAGAAGCTTGGGACAGATATTTAGATCTGGGATCCTTGTACAAAAAGGTGTGCCATAAATTTACGAAGGCAGAGTCAATGATGAGAAGAAATGAGAAGAGGAAAGAAGGGAAGAGGGCCAAGAATCTTCAGGAAGTTCTTCCTTGGGGGAAGTAGAAAAAAAGAATGGAATGTGAAATTGGAATGAGTAGTCAGGGGATCTCAGAAAGTCAAGCATCCCAAAACCTGAAGGGGTAGAGAATTTAAGGGAAAGAGGTGGAAACCATGACAAATTCTGCAAAAAGATCAAGGAGAATTTGGACCAAGAAAAGGTCACTGGGTAGGCAGCTGGGATGTTTTGGTGACCTTTAAATAAGAATGTATGTTTCGGAAACAGCAAGAATAGATTACTCTTTTTAAAACTCTGACACTAAAAGGGAGGAGAGGGAAATAGTGGGAGCAAGAGAGAGAAAACCTTTATAGAAAAAAATTACATGCTGGACTGCGTAATTTAAAACATAAATTTCCTCTTCCATCTCTCCTTTTTTCCAACCCTCCGCCACTATTCTCCACTGATTTGTAAACTTATTCCAGCCAAGTGAATCAATCAAGATGGGAACACTAATTTGAGCAGACTTGTCAACATTATTCTGGAAAAAAAGGAACTGAGACACTGTTCTAGCAAGAACTGTCATCAAAAATAGCACCACATGATCTGGTGATGGGCTAGAACTGCAGGGTTTAGGTTTAGGTTTAACATGGCTTTATTCTGTGTGTGTGTATGCGTAGAGGACAGTTGCACATGTGTAGAGGGGAAGGCCCAGTGTGAAGGGAGAGACTGAAGATGCTTTATGTTTCTAGATAAATATGGAGAGAAAGAAGACCAAGTCACACAAGTAAGGGCTTAGCTTGAGTAAGAAGAAGGGACATTTTTTCCCCTGAAATGTGAAGAAAAAAACAGAAAAAGAAAAAAGTCTGACAATGAGGAGAAATTGGAGGAGGACCATGGGAGACTGGGTAATTCACACCAATCTTCCCAGTGAGGACAAACATACAAGCTACACAAAATATAAAAATCATCTGTCTGGAGGCATCAGATAGTTTACACAAGAGTGAAGAATTAGCAAGCCAGGAATTGGAGAAAATGGAGCCCCAGAAGGTAAACCCAAAGCCTGAAGCTGCTCTTCCTCTGAACTGTTAACCAACTCCAGACCAGGCAGCAGAGAGGCTAAGAGGCTGAGTAGCACTTTTGACAGCATCATACGGCTAAAGAATCAGGAATTGGAGTCCAGAGCTTGCTAAGTTGGATGTCCCAGGAAAATCCTTATCTTTAGGATGGGACACTGAAGGATTGCACAATAGGAGAAAATATTAACCAGAAAAAGCCAGGCCTTTGCAGACAGTGTAGCTCACATTCAAATCATTTTCAATTCTTGAAATTGGGTTAAATTAATCCCAAAGTGCTAGTGCTCCCAGGCTCCTGAAAAAGTAAAGTAAATCCTCCCTAGAGGAAGATATCATCCTAAGCTTCAAATTATTTCCACAATTAGTTTTGCAGATACATCTGCTATAAAAAGCAAAAATAACTACTTAAGAAGAAAAGATGAGAATAAAAACCAGCAGAACAATGGACAATAGAAACAAACTCAAAGGGTCTCCAGATATTGATGTTATCAGACACAGACTTTAAAATAAGTGTGCTTATTATGTTCAAGGAGATAAAAGACAAAATTGAGAATTTCATAAAAGAATTAGAAACCATGAAAAAGAAATGAACAGAAACTCTAGAACTAGAAAACATAATCTCCAAATTAAGAAGTCATGGATAGCACACAAGACAAAGCTGAAGTGAACTGGATGTTAGGTCCAAAGAATATATACAAAATGAAGCACAGAGGATTAAAGGAGGGAAAAGACAAAAGAGAGGGTAAGAGAGAAATAATACAAGGGAGAAACTAATTGGAATCCTTAAAAAAGAGGAGAGAGAATAGGAAAAAAGCAATGTTTGAAGAGGTAATGACTGAGATTTTTTCAAAACTAATTAAATACATAAAGCTACAGATTTAAGAAGCCCTTAAAAACCCCAACCATGAGAAATATAAAGAAATCCATACCTACATGAATCATAATAAAATTGCTGAAAACTAAAGCAAAGAGAAACATATTACAAGAAGCCAGAGAATAAGAAACAGATTACTGTCAAAGGAGCAACAATGAGACTTAGAGCAGACTTCTCAATGGAAACAATGAGAACTGGAAGATAATAGAATAGTTTTAACAGGCTAAAAGTAACTGTCAACCTAGAAGTTTATGCTCAACAAAAATATCCAAGAGGATCAACTAAAGATAGTTAGAAACCAAAAATAAAAGTATTTGTCACTCACACTAAAGGAAATATTAAAGATGGTTCTTTAGGTCCAAGGAAAATAGTCCCAGGTGGAAAGTCAGAGATGCACGAAGGAAAGAAATGCATAGAAAATAGCAAGTATATAGGTAAATATAAATGGATAGTGGTTATATAAAATAATTAAAAAATTATTAGATTTTAAATATGTATCACTTAAAATGCATGGCAACAATAATATAGGGGCACCTGGGTGGCTTGTCGGCTAAGCAGCCTACTCTTGATTTCAGCTCAAGTCATGATCTCAGGGTCCTGGGATCGAGCCCCATGTGGGGCTCCCTACTCAGTGAGGAGTCTGCTTCAGGATTCTCTCTCCCCCTCTGCCCTTCCCCCTACTTGCTCTCTCTCTCTCTCTCAAATAAATAAATAAATAAATCCTTTTTAAAAACCAATAATATAAAATAATTTGGGAGGGGGCAAATGGAGTTAGTGTTGTAGAGTCCATGAAATGCCTGAGAAGAGTATAAAACCACCGATTAATATTAAACCTTAATAACACAAGAGTTTATGCTATAATCCTAGGGATAATCTCCAAAAGAATAGTACAAGAATACACAAATTCCAAAGTAATAGAGGAAGGAAATGAAATATTAAAAAATAATCAATCCTAAAGAAGCAATAAAATGAAAGATAAAGATAGGATATAGGTGGAACAAATAGAAAGCACTTAATAGTATGGTAGATTTAAATCCAAATATATCAAAAATTATATTAAATTTAATGTAAATCAAATTGCATTAGTAAATATAAATAGACTAAAGGCATCAATTAAAAGACAAAAATTTTCAGACTAGATTAACTCTTTAAATTGTATAAGTTTACAAGAGAAGCTTATAACACTTAAGGATACAGAATGGATAAGAGTAAAGGGATGGAATAATATATCTAATGTAAACATTAATCCAAAGAAAATGGGAGTACCTATATTATTTATTAGACAAAATAGAATTTAAAGTGAAATGTATTACTAGAGATAAAGAAGACATCTCATAGTGATAAAAGTTTCAATTCTCCAGGAAGTTATAGCATTCAAAAATTACATATACCTAATACCTCAAAATATATAAAGCAAAAACCAACAAATATACAGACAGACAGATCCACAATAATAATGGGAGAATTTAATACATCTCTCTGAATATCTAGCAGAACAAATAGACAATAAGTCAGTAGGAATACAGAAGATTCAAACAACACAATCAGCAACTATAACCTAATGGACACAAACAGAATACTAAGCTCACAACTACTAACAGTGTATCTCCTTTTCAAGAACACAAGGAAGTTTCAAAAATCAACTGTATGCTGAGCCATAAAGCAAGTCTTGGCAAATAATAAATATCTGAAATTGTACAAAATATAATCTCTAACCACATTATGATTAAGCTTGAAATTAATAATAGAAATAAGATTAGAAAATGCTCATGTATTTGAAAACTCAGGAATATTTCTATATTACCCATGGGAAATCAAAGGAAATTTAAGCATATTTTAATTAAATGTGAACAAAAATATTGCATACTGAAACTCATAGGATAAAGTTAAAGCTATGTTTAGATGATTATTTCTAATTTTACTTGGCGTGCCTCAGTGGCTCAGTCCATTAAACAGCCGACTCTTGATTTCAGCTCACGTCATGATCTCAGGGTCATGAGATCAAGCCCCGAGTCAGGCTCTGCGCTGAGTGTGGAGCCTGCTTAAGATTCTCTCTCTCCCTCTCGCTCTGCCTCTCCCCCAACTCGTTAAATAAATAAATAAATATATACATAATTTTACTTACTTATATTAGATTGTAAGAAAGGTTTAAAATCAATGAACTAAGCCACCATCTCAAGAAATTAGAAAAAGTACAGAAAATTGAACCCAAAGGAAAAAGAGAAGAAAGATAAATGTAGAATTTCATGAACTAGAAAATAAATATGCAATAGGAAATATCAACAAAACCAAAACTTGGATTCTTTTGAAAGAGTAATAAAATTGATTTTAAAAAACCCCAAAACCTCAACAAGACTGAGCAAGGGGGAAAAGAAAGAAAAGATCAACATAATCACTGTCAGGCATGATAAGGAGACATCACAACAGAGCCCACCATCATTAAAAATCATAAGAAGATATTATAAACAATGTCGTGCCATTACATTTGAAAATTTAGATAAATACTACATTCCTAAAAAAAACAATTTATCAAAATGGACACAAGAAAAAATATGAATCTTAGCTAGTCAAATAACTCTTTGACAAATTAAATCCATAATTTAAAACCCTTCCACAGGGAAAACTCCAGGGTTGGAGATAATACTCTCAGAAATGCATACATGTACCAGTGTACAAGCACAAGAATGCTCATCACAGCCCCGTCTGTTCTAGCCTTAAACTGGGAACAACCCAAATGGCCATCAAGAGTAGAATAAAAAGACAAAATTGTGTCACATTTATAAAAGGTAATACTAATACTATCCACTGATGAAAATTTATAGACTACATCTGTACACAACAACAGGGGTGAATTTCACGGGTATCATGTTGAGTGAAAGAAGCCATGCAAGAAAGAATATATACTATAGAGTTACGTTTGCATTAAGTTGTAAAAACAGGCAAAACTAGCATTTAACATGTATTTTGCTGGTAAAACTATACAGAAAATCAAGGACATTTTACCATGGATGTCAGGATAGTGGTTACCTGTGGCAGAGAGGGAGGGATGGGAGGGAACGGAGAGAGCTTCTAGAATGCCACACAGTCTTATCTGTGGAGCTGGTAATGACACTGGTGCTGACTTAGTAATAAATCACTGGGCTCCAGATCTTTGCTGTGAACGCTTTTCTGTAGGTACGTTTTATTTTACAGTTGAAGAAGTGATACAAGACAGAAAGAGAGAGAGAAAGGAGGGAAGGAGGGAGGGAGGGAAGAAGGGAAGAAGGGAAGCAAGAAGAATGTGGTGGCCCGGAGTCTATTACAGATAAGGGAGTGGAGTGTCTTCAGCAATCCTCTTGCTGAAGACACTCCACTGAGCATGGACAGCAAACTCAAATGCCCAGAAGAATCAGGCAGGCCCTTCACGAATGACATAGACTGGGGAGGCAGGGTGGGGGAGAAGCCCATTGATCACCAGCATCTAATACTCAGTCTTGGTGCCCAGAAAGACACTCTGTTGTTGGAGAGATGGTGGCCAAGTGGAGAGTGTGTGCCACCTGCCAGATGGGCAGCTCCAGAAAGAGCAAAGATACAGTCCTGCCCCTCTCCCAATTTTTCAAATTGAGCTAAAAATCTGGATTTCCTGTGATCTCCTGTTTCTTAAATGTTGATAACTAAACCAAATTATATTAACGATCACTCAGGCCAAACAAACCCATTTTACATTCCAGATGCGATACAGGGGGGTTGAGACCACAGGGTGAGCCTCCCAGAACTCAATGTGGAACCAGTTAAACCCAGGGCCTGGCTTTCTCCAGCAACTCCCAGGTGCCACCAGTGAGCAGCCACGAGGCGGGGTGGAAGAAGGCTGGGTGGCACCTCACTCCAAGATCTGGAGAGCCAGAAGGTTCTCTGGGACCGTGGGCCGAGGCAAAGCCCAGAGACGTGCAGCGCCCAGGAGACCAAAGCCGAGTTAGGAGAAGTGAGGAAGTCAGAAGGAGTTTCCGAATTCAAGAGCTCCAAAAATAAACCTTTCCCTTTTCTCTTTTTTATTTTAGCTGCTCTCAGCTTACTGCCTTTTTTTATTATTATTATTCTAACAATTCTACAGGCAAGCAGGAGTGGGAAGCAAATGAGGCAACTGCAGATTTTCGTGGAGCTGCTCTGCTCCAAATTACAGGCTCTGCTGTTAGCCCATTGGTTTCAAAGGTAGTCACGCGCACACGATGCAGTCAAGGTTTCAGACCGCAAGCCAAGGCCACGGGCAACAGCCCCGCAGCTGCATCTGCCTTGGCCCCTCATGGCCGCCTTCCAGGAGGCGCGGAACAGCGGAAGCAGCGAGCCTCGCGCCTGAGAAGTGGTCAGCAGTTGGGAACAGCTGCAGGGAGGAGGGCCGGTGAGCAAATACCAGAATTTGGGAAATAAAGCTTTGGCTGAACAAAGTTCATTGTTGTCTTCCAAGAAAGCAGAGCCTGGGCGAACCACCCCAGAGAACAGGGCAAGGAGCAGTACGCTGACTGTTGGCTTGTCAACTTCCAAAGCCCCGGTATGCTTGGCCACCCAAGGGCTAGCGTGCTTCCCCTCGGGGCAAGCGGAAGCTCAGGGTAAAAGGGGAAAGATGGACGGGCGGTCCAAGCAAGACCAGACTACAGAAACGGGGAGCAAGATGAAAGCCAAAACAACAAAAGGCTTTTTATCCTGGCCATGTGCTGTACAAATTTAAATCAATCTCCCAGGAATTGTTCCATCTTGAACCTTCAGAGCTGTTCAATCCTGCAGGTACCTACCTTCTAAAGTAGCGAGTTCTCCTTTCCTAGTGGGAGCTTAGCTAGGCTCTCTCGGAAATACTATTCAGAGGAGGAGAGGTTGGTCTAGATAACTTCTGATTCTCAGAACCGTAAATTAGCAGAACTGGATAATCCTGACAAATGATAGCCCTTCTGAGGACACACATGTCCCTCTTTGGAAAGCACTTAGACAAATCAGATTGTTTGCAAATAAGTCTGATTATCTGCAAATTAGCTGATTGAAGTTCTCAGGTATGAAGCAAGGCTTATTTTAAGAAATGAAGTTAATTTAGATAATAGTTTTACTGAAAAGCAATGAGTTCAAAAACAAGTGGAAATAAGACAGCTTTTTTTTTTTTAACTCGTACATTTTTCAAATCGTTTCTGCTAGACCATCTATTAAGAAAGGTTCTTTGTAAATGAATTAAATGTTCTTGGGAGTCATTATTACTTTCAACTCAACAGAAGTATTACTATTTGTCTTAATAGCCCATTAATTCCCATGCTTTACATGTTTGGACTCCTACGACACCCAGCCTTGCGGCTTGAGCCTCATAGGTGCTCAACAGATGTTTGTTGAATGAATCATTTGCAAAGACAAAGCACGTAAATTGTCTACTTCTGCAGGTCGGTGATAGTAATAGCATTTTGACCCCTTACCCCGTGCTAGTAACTAGGCCAGATAAAGGAATATATATCATAATGGTCTCTAAGATGTGGTTGCTGTGATTGTTCCCATTTCATAGATGACTCAGCAGAGACCGCTGAGCGGCGGAGCTTGAGGATTCAAGGCCAGGCCTGTCCCACCCCTGAGCGGCAGCTCTCAGCCATCATATTGAATTGAATCTGAATCCTCTGCTCCGTGTATATATGTTTCAGCGGAGTGTGTGGTGTGTTCAGCAGATGGAAACTGCAGTGTCACCCTGCCCTGCGTAGACGGACTGCAGGCCCAAGAAGGCCAGCTCCCCCTCGGTGCCCACACAACCTGCCTCCCCAGCTGCTTCGGCTCGGGCCATGCAGCCTCCCCTCCCCCAGCCCCTTTGTTCTTCCCACAGCTGCTCAGCAAATTCCTTGATTTGAAATTATGATCACAGGTTGGAGTGCTACTTAAAATAATTTTGCCAAATGTTCCATCTCTCAGCGTTGATGAACATAATGGATGAAAATGTAAAGAGAAAAAATTTAAGAATTCACTTTGTTGAAGACAAAAAAAGAGAAAAGAAAGAAAGAAATCATAGGCTGCATCCACAGCCTTCCTTTGGACACCTGAAGGATTCTCTCCCATGCTGGACCTTTGTAAGCACTTGCCGGGAGGGGGAGAGCCGGCTGCTGTCAGGCCTGCCACAGACGGAGGGGGCAAAGGTCAGAGCGGGCGTTGGGTTTGTTTAAGAGTGAGTCCGAGGTGGACTAGGGGGGAGACCCTCGGTATCCGATTTCCAATTTCCTGTGCGAGTCACTGATGGGCACTCCTCCCCTGCCCCACCGGCCTTTCATGCACACGGCGCTGCAGAACAAAGACCAGCCCGAAGACACAGAAATAACCCGAATAGGTCTTCCTTCTCTAAGAGAGATTGCTCTCTCAAGCTCTGAGGGAGGCAGGGCCCAGAGGCAGATCCCCTGTGTGTGGCACCAAGATCACAAAGAGGCTGAGCGCTCAGGCTCCTGGCTTCCGCCGCTTGGTGGGGCGCTGGCCCTGGCTGCTTGGGCTGACCCATTGCTCGGGGGGACTCTCCAGGCGCCCTCAGCTCAAGGAAGCCCGGAACCCTGGAGACAGGCCATGATGAGTTCAACCAAGGGGTCTTGCACCACACCGGATTCTGCCACTGCGGGTGGACTCCCGCTTAAGACATCTCCCTCATTTTCTGAGGCTTCCTCTGTGCTGGAGAAGTAGGTGGGGAGGGATGAGCAAATCCGGAGCACAGAGAGGGTGGGGAGAGGCTCAAATTTTCCAGAGCCAAACAGGGCTCACAACAAGGAGGCTCTTCCGCCAGCAGGGCCCCCCCGGCCAGGCCTGTCTGTGAGTGAGGACTCCAGAAAACCAACAGAGAACATGTTCCTCCAGGGCCACCTCCAAAGATCATTTTGGGGGGAATACACGGAGCTCCCCTTACGCTCACGAGGCCCCCAAAATGATCTTGCACACAGTGCAGAGCACTGGAAAGGGGCGATCACTTCCGCAGGGGCCTCCTCGGCCTTCGAGGCAGGGAAGCCATGGGGGTGGCAGATCCAGGATGGTTCCCAGAGCCGTCCCTTCCCAGCTGGGTGAGATTGGGGAGGGTCCTGCCCCTGGTTGAGCTTCAGCTTCCTAATCTGTTCAGCAAGCATTACTCTGTGCACTTCCCCAGGTAGCTGTGAGGGTTAAATGAACCACACTGTGGGGAAGCAGGAGTCTTCAGAGCTATTTGGAATGGCAGAATAGCAGGGCAGAAGGCGCACCCATCTCCAGGTCAGGACGGAGGGGGGAGGAGTCTTGACATACAGGAAGGCCCTTTACCTTTGGACCACACCATGTCCCTTCCACCCCGCTCACTCAGTCTACATCAAGAGGGGCACAGGAAGAGTGGGTGCCCGATGGAAGGAAGGTTTTTTTCACTGATACTGTTTAGAATTACTGGTGCATGGCAATTAGAAATTTAAGAAGACATAAACTCTCTAGAGACAGTGCACCCCTCATGGCCACACCCAAGGCAGATCTACCCCTGCACCCCTCATCTTCTGGGTGAGCCCCCCCTTTTATTCCTGATGTTCCTATCACAGAAGGTGATCTGCACCCTTGCTTACTTCTCTGCAACGGGAGCAGTTGGGAGAGAGGCTTGTTAGAACTCAAAAAAAAGGGCGCTGTCCTTCTCCCTATGCTTGGGCCCTTTGGGCAAGCAAAGAAATAACTCATCTCCAGAGACCATCACAGATATATGAGAGGGGTGCTGGGTACCTCCTTTTTCTCCTTGGGTACTTTTTTTCCCTTGTTTGCAGATCATGGCATTTAATGAGGAAGTGCTGACCACACAAAGGAGAGGAAGCCTTCACCCCTGACCACTCCCAGGACCCGAGTCCCTATCACTGGTAAGGTAAGAACATTCTTTTATTCTAATCCTTCAAGGGCAGCTCCATCCACGCCTGTGGCAACGAGCAGGAGAGGCACAGAGGATGAAATCACATTTTGTACCTTGGACAGGTGACTTCCTAGAGAAACTTCTGGAATGCAAAAACAGAAGTTTTATTCCACACAGTCATAATGACTTAGCGGTACATAATCCCAACAGCTTGTATATGAAGTATATACTACATGCCACTCCCCCATCTGGCCACACGTGTCCTTATTGAATCCTTGTAACCACCTTGAGGGAAATCACTTTTTATCCCCATTTTACAGATAAGGAAATTGAGGCCAAAGAAGTAAAGGGTTTGCCCAGGTGGCACAGGGACAGAGAGTGTCAAGACGTTAACCTGCCTGAAGCGAAGGTCAGTCTTTATTCAGTCCCACAGATCCTCCAGGGGCTCAATGGGGCCATGGGCTACCCCGTTGATAATGCCTTTCAGCTAAGGATGTCAAAAACACCTCATCAAGAGAGAATGATTCCCGCCACCCCCCCCACACCACGCCTTCAAAACTTGGAAACCGAGCCTTCTAAAGCAAATGAATTTCCAAACCTGGGGTTAATGATAAAGCTGGAAGAATGCAAAGCCTCACTGTTTCCTCTCCTCTTTTATCAACATGTGACTTGGATTTTCTAGAACTAGATCCTTAGTGGTAACTTATTAAAGGGTAAATCAAAGTTTGCTTTAAGAGAAAAGTAAATACACCCAACTTTCCATACGATGCCAGACCCCGAGTCCACTTCCCGGTTCCACTGTTGACTCAGGTTGTAATCACAGAAAAGTAGCTGCACACTCAGGCTCCGGGGCAAGAACCCTGGCATCCGTGTGCCCCCTGCGGGACTGGGACCTGGGGATGCTGTCCCCAGTGGACTGTGCCTGCTTCGGAGAGGAAACCCGGACAAAAGGTGAAGACACAGGCTGCGAGGCTCCACGGGCAGGTAGCAGCAGCGGCTTGTCCTTGCGTCTCTTGGGGCAAGGAAAGGGGTCGCTGATTTGTCCCATTGCCAGTAAAAACCCTGCTGCTCTTTGGCTCTGAACTCACCCGTAATTATTGGGAGTGAGGTGGGAAGGGCTGCTCTTTTGGACCCAGATGGCAGGGAGGAGAGGAACAAAGTTGACAAGAGTAAACTTTAATCACACAGGGAGCATTTTCAAGGAACAAATAAAAATAGCCAGAAGTGGGTCAGCGCTGACACTGAAGTTAGTGACCGGAAATTGGGGCAGAGTCCTGGGTAGAGGAATAAAAGTTTTATTTTGTGAATACAAACTTACACTCTTTCCGATCTGATTGCCTGTTTTCCCTTTTTTGGCTTCTCCTCTCTGTCTTTTGGACACACAAGAGGCACACACACGTGCACAGAGAGAAAAAGAACAGTGTGGTGTTGAATCCTTGCTCCATCTTCTCAATCCCAAAACTCTCCTTTTTCCTGAGGCTGAAGCAAAACAATGCTTTTAGAGAACTCCCTGGAGAGGCAGGGGGGATGGAGAAATGTAATATACACTTTACCTGTCTTCCAGGTTTCTGTGATGTCAGCGCATGTTGGTTAAAGGGAAAAAGGCAACAAAGCAGAAGAAAAGCACTGAGTGATGGGCCTGTTCCTGAGCAGGCCCGCTCCACACCAGCATCCTCCTTGTCACTGCCCCCCGTGGCTCTGTGTCGTCCCATGTGCCATACACACAGTAGGCACACACGTGTGCCCTTAGACACGCATGCACATGATATACATGCACACGCACACGCATGTCCAGTGCTCATGCACACACACCGTACACATACACACAGCATTCACGCACACACACCATAGATATGCATAACACAGAAAGGGGCTCTGGTTTGCACGGTAACCTTAACATTCGGGCCGTAATTAGCTCCCTCACTTGGCAGGAACATTTCCTTGTGGCCTCGGTGGCATGACTGGGGCCGACTTATTGGGCTTACCACAAAGAGAGAGAGCAGTAAAGTCTGACATGCAAACATCCCGGGCAGATCATCAGGGCCAAGACAAGGGTATCAGGAAGATGGGTTCATTTGGTGAGACTCAGCATGTGACACTGATAATTTACTAGAACACTAAAATACACACTTCTTCCTTATGTTATCTTCTTTGAATTCACTGAAAAATAAAAGGAACCCGTGGGCTGGGCAAAATAGCATAGATAACACGTGTGTGTGTGTGTGTACACAAATGTACATAGACACATGCGTACATATATACATGTTAAGATGTGTAACAAAGAATATAGCCATAAGGATTCTGGAAGGAATTGGGTGTGGAAGTAGCTTCCACCTGTTTGCCCTCTGTCTCCCCAGGACAGAGAGCTGGACTAACAGCATGTTCAGCCCACCAGGCTGTCCCACCTGAATCCTCTCCAGGGCAGACAGGAGAACCCCCTTCTGCAGTTTACTTTGAATGCAGAATGTTTGCAAGGCCTAGGACAGCCCACACATCCAGCCGATGGAACTTTCTGCGCTGTGGTCAGTTAGCTGTGTCACCCCGGAACGGCATCTGTTCTCATGTTTCAGAACAGGAGCATGAATACTGGGAGCTTTTACCCAATCGAGGCTCCCAGTTGGCCGGGAGAGGGTTCGGTTTCCGGAAGGACGCAGCATTTACCTGAGCTTTAAGCTCCCAGGAGGCCGAGGAGGACACAGAGAATTCCAGAGTGTTTTTCAAAAATCATCTGGCTTTTAAAGATCTGCTTGTTAGGAATCCAGCCTCAAAAGCAGATTAATCACAGACTCACTGAAACATGTGCAAGAATGGATGATTTTCTTTTTTTTTTTAGCTTGGGGTTTTCAGGGTGGGATTTTTGAGGAGTGGGAGGGAAGCTACTCGGTCAAGATAAACTCCTTCAGAGCATGGGCAAAATTCCCTTTTCAACTACCAGTTTAAAAAAAAAAAAAATGACAAAGTCACACAAGAGAGGAAATGAAAAGGGAAATTTTTAGACTTCTCATCCGTCCAGAAAGCCCCGGGCCTGTTTCAGAAGCCGGTCAGGGTAACTGTCGGGCCTGCGGTCACCACGCTGCAATCCCAGGAGGCCTTGCGTCACCAGCCATTATATCAATAAGGAAGTACAATCACCTAACCACAAGCCAGCTTCTTTTCTGAGCCCACATGTTGCTTTAGAGGGTTTTTAAACAAGAGACTTTCCTGTTTTTGAAACCTGTGAATCCACAGGTCTTACAGGTTACTCAAATTACCTTATCGCTTGTAGCAACCCCTGGCATGAATTTCCAAACTGCTTACTCGAGCCTTCCCCTCCCCTCACTACAGACATCCATTTACTCACTGAATCCTTATTTACAGTATCACGTTGCCAACTGCTGACACAGAAGAAAAACATACTAGTTATACATTAAGCTTTACGGTTAGAGCATCTGTGCCAGGCCCTGTCCAAACGGTATTTATTCACCAGCCAGAAGGCAGGATAACCACACCGAAGAAAACCCAACAGAAGCGGCTTTGCAGCCAGATCAGCGTTCCTTAATATGGCCGTGCTATTTTTCATGCGAACACGGACAGGCGCGAGCAAATGTAGTGTACGAGATGATCACGGTTCATGGGGAAGCGATTATATGTATCATAGGATGTGCAGCAACTCTATTGGAAAATTTGTAACACAAGCAGAAGGCATCCCAAACCACCTAATGAGGTTCCTGGAAAATAAATGTAGAAAGGCGTGGGTAGAGGACTCTATGGGACCGTCCAATTTAATCCTTCGTGGTGTTCGAGTCAGCCTTGTTTTTCTCTTGAGCAAATAAAAAGGTTCAGATTAAAGAGTGCACTAGAGAACTGATGAACTGAAGCCACAAACAAACCTCTCTCTTTCCTGCTCCACACAGCAGCTCGAGAGAGAGATGTGCCAAACCCAAGAACTGTATCTGATAGCCATCTCCTGGTTTAACTTCGACCCTGGCCAGGGGCCACTTGGCGTTGCTCAAGCAATGCCTGCAGAATTCATCCTGAGCTCCCTTGCTAGAAGCGTCCACCCTCACGGTGCAGACCTGAAGTTAGCAGAGGTGGGGCAAGTTCTGTTTTCAGGAACTGCCCAATCGGAGCCAGGATGAACAATCGGTGAACTTTACTCTGCAGCTACAACCAGTGACCTCTAAGCTGACTTCACAGAATCCACATGGCAACCATGAATCTAGCAGACACTTATCTAACCTCACACTTTTCGGTCTTTTGGGGTTAGAATCAACACTTAGCTCATCAAAAAAACAGGCATCTCCCCAAAAAGAACCTGCTCTCTGTGCACGCTGGTATGTTGTTTATCTTATTTTGTTTTTCTGCATTCCAATCCATCTGCTAGCACTGAAATGTTGAGATGGTCACTGTAAGGCCATGACGCCGTGATTTTTACACTTGAGGGAAGGTTCTTTCCAAATATTAAAGGTTCTCTCTTATGACATGGTAAGTGAGAATGAGGTGACATCAAAAAGTATCAGAAGTAACTCTCTCAAAGATGGTGACTGGCCTGTGGCATAGCACAGTGCATTCATGGGGGGGGGGGATACAATAAAATACAAGAATTCCAGAGAATTCCAGACTTCCCACACAGCCTGGGTAGATACTTTTAATTTTAATCCTCTCTGGCAAATAATCTACAATGTTTGTATGGAAAGAATCCTATTCTTCAAAAATGTTTAAAAATAATAAGTTTTCTTTCCTCCTTTGGAAAAACCATTACTACAAAACGAGTAATTTTTTTAGAGGTGGAGAGGAGCAGAGGCAGAGGGAGAGGGAGAGAGAATCTTAAGCAGGCTCCACGCCCAGTGTGGAACCTGACACGGGGCTCGATCTCATGACCCTGAGATCATGACCTGAGCCGAAACCAAGAGTCAGACGCTTAACCAACTGAGCGACCCAGGTGCCCCCAAAACTGACATAAACTTTGAAGAGTTTTCTGATCCCTCTGGACTGTGGATATTTAGGGCGCTTAGACCCAAACACTCTCGCCTGGCACTGGCTGAGCCTGCTGGACAGTTGCCCGACCACCCTCTCGTTTTGGCTGTGCAGACCACAGCTCTGTGCACTCTCTCCAGGGGAGAAGCATTGCCCAATGAAGCAATGTTGCCTCTCCCCTTTTGCACCACCACTGACACCCCAACCCCAGCCCCGTACTGCCGGGCCTGCTTCCAGAACTGCATGTCCCCTGCGATCCTGTGCCTTCCAGCTCAGATGCCAACAAGGGCACTAGGTAATAGGTACTTTTGACAAAGGACCCTGCAGCAAGTCTTCCCATCATTTACAGAAGTCCTCTGTTTGGAGCCGTTACCAACCCCATCCACTCAGCCCAACAAAGCACAGAGGAAAATAACATGTACGGGGCAAATATGAGAAGTCACCTTACATTTGTGTCTATTAAAAGATCCTCATATTATCAAGTGCTCACTCAATTTCTTTATTTTAAATAACAAAATACCCTGAAAGGATATTCCATCAGTGCTAGTCTGGGATGATCATGGAGGCTGCCTGGAAGAATGATTTGGTTTCGTTTTTGTTTGCTTTTGTTGTTGTTTTTTTAAAGATTTTATTTATTTATTTGACAGAGGGAGACACAGCGAGAGAGGGAACACAAGCAGGGGGAGTGGGAGAGAGAGAAGCAGGTTTCCCGCCAAGCAGGGAGCCCGACGCGGGGCTCGATCCCAGGACCCCGACACCATGACCCAAGCCGAAGGCAGACGTTTAACGACTGAGCCACCCAGGCGCCCCTCGTTTTTGTTTTTTAATAAAAAATATTTCAGGGGCACCTGGGTGCCTCAGTCAGTTAAGCGTCCACCTTCGGCTCAGGTCATGATCCCGGGGTCCTGGGATCAAGCCCCGCATCGGGCTCTCTGCTCAGCAAGGAGCCTGCTTATTCTCTCCCTCTGCCTGCCTCTCTGCCTACTTGTGATCTCTCTCTCCATCAAATAAATAAATAAAATCTTAAAAAAGGAAAAGATATATATTTCAAAGTTTTTCTAGTTATTCCTGCAAGTATTAGATACTGTCAGCAAGTCTTTTTAAAGCTCATTGGAGGGCGCCTGGGTGGCTCAGTTGGTTAAGCGACTGCCTTTGGCTCAGGTCATGATCCTGGAGTCCCTGGATCAAGTCCCGCATCAGGCTCCCTGCTCAGCAGGGAGTCTGCTTCTCCCTCTGACCCTCCCCCCATCATGTGCTCTCTCTCTCTCTCATTCTCTCTCTCTCAAATAAATAAATAAAATCTTTAAAAAAAAAATAAAAGAAGTTTAATTACAAAAATTTTCAAACACATCCAAAGAGCATATAGTAAAATGAAGTTCCATATGCCCTTCACCCGGATTAATAACAACCTAGATTTTTCCAAATTTGCTCCACTTGTTCCTTTTTTGTCTTTTGCCTTTTTCTCTTTGCTGACCTTTTTTTTTTTTTAAGATTTTATTTGTCAGTATTCTCTACACCCAAGTGGGGCTTGAACCTACAACCCCGAGATCAGGAGTCTCATGGTCCACCTACTGAGCCAGCCAGGTGCCCCTCTTTGCTGAACTATCTTAAAGAAAATCCCAGACCTCATGTCATTTCACCCTTTCATACGTTAGTATGCATCGTTAAAATGCATGAACATTTCCTTATGTAGCCCCAACCTCATTAAAATCACATTTAAAAGCAGTACAAGGAGAAGTTAGCTTTATGGAGATCACAAATAGTGCATGGATATTGAGCTTGAGCTAACATTTCCAGTGACAACAACACACAGACTCAAAAAGTACTAAATCCCAAAGAAACTCGAGCGGCATCAGGATGGTGTGTTCTGGAAGACTGAGTCAGATCTCTCAGAAAGGGGCTCGAGGGACGACAAAGATAGGTGATGATGAAGAGTCTGAATAATAAGTAAAAAAAAAAAAAAGACAACATTTCTAAATAAGTATGTGTGTATAATTTTTATATGCATGTAATTAACTCAAATTTTGTAACTAGAAACATGACTACTTCACTTGCATCGTTAAAAGCATATACATTCAAGCTGACCAAGAAAAACACACAGACACGCACAAGACTTCTGTAACCTGCTCATTGGGAAATGGGGCATGGCCTCATATTTGGAGTTGCAAATACGGGATCTTCAACCCATTGCCTACCAGCCCCTGTCAAGCCTAGCCTTCTTATCAAGAGCATTTCTTGAGTATCTACTAGATTCCAAGCACTCTGTCAAGCCCTGAGTACATATGCCCCTTATATGTATACCAGCCCTCTGAGAGAAGACCTACTGTCCCCTCAATTTTGCCGGGGAAAATCTGAGGCTTCAAGAAAGTGAGTTATTGTCCCAAGGAGATAAAGATGGAATGTACGTCCCACTTATTCTGATCCACACTGCTGACTCTGCAAGCTCTTTTCTCTCTCCTTTTCCCCAAGGAGTCACCATGGATCCACCCTGAAGCTGTGGAAACATCGAGGTTTCTATTATACACTCGAATGAAGAAGAACCAGAAAGCTGGGAGGAGGGTTGAGTGCCTGCATGATTCACAGCATAGCCAATGCCTTCATTTTGTGATCACTGACTCGTTTCTGGCTATAACAGTCTGGTGATAAACAGTAGATGACACAACCCAATGGTGTAAATCCACTAAGACAACAAAATGAGCCAAAGCGTTTGCATACCTGGTTGGCTGCCTGGGGGCAGCTGGATGGACTCAAGCCTCAATGGTACTCTCATTGCTCATCTCCCTTGATAGGACATCTTCCTATTCAGAGTCCCTAACCCCCTGTGTTAGTTCTTCTCTGCCACCTCTTCTGGTATTAACTTCCAGGTAAGATGAGGAAAAGAAACGCCACTGAGGCAGCCGGGCTCAGGCACATGGTCAGGCACACACAGGTGTGTGCTGGACCTACAAGCCAAACAAAGACTCAGAGCTCCTTGTTTAGCGTCATCCGGGAACTGTGGGGTGATCCCCGGCCACTCATTCAACCTTCTTCACTGCAGTTTCTTCATCATTAAAATGCAGTATTTGAGGACCAAGCCTGAAATAGCCAAATAATATTATCCAATTAAGGTGAAAAGCACCATATAAATGCTACGGAGGCTAGGACTTAAATAGTCACATATGGTTTCATGAAAAGCACTCTAGTGCATCCACTAGCAGTAAAAACATGCAGGAGTGAAATGATCTGGCTGGAAATGAACTGCAAATTGATAAACATTTAGTTGCTCATGCCGTGTTTATTATTTTTTACTAGGATAAAAATTAACTGTGCGGCCTTGGCCAGAAAACAGATTGAACTCTACCATCTGGGTAGTGGAAGCAGTATCTCTTTAGCCTCGGGTTACGCACAGGTTACCGCTGCCAGCTCTGATTTTATTTGTAAATAGGCCCCGGGTGTCCAGACAACAGAACAAGGGGAGGCTTCTGGGAAGCACGATCAAACCGGGCCATCGCACCGAAAGGGTGACTCTCTGGAGCTTAGGCAGTAGGTCCGCCCCCCATCATGCTCGGTGTCCTGCATTTCCCAAGAAAGAGGTTGTCACACCTGCGATGGAAGGGCAGTCAGCGTGGGCTGGAAGGGCTGCCGGTGGGCAGAGCAGGGGCCGCGCGGGGCTGGGGGCGCGCGCGCAGGGGGCGGGGTGGGGCGGGGCGGGGCCGGGTGGGGGCGAGCTGGAGCAGGCCCCGCGCCCCCGGCCAGGCCACGTGACAGAGCCGGCCGCGGCCCCCGCTGCAGATGGCCGTGCCCTCGCCCCCGAGGCACTTTTCCATCAGCTTGCCAGCAGCTGGATCAATTTCCTCTAGCTGCAGCGCCCTACACAAGCACGGGCTGAATTATTACTCATGGAAATCCCCTCTGTTTCGGGGAATCAGGTAGCTTTCAAACTCCCAACAATTAATGGTCCTTTTGGTCCAGAGAGAATAGCAAAAAAACAAAACAAAAAACAGACTGCAGGCTACAGGTTTCAAAACAGGCTGTTCGGTTTCTAGTAAATTAGAGGGAGTGGGTGGTTGAGGTACCGAGTAATGTTATCCTGTACAGTGTGGTCTTCTTTGACGTCAGCAAGATGTTTCTCTCCCCCCTTTACTCCCCATTCCCTCCTCTCTCCTTTCCTCGTCCGCACCCTCCTCTTCTTCCTCCCGCCTTCCCTCTTTATGTCAGGGAGACAGATGACATAGGGTAGCTCTGGAAAATTGCTCGTGGTTGTGCGAGATAGCTCACAGGCTCAGATAATTCCCACATTTTCAAAAAATGAAGGCTATGGGGGAGGGGACTCTTCAGCCACCGTCTATATGAGCAACCAGAAATACATGTGACTCAGTGAAGGAAGAGAGAAAGCGCCTGCTGGAAAGCAAACAGTAACCACCACTGGCTCGACATTCCGCAGCCCTTCATCTTGCCCGATTAGCAGTTGTGTCTGAGGGAGCATTCTTCCTGTGGCAGAGAACACATTTTTGTCTCCAGCCATGCTGAAATAGCGCCCTGCTCCCCTGCTACTGGATGCGGGGAACCCAGGCTGGGCTGCTGTGCACCTTTTCCTGGCTCCCTGCAGACCCCTGCCAACGGAGTTGCTCTTCTTCTACTCATTAAAGACAGCAACAGCTGCCCTCATGTCAACACAGAACTATCTGGAACAAGGGCTCCAGGGCTAAGTAAGCATCTGTAGCCTGACCCTGCAATATCTTTGTTTCCCCTTTAAATGGTTTTTGTCTGCCCCATTGTTTCAAGAAAGGCAGCATGGCCACAGCACGGCAGGGTCCTGTGGGCGGCCACACAGGGAGTGCTGGGTGGAGTGGGCAGATCTCTCTGTGGCTCTTCGTTGCCATATAGCCTCAGCAAGATGACTTGGTTTCCAGAATGACCCGCCACTGTCGTTTTGCCCAGGCATCTCTTTGAAAGGAGAAATCTGTCCCAGACCTCACATGATGGAAAGTGGTTCCAAGTAGTGTAGGGTAGGGAGCAGGCCCCGGGGTACATATGGGCCTGATTTTCTCCCTCGGGCACGTGGTGGCTCCTCCCTCCTGTCTTCTCTGTTCTGGACAGCAAGGGCCTCAGAGGGCCTTCAAACAGTCTAAGCCAGGCCTCCAAATGCTCTCCACAGGCATGAAGTTCCCATGAAAAACACACTGGTAATGCAAAAATGTGCATACAAGAAAAGCAAGTGAGATCACACAAATCTATGCAGTAATTAGACCTGGAACCTGAAAAAGGAGCACTGTGTTAGTATATGGGGGGGGGGGGGGTTGGTATATGGGAGTGCCCTAAGCAGAGGACAGCACTTTAGCAAGAGCCCAGGCTAGATCTTTAGCATAAGTGTTGGGAGGCCGGATGAAGAAGCAAGTGGACGAATAAGAGGAATTAATCTGTTTAGAACACAAAGAGAAAAGGAGCCCAAACTTTCTGGGAGGCGAGGAGGATGGGGTGGGGGCATGGCTGCTGGAAAGAACCATTTGGTTTGAGGGACGACAGACCTCCGAAGCATAAACGCAAAGCAGGAGTCTGACGTAATGATGAGTGACAGCAACGACGTTAGGGGACGTGTATTAGATACATTCCATGTGCCGGACACCGCACGTGTCTTACACAGCACCATCTTGTTTAGTTCCCGTGGCACCCTCGGGAGGTGGGAACGCGCCTGAAGGTGTGTCGGCTCTCTGGGGCCCCAAGGAAGAGAATCCTGGACCCGAAGAACTTAGGACACCTTGAAGCAGGTGTAGCAAAAGTGATGCCAAGGGGCCTTTCCTCGGTGGGCCTCTCTCACCTCTGAGGGAGGAGCAGGGAGCACCGGGCTTACCCCAGTTGAAGTGTTTGTGTCTGGAAGCTCTGGTTTATTAAGTGTAAGCATGCTCTCCTTTCAAAGTCGCAGTGAGGATCTTTTTTTCCACCTCACGTTGCCTCTCCAGGAAACACCCTTACTCATTTCTGGCCGCTTCAGAGGAATTCTCTCCCCTTCCTGGTCTGCACGTCGTCGCTCTATTGAATTCCTCTCCATTCTTTCAGACGTATAGCCCTGATGCCACAGATATGCTTTTAATAACACAGTCCCGTGAGGGCATAAGGTTAAATCTTGTCGCCTCATGTAAAACATTGCCTTGGCAGCAGTGGGTTGGGGCCACTGGGAGAGCACTCGGAGGAGGAGCTCCTACTTGAACGGTTTCCTTCTGATCACCAGGACAGAGCAGAATGGCTGTTACCTAAACTTCCTTCCCGCTCCCCAGGCACCCTAGACCTCCCACCCCCGTCCCCACCCCCACACCTCCCAACAGACTGGGCTCCTATCACCCACCCATCAACATTCCATTAAAAACATGGACTCTCAGCAGGTTCCAGAACACTGCTCTGCAGCTCGGCAGGTGTGTCGTCTACCTGACCCAAAGGACAGAACACTGCCAGGTGGGGAAGCAAGGGCTTTGTGAAGCTGTCTGGCCAACGGCACCCAGACCAGTCTGTGCTCGTGTGATGCGGGCAAAGATGAGGCAGATGCCCTGGTGTCCTCCTGCCGCAGCAAGCTGCCAACTTCCGCTAAACACACACCCAGCCGGGACCTCTGGTGTCCCTGAGAGGTGGCACGCGTGATGGCCAGCGCCGGCGGTCCACAGCGAGACATGCCTGGTTCGCGACCTGGCTAGCTGGACCCCTGAGCCTCTGTAAAAGGAGGACAACAGTACCTCCGGGAGGGGCTGACACAAGGCATATAAAACTTCAGACCTATCGTAGACCCTTCACAGTTGAATCCCTAACACCCCAAAATTGTTGGCAGTAGCAATTTTCCCAGTGGCTTGGTACTAAAGACCGTAACAGCTACAACTGACCGGACAGTCTTTATGAGCCGTGTGTGTTAAATGCATTATCTCGACTCCCGCCACTAGCCCTGAAAGGCAGGTATTATTACCCTCATTCTACAAGTAAGGAATCTGAGGCTAAGAGCAGTTAAGTAACTTACCCAAAGTCACACAGCCAGTTAGTGGCCAAGAGATGGCTTGCATCAACATTAGGCATCCTTCAGTGCCTGCTACCCGATGCATGCTTCCTTCACCGCGTCGTGCTGCCTCCTGAAGCAGTCAGTGCAAGCGGAGCTCGGCTCTCGTTACGGGACAGCACAGTAAACGCTAAGCGATTGTGCAGCGGGCTACCGCTGGGTGTGTGCGCATGTGAACTTGTGTGCACGCACACCTGCCTTTGGCCAAGGGTAGCACTTTCAGCCGGCATGCCAATCTGCCAGAGGCCCATGTTCAAAGCTCATCCCTGATTGGGCAGGACAGACCCTCAGCCTGGATACAAATGGAGGAAATAAACAAGGGCCATTCAAAAGGACCGTGATTCAAATGGGATGTTCCTGCACAGTGATAAAGCTCAATAAACCAAGCAGCCAAACCCATCAGAAAGTATCGATAGACACTCAGGTGATGATAAATGTATTTTAAGTACTTGAGAAAGGGAGGGCAGTTTCTGCCCTCCAACCAGTTTCTGCCCGAGCAGAGATTTATCCCCGTCCCTCATCTGAGAGCAGCGTAAACGGGCCCAAAAGTGTTGACGTGAACAGAGAGAGACTGCCCCCCGTGGAGCTATGGGTGTCCACACGTGAGCGGTGCAGGTGTGCCCGTGTGGGTGAGTAGGTTCTAAACTCATCAGCTCTGAAGGGTGAAAAGCGCTGTTCTGCTCTTGGTCCCTCCATACCCCCTCCAAACCCCCTTTAGTTTCTTAGCAATGGGGACTCCTTTTGAACTTTTCCTTCTTGGCAAAGCCATGCTTGTTAAGAAGCCAGCATCCTAAAAAAAAAAAAAAAAAAAGAAGAAGCCAGCATCCTAAAAACCAAGGTGGCCTTGGATGTCATTCTCCGTTGCGGCAGACCAAAGTTTCCTTGCTGAATCAGACCTCATAATATATCACCTATGAGTCACACACTAGCAAATGAGCCACTATTAGGAAGAGAGATAATGGGGTGATATTTATCAGTGGCTGAATCTTAGCAAATGACAGGCATTGCCTAATCACTGATCATACTCATATCCATTACCTTCCAGATCACTGCTCGGTAGTTCCTGGGATGGTTTCTAACTGTCAATATTTACAGAACCAGGCACTTAACAACACAGGCCAAGCAGGCTAGATGTCTCCAAGGATGAGTCATGCCAAATGAAGCCTTTTATCTAAGGGTCACCGCTCCATCCTCATTGGCTGGAGCACACTGGAAGTCATCTGGTTATTGAAAAGCACATGCATGGTTGCAGGCTCTGGTCGGTTCTCTGGAGGAACCAACATTTACGAAATCGAAGCCTGGGAGGAGAGGGCATGGCTTTGAAAGCATATAGAGCTGTTTTGTTGGGATTTTTTTTATCGGCTAGATAGTAAATATAGGTCTAGGGCTAGGGGGAAGTGGCAGAGAGAGAGCACCGAGAGCCCCCCTCAGTCTCCACTTGCAGCAGGCACATAATAACCCCTCTGGAGTCACATCGTGGCCTTGACTGGACAAGGCACCTGTGTCACACCAAACACACCAAGGAGGAGGGGGGTACCTGCTGGACTTAGAGCCAGGCCAACCACTGGATCGGTCCTTTGAGTAAGCCAAGTAGACCCAGTCCAAGGTAGAAACTCTTGGTTCCATTCAAGCATTGGAAGACGATTTCTGGGGGTTTTGAAGGCTTATGTGTTCAGGAGTCACTCACTTAAAATGCAGATAACCTTCAGAGATGGACACACCTCAGGCCTTATCGAGTAGGGAAGAGGGAAGGAATGAAGGGCCAGCCAAGGAAGGCTTTGCAAGAGGAAGTGGGGCAGGGAGTGGCCCAGCACATGGTGGCTTTGTAACACTCTTGCTGGGCTAGCCCTCAGACCATCCCTGGAACACATTCACTTGCCTGTATGTAGAAAAGATAGGAAACTTGTTTTAACACCAACATTAAATGCAAATATGCCACTATCAGTATGAGTGACGGTGATGTGCAAACTTCACTCCCCAGCATGCACACAGAAGCTGATTGCAACCACGCTGGCATGAGATCTTTACCAAAGTCCTTTGGGGACCCAGTACTGTGCAACATGGGACCGGTTGGCCAATGCAAGCTCTTGGAATCCCAGTTCCCCTTAAAATCAACGAGCTAAGCGAGGATTGCAAAAGGGCCCCCATCAGGGGACAGGATTATTACTGAGTTGTACGGTGAACAATATCTCTGACTGAAAATTGGTAGACACCATAAAAATACAAAAAATATTGAGACTTGCATACTGTGCAAATCTTCAGATGGACCTGGCTTCTTTCTTAAGAAGACCTGAAGCCCCACAAATCTGAAGGCTCAGAGGTGTCCCCAGAGATCCCAAGACTACTCCATGATGAAATGACCTTGTGATTCCTGCAAACAGATCACAGCCCATGGCCACTGTCCAGGGCCATAATTCAAAGGACAATCGCCCAGTAACAGTTGTATGGAAACACAACATTGGCATCACCTTTAGTCACAAAGGGTAACAAGGACTATAAGCCATGGTCCAGAGAGAGTTCACTGTGGCCCTTTCCAACTACCAAGCACCATAAAGCCAGCGCTGGGGAACACCCTGGTGAACGTGCTGCCCACCGTACAATCACGTGTGTCCCCAGACGCTGTGGACTGTCTTCCTCATCTTTCCAGTCTTCCTTAGCACACACACGGCTGCTCTCTTGGGCCATGTGTGTATTCTGGCCATGTGCATACACACACATGTGCTAAATAAGAAATTGTGGGGGAAGAGGAGCGGCCAGAAAAAAAAATTTAATAAACAGTGTTTCTGACTCTATATGAAAGGGTTTTCATTCCATTCCAGAGGTGGCATCTCATAGGGTGGCATCTCACAGGGAGGTCTCTGTTTCATTTCATCCTGTTTCCCCTTCTAGGGGGGCAGAGGTAAGGAGAGGCTGAGAAGAGAGGAGTGTGGGGGGAGAAAACATGAATAGAGATGGGCCCCTCACTGTGCCTCTTTCCCATGCTTCTTGACTTTGTCTGTGGACCTCCTATGCACCTTGCACTTGGCTATGTGCTCAGCGAACCTGTTGAAAGGCCATATTAGTCCACTAGGATGGCCATAACAAAGCACCACAGACTGGGGAGTGGGGGGACTTCAACAACAGAAATGCATTTCCCCCCAGCTCTAGAGGCCGGAAGTCCAAGATCAAGGTGTCGGCAGGGTTGGCTCCTTCTTGGGTGAAGGATCTGTCCCAGGCCTCTCTCCTTGGCTTGTCGATGGTGGTCTTCTCCCTGTGTCTTCCCATCTTCTGTCCCCTGTATATGCCTGTGTCTTCAACTCCTCTTCTTAGAAGGATTGGTGTAGAGCCGCATTTTAACTTAAAATGACCTCATGTTACCTTAATTACCTCTTCAAAGACCCTATCCCCAAACACAGTGACATTCTGAGGTCCTGGGGGTTAGGACTTCAACAATATGAACTTCAACACAGAACTCGCACCATAACAAAGGCGAAGCAGGAAGAGAAGTGAACGGACATGTGTGGAGTCCCCACTGCGAGCTTGGCACCACGCCAGGCAGTAGACATGAAAGATAAGACAAGGACCTAGCCTCATAGTGACTGAATGACTGGACGACAGCCCCAGTGAATGGGTAAGTGGATGGATCAATGAGGAATGAATGGAGTGAGCAAACATCAAAACTGCTGAGTACCAAAGCAGAACTGAGTCCAGAGCTAGCAGCCCACCCCCACCTCCATCTCCAATGGGGTCTCAGAAATAATGAGGGAAGTAAAGTGGCCAAGCCCCCCCACCCCGCTCCCCACCCAGACGAGCCGGCAGCCCTCCTCCATTTGGCAGAACAGAGAGCAGAGCCATCATGCAGAGAGGCTCAGCGCTCCCAGATGAAAACCAGACTCTTCCTTCATGCTCACCCTGCCGCGCCCTGGGAGACCTGGAGAGACACCCCCGCTGGGGGTCACAGCGGCCCGAGGCCACAAACCAGATGGAAAGAACCCACGAGCAACTTCAAAGGTTCACTGTGCCAGGAGGACTGGCACAGCCAGCTGCCGTGTGGTGACAGGATGATGCTCTGTCCCTGGGATATTGTCACACCCATGAAATGAGAGTGAGAGTCCCCACATCCTCAACTCCATCACCTGAAGACACTCTGTGCCCGAAACTGTGACCAGAAGCCAGGAAGCCAAATTAGAGGAACAGAAAGGCGAGATGCCTGTCAGCTTTATAATCAGCGATCCTTCCACTTACTACAAATACTTGGCCTACGTCACTCAATTATTCTTGTCTGTGCTGTGAGCATTTACTTAATCAGCCTTCAAAGAGATTTCCAAACGGTATTTTTGTGACCAAATAGGGGTCAGAGCCCCTCTCACATCAATGGGAGCCAGCAGGGGGCAGGCCAGCTGCCGGTCATTTGATCTCCCGGGCTGGGCACAAACTTTGAACCGGTTCCTGTCCGGTGTCTCTTTCAGACTCCCCATGACCCTGGTCATCGGTCAGTTCCTGAATTGCAACAACACGCCCCACAAATGCACGCACCAACAGACCTCCCTTGCTTGGATGACTCCCTTTCATTGTCTTCCAGCACATTCTCCCTCAAGCCCAAACAGAATCACGTCAGAACGGCCTATCCTTGAATCTTTCCTTTATTACCGAATATGTGGCTCAAAAGCATCAAGTTGGTATTTCCTCTGCCCCGGTAGGGATTTTTATGGGGTTTTTATACGGTTTCATTTTTGCCATTCTTCTGAGAATGGTTCCTTTGTTCTGCCTTCACTCATTGCTTAGATCCTCCAAGGCAATCTCCTCAGAAAGTCATACCGCTATTGCCCCAGACATGTATCCCCCCAAAAAACGCAGCTGAGAAAACCCCCATCTTTTATGGATCTTCAAGCAATAAAACAGTGGGCTCTGAGGACAGAGGAGGCACCTCCCCTGGGCCGTGTCCCTCACTGGGAGGGAGAGGCGGAGGGGAGGCGGCAAGGGCCTAAGTCCTCAGCCTGGGCATCAGAAAGAGCCTTCAGCACCCAGGAGTAATGGGCCCATCGTTTGTCTGCCTAGGACAGGAGCCCCTTCTTCTGGAAAATACTCCCTCCTTTGCACTCATCATAGGGTCCAAATGTGAGCAGCCATCTGCTTGGAGATCCTTCCCTGGCCACAGTGAATGAGCCGGTGATGGTCACCTGACTCCAAGGAAGGCCATCGGGACTTTGGAACTCTCAGTCCCTCTCTGGCGGTGACACTGTGAGGTGTGATAAGCAAACCTGCCATCGTGCACATTCCCTTCCATGAGGAGGAAGCTTATCAAAGAGATTTAAATCAATATTTGCTGGAAGATGATGTGAGAGAAAAGAGAGAGCGCCTGGCAGGGTCAGGTCCCAGCTGCAGGTGTCCTCAGAGCCCCTCCCCCGCCTTCTCCAGTTGTCACACAGAGCTCCTTTTTAGAAGCCCCGACGGGTTTGAGTCGCGCTTCTCTTGCATGTGACTAAAATAGAGTCCTCATTACATACCCTGGCAACTGGATGCTGGCCATCCCGCCTGAGACCAGCTGACCTCTGCTCTGGCTGTGGAAATGGGAGGGGATAGAGGGGAGAGAGGTGGACCGAACTGACCTGGAAAGAGAGACTGTCATCCAAGGTGACTCAGGGCACTGGGATACAGAACCCCTGCGGCGATTCTGAGAGAATTTTTAAGTCTCTACCGAGCCAATGCTTTTATGATTATGGACTCTCGGGCAGAGGCAATTATCTGGATAATTGAAGTGTTTCTTAGAACAGGTTTCAGGTGTCGTTAGGCAGCACCCTAATGACAGATCCTTGGAAAGCTCAGTGCTCCGGAATCAAAAGCCAATCACGACTCTTCTCGCGGGGCTGCACATCTGGCCCTCTCCCATCTACGGCTGGCTACAGGGACAAACGGACTCCAGGAGAGCCGGCAGCTCCAAGCAGTCAACTGCCTCCCATCAGTCTAACACCTGCCGGGGCTGAGCCCCCAGCTGCTCCCCCAAACACAACTCCCAAATACGAGGCAGCCCCCAAAGTGGGCCGAGACCCAGGAGGTGGCCTCGGCTCAGCACTTCGCTGGTCTTCGTCGGCTGGAACCACAGGAAGGCCTCGAGTCAGAAGTCCCAGTCCAGCTGGGAGGGAGGCCACAGAATCCAGCTTAATCCCCTTATTCATCCCATAGGGTCAAAGCAGGGCCAGCAACCACCAGGGGCAGAGCCTCCGTTTTGACTTCAATTTCAAAGAATCCAGCTAAAGCCACACGGGGCCCCCTGGCACCACCCTAAGAAACGGATCCAATCCTGAGTCAGAGAGGAAGCTGACACTCACTGAATCAGCCGTCCACTTCCTCCTACCCACGGCGGCTCGGCCAAGACCAGCACCATTTCCAAGGGGCAGCTTAGCGACCGCCACTCGGAAAAGCTGATGCCCCGAAGAAGAGCGAGCAGGGCCACACTCACGCGGCCTGAGCCACCATGACCGACTTCACTGTGACTCCCGCGCCTCCCCCCCTGCATTTTCCAAAGTAAAGCTTCGCATCTTGTGACCGCCCCATCCTGTCCTGCGCTGCCCTTGGCTGTGCTAGTTTTCACTTCCCTGTTCAGAACACAGCCACACTGTCCAAATGCCATGAATCATCACCACCGAGCAACGGCCCTTCAGCAAGGCAGGAAACCGCTGAGCACCAGACCTAGAAGGAACGACTCTCCGCCACAGCCCTCTCCTGCCCTAGCCGGTCAGCTTGGCCTGGGGCCACAGCGGAGGCTGCCAGACAGAGCTGCCTCTCCAGCCCCTCGACTTCTCCACCGTCGGCCCCGCTGGCTGCCCTCCGCTCTCCGACCCACCCTTGCACTAGGTCACGGGCAGTGAGCACTGGGCATTTCTGAGCTTTCCAGCAGATTTCCTGGTGGCATTAGCTAAAGCAAAGCTGATGTCTTCCGATCCTGGGAGAAGAGAAATGGGAAGATCCATTCGGGGCCAAGGGGGATGTGATCAGTGGATGCGGCACAGAGCACAGCCTCCAGCAGGGACACGGGGAGCCAGCTCTCTGCCCGCGCGCAGCCTCACAGTTATGGCCCAGATGTCCTCCCTGTCATCCAAGCCCCTTTATGACCGGAGCCATGTGGCCTTCTAGATGCCATTCAACAGGTGCCCAGAAGTAGCTGCAAGTGAGCCCAGGAGTAAATAAATCAGTGAAAGATTATGGTCCTCAAGGAGGATCCAACTCTTCCTTGCTGGGCTCCTGGCTCCTCTGAATGATATATGTCCACCCTCCTGCCAGGCTTAGGTTCTCACATAGTAATGAGAACCTGATATGAAGTCATTATTTCTCCCCTGCTCAATCACAGACAGTGCCATTCAGAAGTAAAATGATGGAAATGCAAATCAACACCACAATATTATGTCACTTTTAACCAATCAGATTGACCATAACTTTAAATATTGACAGTGACAACAGCCAGGGTTGGCCAGAGAGTGGGACTGGGCGCTCTCTTATATTGTCGGTGGACGTAAAGTGTTACTACGTGTTCTCTGGAGGCAGTTTGACCCTGTGCATTGCAATTATTAATGAGTAACCTTTGAGTCCTCAATTTCAAGACTAGGAATTTGTCCTCAGCCGAATGAGCTGCAAAATGCACAAAATATAAGTACAAGATAGTCACCACGGTGTGGTAAATAAATACACACACATACACACACACACTATTTGGAACAACCTAGATGTGATTGAGCCAGTGAAGTATAGTATGTTGGATAAAGTACTATGCAGCCATTAAAAATCATGCTGGAAATCTATATCCAAAGCCATAGAACAGTACTGGCATTTTCATTGATAAATGAAATGTAGGAGACAAAACATGTATAGCCCATTTAAGTAACTGTGTGTCAGTGGTGTGTGTGCATACAAGAGACACTTGGAAGGTTTATCCAACTGTTAGCAGTGCTCATCTCTGCAGAGTTGGATTTCAGGGTAATTTTTACCTTCTTCCTCATATTTTCTGTACTTCTTCAAAGTATCTACAAGAAATCTGAAGTATTCTTATGATCGATGAAAATATATATTTATTTTCGTTTGAAAACCAAAAGCAACGCAAATGCAAAACCTGTTTTCCTGGCAGGCCATCTTGGCCCAAGAGAAGGTGCAGGTATTCATTCTGGTAGAAGGTATTATTGTGAGGGGCACCTGGGCGGCTCCGTTAGTTGAGCAGTCGACTCTTGAGTGGCTCAGGTCATGATCTCAGGGTCGTGAGATTGAGCCCCATGTCAGACTCTGCGCTCAGCATGGAGTCTGCTTGAGATTCTCTCTCTCCCTCTCCCTTCGCCCCTCCCTGACTTGTGCATGTGCTCTCTCTCTCTCTCAAATAAATAAATAAACACCTTTAGAAGGTGTTATTGTGGACTATTCTACCAGGAGGTCTAGGGCTCTACATTGTTTCTCCTAAGTTCTGATGGGTTGAACTGGATCCATCTGTGCTCTTTTAAGCAGCCCCTGGGCGGCAATTCAATTTATCAGGATGGCTGACCAGGGTTGGGTGGAGGTTAGGACATGTGAGGGTTTTCTCCCACAGGTGCCAAATATCCAGAGTGGTCATCAAATCCCAGATTTCAGTGCATGTAATTAACCAAATTAACTAACACAGACCTGTCTGGGTGGCCAAGCAGATTTCAGATGTTTTGAAAATACGTGAATCACAACACCCTAACTACTCAGCTCCAGAAATAAATTCCAGGCCCTTGAAGAGCATAGAAACCTAAAGCCAGAAAAATCTTTAAGCAGATCATCTATTCTAGAAACAACCTAAGTATCTATTGATGGAGAAAGGGATAAAGAAGATGAGAGAGTGCAATAGATAGATATAGAT
The DNA here is from genome assembly GCF_964656455.1 of Halichoerus grypus. NCBI lineage: Eukaryota > Metazoa > Chordata > Mammalia > Carnivora > Phocidae > Halichoerus > Halichoerus grypus. Next base: position 71,902,750 of record NC_135718.1, read on the forward strand.
AGATAGATAGATAGATAGATAGATAGATAGATAGATAAATAGATATCCACACAATGGAATATTACTCAGCCATAAAAAATGAAATCTCATCACTTGTGATAGCATGGATGGATCTTGAGGGCATTACATTCAGTGAAATAAGTCAGAGAAAGACACTGTATGATATCACTTGGATGTAAAATCTAAAAAGAAAACAAGGCAACAAACAAAACAAAACAAAATCATAAATATAGACCACAGAGCTGTGACTGCCAGAGGAGTGGGTGGAATAGATGAAGGGGGTCAAGAGGTACAAACTTCCAGTTATAAAATAGGTGAGTCATGGGGGTGCAGCATGGTGACTCTAGTCAATAATATTGTAGAGCACATTAGCATGTTGCCAAGCAAGTAAGTCCTAAAAATTAACTTCGGGTGGTGACAGATGTTAACTAGAATTACTGTGGTGATCATTTTACAATATATACAGATATCATTATGTTGTGTGCCTGGAACCAATACAATGTTATATAACAATTATACCACAATAAAAAAAATTTTTTTTCAGTATCAATTTTTTTTCAGTATCTTTTTTTCAGTATCATTTGACACATGATGGAACCCAGGCACAGAGAAAGTGAAGTGACTTGCCCAAGGTCCCATAGCTTAAGGGTGACAGAGCCCAGAAGAGGACTTGTGTCCCCTGACCTCCAATCCGAGGTTCTTTTTGCTTGATCACAGCTGGGACCAGCACAGCAGGTGGAGGTGGGTACTGCTGCAGAAGGTGTCCTTCATACCATCAGAAACTTTTCCTGTGAGGGGTCCAGAATGTACTACTGTGATCCCAGGCTCTGTACAAGGGTCTAGTTAGAGTTACACGTAGACATTCTTAACCAGGAGGTCATATATTTTTCTATTAGGGGCTGTATATAAAGCTTTCATCACATTTTCAAAGGGATCCCATTGCACAACAAAAATAAGAACCAATGAACTAGAGTATGGGCTGTCAAACTTTCTGTAACGAAATTTTACAGAAAGCAAGTATTTTGGCTTTGCAGGCCATACGGTCTCTGTCCCAATTATTCAACTCCCTGATACAACTCCCTTGTCCCCTGTACCGTGAAAGCAATCACAGATGGTACAGGAACAAATGGGCATGGCTGTGTTTCAATAAAACTTTATTTACAAAAATAGGCTGTGGGCCATATTTGGCCCAGGCAGTAGTTTGCCAACCCAAAACTAGAGGATCTGATCAACTATCTTCCCCTCATTTCAGGTTTTGCTTCTGGTCATATAACCCCTTGCCACGCTCCCCCTTTTATCAGGCGAGCTGAGAGACAGCCATATTCCTGTGGATCCAGCTCTTAGCCAGGGACCACCAAACAAGTGGGCAAACACATAAAGGGAATTTGTTTCACTTTTTCATTAAACAACAAGTTCTTTGAGTTCTTAATTGGAAACTTTCACACATGAATTGAGGCTGCTGCATCTCATTTCCTGCAGTCCTGCTCACCGTTTATTTTGAGCAAAATGATTGTCGAACATGGAGGGTGACCTTTGACCTCTGGTGGCTGCCTGCAATATACTTTCCTGGCTCATTTGCATATAGGGTGTTAGAAAACACGCTGGCACATTCCTCTCTTGATTAACTAAGGACTAAAACAAGATCTCAAGACAGAACATGGCCAGGAAGGACTGGAGATTTTTTTTCCCCCTTCCGTTGTTGGCAAAGGACCTCTTCAGTTCAAATCAAGAAGTGTGGTTGAGGAAGATACTGAGTCAGGCCCTGCAAGGGAAGGGGTGGCCACTGTGCAGAGCATGGGAACCCCATCCAGGTCATTTGTCCTCTGCTCTTGTACAAAAGATGAGATTTACACACAACAACAAGGAATCTTTCCTCTGTTGGACCTCTACTCAGGACCCATCGTCACTCTCCTGTCCCCAACAGACCCTCACCCATTCTGCTCTAAGGGGGAGGCTGCCCCTGTCCTAATTAGGACAGGGAGGGAGGGACAGAATTGAAGCTGAGAAAATATGGCAGAACAGCCTCCCTCAGCTTTGCCCCGCCCCCTCTCTGGCCTTGCCCTTTCCAAATTCTGGTAGCAAAAGGACTGAGTCAGTTAGTCCTAAAAGTGAGAGGCAGGTGTTTGCCCATTTGCATGACATTAGTTATAAACACGGCATGCCCCTAGACATCACAAATACCTTTTCCTGGACTCCTGTGGACTCCTGCTCAGAGGTGAGTTTTCTGGGTTCAGACCCCTTTTCACGCATCAGCATTAGGACACACATGAACACACCTCTCCAAGGGACCCAAGAGATGACAAACTCTTCCAAAAGGACAACAGAGGCAGTGAAAGATCTGGTGATCAGCCGAGGAGGAGTCGATGTGATCCAGGGCTCGGGCTCCCACCAGGGTGATCTGGTCCCTCGCCACGCTTCCATCATGCTGGCTCCCCCTGAGAACCCGGTTTCACAACATCTCAAGCGGTTCCAGAAGATTCGGAGGTGCCCATTTTCTTCCTTTTTCTCTTTATATCTGGACATGTTTCCCAGCCTTCCCATGGAAAATCCCTGAGCTGGCCACTTCCTGTTTTTGTTTTGTTTTCCTCCCTCACTAGTGTACCCTTTGACCTTCTGTCCTCTGTCAGGATCTGATCTTCGGCTCAAACTGGGAAACTAATCCCTGGCGCCAAACAGTTCACTCAGCACCCAACTGGGAAAAGGGAGATTTCTACCTCAGCCCTGCTCACTCCCTGTATGAGCTTAAACAAACCTGTTCTCTCAACAGTCCTCTGAGTTGCTTCCTCACCCAAAACAGAGCTGCTGAGATGACTAAGAGATTTGTTGTTAGAGATGTTCATCCAATAGGATCACAAATGTTAGCAACAATTGTTTTTGAGTTCTGATCCACTTTTAAATGGGGCTAAGGAGTGTCTTTTTGCTTTGTTAACTAGACTCGCTAGGAGTGTGCCCTGGTCATGGGCTGCTCTTTCCAGGGCTTTGTCCCCTTCCTCTGGGTCCAGCATTCCTGGCATATTTAGAGGGAGTAGGAGTTGGCCTGGGGCCACTTTTCTAAGTATCTTCTCAGCTCTTCAGTCCTGTTTCCAACACAGTGTCTTTGCTTTGTTTACTCTCTACTTCTCACTCCCGGGCAAGGACCAGATGCAGGACAGGCGCAAGGCAGAAGGGCCTCCTCAATGCTGGCCGCCAACACTGTCCCCACAGGCAGTGGCTCTAGATCAAGCTGGCTGGAAACTCCAGGCCCCCACCATCTCCAGAGGGGTCACATGTGACACGGTCAGACAAAGGACGTGTTAACTATGCGCTGGTCTAATGGGGAATTTCCCCCAAACACATCTGGCACATACAAGTAAAAAGGAAGAGAGGTACCAAACAATAAGCCACCACTGCCTCTGAGAATTTACTATTTGGAACAGGTGTCTCCTGCCACTTAATGAGGGCATCTGGGTTCAGCTCTACTTTCCCTCGGTCACTAACTCCCCGGGTGACCCTTGCTAATACACGGAACCTCTCTGGGCCTCAGCTTTGCTCTCTCTGCTGACAAGTGGGTGGGAGCAAGGCACTTCCAGTTGGAAAGAACATGGCAACCAAGGGTGAAATCTGATGGCACCTGGCTCCATCACCATCTGTCAAGCCCAGCTAGCTCTCCCTTAAATCTTACCTCGAGGAAAGGTCAACCAAATTCATATCACAGGAAAATCTGAAGTTTACTCTATTCTCTAAATTGTTTTCAATTTCCCATGGGGGAAAGAGATTGATTCATTTTGTTAATAAGCAAAGGTCTTATTTTTCCACCTTCGGTCGTATAAATGTCAAAGAAAAAAAAAAAGCTTCAAGTTCAATCAAAGAAAAGTTCCAGCATTTCAAAGAAGTCAAGTAGAGATAAAACAGATGATCCTCCAGGAAAAAAACACAAAAGTGGCCTTAACTCCAAAACCACAATACCTTAAATTACCTAATGTTTAACTCTCTCAAACAAAGGCCTCGTAGAAATGTAAAAAAACAAAATAGTTAAAAGCATAGACAGTGCAGGAGTAACAGCCCAGATGAATCCAGGTTTCCTATACACTAAGATGAATCAAACTACTAGACTCTAGAATCCTTGGATGGACGATGAGGGATACACAGAAGTCAAGCTGTAACATAAAATTCAGATTTCTGATGGCTAATTCATATTCGTAGCAGCATTATTCATATCAGCCAAGGGGTGAAAGCACCCAAATGTCCATCAATGGATGAATGGATAAACTAACTATGGTATATCCATACAATGGAATATTATTCAGCCTTAAAAAGGGGGGAAATTCTGATCCAGCCTACAACATGGATGAACCTTGAGGACGTTACACTAAATGAAATAAGCCAGTCTCAGAAGGGTAAGTACTGAATGAGTCCACTCATACAAGGTCCCTAGAGTAATCAAATTCATAGAGACAGAAAGTAGGATGGTGGAGGGGTGCCTGGGTGGCTTAGTCAGTTAAGCATCCGACTCTTGATTGTGGCTCAGGTCATGATCTCAGGGTTGTGAGATGGAGGCCCGCATCGGCTCTGCACTCAGGGGGGAATCTGTTTGAGATTCTCTCGCTTTCCCTCTCTCTCTCCCTCTTCCCCTTTCCTGCTTGCATGCTCTCTCTCTCTCTAAAATAAATAAATAAAATCTTGAAAGAAAGAAAAAGAAAGAAAGAAAGAAGAAAGAAGAAAGAAAGAAGAAAGAAAGGAAGGAAGGAAGGAAGGAAGGAAGGAAGGAAGGAAGGAAGAAAAAGAAAAAGAAAGAAGAAAAAGAAAGAAAGAAAGAAAGAAAGAAAGAAAGAAAGAAAGAAAGAAAGAAAGGAAGGAAGAAAGGAAGGAAGGAAGGAAGAAAGAAAGAAAGGAAAGAAAGAAAGAAAGAAAGAAAGAAAGAAAGAAAGAAAGAAAGAAAGAAAGAAAGAGAGAGATGGTGCTTGCCAGGGGCTGAGGGGGAAGTGGAAGTATGGTGACTTACTATTTAATGGGGACAGCGTTTCAGCTGGGGATGATGAAAAAGTCCTGGATGGGGATGATGGTGGCACCACAACGTGAGTTACTTAAAGCCACTGAATGGTACTCTTAGAAATGGTTAAGATGTGGGCTCCTGGGTGGCTCAGTCAGTTAGGCATCTGCCTTCAGGTCAGGTCATACGATCCCAGAGTCCTGGGATTAAGCCCCAAGTCAGGCTCCTTGCTCAGCGGAAAGTCTGCTTCTCCTTCTCTGTCTGCCCCTCACCCAGCTCAAGTCTGCTTCTCCCTCTGCTCCTTACCCATTTGTGCTCTCTCTCAAATAAATTTTAAAAATCTTAAAAAAAAAAAAAAAGACAGGTTACGATGGTCAATGTCATGTGTATTTTGCCACAATTCAATTTTCTTTAATTAAAAATTTAAAAAATTCAGAGTTCTAAATAAAGAGTATTGAGTGACTAAATCTGCCCCCTCTTTACACATATACACACCAGCTCTTCTCCGAGAAACCCACTGATTGTGCCTTTAATTTAAAGCCCACACAGACTCATGAATCCACACACCCAAGTTTCTGCTTCAGAACTTAGCTGGAGCTACCACATCCACATCCGTGAGGCAGAGAAAGGGTAGTTCTTTGCCCCATTTGACTAATGGAAAAACCAAGGGTCATGGAGGTTAAGTAGCTTGCTCAAGGTTACACAGTTCACAGGGTCGGCCCCAGTTAAAAGTTCCTGGTGGAGCTGTCTCCAGATTTATAACCCCCAAAGTACTGAATAAACACAGGACAAAACCAACGTTGGTCTGGAGAGACAGGAGCGTGCCAGGACCAATTTCCAAAATGAGTTCTAAAACCAGTGCCATGGGGACAAAAACATTCTAGAAGGACCTCACATCCATCTGTGTTAAGTGTGTTCACAGAGCCCCTCCCGTGGGTGGACTCTGTTAGGCTCAGCATCCCGAGTCCTGGTCCCTCCCAGAGCACACTGGGCAGTGGGTGGAAAGTGCATGAATGGGGAAATGGTGAGTGTGCCTGGAGCACAGGGGGCAGTTCCAGGCCCCCTAGAGAGGTGGCCCATCCAGTGAGGCCTGGGCAGGTGGCAGAGTCTGGGGGCCATGTGTGCAAAGGGCCAAAATACACAGAACCTGGTCTTTTCAGAGACTCATCCCTTTGCTTGCCCACATCCCCCATTTTCCCTCAACCCCAGATCACTCCCATTTTCCTATAAGCATATTGTTCTATGCCCCTCTTAAAAGACCTGCAGTAAACCCCATGTCTGTCTCAGCTACCTCCCAGGAGTAGTTGCTAGGGTTGCTGTAACAAAGTACCACAGACTGGACACTTGAACCAGTGAAATTTATTGTCTCACAGTTCTGGAGGCCAGAAGTCCAAGATCAAGGTGCCAGCAGGGCGGGTTCCTTCTAAGGACTGGGAGGGAGAAGCTGTTCCATGTCTCTCTCCTTGGCTTGTCAATGGCCATCACCCCCCTGTGTCTCTTCACATCATCTTCTCTCTGTAGGTGTCTGTCTCTGTGTCCAAACCCTCTTTTTATAAGAACACCAGTCATACTGGATTAACGCCCATCCTAATGACCTCATCTCCAAAGACCTTATTTCCAAATAAGGTCACATCCATGAGTACTGGGGCTTAAGACTTCAACATCTTTGGAGGGGACACAATTCAACCCACCACACTCCCCATTTCTCTGCTTTCCTTTGCAGCAAAAAATCCTCAGAAAGTCATCTAGAGCCAGAGGACCAACCCTGGGGCCAAGTGCTCTCACTCTGTCACCTAAAATGTCATTTCTTCCTGATGATCCTCAGATTTGTATCTCTAGCCTAGACATCACTCCGGAGCCTCAGACTCCTATGTGCCCCCATTCCTTACTTCAGTAAATGACACTCCTATTCAGAGGGAAGCACCCCAGTCATCCTTGACTATCCTCTTGCCCCCTCACTCTTGACATCAGCAAGGATGGTTTTATCGTCAGCACCTGCTGCAAACGTTGTGGCCACCTCCTCACCATCACCTCACCCCTGGAGCAGTGAAGGAACCTCCTAATGGCTCTACTACATTCATGTACTCATTCCCCACATAGCAGCCTGGGGTCATGTGAATGGATTCCGTGATGTGAGCAAGAGGGCGTCCACTGCATCCAGCTCTCCAATGGGCTGCCTCCCTTCAGAATGTGGCCCTGTGTCAGCTTCCTCTGGATCCTCCAAGCAGCCCTGTGGAGGCTCTGATTTGGTCCAGATCCAGTCCTACTGCCTTACCGAGGGCTCCTTTAGAGCTATGCCACCAGCCTATCTCAGCAACACTGTGGCCCCTCCATAAGCCCAGGCCTCAGGTGTGCCCTCGGTCAAGCTTAACGCCTTTCCAGGACACCGGCCCACCACGTCGTTCTCCCAAACGTTGGCCCTGCTTCTCTCCAGCCTCATCCCCCACCCCCACCAGCACCTCCCACTCCACTGGCCATCCCTATCAGCCTCTCTCCCTCCACCTTACCCTCTTGTCGCTCCCACCTGCTCCAGCCCCCTCTTCAAGACTCAGTCTGAATTTAAGTGTTTGCTCCCCCAGACGCCTGGGCCAGCTAACTGGCCTGTTGACTGGCCTAATTACTCAAGGGGTTGTCTTAATCTATGAGGGCTAACACGGGCTGGGTGGCTTACAAACAACAGACATTTATTTCTCACAGTTCTGGAGGCTGGAAGTCCAAGATCAAGGTGCCAGCATGGTCAGGTTCTGGTGAGAACCTTCTTCTGGGTTGCAGACCGTCAACTGCTCACTATGTACTCACATGATGGAAGGGCTCAGGAGCTCTGTGGGGTCTCTTTTACAAGAACACAAATCCCAGTCATGAGGGCTCCACACTCATGACCTAAGCATCTCCCAAAGGCCTCACCACCCAATGACATCACATTGGGCGTTAGGATTTCAAAGTACAAATTTGGGGGGACACCATCAGCCTATAGCAGGGGGCGTTGGGATGGGGCACACAGTATAGTGTAATGGTGACGTTGTCAGGCTCTCTGGTCACATTCAAATTTCAGCTCTATCATTTATTGACAGTGGGATCCTGGGAAGGGTCCCTCTTAACCAATCTGGGCTTCAGTTTCCCCCTACCTAAAATGGAGCTAATCACAGGTACATAAGAAAATGCTCAACATCGGGACACCTGGGTGGCTCAGTCGTTAAGCGTCTGCCTTCGGCTCAGGTCATGATCTCAGGGTCCTGGGATCGAGTTCCACAAGGGACTCCTTGCTCAGCGGGGAGCCTGCTTCTCCCTCTGCCTGTCGCTCCCCCTGCTTGTGTTCTCTCTCTCTGACAAATAAATAAATAAAATCTTTAAAAAGAAAAAAAAAGAAAGAAAATGCTCAACATCACTCATCATCAGGGAAATGCAAATCAAAACCACAATGAGATATTTCCTCACACATGTCAGGATGACTACTATAAAAAAAATTACAATTAAAAAAAGACAAATTTTAGCAAGGATGTAGAAAAAAGGGAACCCTTCCGCACTGTTGGTAGGAATGTTGCATGGAGCAACCATTATGGAAAACAGTATGGAGGCTCCTCAGAAAATTAAAAATAGAACTACTTTGATCCAGCAATTTCACTTCTGGGTATACATACAAGATTTGAAATCAAGATTTTTTTTTTTAAGATTTGTTTATTTATTTGAGAGGTGGTGGGGAGAGAGAGTGGGGAGAGGGGCAGAGGGAGAGAATCTCGAGCAGACTCCCTACAGAGCACGGAGCCCAACACAGGGCTCGATCTCACAACCCTGAGATCGTGACCTGAGCCAAAACCAAGAGCCAGACGCTGAACCGACTGAGCCACCCAAGGCACCCCGAAATCAAGATCTTGAAGCGATATCCACACTCCTATGTTCATTGCAGCATTATTCACAATAGCCAAGATATGCAAACCACCAAAATGTTCAACAGATGAATGGATAAAGAAAGTGTGGTATATACAATACAGTGCAATGCCATTCAGCCTTAAAAAAAAGGATGGAAATCCTACAATATGAGACAACAAGGACAATATTAATAAATCGTCCTCGGTGACATTTAAGAACTAATATCCTTTGCCAAAAAGTTTCCTGCTACCTAGTCCAGCAGCAATGCAGATGTTGGTCCCCACATCACAAGGACAACAGTGCAGGCTCAGGGAGGCACCTTTCCTTTTCAGAGCTGAAAGCCGAAACAATTGGCAAGCCCCGGTAAGGGGGAACATAATTCATTCACTTCCAGCAAAACATGGAGACAAGGAGCGCACAGGTGTGAGAGGAAGCCTGCAGAGATTGCCGGGAGCGCAGAACCCTGCATCCCGCCGGGGTCTGGCCCCCCTTCATTCCGTGAAGGATTTACTGTAAATCACCGGATCTGCAGACACTGTTTTCCCACTTCTCAAGGGCAAATATCACACAAGCTGATCTAAACCTTCAAGGGCAGCTTCTCAGACTTTCAAACCAAACAATCCACGAGTTCTATTTGGAATGGTCCCTGGAGCCCTTCAGCGCTGGGCCTGGGTGGCTCCCAGGAAGAACTGAACTGTGTGCAAAGACCCCATCAGCCCCACACCCCGCTTCTCTGGCCTCAGCTCCAGGCCACCAGGCACCTGTCCCCACGCCACAGGTCAGCACAGCTGGGTCGGGCACAGAAGATGTCCCAGGACTGGCAAGCCTGCCTCACGCTAGTCGATCATAAATGGAAAGGACTGCGTTTTTGCTACACACAGGTACACACACGTGTGTGCACCCATAAACGCGCACGTGTATGCATGTGCACACTTGCACAAGCGCGTGAACCCCTTTCTACCTGCATGTTTTACTCATGCTCCTCACAGAATCAGATAGAAGGTGAGCCCTCTCAATACAAATGAGGAGTCCGAGGCCCGGAGAAGCTCAGGAGCTGGCCCACAGCCTGCAGCAGTGAAAGCGAGCCCGCCCGGCCCTGGAGCCCTCTCCCTCTGTCCCCGCTCACTGCGCCTTCAGAACTGCTCCCTCTCCTTTTGTGCCAACACACGCCCTTCCCTCCCTGCAGAACTCTGAGCTTTCTTCCGCCAGCAGGACCCCTTTGTGATCAGCTGCTCCAAGCTCCTGTCATGCTGCTCCTGAGGACCCTGACCTCACAGAAGTCAGTGAAGGGAGCGGCATACCCTGCAGGCAGGATACCACCTCGGACCCCTTCGCATAGTGTCTCCTGGAATGCTGCTTCTCCTACAGAAGAAAAAAACCCTTGGAAAGCAGAGACTGTCCTCAGTCTTTTCAATCTGCTCCCCTGCTTCTAAGGGGCAGTCTATAAAAATCCTGTGCCCACACGTCTCTCGGAGAACAGGTGGGTTGCAGGGCTCCCAGGGCACCTGGACAGGCTCCAGCATGTGCCCAAATCCCGACGACAGCGCTGTCCTAGAGGGAGTCAACTTCTCTCCTTGAGAAGTCACCTAGACACCTGACAGCCATCCGAAACAGAGTTCCCAGGGAGGCCCTTCTTGGAGGGGAGTCCTCTAATGGTAACGTAGTACCTGCCCAGGAGACCTGAAACAGATTCTTTTTCAATGCACACTTTTTCGGTTGAGGCATGGTCAAAATGCATTTCTTAGAGAAGTAAAAGATGGAGGCTCATGAGAGCCAACAGGATCCACAGTTGGTTTGCAAGCCTCCCTCTGACACCACAGAAAAATACATCCTATAATTTATCCTACAGATGCCATCAGACAAGGACGTGTGTGTTTTTGTGCGTGTCTGGATCCTGTGTGGGGGTGTGTGTTGAGAATCCTGTGTGCATGTATTTATGTGACCATATATGTGTGTGAATATACACACACAGTTACATACATACACATGCAGGATTTTAACACACACACACACACGCAAGCGCATATAATACCAAAACCAGTAGAGGACCTATCTTTGTAAATAAAGTTTTATTGGAACATAGCCACACCTGTTCATTCCATAGTTTACATATTCTCTTTGACCATTTTGGAGCTATCACTTGAGAGTTGAGTAGTTACAATAGAGACATCTGGCCCACAAAACTGAAAATATTTATCATCTAGTCCTTGACAGAAAGTCAGCCGACCCCTAGGTTAAAGGATGATCCCTCTCTATGCAGCTATTAAAATTATTATGCAAATCTAGAATTGTGGCTGTAGAAAGTTGTCATGATGTATTACTAAGTAAGAAAATTGGCTGGAAAATGTTGACTTAATCCCATTCGTATAAAAGGAAAATATATTCAACTAAGTGTGCATATTTGTGTAGAAAAATACATCTATTTTCTCTAGAAAGTTGTGAAAGGAGAGAGATCACAGGTAATTTCTTAATTTCTTCTTTATACTTTTCTTTTTATGTTGGATTTTTAAAAAATAATGAGCACACTTCACCTTTTCATTTAATGTTCTTTAGCAATGTTCTTTTCATGTGGATTAAGCTGCTCACATCCCCCAATCTCCCACCCCCATAGACGATGAGGAGTGTCAGGGCTCGAGGGGTCCAGACTAGAGGAGATAACTTAGCTTCTATAAGGGGGGGAGCCAGCAAAGGGCCTGGAGAGACAGTCCCCAGGGAGTAGACCTCACAGACTCCCTTGGAGGGGCCCTCAGTCTGAGCAGCTTCTGCTTCTGGGCTCCTCCTCCCACTTGGCTGAGGTCCAGGCTGTGATGGTGAGACTCATCACCAAGCATCACCTCGACTGCACCCAACCTGGCAGAAAAGGAGTCCAGAGAGCCTTCTCTCTCCTGAGCCAGTCCCTGGCCTCCATGCGCAGGGCGCCACAGGAATCGGCCTGGCACTGAGTACCAGGTCTCTGAGGAGACAGAAGCATGGTGTCCAAACATGAATGGCTTATTTTTAGAAAAGTCCACCCTTGTGTCCTGGCCCCACTCCAGGGTGAGAGATGGCATTCCCTCTGACTCAACTCCCCAAACTGACCCCATTTCAGAGGGTCTAAGTAGCCTGCCCTCACTGACAGGAGTCAAGGACAGCCCAGACCTTCAGGAAAAGCAGTTCTACAGCAGTTCCAGATCCATCCGGGCCTGTGTGAGGGCTGCTTCTGGAGAGAGCAGGGCCATTCCCTTAACAGTCCACACTTCGGAACCAAATGCAGAGCCTTCTGCACTACATCTCCCAGATCCCCATTTTCCCAGCAAGTACATAAGTGACAGCGGACCTCCCCCTATGGTTTCTCAGCCCAGTGAGATTCCTTGAATCGTTCAGATTGCAAGTCCAAGGAAAATGGAGGGCCGACTCCTCCCTCCTCCTCCCACACAGGCCAAGAGCCCCAATCCTGCAGCCATGTCCCTCCATTGGCATTTCTCCATCTCTTCAATCAGGCCCCACGCTACATCCAGTGGACAAGAGAAATGAAGGGAGGAATAACTTTCTTCCAAGAAAGACACTAGAACTCGTGATCTGTTATAATTCACTGTGTAGGTCTGACAGGAAGAAGTGCCATCAATGTCAAGGAGAACAGTGCCACATACAGACACATCTTGCTAGAGAGGATCACAGAGCTGGTGGGTTCGTAGGGAGGTGGCTCAGAGAGTGAGAGAGTGGGAGATTATTTTCCCTCCTGAGGCCGGTGTTGCCAACATTCCAGAGGTAGTGAGACACAGCCGTCCCTCCCCAGTTGTCCCTGGCTGACTGGAGTTGCAGATGTCAGTTGTCTCAAACCATGTATCCAAGTCTTTGGAAAGAAGAGGCTTCTGTTCTTCTGAGCTAACACCTGGGTTTCTCACTTGCTGCTGTCTCCCACATGGAGAGGAGGCCCTCCATCCTGAGCAACATAGGGGGCCCTGACCCCGCTGAACATGTCAAGGCCTCTCTGGGTGAGGCCAAGAGCTTGTGCTGCCCCTCATTTTGTTAGTAGGCATCATGCCCTATAAAGTTGTAGCCTGTAAGGTTAGGCTTGTCCACACTTATAATTCTTCACCAGAGCAACTTGTCATGAAGAAAGAGCCCTCCAGCAGGCATTGGCTCTGAGTCACGGCTTCCCAATGTCCCCCCACCCACCCCAGAGGGGCCACCATTACCAGTCACGTTTGAGCCTCAGATTGCTTCAGGACATGGAAAAGTTAGCCAATGCTTATCTGTGCTCATAAGGTCAAGGGACTTCTCAGAATGAATAAAAACAGTAGTACCTTCTAGATCTCTTGGCCTTTGCTCCTCGTGTAAGGGTCAGACCTTCCAGCTCTGCCCATCTGTCTTTCAGATTGTCAGTTCTACTATTGGAATCTGCAGGATTTTCCATTCCCTTGGTATGGCAAGGTGCTTTTCATGCTCTTCATTTGGAAAATAAGAGTCCCTGGGCCCCTGAAGCCATCTCACTGTAAGGGATGTGGCCCCACTATGCGGTCCAGGTCTCTCCAGGGCCTCTCCTGGGCTGTTCAAATGGCCCAAGACAACCCTTCAAGGGACTTCCCTTCTCTGAGACTCAATTTCCTCATTTGTCAAATGGAAGAGTTGGAGTCAAGATCTGCTACATTTCCATCCAGCTCTAACATACCCAAAGTCTGTGATTATCTGGGTTTTCACATTTCTGGACAAGACCTGATCCGCTCAACTTTCTTATATGGCCATCAAGCTTTAGCTCTCAGAACATAACCCTCAAAGTGGTCTTCCATTCTCAATCATCATTCTCGCTTGAACCTCACCATAGCTCGATGACATGGACAGTACTATGACCCAACCAGTCCTTGGAGATGAGAAACAATTTGCCAAAGGCCACAGAGCTAACAGGTGGCAGAGCCGGACCTGGTCTTCCACCACCAAGTCCCGGGCTCCATCCAGCAGCTCCACACCTCCCCATTGTGTGTCTACATGCTGTGAATACTACCGGTCAAGGGTGTAACCTCAACCTCATGCAGTCCATGGGCATTCAAGTGGACTTGCTGGATTGGAGAACAGGAACAAGAAAAGTGGGAACGCATGTTTCTTCCCCCATTCTGACTAACAGTGGGTCAGCCAGATTTCAGTAATACCCAACCATCTGACAACCCCCAAATTAAGCTCAGTTCTCTTTGTTCTTTTCCTCCTTCTTAGGCACAGGAATCTGATAGATGCAGGGCCCTGTTCTGAGGATACTTATGGGCTGTACATGGGGGTCAGATATGCAGCTCAAAATTCACAAAGGAACCCAAGATCACCTCATATGGTCCCAAGCCTACCCAAAAAGGAGTGAAGATGTTATAATGGTGTAAACAATTGTTTGGGTTTAAATTGGGGCTCTCTGCTAGCCCCTCAGTCCCTTGACATATTGGGCCAGAATCAGGGAGAAGGGAACATTCTCTCCATGGCCCCCATTAGCCTGGTGTCTTCTGAAGGTGACAGAAGGTGTGCGTGTAGAAGAAGGAGGGAGGTATCTGTGTCTCATCAGAGTTAGAAATTGCCCAGAGCATCAGCATGCATCATCCATCCTTCCTCCACAGGTCCCTCAGTCTCTGCAATGGCTCAAAGTCACAAAGACACAGACTTCTCAAAACATTTACATTTCTGCCAGGCAAAGATTCATGTGACTTTGAATCCCAAAGTACACAGATTTTCACAGTTAGACTAAGAGCGGATCCCGATCATGCTATGACAAAGTAACCAGTCTGGCCACATGTCACTGAAAAAATTAAAGATTCCTCACTTTACCCACATGGGTTTTCTTTCTGGAATCCTACATGTATCAGTTTCCTAACTTCACTGACAACGTCTGATTGGAACTTAATGAAAAGAAAATAGAAGGCAATGCTGACCTTAGTCCCCTGTTTCTGTGTAGAGTGCAGAAGAAGGTCACCAAGAACAGACCTACAAGACTTGACCATGGGACCAAATGGGTGTTGACTCAGTGACCGCTGAAGATACTGAGGAAGAATTTGTCCCCTGAGCTCTGCTTCAGAAACATTCTCTCAGGGCCCCTGGGTGGCTCAGTCAGCTGAGCATCCAACTCTTGATTTTGGCTCAGTTCAGGATCTCAGGGTCGTGAGATCAAGCCCCATGTCAGGCTCTGCACTCAGCACGGAGTCTTGTTAAGATTCTCTCCCTCTCCCTCTGCCCTTCTCTCCACCCCCTACTCTCATTCTCTCTCTCTTACTTTAGAGATAAAATAAATCTTAAATAAATCTTAAAAAAAAAAAAGAAACATTCTCTCACTGTCTAGTACCGAAAACACACACCCCCCCACTACCCTGCCCCCGGGAGGATGACTTACTCTGTCCTTCACGTGCCAAAGGAGCAATCTTCAATGTTTCTCCCCATTAAATACTTTGGCCAGAAGCCTGAATTCATGAAAAGGATACTGCTCTATTCACAGTTCTATCCATTTTGTTAAATTTGAAAGTCAGAACAAAACATGTACGTTCAATATACATGTATACATTAATAAATACAACACTTTTGTACTGCTGGTCCTGGTGTTAAAATATTATTAGAATATTCTTTTTAAGAATGAATCTTGCCATTTGCAATGACGTGGATGGAACTAGAGGGTATTATGCTAAGTGAAATAAGTCACAGAAAGGCAAATACCATATGATTTCATTCATATGTGGAATTTAAGAAAGAAAACAGAGGATCATAGGGGAAGGGAAGGAAACATAAAATAAGATGAAAATTGAGAGGGAGGCAAACCATAAGAGATGCTGAACTCTAGGAAACCGAGGGTTGCTGGAGGGGAATGTGAAGGGGGGGCATGGGGTAACTGGGTGATGGGCATTAAGGAGGGCACTTGATGTAATGAGCACTGGGTGTTATATGCAACTGACGAATCACTAAATTCTACCCCTGAAACTAGTAATAAAATAAAAGAAACTTAAAAAAATTCTTAAAGATTATTCTTTTTAATCAGAGGGAAGATCTGAGACATTCTATTTGGGTGTTGGTTATTGTTCAACAGACATGTTAATGATGATGACCTACAGTAAGATGGGCCTCATCTGACCAATGGGTGGGGGATACAGAAAGGTGGCGGGAACTGGGGTAGAGGCCAGAAGTGGGATGAAGGCAGTGAGATGATCTGAACCAGTCATGCCATATGGCAACACAGACCCCACAGCCCTACTGCTAGAGTCAATATTCAGTGAAGTTTTCATGTGATAACGTGTAAACTCGGGGCTGTGCAATTTTGTTTAATCCTGAATTAGAATATGCTACCAGTATTTCTCAAGACCTACCATTAACTCGCATCCCATCTGCTACTGTGAACTATGAATATCTGAGTGGTCCCTATGAGGAGGGGAGGGATAGTTCTAAATAGACATAAGAGGGCCCAAGACCCAGGCCCAACCTATAGTCCTACCCAACTAATGGAGCTATTGCCCATAGGGGCACTTTGTTGAATATCCTCAATGATGGAATAAAGAATAAAATCTTATTCTCTAATGGTGGATGATTTGTAGAGGATACCAAAGGAAGCCAGTAGGGTACGAAGGTTAAGAACAGGGTTCTTTCTGAGCAGTGTCTGGCTTCCGTGTAAAGTTGTCCCAGGGGAAAACTCCAGTCTTTGGGAAGCAATGTCACCTCCTCTCGTGTGCCACTGGTGAAAACCAGTCCATGGCCCCACTTGTTGGAGGGACTAGCACTAGCCATGCACCACAGAAGAGGAGAAGAGATTTTCACAAGTGCAACCAAAGGAGCGGACCACTCCTGACCTGCCAGAACCCTGTCCTCCAAATGAAACCTGCAGGCAGGAGAAGCGGCAACACTTCTAAAGCTGTGTTCACGTTGACAAGTGATCAGATTAGTGAAAAAACAAGCAGGTCTGCAGCACCCCAGATGTCTCAAAATGCACACTTGGATTTATATACTTGTCCGAACACCAAAGCCCATATTGTCTTGGCCCCCTCTGTTGAGTCTGCCCAGAAATCTACTCAAAATCCCCTTTAGGGGTCCTGGACCACAGCCCCACCCCCAGATAGTCCTACGGTCCTACCTTGGTTATTGCTGTAATACAAACTGCTTTTCTTCCAGATGTGTGCAACCTACATTGTGCTTCTGTGGTCCAAATCATGCAAAGAACCAGGTGGTTACTTTCCATTATATCTCATGAGCTCACTTGGTGTTAACCAGACCTACCTGACTTTTCCCTGTATGTGTACTTTCAGTTCTGTTTTTGGTGCCAACCTGTTATTACTTTTATATTTCATGCTTCACCTTACCCCCCATCAATGTGCTCCCCTATATGATGCACACAAAATATCTCCAAATATGTACCTAAGAAAGTATCACATGGGTAGACTCTAGGGGCTGGAACTGGGTGGCTGTGGGATTGTCTGGGAGGGAGACTTATGAACGTTTTTAGTGTTGAACCACATGAGCCAATACCTAATCAAAAAGCACTTTTGCACAGAGAACTTTTAGGGCAGTGAAAATATTCTGTGTGATATTATTATGACGGATACGTGTCGTTACATTTGTCCAAACCCATGGAATATATAACACCAAGAGGGAATTGTGATGTAAACTGTGGACTTGGGAAAATTATGGTATGTCCATGTAGGTTCATCAGTTGTAACAAATGCACCCCTCTGGTGGGGAGGTTGTTGATGGTGGGGGAGGCTACACATGTGGGGGGACAGGAGGTATATAGGGATTCTCTGTACCTTCTTCACAATTTTGCTGTGAACCTTAAACTGCTCTAAAAAACTAAATCTCTTTTTAAAAGCCAGCAAAATAAATACTTTGAAACAATAAATAATGAAAAGGATGATATGACTAACAGGGAGTCCCTGTTGGTGCAAAAGAGAGGGAAGAGGAGAATCCCAGGGAAAGAGAGAGATGCTAAAAGGACATTTTGAGAAACATCTGTGGTATGATATGAATTTAACCACCTCCCTCCAACCTCCACCAAGAAACATTCATTAAAAGTCTACAAAACCCATCAAAACCTTAGGAGTCAGTGATGTGGGGAAACTGGAACCCTTGTCACTTTTGGCGGGAATGTAAAATGGCAGAATAGCTGTTATGGAAAACAATAAGATAATTCCTCAAAAAATCTAACATAGAATTACCACATGATCCAGCAATTCCTCTGGTATACACCCAAAAGAATTGGAAGCAGAGTCTAAAAGAGACATTTATATACCCATGTTCATAGCGCATTATTTATAATAGCAAAAATGTGGAAGTAACTTGAGTCCATCAATGGAGGAATGGATAAACAAAATATGGTACATCCATGCAATGGAATATTATTCAGTCTTAAAAAAGGAAGGGAATTCTGACACATGCTTCAACACGGCTGAACCTTGAGGACATTATGCTAAGTGAAATGAGCTAGTCACAACAAGACAAATACTGTATGATTCCACTTACATTAGGTACCTAGAAGAGTTAAATCCATAGAGACAGAAAGTAGAATGATGGTTGCCAGGGGCTGGAGTAGGGGTGGAGGGAGAATGGGTAGTAATTGTTCAGTGGGTACAGAGTTTCAGTTTTGCAAATGAAGAGTTCTGGAGATGAATGGTGATGATGGTTGCAACACAATGTGAATGAACTTAACCTTGTTGAGATGTACGCTTAGAAATGGTTGTGGGGGCGCCTGGGTGGCTCAGTCGTTAAGCATCTGCCTTTGGCTCAGGTCGTGATCCCAGGGTCCTGGGATCGAGCCCCACATTGGGCTCCCTGCTCGGTGGGAAGCCTGCTTTTCCCTCTCCCACTCCCCCTGCTTGTGTTCCCTCTCTTGCTGTGTCTCTCTCTGTCAAATAAATAAATAAAATCTTAAAAAAAAAGAAAAGAAAAGAAATGGTTGTGGTGAGTTTTACATTATGTGTACTTTATCATTATTTAAATTTCTAAAAATTTCTTTAAAAATACTTTGTTAAATCAGGGTTGTGTGTGTGTGTGTTGGGTTGCATGAGGGATGGGGAAGACAAGGGTGGGTGACAACACGCTAAGCCTCGATTCAAAGCCAAGGCAAGATGAACCAGTAACCTCTGTGTGGCATCTCTAGGGCAAACCCCTTGGCCAGTGATAAGCAATGCTCAGGTGGTTTATTTGACTCCAGAAGTATCCTGATCCTCCTCCAACAGGAGTACCAACCCAGGGCACACAACATGGTATCCCACACTTCCTGGTAGACACAAGAAACTGCCCTCCGTGGACATATGGTGTGACTTCTGGCATCTTCCTTGTCTTTGAGTGAAGTTTTCCTCAACTCCTTTCCCATATCTGCTCAGCCATTTGGCCAGCAAATATTCACTATTACATACCACGAGCCAAGCTCTGTGCGATAGTGAGGACCGAGAGGTGAGCGTGCCAGGGCCACTGCCTGGAGTAGGCTGCCACCCCAGCAGGTTAGACAGACAAGCAGACAAGCACCTGCAGTCAAGTGCGAGGCACATGATGATGAGCGGGTCCCAAGAGCTATGAGGCCACGTGGTCTTGGGCGGCCAGCCTCCCCTACAGATCAGGTAGAGCATCCCCAGAGGCGGTGACAGTTATGCCCCCACAGAGACCTCACATCTGACAGACACTTGGGAGTTATCCCTATAAAAATTTAGGGGGAATGGGAGATGAGAAAGCAGGGATGGGGCAACTCAAATGGAGAACAGCACTGCGAAGGTCTAGAAGCAAGAGACAGCATGGTGTGTTTGAGGAACAAGGAAAAATGGGCATGATGAAAGCAAAACGCACAAGAAGTTAAGGTGAAAGATGAAGCCTTCGTAGAGGTAGGCGGTAACCTGGGGCTGAGGGCTGCGTCAGTCTGCTTAAGAGCAGCTGGTCATGGTGCCAAGGACAGCAAGACACAACTGAAAGTGCCCAAACAAAAGAGCAACATGATCCCATTTGCATTTTTATTTTTTTTAAGATTTTATTTATTTATTTGAGAGAGAGAGTGCAAGTGAGAGAGCACAAGCAGAGGGAGCAGCAGAGAGAGGGAGAAACAGACTCCCAGCTGGGCAGGGAGCCCAATGCCAGGCTCAATCCCAGGACCCTGAGATCATGACCTGAGCCGAAGGCAGATGCTTAACCGACTGTGCCACTCAGGTGTCCCATCATTTGCATTTTTAAAAGAACGCTGGACTTGCATTGAGTGGAAGGAAAAGGAGCTTGAATGTGTGCAGACCAGTGATTTAGCTTCCTGTGGTTGCTATAACAATTGACTACAAATTTGGTAGCTTAAAATAAAAGAAATGTATTTATTCCTTCACAGTTCTGGAGGATAGACGTTCGAAGTCAGTTTCACTGGGCTGAACTCAAGGTGTCAGAAGGACCATGCTCTCTCTACTCCCTGCCTCTTCCAGCTTCTGGGGGTGGCCGGCATTTGCTGGCTTGGAGCCTCTACCCACCCCCCAATCTCTGCTTCCGATTTCACACAGCCTTCCCTGTGACACTTGTGATGGCATCTGGGGTCTGTCTGGACAATCCAGGAAAATCTCATCTTAAAAGTCTTACCTTAAATCTTACATAGGGGTTGTGGGAATATAAAATGTTACAGTCACTGTGGAAAACAGTATGAAAGCTCCTCAAAAAATTAAAGAGATTATCGTATGATCCAGCAATTCTACCCCAAAGAACGGAAAGTAGGGACTTGAACAGGCGCTTGTGCACCCATGTCATAGCAGCATTATTCGTGGATAAACGAAACCCAGTATGTCCATACCGCGGAATATAACTCAGTCTTAAAAAGGAGGGAAACTCTGACCCATGTTACAACACGGATGAAACCTGTGGAGATCATGCTAAGTGAAATAAGCCAGTCACAGAAGGACAAATACTGTAGGATTCCACTTACATGAGGTGCCTAGAGGAGTCAAGTTCATAGAAACAGAAGGTAGAATGGGGGCCGCCAAGGGCTGGAGTGGGGACCAGGGGAAAAGGCAGAGATGAATACACACCGAGTTTCAGTTTTGCAAGATAAAAAGGGCTCTGGAGACGGAACGTGGCAATGCTTGCACAACAGTGTGAACGTACGTAACACCCCTCGACACTTAAACATGATTAAGATGGCAACTTTCATGTTGTGTATTTTACCACAATTTAAAATTTTTTTTAAAAAAATTCTCCATCACATCTGCAAAAACTTCCCCATACAAGGTGCCATCTCAGGTTCCAGGAATTGGGGCCTGATATTTTGGGGCCACTATAGAGACCACTATATCCAGCTAGGAACCTCCTGCAGCTGTCCAGAGGAGACATAATGGTGGCTCAATTCTGGAGCTCCTAAGAGGCAGAGCCAGTGGTGCCTGGGGCAGGGGTGAGGCAAGAGCCAAGCCTGACTGCCCCACCCCACCTCACCCCCCGCCCCCCAGTTTCTGGCTGGCCAATGCACAGAACTCAGGAATGCTGAGAGAAGGGCAATTAGTAGTGGGGGGGAGCATCGAGATGAGTTTTGGACACATTTGTGGACACTGACCAAAACTGGGCCACTGAGCAGACTGCCTAAATCTTGAAACCCACACAAAGGTCTTTGCTCCAAATGGCTGGGAGAGATCCCGGGGCATGCCGTCACTGGCATCCAGGGCCACAAACAAGAGCAATGGGAGACCCCTGTGCCAGAGCTGGGGCTCTGTCACTTCCTTGCTCATCCTCCCTGGATCAGTTTGCTGCTCTGTAAAAGTGAAGGAAAGAAATTGAACAAATCCACATAGCATTGACAATGTACCCAGCACTGTTCTTTGTGCTTTACAAATAGTAATGAATGCAATCCCCAGAAAGATCTCCGATGGGCACGACTACTGTCATGCCCATTTTGTGGATGAGAAAACCAAAGCACAGAGAGGTTAAGTCACTTGCCCAAGGACAGACAACCATGCCAAGACAGACAGAGTCTGGATTGGAACCCAAGCTCCAGATTTTGCACTCTTAGCAAATACTCTATGTCACCTCTCTTTTCTTAATGAAACCCTCTCCCCAAACCAACTCCAAAGCCAACAGCAAAGACCCCAATAATTAAATGAGCTGAACTAAGTTTCTTACTGAAAATGGGCAGGTGACAGGTAATGGGCCAGATGATGCTCCTGTTAAGCACTAAGATATGGAGCCCAAGGATCAAGACCCTCTCCTTCCCTGTGACAATTTGCCTCAAGATGCAGCCAACTGATGAGGAGAGGAGCATGAGGACGAGAAAGTGGCAGATAATTTATAAGATCCCTTCCTAAAGCACCAGAGTTTCATGCCAACTGCCCAATTACCTTCTGGGATGAGGGGGAAACCAGAAGGAATGGCAGCCGTGTGGGGCGGCGCCAGAGAAGCATCCTGGGGAGTCTGTTGGTATGGAAGCAGGTGGAAGCAACTAGAATTGGGTTGAACCATGGCAGAGGAGTGAGTTCAAGCCTCAGGCCAGGGCAAGCATGGGAAGCCACAGAGAGAGGGTCAGGCACAGGCCGGGCAGACAGGAATGAGAGGAGTTGCAGCAAAGAGGTGAGGACCTTGGTGATGCCCCAGCAAGGTGTTGGGTGTTGTGCCACCTGAAGCTGGAAGCAGCGGGAGGGTCAGGCAGCCCCAGGGGGCCAGGCCATGGTTGCTGAGTGGCAACGCCCACTGTCATGACGGCAAGGCCATCTGGGATAAACCGTCATCCACCTTCCCACTCCGAGCCTCACTCCCAGACCTCACGCCATAGCTCCATCAAGAGAGCTTGGACCCCAGAAGCCCTTGGAGAGAAGACCCATCCGAGGAGGGAGTGATTCGGGGTCAGGTCACATGTCCCCCTGGGCTTGGAGGGAAAAGTCCTCATGAAACAAAACTTTAGAAGAATGACAGCAAAAATTGGCAAAGAAAGTTACAAATGGCTGAAATGAAATGGTGGTTTCCCAAGAACAGCAGAGACCTTCAGTGCCAGTCCTTAGACCTTCATCCAGGTCAGATCAACTGAATCTTGTCAGTGGCTTTCCCACTAGAGTTTCCAACATTGCTGAAGAACACAAAGTATAAAGCTATAACCGGAGCAAGGGCTTTTCACCCTGCAAAATACCCACTAAACGGTTTTTGTATGTTTTTTTTTTTTTTTTCCCATTAGGGCAATAGGGGATGCCCAAGTTTTGGTCCCCAAACCAGAAATGCTGTGGGTGCCTCAAATAGAGCAGGGAGTTTTAGTGTAGTCCCCACGGGGATCCTGGGGGCCCACTTCACTCTGATGCTGCCGCACCCCCACCCCACCCCGCCCCGCCCCTTGTATTTTCTTCTTCCGCCTCCTCCTTCAGCCCCTCTGTCTGGCAGCCCACCTGCCTCCCCTCACTCCTCCACTCACAGAGAGGGTTTGCCTACAGGGACTTCCCATCAGTCTCACGGAAAGTTGAGGCTCTCAACTTTACTATGCCTGAAATCTCCTGAGGGGTTTATCAAGGCCCCGCCCACGGAGCTGTGGGAGTCGGTGGGGGAGCCCAGGAATCTGCATGAACAAGCATCCCCAGTGATCCCGACACTTCCGGTTATGTGTGTGGACCAGAATCTCCTGCAGGGCGGACACCTTGTCTTGCACCTGCACCTCGTGCGCTCCGCGCGCACCCTACCACGCACGCTCATGCTGGCTCACGCTGACTACGCACACACTGGCGGCGCCGAAGGCAGCGGGAACCCACAGGAGGTATTCGGTCCTCTTTGCTCAATCATTCCTCGAGCAGTGGGAGCCTGGGAAGGCATGCATAATTATTCTGTTCAAGTGCCTCGGAACACCTCGGAGCACCTCGCCTGCTATCTGACAGCTTCCCAACCAGAAACCACACAGTACAGTAAAAAACAGAAAAAAGAAAGCCGTTAGACCCCAGTGAATGTTATTTTTAATGAAAGTGATACATTTTGACTCACAATGTTGAAGCCAGATTATAAATGAGTCATCAGTGAATCAACCACTAAGAGCCTTTGTGAAGGTGATTTACAGGAGGGCTCTGACGTTTGCTGTCCTTTCACACGCTTCGCAGAGATGCTGTCAGGCTTGGAGTTGGTCTGGGGCATCTGCTGCCGCGTCAGCGCAAAAGGATGCTGTGTTGTCACCAATGGGATTCCCCAGCCAGCCGGCACTGCGGTCCCACCCACAGAATGAAGGCAGCCATCACTGAATGAAGCTTGTGGCTACATCAGAGCTGCTGGCTTCAAGGTAGTGACTCGTAGCTACAGGAGAGTTCCTCCCGTGCTCCCAGACTGTCCTTAATGCCCCCACCCTTGCACCTGGTCTTCAAGAGGCAGCCCAGCATGAGGGCAGAGAAGCGGGACTTGCGGGTGGGCAGACCTGGGCTCGAGTCCCGGGTCTAACGGAGAGTTGGGCAACAGCCTCACTGCCCTCCTCTCTGAAATGGGAACATGATCACCTGCCCTGCATCCCTCACAGGAATGTTGTGAGCTTCTCGTGGGAACGTGCACGTGAAAGTGTTTTGAATACTCTCACAGGCCATCCCAAGGTAAGTGGTCAGCAGATGGAAAATCTGCTGTCCGAATGTGCTTTCACCAATCAGCAACCCCTGCCTGGGGCGGAAACAGGCAACTAGACCAAGGGTAGCTGGCAGAGCAGGGTGTAGTTAAATGCTCCTCATCACCTGCCCAGAAAGGAGACACTAGTGCTCATCTCTCTGAGAAACAGGGCACGGAGGCCAGAGGGTAAATCCATGCACAAGTATATCCCATCTACCCAGCCAGAAGGGAGACTGCCCTGCTGCCCAATTGCAGCCCAGGCTTTCCAGAATACCACCTGGTGGCCACAGTCCACAGATAAAGGACTCTTCAGGCCTTCTCGGGGAATGCAGCAGGGCTCCCAGCCCCTGGTTGCCTGCTCAGCGCTGCCTCCAATGGGGCAGAAATCTGCAGCAAAGAAAATCCCCTGACAACACCAGGGACAGGAAGGTCAGTCTGGCAGGACAGCAAACCACTGACCAATCCAGCAACCCAGAGCAGCCTGGTCAACTGTGAACACTGTGTCTAGACAACAGAGTCTACCATTAGCAAAACTGTGGTAACTACACAGTAAATGTGAAATATTAAATAATGATAAATGATAAATATTAATAATTAATTTAAAAATCCCCAAACAAGGTGAAGAACTCATCAAATCTGCAAATAAGAGAAAGAAGGCAGAAGAAAGAAAAGGAAAAAAAAAAAAACTCTTGGCAGAGTCAACCAAATCCCTCTTCTATACACCACAGATGCATAACAAGTATCAGTGTTAAAGAAGAAGAGAAAACAAAAACAAAAACAAAAACAAAACAAAAACAGGCTTTCAAAGTCAGACAGATGTGGACTTGAATGCCAGCCGTCCCCTTACTGGTTCAGGGTCCTGGAGAGAGGCCATCTGTTGTCCTGGGGCCCCCATTTCTTCGCTGCCCACCCCCCAAGATCGCTGTGAGGATTATGCAGAATCACATAAGTGTTGTACCTGCCCGGTGTCTCGAACATAGTTAACACTCCATAAATGCTGGCTTCTTTCTGTGGGAGATTGCAAAATGTGGCTACAGATTCTTCCTACCTTGGTAAGCATGCCCTTTGGCAATGACTTACCTGCTCCTCCTATCAAGAGTTACGGTCTGCTTCCCTTATCCCTTGAATCTGGGCTAGCCTGTGACTTACGTTGACCAATAGAACTTAGCAGAAGTAACAGTGTTTGACTTCCAAGCCTAGCCCTAGCAGCTCCCACTTTTGCCCTTTTGAAATGCTACCTTTGGACCACCATGTAAGGAAGCTGATGTAGCCTACTAGAAGGGCAGAGGCCTTATGGAGAAGTGAGCCCCCCCCCCCAACTTGACCGTCAGCCATAGCTGCTGCATGAGACAGAGGCCATCCTGAGATGAACGTCCAGCCCAGCTGAGCCTCTGGCTGGATGAAACCAGATGAGTGAGCCCAGGCAAAATCAGCAGAGACGCTGCCTAGCCAACCCATAAAATCAGAAAATCCGTGTTGTGTTAAGTCACTAAGCCCTAGGCTGATTTATTATGCAGCAAATTCTCACTGAAACACCTTTCCTCTCCCCACCTCCCAAATATCCTCTGCCTTGAGTACTCTTGAATTTTCCCTAGCCACACTTGGCAGATTATACAATGAAAAACTAACTGAGAATTTATGGGGACCAGGAGATATGATCAGCCTGTCATAAAGCCGTTTTCATGCCCACGTTACAACAGTTCATCAATCAAGCAATTAAGCATCATCTACCAATGTATGTTGATAATTAGCAAGTCTGCCTTTTCTACCTTTAAAGTAGACCACAAATTCAACTATTTACCCCCACTTCCACCACCAGCTCTTGCCTGAATAATGGCAGGAGTCTTTCTAATTGGTCTCTCCCTTCGAATTCTCTCAACCTACACATTGCTATTCTCCACAGAGGGAATTTTGAAATGTATTCACTGATTCAACAAAAACTTAGTTTTGGCCAGAAATATCCACCTCCATGGAATTTATGTTCTAGTTGACATTTTAAGAATTGATAAGTAAATTAATAAGGGGCACCTGGGTGGCTCAGTCGGTTAAGCATCCTACTCTTGATTTCAACTCAAATCATGATCTCAGGGTTGTGGGATCAACCCCTGCATCGGGCTCCGCACTCAGCGTGGAGTCTGCTTGAGATGCTCCCTCTTCCTCCCCCTCTGTCCCTCCCCCCACTCGTACTCTCTAAATAAATAAATAAGTAAATAAATAAATAAAGATGATCTTAAAAAATTTTATAAGTAAATTAGTAAATAAAATATGTGGTGGGCGCCTGGGTGGCTCAGATGGTTAAGCGTCTGCCTTCGGCTCAGGTCATGATCCCAGGGTCCTGGGATCAAGTCCCGCATCGGGCTCTCTGCTCCTTGGGAGCCTGCTTCTCCCTCTGCATCTCTCTCTCTCGGTCTCTCATGAATAAATAAATAAAATCTTAAAAAAAAAAAAATGTGGTGAGAAGTGCTAATTAAAAAATGAAGCAGGAAAGGTCAGGGGTGGGGGGTAATAGGTAATGTTGGGAGGGGTTACAATTTTAGATCCGGTGACAAGGACAGGTTTCAATGAGACAGTGACATTTAAATAAAGACCAGTGGGAATAGCAAGTGTAAAGACCCTGAAGCAGAGCCATTCCCGGCATACCTTAGAAACAATGAGGATAGTGTGCCTGCAATGTAATAAGCAAGGTTGAGAGTAGTGTGAGATGAGTTCAGAGAGGTAACAGGGAAGAGAGGTGGAGAAAGTCAGATTACAGAGCACCTTATAAGTCAACATAAGGATTTAGGCTTTTGCTCTAATGACATGGAGAGCCACTAAAGCATTTTTATCAAAGCAGTGATGTGATCTGATGTACATTGAAATAGCACCATTCTGGTTAATACACTGAACATGCACTGAAGAAGATTCTGGGATGATATCATAAGTTTGAATCTTCCCAAATTCCATCATGAAAAACAGCTAGTGACAGTAGTACAGAAGAGCAAAACCAAAATTCATGGATCATATGCACCACAAAGGTAACTGACAAAGTATCCCCAGGATCCCCAGAATATAAGCGGGTAGAGACAAACCACCAACAGATACAAGACTTGAGTGATATTAACATCTGTGTACAAGAAGAAGCAGAGAATCAGAGATCTGACCAACCTGAAAATCTCAGAATACCCAACAGGTACTCAACGGAGAGTTGATAGAGACAAATGGAGAATGGCAGCTGACACTGGAAGGGTTTTGCCCACTCAAGTCATGGGCGAGTTCAAGGGGTTTGCAGAAGAGGTCCGGAAGGGGTGGATCTGTCTGAGCCAAAGGAAGAAAACAAATGAAAGGGCCAACTAAAAAGAATCCGGGGAACACGGTGCCTGGGCAGCTCAGTCATTAGCGTCTGCCTTTGGCTCAGGTCATGATCCTAGGATCCTGGGATCGAGCCTTGCATCCAGCGGGAAGCCTGCTTCTCCCTCTCCCACTCCCCCTGCTTGTGTTCCCTCTCTCGCTGTCTCTCTGTCAAATAAATAAATAAAATCTTAAAAAAAAAAAAATCGGGGAACAGAGCCTAGAGACGTCAGAAAGTAAGCCACCACATTCTTTTTTTTTTTTTTTTTAAACATTTATCTATTTGAGAAGAGGGGAGGAGAAGGGGGAGAGGGAGGAGGAGAGAGAATCTCCAGCAGACTCCCTGCTAAGCGTAGATCCTGACACAGGGCTCAATCTCACAACCCTGAGATCATGACCGGAGCTGAAATCAAGAGTCAGATGTTTAACTGACTGAGCCACCCAGGCGCCTGAGCCACCACATTCTTGAACACTACATGAAAACAACAGAAGGAGAAGAAATTCTAGAGCACTGAAGTTAGAGAGGCCAAGCAGAACTACATCTTCTGCAAATTCAGAAAAACTAATTTCATATAAAAATTTTCAACACAAAAAAGTAACATACAAAGTTATTCAGGAAAAAATATAAAAGTTGTAGGATTACATCCCTACATACCATAAAACATGCCCAAAAGACAAGCCCACAAAACAAATGAAATCTACAATTTGTTTCCCAAAGAAGCTAAAGGAACAACATAAATCAGAGCTAGAAAAACTCAGTAGTAAAATGATAGAATTCAGGAAAGTATTAGACATTTTTTAAATCATATCAGAAATTAAATGACATTAAAAAGAAGATAAGAGGGGCGCCTGGGTGGCTCAGTCATTAAGCATCTGCCTTCAGCTCAGATCACGATCCCAGGGTCCTGGGATCGAGCCCCGCACTGGGCTCCCTACTCAGCAGGAAGCCTGCTTCTCCCTCTCCCACTCCCCTGCTTGTGTTCCCTCTCTCACTGTTTCTCTCTCTGTCAAATAAATAAATAAAATCTTAAAAAAAAAAAAAAAAAAGATAAGAGTTCTGATAGTGTGGGGGTGCCTGGATGGCTCAGTCAGTTAAGCATCTGCCTTCAGCTCAGGTCATGATCCCAGGGTCATGGGGATCCCAATGCTGGGATCGAGTCCCACATTGGGCTCCCTGCTCAGTAGAGAGCCTTCTTCTCCCTCTCCCTCTGCCCCTCTCCCCACCCCACCCCTCACTTGTGCTCTCTCTCTCTCTCCCTCTTGCTCCTGCTCTATCTCAAATAAATAAAAAAATTTTTTTTTTAAAATGATTAAGAGTTGTGATATTGTGATATAATAAGAAATATATATTTGGTCTTCATCCCCAGTTTCTGGCACAGAGTTCCTAAAATCTTTATAATTTCCTGAGCAACAGGGTGAGAGGTGCATCTTTTATTATTCATAATAAGCCTCTTTCAACCATACCTAAGTTTATGTTAGGGAGGTGACTCTTGGGCCCCTGGACAGCTTCAAGGTGAGGACTGGTTGCCAGAGAAACCAGCTGGATGCCAACCATGTGATTAGAGCGTTGGAACTTTCAGCCCCACTGCCTGACTTCTGGGAAGGGGAGAGGGACTGGGGATTTCATCACCAATGACCAATGATTTAATCAATTGTGCCTATGTAATGGAATCTCCATAAAAACCTAAAAGAAGGGGTTCAAAGAGCTTCCAGGTTGGTAAACAAACACATCCATATTCCAGAAGGGTGGTGTACCCCAAACTCCTCAAAGACAGAAGTTCCTGTGGTTGGGACCCTTCCAGACCTTGCTCAATCTACCTTTCATCTGGCTGTTAAGTGTTTCCCTTGATCCTACGAGCAGTTATACCAGATTTGGTATACCTTAATTTGATGTGGAAAATCCAGACATTTGGTTAGCATGTTGTCAAAAACAGATCAAAGTAGTAGTAAGAGTGCATAAATCCAGCAGATAATACCTTAAGAGAGATAGAAAATGCAAAGGGAAAAAGTTAAATCAAAGGAAATGAAGAAAGAATGGAAAGGGATTTGAGAGAAAGTAACAAAATAGAAGATAGGCAAAGAAGATCCAACATATGTATAAAAGGAGTCCCTTTAAAAAAAACACACACGCGCGCGCACACACACACACAAAAACAAAAACAAAAAAACAAAACAGAAAACGGAAGCAAGGAACAGAACAAAACCTAAAAACTACAATTCAAGAAAACTTTTCTGAAATTAATTTAAAAATTTGAAACTACATATATAAAGTCAAAATCAACCCTGAAACAAGTAACACCAAAATACCAAAATATATTCTGGTAAATTTTTAGACTTTAAAGAAAAATATAAAATCCCTTGGACATCTAGGCAAAAAGACCAAGCTACTAGGAAGGAACAGAAAATCAGATTGTCATCAGACACACTTTGTGCCAGGAGAATATATGGAAAGAAGGTGAGGATGAAAGCAGAGGGAACCGATGGGAAGCAGAACCAGTAGGATTTACTGATCTGACAGGGATATGAAAAAAGAAAGGGGTCAAGGGTGACCTGAGCAACTAGAAGGACAGAGTCGCCATTTGACAATATTGAGTAGACTATGGGAGGAGGAGGTTTGGGACAGGGAATAGGCTAATCGTTTGTACATACTACATTTTAAATATCTATTAACGATCCATGTGAAGAGTTGAGTAGGCAGCCATATAAAGAATCTGGAATTCTGAGCTGAGGTCTGGGTGAGAAGTACATATTTAGAACTGATTAGCATATAGAAGCTATTTGAAGTCATGAGACTGGATAAAGTCAGTGAGGGAGTGAGTGCAGAGAATATCTCCCTGTTCAAAACCTCTGGTTGGTTTACAATAAAACTCAAATCTTTTATCAAGGTCAGTAAAGTCCTTTGCGTGGCTCCCTCTCATTCCCCATCCCTCCCCACCTCACTCTCTGAGCTCTAGGCACATAGTCACCTTGCTATCCCTTGAATGATCTCATTCCACCTCAGGGCCTTTGCACTTGCTGCTCTCTATAACTAGGATCTGTTTCCTCCAGAGGTGAGTCTGCACGCTCACATCATTCA
Organism: Halichoerus grypus; assembly: GCF_964656455.1. Classification (NCBI taxonomy): domain Eukaryota; kingdom Metazoa; phylum Chordata; class Mammalia; order Carnivora; family Phocidae; genus Halichoerus; species Halichoerus grypus. The sequence continues at coordinate 71,933,466 of NC_135718.1, forward strand.
AATGCCTGCTTAAATGTCAGCTCCTCAGAGAAGTCCTCCGACACCCTATCCCAAATGTCTGCCCCCACCTATACCTGTCTCACTCTCTAACACCTTACCCTGCTTTATTTTTCCACCATTTTACAGTTTCGAATGCAGCAATTGCTGCATTCACAAATCACCCCAAACTTAGTGGCTTGACACAACCATCTTATTATGCACACAGATTGTGTGGGTCGGGAATTTGGACAGGGCACAGAGAGGATGGCTTGTCTCTGCTCCACAAAGTCTGGAGCCTCAACAGGGAAGACTCAACGTCTGGGGGTGGTTTGAAAGCTCGGGTTTAGAATCATCTGAAGGCTTGTTCACTCATGCATCTGGCATCTGGCTCAGCTAACTAAAAGCCTAGGGCTGCAGACCAGAGGGTCACACATGTGGCCTCTCCATGTGGCTTGGCTTCCTTGCAGGATGGCAGCCACAAGATAGTCAGACTTCTTAGCTGGTTACAGAGATCCAAGAGCATTATCTCAGCAAACAAGACAGAGCGGTGTTGCTTTTGTGACCCAGCTTCAGAAGTTGCATAGTATCACGTCCCCCATACTTTACTGGTCAAAGTGGTCTGAAGTCTGCCAACGGGAGGGACAGAGACTCTGTCTCTTAATGGGAAAGGAATTTTGTAAATGTCGAGGCTAGGTCCTGCCACATTGCCTGAGATAGAGCCTCAGTGTTGAGCTATTCGCCCCAAGCCAGATGCCTGTCGAAAGAATGGTCTCCTTAATGTTCTTTTGTTGACCTGTGAATGTCTTGCTCTATCAGCCCCCTACCCCTAACTATCTGAATTCTCAGCTGCTCCACTATATATCAGTATATCATATATATCACTTGATATAGGATCTTGACTCCACAAAATAGAGAACACGGTGTCTCCCTCTTTGCAGCAGGGCTGCTATGTCAATAGCCCCTCCTCCATGATGGATGGTCCATCTCCAATTTACAACCTGGTCCCTGTTAATCCTCTGTAACTTCTTGTCAGGACGCCTTAAAGGGATACAATGTTTTTTTCTGAACATTGCAACAACCACAGAAACACAACAGAAGAGTGACTGAACAAGTTCGCCATGGTTTCTTCACAATGTCATTTGATTGAGAATAGTTGGACAAGGAAAATTAATTCCAGACTGAACTGAGTAGTTATTTTCCTAAATGGAAAGAAATGCTCCTCCTTCCACCATCAAAGGCCCTAAAAATGCCACGAAGATTGTTGAATAACACTAACTTGAGACAGGAAACCAAGTGACTGGAAGTCCAGCTGCCTCTGGTTTATTCATATTTACACCCACAGATTCACCCTTTGGCTTGAGCATGCACGACTCAAGGGTAACGTGGGCCTAAGCACCTAGGACCAGAGTCGAGGAGCTTCACATGGCCCTGGTCAGCAAGAATGTCTCTACGGGTAAACCTAAGGCTGGCCACAGACTTGTGTGAAATAATGGCACAGAAAGAGGCAGGGACCACATCCCAGAGGGAGATCAAATAAAGCACAACAAAGGAAAAGGACCAGACCCAAACCCAGACCCCACACACGGGCCAGGACATGGCTTGGGCTGTCTAGAAGGAGTTCCCAGACAGAAACCTCAGTGTGATGAATCAGTTTCCTTGGACATTGAGGGGATAAAGAGTCTGACAGAGCATATTTATTCAGGGAACGGCTGTGAGAATGAGCATAGGCAGAGATGGTGGGGGGAGCGTGGAGCATGCGGTGACGAAAAACCACCACGAATCCCCAGTCTAGACGCTGAGCCCACGATGCCCAGGGAGAAGCAAGCGACCTGAAAGAAAGAGCGTGTCTGGGAGAAGCCAGTGGAGCCTAGCTCTGAAATGACTGGTTGGACAGCAGAGTCAGACACTGCTGACGAGCCTTTTAAAATCTCAGAGAGGAGGAAACAGAGGCGATTTGGAGACAAATGTTAATAGATGCACAAGTCGCTTCTATCCCGTAAATCGAATCCCATTGTGAATAATGCCATAAAAAAATGTCTCCACCTCTAAAGAGCAAAGGTTTCTAAGTATTAGAAGGAAGCACCCTGACGTGAGGCAACACAATTACCGGGCATGAAAACAGAGTTTCGACAATTTGGGATTATTCAGGACCGATAGTTACAGGCGTGTTTAGACGGATGGCATGCCTCCTGCACCCACACAAGACAGAAGGCCAACAAGTGGCCCACGGTGGCCTACATCATACATGTTTCCCTGGACTACCCAGCCACTGCTCAAAGGTAGATCTCAATCCTTCTCCTGTGACCAGCCCTGCAAAGCCTCGCACAGCCTCAAGCTGCAGGGACCAGGGCTCTGGGCTCCTTGAGAGTGCTTTCATGGTGAAGAAATAATAGCAACTCATATTTGCATCACATTTTTGTACTTAAGAGGTGTTTTTATGTCTATTCTCTCAGTTGAGTCTCACGAAAAAACCTTGTGGCACAATTTTGTCTGACGCCCTACATGCCCTGAGCCAGAAGCCCTCTGCCTCTCCTCGCAGAAGGGGAGGCATTTGGAAGGATTGAATACACTCTCCCTCCCTGGCCTTGCTGAGGACCAGGGCCTCCCCAGCCTCCAAGAAAATAAACAAGTTTCTGTGGCCCTAAGGGGATAGGTGCCACTTTGGTGGGCAGGATTTGTGGAGGGCATCAGAAGAGGGAGGGGGCTAGGATGGGGAAAAAGGATCAGTCTCCAGGCCTGCGTGACCAGAGATGGTTGGGGGTCCCAGAAGTTCTGAAGGCAGTGCCAGGGGACAAGTGGCACTGTGAGGGAGTGCCATAGTTGTGGGGGTGGGGGGAACCAGAGGAACCAAGCCTGGCACTGAGAAGGGAAGGCAGCTTGCCCCAGTAGGAACCCCAATGGGCTGGGATGTGAGATCGTGCTGCCTTCCCCTGGGTGGGATCAATATCCTGCCAGAGCTCCTCATGCCCCCAGCTCCATGCCAAATTGCTCAGCCACCCTACAACATCTCAGACACATATGAGCCCCAGCCAGACCCTGGAGCCCCCAGGAGGATGGGAGAAAGAGCTCCCACTCCTGTTCTTTGGGGCCAGATGGGCACACTTGAGACCACCCCAAGCCGGGGACACATGGGAGTGGACACCACCCTTCCACTGGATTCTCTTCATCATCACCATCATCGTCACCATCATCTTTATTCCATCTTCACCGATAAGTTGTTAAAGCCCAAAGAAGTTGTCAAGATCTCATAGCTGGTGAGTGACGCCATCCTCTGACTCGAAGGTCCTGATTATTTTATTAGATCATTGTCCTGCTGCAAGGAGAAGTAAGGCCAACCAGTGTGTTGGTTTGGGAAGTGAGGGAAGCCCTATGCTCTCTCCATCCCCCACATCCCTGGCCCGCATTGATCCAGCCCTGAGCACTGACTTGGAGGCAGTCAGCACGCTCACTGCATTTCCCTGCAGAATGAGCACCATCCCTCTCAACGCCCTTGGCCTCCTCTCAACATCGTTTCCTGCATCCCTGCCGTGGGCCTGCTTTATAAGAGGAGAGACCTCCTTCTCATCACGAAGTTGGGAAGAGTCTTGGACAGACACGGCTCCCACAGAGTCCCCAGAAGCATATGTGTGCAGCCCCGGGTGCAGACACCCAGGACGGCCCTGGAGGAGAGGGACTGTTCTGTGACCAGACAGAAGAGCCCTCTTCTGTCCTCTGCCTGCAAAAGTAGCAGCTGCTCTGTGTGCCCCCGTCCAGGAAACTAGCGAATGACTCTGAAAATTCAGAGAAAAGCAGCAAAGATGATTAATGAGCTAGAAGAGCAAGTGATGGTCTTACGGGGAGCACAGTGGTGGAGCTGGATGGGTGGCAGACATGTTGGGGGGAGCTGGCCACAGCAAGAGAGAGAGAGCGAGACAGACTATTCAGCTGGGCCCCGGGGAGCATTAGCCCTAGAGGAGTAGGGGGAGAGCAAAGGAAGATGTCAGCTGAATACCAGGAACGAATCTGTCACACTGGGTACCCCCCAGAACAGGGATGGAAAGAGCATTGCTTTGGCCGCGTTCTGGAAGACCAGACCAGACGTGAGTCTCAGGCGAGGCTGGGAGCCCCCCCAGGGCCCTGAAGAGCAACAGCCCCGTGGGGAGTTAGCATCTTTGCGCAGGGGTGGCTGGCAGCCACTGACAAGCCACGAGGCACCTCGACTTCTCGACCTCTTGACTTCTCAGGGGCCAGCTTCCCTCCAGACTCCAGCGCTCCTGCAAGCCCACGCCCCCTGCGCAGTCACCATGATTTATGGGATAATAGCCTTCCCCAACATCGACCCGGGACCTTGGGAACAAGTCTTCCTTTCTTGGTCCACTGAAGTCGCTGGAACCCATTAGTGAGGTTTCAGCCCTGTCAGTAAATCACTGCCTTAGTCATGCAACATAGCTCTGAAACAACGGAGGGTGTTTGTTTTTAATTCCCTTCGACTGTGAAGCATATATGCAAACACAGGCCTGAAAGCAGCCTTTGTTCCTATTGTTCTTGCACACATAGTCTCCCAATCTCCACTCCTCTGCCATAAGCTGCCAACACCACAGGGCCCCTGGGTGGCTCACAGGCCAGTGGATGGGGAGGGGTGGCCACTAGGCTGCAGTCGGGGATGGAGGCAGCTGGGAACTTGGGAACACTGACTTGCAGCCATCATCTGGGTCCCCGTGCAGGTTATTTCTGCAGCAGCCTCTGACCCAGACCCCCTGCCTTCTCCTCTAACATGTTCTCCTCCACGGCCCCACCTGCTGCCTTTTGTCACTGCAGGCCTCGGAAGTGTCTGCCCTGCGCTGACCCCAAGCTCCCACTGTCTCATTTCCCATCACACTCCCTTCCTGTCAAGGGCTGGCTTCTGGAAGTCAGTAGGCACCATGAGGAAGGGATTTCTCTTTCAACCTACACCGAACTTTCACCCTTGACAGAGTTCTTCAATCCAGAAAAGGCTTCTGGGGACCCCTATCAGAAACCCTGGAGTTGACCCCTCGGGAGAGGCTCCCTGCTCACCTGGGGAGACGTGCTTAGCTGGGGTCGATAGCACCCAATGCCACAGGACGCCTCCCTCACTCGGACTCCTCAACCTGGCTCTTTAGAAATTTGTTCCATCTTAGAGAAGCCACTTAACCTCTCCTGAGGCCATTTTCCACAATTCTATGCAGAGGCAAAAGACGCAAATAATTCTGCATGAAGAGAATGTGCCTCTATTTCCACCGCTTCTATATATTCAAAAAACCTTTGTTCACTAGACATTTGTTTTCTGCCTAATTGGAGCACAGTATTGTGCAGATGATAAAACTCGAAGGCTTGGGGTATTGAAAAAAACATGCCAGGGGCGCCTGGGTGGTTCAGTCGTTGAGCGTCTGCCTTCGGCTCAGGTCATGATCCCAGGGTTCTGGGATCGAGCCCCGCATCGGGCTCCCTGCTCTGCGGGAAGCCTGCTTCTCCCTCTCCCACTCCCCCTGCTTGTGTTCCCTCTCTCGCTGTATCTCTCTCTGTCAAATAAATAAATAAAATCTTTAAAAAAAAAAAAAAAAAACATGCCAAACAAGCATCACATTGTGTTAAGTATCAAGGCCAAGTTTCGAACTCAGTCTATCCTGTTGTACTCCAAAGCCCCTGATTTTTCAGTTATGTCTTATGTTCTAAAAGTTAGTCCAACAAAATGCTCGTTTCCAGCCTTTGGACAGAACGCTCTGTGGCCCAGTAATCATCAGAAGATAGCTGTGCTTGTCAGAGCTTTTAGTGGCAAGTAGCTTAAGCAAAAAATACTCAATAAATGAACGAATTGCCCCGCTACTGAGCAGTCTGGAAAAGGATTGTAATCATGGGTAGGCCCAGGCCTTCAAGTGGCTGCCTCTTCCTAGGCCCTGCTCAGTTTTATTATTCCATGTCATTTTTAGGCAGGTTTTCTTGCAGGCAGGAAAATAGCTGGGGTGACTTCACATTCTCACTGAGCCACCCAGAGGAAAGAAAAGCCTTGGGTTGGGTCTCACAGAGCCAGTTTGGGTCAGCATGCTCATCTCTTCATCACTCACTGGGTTTGGAGGTTGGAATATGCTAAGTGGCCGGATCTGGACACTAAGGCCACCCTTGAACCTAAGATGAGGTAATGCTGTTCACAGAAAAAATGGGGCACAAACACAAAGCAAACAGCTGAGGACCAACCAACAGCCCTGAAGGAAAATTGCCAGGTGGAACCTGGGACAGGTGGCCAGCCCTGCCCCCTCCCTGCCTCTCCTTCACTCCTTCCCCACCCCTGGCACCACACCCCCTCTCTCACGGCCCCGTTGCCTGCTGGCTCCCATCTGCCCTCCGACAAGCTGCCTCCCACCTCCCAGGAAGGGTCAGAGAGAAGGGACCCTCCTTTGCATTCACACTGTGTCCTGGGCTAGCCATGACCCCAGCCCCTCTCAGTGAGCCATTGTCACCAGCTTACTCACCTTTCTTCCCTGGGGGAGTGAGTTTCTTGAGGGTAAGACCATGTCACTGAACCCAGCACATACTAGGTTCTCCATACCCGAATCTAAGTGGAAAGAGGTCTTTGGAAAGATGGAAGAAATCAACACGTGTAAAGTCCATTGCTTATTTTAATATGAATTGTGGAAAAATGAAGACTAACTTGAGTTTTCAAACACGGTTTTTCAGTAGAGATCTTCTTATAATAACCAGCACAAGGAAGAAGGCCTATTCTGGAGACTATTCAAGTTTCGGCTTTGATATACTATTCCTCTAACTTCTTACTCAACTGGCACATTGAAAAGATAACAGCAAGAAGTGTTTGTGATTGGTGTACTAGAGATTAAACTGATCCCATCAGGTTTACCCCATTCTGGTGCTGAGATTTTCAAAGAGTAAACAAATGAAGATATGTTTTATAATGTGTCTCCAAACAACAGATCTCAGGGTGGGTGTGGGGGTGCCAGCCGGTTTCTGGCATACGAGTTAGGGGAGGAAGCATACATACACAGTTGCTGCCACCAGCACCACCACCACCACCCACCATCCCTTCATGTTCATGCTTTCCAGCCAACAAATATTTTTATGAGTTTAAGAGACATCTAGCCCTGTGCCTCAACTGCCTAATTCAGCATTTAAGGAAATCATTTGGGGCTGAATCGTGTCCCCCCTCCCCGCCAACTTCATATGTTCAAGTCCTAACCCCCAGCACCTCAGAATGTGACTGTGTTTGGATATAGGGCTTTTAAAGATGTGATTAAGTTAAATGAGGTCATGAGGATCTGCCCTAATCCAGTAGGACTGGTGTCCTTATAAAAAGAGGAGATGAGGACCCAGACACGCAGACGGACGACCAAGTGAGGACACGGGGGAGAAGACGGCCATCTGCAAGGCAAGGAGAGAGGCCTCAGGAGAGGAGAAACCTACCCTGCCGACACCTTGATCTTGGACTTCTAGCCTCCAGATCTGTGAGAAAATAAATGTCTGTTGTTGAAGCACCACCACCACCAGCACCACCACCCCCACCCCCGCCGCCATCTGTGGTACTTTGCTACAGCAGCCCAAGCAGACTGACACACATGTGCTCACTGCGACAAGGATAAGCTTACAGGTACCTGGGGTCAATGGCAATAGAAAGGTCCTCCTCTGGCTCAAAATGCCCAACCACCTGTCTTAGCATGGGGTGCCCTGACAAAAATACCACAGACAGGGTGGCTTAAATAACAGACATTTATTTCTCACAGTTCGGGAGGTTGGAAGCCCAAGATCAAGGTGTCAGCAAGGTCAGGTTCTGGTGGGAGCTCTTCCTAGCTTGTAGTCGGCCACCTTCTTTCTGTGTCTTTACACGGCAGAGAGGAGGAGATAATTTCTCTCGTGTCTTTTCTTATAAGGACACTAATTCCATCATGGGGGCTTCGTCCTCCCGCCCTAATTACCTCTCACAAGCCCCACCTTGAAATACCATCGCGGTAGGGTTTAGGGTTTTAATATATGAATTTGTGGGGGACACAAACATGCAGTCCAAAGCACCAACAGACCTCTAAGATTCAAAGTTCCTTTAAAGAGAAGCCAGCTGTTCATTCCATGGTGAAACATAAGGCCTAAATGCAAATGAACCTACAAAAGGTAATGAAGGTCTCTGAATCTCAAGGAGCAAAAATCCCCTAGGAGAGCTTACCTAGGACGACAAGCGTGTGGAAGGAAGAAAGGTATGAGGCCTGGTTTGGAGGGCAGCGGGATGGGGAGCTGCGAAGGACAGGACCGTGTGCCTCCAGCCCACTCTGAAGATGGGATGGGGTCCCGGTGACAAGGAGGCAGGAGAGAGAGACGCCTCTCCTTCTTGCCCCAGTCACGAGAAGTGTCTGGAAACTGCTCCGGGCCAGCCCCTGAGTGTGGGCAGCAGAGCCAGTGTCTGAGGTTCTCAGCTTCTTGGGGGGACTTGCTGTCATCACCAGAGCAGAAGCAATGAGCAGGGCACCTCCACCCTAACCAAGAAGACTAGACCAGCTTCAGAAGCTCTGGAGTCTGCAGGGTTTCTCGGAGCATAAGAGCAGGGGTGCAAGTTAAGCACCTGATATTGTTTAGGAAAACACTGGTAAAGGCAGAAGGGAATTCTCACCCTTATGGGGCTCAGTAGCCTTCTTAGAAAGCAGCAGAGGGACGTACCATGGCCACGTGAAAACCAAGTTAGTGGCCAGTCTACTAGGCTTGAGGTCCCTGAGGACAACAGCCATGAGGCTTCTGGAAGTGTGGACTGTGGGCACAAAGCTCAGGAGAACACTGCTCCAATCCCACCATTTTGTGGATGGGGAAACTGAGGCCCCCGAGGTGAAGGAAGATGCCCAAGGTCACACCTAAAACCAGCCTCAGCAGGGATGACAAACACTTATTGGGCACCACTGGGCATCTCTTTGGAACATAGGCCCACCCTAGCCTGAAACCTCTGCTCGTCTACCAAGGTCCACATCTGCCCCTCCAAGACCCCCCAAGTCCTGTCCAACTGGACGTCTCTCGAATCTACTCCTCTCCACACTGGCCGTGAGATGAAGCTACCATCACCTGTCTCACTGAGGATGTGGCAATAGCCTCCCTTCCCCCTAACACTGAAGCCAGAATGATCTTATTAACATGAATTCCATGGTCTGTCCACACACATGCCTCTACTGCCTCGCCCTTGGCCTCCTTGCCCTCTCTCTGCCCTGCAACCTCCATGACCTTTGCCAGCTTCCTCCAGTCATCTTTAACCCCTGCAACCTCAGGACCTTTGCACACACTGGGTTTCCCTGCTCTCTTAGCCAGGTTAATGCCCTCATGAGACCAGCGTGTGCAGGGTAAGCTGGGATGCACAGCAGAGGGTGCTCCTGCAGAAACTTCAGCATCTTCCCACAGGATTGGCCCTGCTGCCCTCTTCACAAGGCCCCACAATGAGTCTCATCCTTGTTGCACATCAGAATCACTCCACACCCAGAGATTCTACTGTAATTGTTCTGGGGTGTGGCCACAGGGCTTTTTCAAAGCTTTCCAGGTGAATCTAATGTTCTGTCCAGGTTGAGAATTACTGCCCTAAACATAGTCTGAGGATTGAGAGTGAGCTGTTTTTTGTTTGTTTGTTTGTTTGTTTATTAAGATTTTACTTATTTATTTGAGACAGAGATAGTGAGCAGGGGGAGGAGCAGAGGGGAGGGAGAAGCAGACTCCCCACTGAGCAGGGAGCCCAACTCAGGGCTTGATCCCAGGATTTTGGTTAGATGCATAGGGAATGCCACACTTTACAGCCGTCTCAGATATAACATACAGAGGTGCCACCATGATGGAGCCAATGAGAAAAAGAACATGAAGTATAGGAACACATGTTTTGTTTCTGATGTCAGACCCTGCAAATACCACAAATAATGCAGAAGTGTGTCCTCCCATCATTGTAAACACCTATAAAATGCCTTATAAACAGACCAGAGTTACAACCGTATAGAAATCAAATTCAGCAATGACCTTCCCTAGGGATGCACTGCTTAACTGACTGCTTCTGCTTGCTTTATAAGAAAATCTGGTTCAAGTTCACATGCAGAAGCTTCTTAAAATCTGTAAAAGACAGGTGTGCAGCTGGTCCTCGTCAGCCCCTGGGGCTTCTACTCAGGCATTTATTGTGAATTGCCTTTTTAATTTCGTCTTCACAGTAATCCATGGCCTGATTAAATATAAAGAGATTTTTAATTATTTATATAATAACATCTTACATTTCCATAGTGCTTTACCATTTTCAAAGTATTCCACATATCTCTGTTCACTTATAGATCAGGTATTAAGTATGGGTTAAATTTTTACAGAAAATATATTGACATCTTAAAACACTGTGTATTTCATCATCACCTCCAAACACAGTTTTAAAGAAGACAAATTAAATAAACATATAGAAATGGGAAGTCCCATAAGAAAAACAGCATACATCACAAAGATATCTTTACAAGATCAGCAAAGTGAGCATGATTAGGAGCCCAAAATTTGTTTCTATCTGGACTTTCATTACCAGCAAGATGGTGGACTGATAAGTTGGACAACCCAATTATTGAAAGCAACAAAAAATAGTGAATAAAATCTTTTTTAACAAATAATACTTTTTAAAAATTCTTTATTTTTATTATTTTTAAGTAATCTCTCCACCCAACGTGGGGCTCAAACTTACAACACCAAGATCAAGAGTCGCATGCTCTACTGACTGAGCCAGGCTGGTGCCCCAACTAATAATACATTTTGAAAAGAATCAAAAAAAGTAAAGAACACTTGAGGCAACACTAAGTCAAGTCAGGAACCTAAAGAATTCTAAGTTAAATTACCTACCTAAAGAGCACCAAAGTCAGCTCCTACCTTGAGGTCATCAGCCAAGCTCAGTAACCTGAGGTCTTGTTCTCTAGGTTTTGAGAAGTGCATGAAACAGGAAACATGGTGAAAGTGTAATAAGAAGCATCCAGAGCTCCCTATAAAGCTGGCACATCCTTAGGGCAGGAGTGAACTAGACCAGGAACTGCAAAGAAGGTTCCCTATCTTGAACCTTAGCACAGCACAGAAAGGGAAAAGTTTCAACCTAAAAATGTGCAACCACAAACTAGCCCCAATGTGGACCTGCAGTTCTAACCTACCCTGGCAGCCCCAAATAACTCAAGCTAAGAATTTAGTGGTAAAAAAAAAAAACCTCAACTGAGAATTCTGTTTACAAAAACCTGCTCTAAGTTCCAGTTCTAGTTAAGATGGAGTGAGCACATGCCACACTGTATCTCCCATTGAATGCATGAGCAGAATGCACAGATAAACTGAGGACTCTGAAAAGTAAACAATAGCAGGCAAATTGGGTAAGAAAATCAGAATTCAAATTAGTACTGAAGTGGAAGGGAATTGGCCATTTTTCCCACTCTAGGAAATGAACTCACAAATTTAGCAAAAGATATAAATTTACAGATTCAATAAGCTCAAAAACCCCAAACAGAATAAACTCAATGAAATATATGCCAACATATCATAATCAAACTGCTAAAAACTAAAGACAAAGAAAAAAAATCCTAAAACAGCCAGAGAAAACTGACACATTGCCAAAAGAGGAACAATCACTGAAATTCCCGTGGATTTCTCATCAGAAAGCACGGCAGCCAGAAGAAAGTGGCACAATATTTTCTGGTGCGGAAAGAAAAGAACTGTCAAACCTCAATTCTATACCCAACAAAAATAGCCTTCAGAAAGGAAGATGAAACAAGTGACATTCCCAATTGAAGGAAAACAAAGATCCGCCAATAGCAGGCCAGCTCTCAATGATTGCTAAAGAAAGTCCTTTAGACATAAAAGAAATGGTAGCTAAAGGAAACTCAGAGCGTCAAAAATGAAAGAAGGAATGGGGCACTTAGCTGGCTCAGTTAGTAGAGCAGGCAACTCTTGATCTTGGGGCTGAGTTCAAGCCCCATGTTGGACGTAGAGACTACTTTTAATTTTTTTTTATTTTTCTTTTTTTTAGAGATTCCTTTTAAAAAAAATCCTTAAAAAAAAATGAAGGAAGGGCAACAGAAATGGTAAATATCTGGGTAAATATACTAACCTGGTTTTCTCTTCCGGACCGCTTTAAAACACGGTAATGGCCGAAAGCAAAAATTATAATATCTTCTGATGAGCTTTTCAATATATGTAGATGGAACATATCAGACAAGAACAACATAAAGAGGAAGGTAAGGGGACCTACGTGGTGAAGAGAGGAGATAGTAAAGACAGAAAACTAAATTGATGAAACAGAAAAAGGGCAAAGAGAATAAGAAAGAAATGTTTAAAATTATTTTTTAATAAGTCTGAAGAGAATAATCAAGAAACACCTCTAAGGAGAATGATCAAAAAAAGAGAAGTCAGAATTTATTTTTTTTAAAGATTTTATTTATTTATTTAAGAGAGAGAGAATGAGAGAGAGAGTGAGCATGAGATGGGGGAGGGTCAGAGAGAGAAGCAGACTCCCTGCTGAGTAGGGAGCCCGATGCGGGAGTCAATCCTGGGACTCCAGGATCATGACCTGAGCTGAAGGCAGTCACTTAACCAACTGAGCTACTCAGGTGCCCGGAGAAGTCAGAATTTAAAATATTACAAATGAGAAGGGAGAGAGAACTACAAATGCTGCAGAGATTAAAAGGCTATGGGAATACCTCTACAACTTTATGCCACTAAGTTAAAAATTTAGATAAAATTGATATATTCCTAGAAAAAAAATAATTACCAAAACCATTACCAAAGAAATAAAAATGTGAATAAAATAAGAGCAGCAATTAAAATTTTCTAACAAAGAGAACATTAGGCAAAACAGTTTACAAAAGAGTTTGACTATGAAACTTAAGGAACAACAACAACAAAAAAAACTAAAAAAATTCTTCCAAGAAATAGAAAAAGAGAGACAATGCTACAACTCCTCAATTCTGAGGCGAGTATAATTTTGACACCAAAATCTAAACAAGGACAACATGGATAATTAAAATTATTAAGCCCATTTAATTAATGAATAAAGATGCAAAAAATCCTAAACAAATATTAGCAAACCAAAGCCAGCAGCATATATAAATACATAATATACCACAACAAGATTGAGTTTATCCCAAGAATTCAAAAATAGTTTAATATTTTTAAATCCACTGATATTGTTTACTACATTAAAGGTTAATGGAGAAAAATCTTATTTATCATCTCCATGGATGCAGAAAAAACATTTTGTAAAATTCCACATCCTTCATGATTTAAAAAAGGAAAGAAAAAAACTTTCAGTAAACCAGGAATAAAAGGGAACATTAACCTGATAAAAGAAATGTATTCAACCTTCCCAATGTATAATCAACTGAGGGAAAAGTCAACCTACAGAATGGGGAGAAAATATTTGCAAATCATATATCTGATAAGGGGTTAATAGCCAGAATGTATAAAGAATATCCAGAACATATAAACAAATTTTTTAAACCAATTTAAAAATGGGTAAAGGACTTTAACAGACATTTCTCTGGAGAAGCTATATAAATGGCCACTAAGCACATGAAAAATGCTCAACATCACTAATCATTAGGGAAATGCAAATCAAAACCACAGTGAGATATCACCTCATCCCCATTAGGATGGCTACTATTTAAAAAAAAAAAAATAGGGACGCCTGGGTGGCTCAGTTGGTTAAGTGGCCCACTCTTGATTTCAGCTCAGGTCATGATCTCAGGGTCCTGGGATCAAGCCCCATGTCTGGCTCCACCCTCAGCGGCGAGTCTGCTTGAGAATTCTCTCCCTCTCCCTTTGCCCCTCCCCCTCCTCATGCTCTTTCTCTCTTTCAAATAAATAAATCCTTAAAAAAAAAAAAAACAGAAAATAATAAGTGTTGGTAAGGATGTGGAGAAATTGAAACCCTAGTGCACTTTGATGGGAATGTAAAATGGTGCAGCCACTGTGGAAAACAATATAACACTTCCTCAAAACTTATAAGTAGAATTACCATATGATCCAGCAATCCCACTCCTGGGTACATAGTCAAAAAATTGAAAGCAGGGTCTCCAAGAAATATTTACATACCCATGTTCACAACAGCATTCTTCACAATAGCCAAAAGATGGAAACAACCTAGGTGCCCAACAGCAGACAAATGGGTAAACAATATGTGGTAAATACATACAGTGGAATATACAGCTCTAAAAAGGAAGGAAATTCAGACACATGCTACAACATGAATGAACCTTGAAGACATTTTGCTAAATGAAATAAGCTGGTGAACAAAAGACAAGTGCTGTATTATCCCGCTTATATGAGGTACTTGGAGTAGTCAAATTCATACAGAGAGAAAGTCAAGTGGTGGTTTCTAGGATCCAAGGGAAGGGGAGAAGGGAAAGTTGTTTTTTAATAGGTATGAAGTTTTATTTTGCAACATGATAATGGAGACTGGTTACACAACAATGTCAACTGTACACTTAAAAATGGTTAAGGTGGTGGGATGCCTGGCTGGCTCAGTCAGAAGAGCATGTGACTCTTGATCTCAGGGTTGTGAGTTTGAGCCCCACGTTGGGCATAGACATTACTAAAAAAAATGGTTAGGATGGTAAATTTTATGTGTACTTTACCACAGTTAAACATTTGTAATTTGGGGGGCAGCCAGGTGGCTCATTCAGTTAGGGGTCATGATCCCGAAGTCTTGGGATTGAGCCCCACATTGGGCTTCCTGCTCAGTGGAGAGCCTTTTCCCTCTCCCTCTGCTGCTCCCCCTGCTTGAGCTTGCTCTCTCTCTCAAATAAATAAATAAAATATTTTTAAAAAGTTTTTTTTAATTTTTAATTTTTTTTTAGTAGGCTCCATGCTAGGGCTTGAACTCATTATCCTGAGATCAAGACCTGAGCTGAGAGCAAGAGTCAGATGCTTAACCAACTGAGCCACCCACGTGCCCCCCAAAATTTAAAATTTTTATATTAAAAAAGAAAACTTCCAACAAATATTATTCTAGATATTCCCTTTAAAATTAGAATAACACTGCAGCACAGTTCAACAGAGCCAAAGATGTAGAAACAACCTAAATGCCTATCAATAGATTAACAAATAAAGTTTGGTACATACATACAATAAAATATTATTCAGCCTTAAAAAAAAAACCTTAAAACTTCTCAAAAAAAAAATTAAGTGTAATTCAGGTCTCACCTGGGGCAGGGAAGCATCTCTTAGACAACATTAAAAAAAAAAAAAAAAAAAAAAAAAGCTAGGGGCACCTGGGTGGCTCAGTCATTAAGCGTCTGCATTCGGCTCAGGTCATGGTCCCAGGGTCCTGGGATCGAGCCCTGCATCGGTCTCCCTGCTCCATGGGAAGCCTACTTCTCCCTCTCCCACTCCCTCTGCTTGTGTTCCCTCTCTCACTGTGTCTCTCTCTGTCAAATAAATAAATAAAATCTTTAAAAAAAAAAAAAAAGCTAATCCTAAGAGAAAAATTAATAATTTCTGCTCATAAAACCTTTAAAATGGAAATGACAAACTACAAAGAGAAAACCGATAAAACTTTGTCATAGTGTGATAAATGAGATCTAAAAAAATTTAACTGCATAAAATGCAGCATTGCATTTTTACAAGAACTGTGAAAAAAATTCAGAATTTCTGAAAAAAATATTTTTCAATCAGTATTCCCATTACTGCATGAGAAAAAATTAAGGAAAATATGTATTTATGAGATGTGTAGGAAATAGACATTTAAACACTGGCCAAGAAAACCCCAAGTAATCAAGTGCACTTATTTCTAAATGCCAGTCCTCTCTCGATGGAGTAAAAGAAATTTAGCCCACTGCTGTTTCTGTGCCCAAGGAAAATGGGAATTATTTTTTAAGGAGATGGATAAAAGGCATTTTTAGACAACCCAGACTGGAAGAGTTTGCCACCAAGGAGACCTTTGCTTATTTCAGAAAATAGTAAAATGAACCAGAAGAGGAAGATCTGAATACAAGAAGGAATGATGAGCAGACAAAATGGTAAATATGTGGATAAATCTGAATAAAAATTGATGGTATTAAACAATAATAATTATGTTCAATTTGTGCAGTTAAAATAAAACAAGTCAGAAGTAGAATACACATCAGTAATAGCACATACATCAGGAGACAGTGATGGGAGTTCAGGTGTTCAAAGGTCTTTGCATTACCCAGGATGAGGGTAAAGGTAGTAGTTAATTTTACATTTTAAAATTTCAAGGTTAATTACTAAAATAATAGAAATAATAGTGAAATTTAAGAAGCAAAACAGATGAACATAGGGGAAGGAAAGGAAAAATAAAACAAGATGAAATTGAGAGGGAGACAAACCAGAAGAGACCCTGAACTCTAGGAAACAAACAGGGTTGCTGGAGGGGCACGTGTGGGGGGAAGCGATAATTAGGTGATGGGCATTAAGGAGGGCACTTGACGTAATGAGCACTGGGTGTTATCTGCAACTGATGAATCACTAAACTCTACCTCTGAAACTAATAAAAAAAAAAAAGAATTAAGAAATATAACATCCACGTCTGTAGAGGGAGTTAAATGGAATAAGAAAAAATATTCATTCAATCCAGAAAAAGGCAAGAAAGATGGAAAAATTTTTTAAAATGCAGGACAAACAGGAATCACAAAAGATGGTAAAAATAAATCCAACACCTATAAGTTAATTACCAAAAAATGCAAAGAGACTAAATGCTCCAGTAAAGAGACAAAGATTGTCAACTGAATCCAGCCTTATGACGTTTATGAGATAAAACTAAAATATAAGAATACAGAAAGGGTTGAAAACAGAAAGATAAAAAGCAATATTCCAGGCATGCCTTTAAAAAAAGAAAGCTTATGTATTACTATATTAGTAATTAATATAAATTAAAATAGGCCTTCAGGTCAAAAAAATTGCTAGAGATAGAAAGTGTCAATGCATAATGATAAAAGGTGTAATTCTGAACTTGTACCTACCTAATAACATAGATTCAAAGTATATAAAATAAAAATAGAATGAACTACAAGAGACAAAACAAGGGGCGCCTGGGTTGCTCAGTCGGTTAAGCATGGGACTCTTGATTACAGCTCAGGTCATGATCTCAGGGTCATGAGATCCAGCCCCACATCGGGCTCCACACTCGGCAGGGAGCTTGCTTAAGATTCTCTCTCCCTCTGCCCCTCCCCCCTTGCCCCACCCAAAAAAGAGAGAGAGAGACAAAACGACCATCATGGGAGATTTTAGTGTATCCTGTCATAGAATGAACAAATGAAAAATCAGAAAACATATAGCATATTTTCACATCACAATTGACAAGCTTGATCTAAGGCATCTATACAGAAAACCCGTGTCTAACAACTACATATTATACATTTTTTTCAAGCACATACAAACATTTATGAAAATCAACCATGTACTCAGCCATAGAGCCAGTCAACAAATTTCAAGAGATTGCTATTTTACAAACCATATATTTTAACTATAATGCAATCAAGTCAGAAATCCATAATAAAAAAAAAAATAAATGGAGGGGCACCTAGGCGGCTCAGTCAGCTGAGCAGCCAACTCTTGATTTCAGCTCAGGTCATGATCTCAGGGTCGTGGGATCGAGCCCCAAGTGGGGCTCTGCACTCAACAGGGAGTCTGCTTGAGGTTCTCTCTCCCTCTCCCTCTGCCCCTCCCCCACTCGTGCACACTCTCTCTCTAAAATAAATAAATCTTTTAAAAAATAATAAAAATAAAAAATAAAATGGAAAACTTAAAATGTTTAGAAATTAAGAAATACACTCCCAAAGAGCTCATGGGTCAAAAAAGAAATCCAAATGTATTTCCAATCAGACTAGGACATAAACGCCATATATAGAACCTTGTGGGATACAGCCACAGTGCCACTTAAATAGAAATGTACAGCCTTAAATACTTACATTAGAAAAGAATAAAAGCAGAAATCTAACAAGTTAAGTTTTCAACTTAGGAAAAAAGATTAAGAAAAAAAAACCTAAGAAATTAAAAGAAAATAAAGAGAAGTTAATGAAATAGGAAACATATATACAATAGGATTTTAAAAACTGATAGTTAGGTCTTACAAAGACTAGTAAAATTGCCAAACTTAGGACAAGACTAATCAAGAAAAAAGAAGAATACAAATAAAAATGATTAAGAATGAAAAGTGATTACATTACTAGTGCTTAGGAATAGGAGGACTGATAGGCAGAGCACAGAGAATTTTTAAGGCAATGAAAATACTCCATATGGTAGTATAACAGTGGATACATGTCATTATACATTTGTCAAAACCCACAGAATGTACAGAACCAAGAGTGAACCCCGATATAAACTACAGACTTTGGGTGAAAATTATGTCAATGTAGGTTCATCAGTGATAGCAAATGTACCACTGTGGTGGGGAGTGTTGATGGTGGGGGAGGCTATGCATTTGTGGGACAGCAGGTATATGAGAACGCTCTGTGCTTTCTGCTCAATTTTGCTAGGAACGTGAAACTGCCCTAAAAAATAAAGTGCATTAATTTTTTTTAAAAGTGACTTAAATATAATACAGAGAAAAAAGGTTAGTGAGACAATAGTGTAAAAAATAAATGCCAGTAACTTTGTAAATGAATGCATTTCAACTTACCAAAACTAACCCCAGGCAAGAAGGAAAGAAAGAGAGAGAGAAGGAAGCGTTAATAGTCTAACAACCACTAATGAAACTGAAGTCGGTAGGCAAAACTCTTCTCACAATGAAAACACTAGACCCAGATGGTTTTACCAGCAAGTTCTACCAAAGCTTTAACTTGTTCTACCAAGGAGCCAATACTATTCCAGAACATAAAGAAGAAACAGTCCTAACTCCTTTTGTGAAGCTATCATACTCTTGACTATAAAAAGCAAGAATATTACAAGAAAGGAAAGTTATAGGCTGCATTAGTAAAAGTCCCAGCAGGAAATAAGATAATTTGAGGAGGATTTGTTTACAATTTATGGTTGAAAGGGAATAACAAAGGATCCTATACATGGGATAGGAACTAGGGAAGAGAGAAGTTACCAGAACCCACAAGGATAGAATGGACCACTTTGGGAGGACCAGTGACCTTCCATCAAAGGATACAACCAGCCTGGGGTGACCTCACTTTCCTCCCTCCCTCCAGTCTCCTGCCAGGGCTCCCACTGGCCCAGCCCAACTGTGAACCAGAGAGTTCATTGAAGAAATTCATACCAACATACCGGCCAGCTCCCCCTTGGCAGTGAGCATAGTAGGGCAAGGGAGAGACCACATCTGGAAAGGCAAATGGGAAATCTCCAAATCACAGCCCAAACTTAATCATGAATTTACATTTACAATCTCTTTTTAAAAACTAGCAAATTAAATCTAACAATGTATGAAAATACTAATGTATAATAACCAAGATGGATTTAAATTAAAAACGCAAGTTGACTTAACCTTAGAAAACAAAGTAATGTAGTTCATATCAGCAAATTAAAGGAGGAAAAGTCTTGGTTATCCCTGTTGGCGTAGAAAAAGTATTTGCGAAAATTCAGTATGTGTTCATGATTTAAAAATTGGAAAGTTCTCAGCAAACTAGGGATAGAAAGGAATTTCTTTAACATGATAAAGGATAGGGGTGCCTGGGTGGCTCAGTCCTTAAGCATCTGCCTTCAGCTCTGATCATGATCCCAGGGTCCTGGGATCGAGCCTGGAATCGGGCTCCCTGCTCAGCCGGAAGCTTGCTTCTCCCTCTCCCACTCCCCCTGCTTGTGCTCCCTCTCTCGCTGTTTCTCTCTCTGTCAAATAAATAAATAAAATCTTAAAAAAAAAAAATACGATAAAGGATAGTTGCCAAAAAAAGCCTACTGCAAACATGAGACCTTGAAATGCTGAAGGCTTTCCCTCTACAACTGGGAATAGGACAAGGATGCCCAATACTGGAAGTTGTAGACAACACAGTATGGCAAGAAAAAGAAATGAAATGATGATATGGTTTCTACAGAGTAATCTTCCTAAATCATCTACATATAAATTCTTAGAGTTAATAAGAGCATAACAAGATTGCTGGACACAAAATCTAAATATAAAAATCAGTTGCCTTTTTATACACCAGCATTGAAAACAAAATGTAGGCTTTAAAAATACCAAAAGCACAAAAAATTAAAACACTCAGAAGTACAAAATCACAAAAGATGTGAGAGTCTTCATGAAAGAAAATGATAAGCCTTTCTTGAAAGTTCTTAAAGCAAAGGAAGAGAGACGCCATGTTCCTGGATTGGAAGACAATATTGCAAAGCTGTCGATTTTCCCCAAGTTAGGGCACAGAGCCTGAGCAAAGGTTCCGAGTGACCACGAAAGCTCCAGATGATTCCCCAGGTCACGACAACTGTGGGGAAGAGGGGCTCAGCAGGGAACCCCTGAAAAACCCAAGAAAGGGACCATGAACTGAGAGTCACCTTTCACCTTTTTTTAAGGTGCCAACTTTTAGGTGATTTTTAAGGTACTTTTTTGTTTTAGGTGCCAGATGCTTTTCTAACATAGTCTCTTGTTCTCCCTTGTTCTGTGGGTCCCGTTCTATATTTAGCCTTTTGCATGTGTATCCTGTCTTGATTTTGCAAATTGCACAGGGCTAGTCCAAGACTGCTCTAGCTGGGGGTGGTGAGGGGCAAGAGGGCAGAAGAAAAAGAAGAAAACAGTTTATATACCAAGTGTATTAGTTTGCTAACAAAGTACCACACACGGGGAGGGGGAGGAGCGGGGGGGGTGTGAGACAACAGAAATTTACTTTCTTACAGTCCTGGAGGCTGGAAGTCTGAGATCCAGGGGTCCCAAATCACCTTATTTCTGATTCTCAGAGGCCATGATGTTGTTGGCTCAGATGGGGATCTGTTCTGAGTGGGCACGTCTCTCTTATTCTGATAATCCCCGGGGGGGACCTGAGGAAGATTTAGGGACAGGCTCACAGCCAGGGTTTCTCCAGTGTCATCAGCTTGAAACCTGGTGACTTAGTTTGCCAGGGCAAAGTGCCAAAGTACCACAGCCCAGGGAGGGGGGGGAGGTGCGCTTAAACAACAGAAATTTATTTTCTCACAGTTCTGGAGGCTGGAAGTCTGAGACCAAGGTGTCAGCAGGGTTGGCTCCTTCTGAAGCCTCTCTCCTTGGCTTGTAGATGGCTGTCTTCTCCCCTGCTGTGTCCTCACAAGGTCATCCCTCTGTGTGTCTGTCTGTGTCCTAACTGCCCCTTCTTATAAGGACACCAGTCATGGTGTCATGGTGGATTAGGGTCCACGCTCATGACTTCGTTTTAACTTAATCACCTCTTTAAAGACTCTGTCTTCAAAAACAGCCACATTCTGAGGAACTGGGAGTTAGGACCTCAGCATAGGAATTTGGGGACACATTTCAGTCCCAACACCATTTTAAGTAATCCTCCCCCCCAACAACACTGTGAGACCAACATTACTATCCCCATTTATAGATGATGAAACCAAGTCCCAAGAAGATTAAGTCACCTGGCCAAGGCCACACATCTAGTAAATGGCAGAGACATGAGTCAAAGCAGGCCTGCCTGCCCGCTGGGACCAGGAGGCTACACGAGTGCAGGGGAAGCAAAGGGGAGAAGGTGGTATATCGTATGCTTGCCCTAAAAATAACGCCCCAACTTGCCTTCTCACTCCCCTGCCTAATGCCCTTTGGTGGCTCCCTGCCCCCTAGGCCAGCCCTTGTGTTCACGTTTCACTCAGCTGCGACCACTGACAGGACTTGAAGAGATTCCCTCTTTGCTGGGAAGGAAAAGGTGTGTCCAAAAGGAGCAGAAAAGGAGAGTCCAGTGCCTGACGTCTGGCTGCTGTGGGAAACAGCATGGAGGCTGCAGCAGGACAATCAGAGGGAAGAAAAGGCTGTGGAATCACACCGTGAGTGGAAACAGGCTGTGAGGAGGAAAGTAGGCAGACCCACTGCTTCCCATGGCGTTCCAATCCAGTCCGGTCCAGAACAGCTGAGTTCAGACCAGGGGGTCCCGAGTGCTATGAGCTGAACTGTGGCCCCCAAATTCATGTGTTGAAGTCCCAACCCCCAGTACCTCAGAAGGGGACTATATCTGGAGATAGACTCTTTGAAGACAGGGGTGAGGTAAAACGAGGTCACGTGGGTGGACCCTAATCCAGTGTGAGTGGCGTCCTTATGAGAAGAGGCGATTAGGACACAGGCACACAGACGGATGACCACAGGAAGACCCCCAGGGAAGATGGCCATCGGCAAGGCCAGGAGAGAGGCCTCAGGAGGAGCCAACTCTGCTGACACCTTGATCTCAGACTTCCAGCCTCCAGAACTGTGAGAAAATTATTTTCTGTGACGTAAGCCCCCCCGCCCAAGTCTGTGGTGTTCTATGGCTGTCCCGGCAAACGAAGGCCCCAGGTAACAGATTTCAGGTTTATCACACTAGAGGAAACCTGGCTGCGAGCCGGTCCCCAAATCTTCCCCAGTTTCCCCGAAAATTATCTGAGGTGTGCCCACTCAGAACAGACCCCTGAGCCACCCGAGCCAATGACATTTTGGCCTCTGAGAATCAGGACTAAGGTGAGTTGGGAGAGAACAGGAGAAGACTGGAATTTTCTATCAAATCACTGATGGGGGGGGTGGTTTGCAGTGGTAAGAGGAGAGAGAGGTGGGGTATGTTTCAGTAAAGAAAAAAAGCCAAGGGGCGCCCGGCTGGCTTAGTTGGTAGAGCATGTGACTCTTGATCTCCGGGTTGTGGGTTCGAGCCCCATGTTGGATGTAGAGATTACATTAAAAAATAAAATAGGGGCGCCTGGGTGGCTCAGTCGTTAAGCGTCTGCCTTCGGCTCAGGTCATGATCCCAGGGTCCTGGGATCGAGCCCTGCATCCAGCAGGAAGGGAAGCCTGCTTCTCCCTCTGCCACTCCCCCTGCTTGTGTTCCCTCTCTTGCTCTGTCTCTCTCTGTCAAATAAATAAATAAAATCTTTAAAAAAATAATAAAAATAAAAATAAAATAAAATCTTAACAAAAAAAGTCAAGGCATGCTGACAGATCTCTGAGCAATCTTGGCCTTTGAGGACTTAGTCATTTTGAACAATGGCTTTACTGATATTTGTCAGTTTCTTCTTCTATAAACTACAGTTTTCACGGGTAACTCTGTGAACAAATGGGTTTTCCTGTTAACCAGCATCCCCAAGTCCCTAGGAATTTAGCCCAGCTCTGATTTTTCATTCCCTAGTCTAGCAGTCAAGAGACAGGCCACTTGTCTTCACTGCTAAGGTGAAAGAAGGAGATAAGAGGATTTATTACCTGAACATTCCAGAACCTTCCAAACAAATCTGTTCCATTTTTTCCCCCTAAAAGCTGGACCCACACTCTGAGAGCCGAGGAGTACATTTTCCTTCCAGACCAGGGAGTCCATCTCGGCTTAGTTCGCACAAACATTGAGCCCTTATCAAATGACAATCTGCTAACCCACAGAATAGGAAATTTCTAGATCAGCACCCCCAGCTGCAAGTTGGAAACCCAAAAGTGGGTCTGCATCATTTGTCACTAGAGTTCCACTGTCGTGCTGCAGCACCTGCTTCTCGGAGCCTCCCTCCGGCAGTCCTCTGACCGCGTCAGGATGGGACACAGTCAGCACTGTGGGGAAGGGTGCGGAGAGAACCCCAGGCGGCACCACGCACCATGGTGTGAATTCACAGAAGGAGCTCCACGCTCTCCACGGATGGAGGCATCTGAGGCCAAGGCAACCTCTGCAGGCCACAGAGAGCACGACCTTGAAGGGGACAGCCCCCGGCACCATCAGCCACTAACAATTCCATCACCAATGTAACCGAATGTGCAAAAGTGGCCCTCAGGGGGCCACACTGCTTCCACGGTGAAACTGCAAAGCAAGAAGAAGCGTTCACAGGAAATGGTTAAGATCCACAACCTTGACTCTTCCCACTGCCCAGAGAGTCTAAACAAATCAGCTTGTTGAGAGACAGGACTTTGAAGAGGGGGTTTGCCGAGAGGAGTATCTTTGAAGAAAGCCATGCTTCTTGAAGGTCAGGTAGGGGCCTGCCGCTCACCCCACACATGTTGGGGGTGGGGGGGTTTCCACACAGCTACATAGAGAGTTTACCATGCGACTCCCTGTAGCTGAGGGCAGGCAAGGCTGGGGCCCTTTCCCAGCCAGGGAATCCAGACACATACAGAGGAGAAGGCGATGTGACCAGAGAGGCAGAGACCAGACTGATGGGACTGCAAGCCAAGGAATGCAGCAGCCCCCAGAAGCCAGAAGAGGCAAAGAGCAAACCCTCCCTGCGAGCCTCCAGAGGGAGCTCAGCCTTCCTGACACCTGACTTCAGCCCAGTAAAACTGACTTCAGACTTCTGTCCTCAGCACTGGGGGAGAGTCGGTTTCTTTTCCTTTAAGCCATCAAGTTTTGTGGTGATGTGTTCTAGCAACCACGGGGAACGAATCTGCAAGTGACTCCGCAGCAAGCCCCTGGGTCGGGGTCACCTTCCACTCCAGAGTTCGTCAGGGCAAGTGATGCGTGAAGGTTGGAGCCAGATGTAGGCCCCACGGGGAGGGAGCCAGTATGGCGCCTCCTCGGGGCTGTCTGGAGGGCCGGAGACCCCAGCAGCAAGGAGCTGGAGGTAAACCCCAGGGATGGAGGGAAAAGTCGCAAGTGACCACCCAGAAGAGCGACGCCTCCACCTAGCAGGAAGCGCAGGCCCTCAGAAGAGCCCCACCAGGAGAAGAGTCAGCTCAGAGCCTCAGCCAGCCCCCACCCACTCCCCCACTCAAGTGAGAGCTGCCTTCTCTTTTCTACTCCTCCCTCCACCCTAGCTTCCACCCTGGGGGGAGAGGGGGCAGCGGGAGTGGGGTGCAGGAGTCCAGCAGAGAAGCCCCCTTTCCCACGCAGGCTTCCAGCCCTAAACAAGCGAGGCTGGAGCGGGGAGAAGAATGAGATGTCAAAGTTTACAGTTTTGACTAATATCTTGGCCTAGACATTCAAATTCCAAATTGAGACTGTTTTCCATTTCAAGCGACCTTAGGACAGACTATTTCCTAAGAGGAGCAGAAAAGTCAGCGCCTGCCAGTGTTTTCATCCAGGGCCAGGGAACATTAATCCCGCTGCATAAATTTTAAAGGGGAAGTATAAAGCAAAAACTCACGCTGCATTCCCATTACCCTGCAAGCCCTGTTTATTCAACATAACTAGCCAGTTGCAGAGGCTGGTGAAAACATCTCGGTGGAACTGAGAGTAGCTGAGTTCCCGTGAAAGGAAAAAATGCAAATTTGTTTTCGGTATCACTTTGAAGCTTCCTGAGTGGAGCCCTTGGCCTGGACCGACTCTCATTGACGTCAGCCTGAGTTAGCCATATCAGAGCAGCTGTCTGCTTGTTCCCTCGCCCTCGGCCCCTGGTGCAGAAAACACACTGGTTTTGTTTCATGGGAGATTAAAAACATTTGCTGCTGTGTCCATAATTCACAGCCTCTGCTATCACGGGGACCAGGAATACTGAACAAGAAACACTTAGCAACCCCCCAACCCCGCCGCTCAAAACCAAGGGGAAACCCACAGAGAGATGCCAGAGACAGGATTACGCATCAGCTGGGACCCAGCCCAGACCCCGGTCATCACATCCCTTTCCATCCTCCTAGAACATGAGGCAATGGATCTATAGCATGCACTTAGGGCTCTTAGAAACCCTTCAAAACATGGCCGCGTGCATGAAGCCATGCGCCCTCCTCCACCCTGTGCGGGAGATGGGGCAGAGGTGCCACCACCCAGGCTGAACGCCCCTTGCCTCTGGTTTCATGGCAAAGTAGCCACAAACCAAGAGCCACAAACCAAGAAAACAAGAGGAGAAGCCCCCTGGCTCCTCCCAGGGTCGTTCCAGGGCTGGTGTTGATGGGAGCCATGCTGACAGCCATGCAGCTCTCCCGGCACCTGCGGCTGAGACGCTGACTTTACAGTAGACCTTCCAGTTCCTTCCAGCATCCTGGAGGAGACTCGGGCAGGCAAAGCCCAGTTGAGATGGCTAGGGCAGCACCCGGCCCGTTCTCCTCCAGAAATCCTGATGGGATGGATCACTTGTCAAGCTGGTAGATAATTCCATACCCTTCCACAGTGCGGCTCAGACACATCCCCTGGGTAACTGTTGTTTGGAACCTCTGTTAAAAGGCAAGGCAACAGAAGCCAGTGGATTCTTTACACCGTTCGTTTGTGTGGTCCCAGGAAAGAATGATCTTCCCTGACGAGGCAGTGATGTGGGTGTCAGAGAAGGGATGTGAGAGGGGTGGAGACGGGCTGGGGAGGGCTGCCAGGCACCGTCCCACTTCTCCGTGGTCTTCAGATCCCTACAGTAGGGACCTGGGAGTCGGGGGGTGCACCCCAGAGACAACCCCCACTCCACCATTGCTCTGAACTCAGAGCCTGCTAAGGGGACCTGCGTTTGAATCCTCCTCTCTCTGTTGTCACTTATCCCAGACAAAGCAAGAGCTGTCTGAGCGCCGCGCCAAGCTCCAGCTGATGCCGGATGCCCCACGCTGCCGCCTCCCATTGCCCCTCTCCCAGGCCTTCCCTGCGCCTCCCACCTCACGGGCTGGCGGAGGCCCCTCTTCTGAGATCCCCGATCACAGTGGGCTGTAGCGGGCTAGGGGCCCTGAGAGGGCGGGGTCTGCGCCCTGTCTACACCCCGGCTGCCACTGCATAAAAGGCACCATGAAGTGTGCCAACTGACCGCAGTCAGGATGTTATTGTTGATGTTGCTGCTGTTATTATTTATCAGTGAGTAATGATAGTTTAACACATTTCCCTTCTTTGAGTCTGAGCAAGCCCACATGGGTGTGTGGATTCACATCGCTGCTCAGAATTGGGGCGTTTTTCTAGAGGAAGGCAGGCTATGGGGGGAAAAAAAGAGTCATTTTTAGTTGCTACTTTTAACCCCTCTTTTATTCACAGCTATGAACTATGACTTAATTATGGATGAAACAAGAACCTTTTTTAAACACTAATAAATGCACACCAAGCAACCAAAGTGAAATCTAAGCTCGGAGCCAAGCCAGGAATGGGCCTGGGTGGTCAACTGCACGCAGTCCACTCAGAGGCAGAGAGATGGTGGCACCAACAGAAAGGAATTGGGGGAAACCTTGTTTCCCCAAATTGCTAAATGCTGTTGAAATAATATGGATAGAACAATAAACTGAGGTTCAGGGTTGGCACGGTGAAGACAAGGTGCCAGCATTCTCCCACAAACAGTGACTGAGTCACCTCCATGGGCCAGGTTACAGTCGTAAAGGGATGTGTCTCCCAGCCTCCAGGAGACAGGCACCGTCCCAAGAGACTGAGCAAATGCTATAAAGCCAGGTCTGTAGGAGAAACTGCAAGAGCAGACAACGGATGCTGCCTAGAGCGTGGTCGTAACAGCTGAACTTGAACATCAGACAGACCTGGGCCAGATCCCGGGTCCAAACCTCCCTAGCTCTGGGACACTGGCCAAGTTATTTAACCTCTCTCAACCTGTGTGTGCCCCTTGAAAGTGAGATTATCAGTGCCTACCTCATAGGGTTGTCATAAAAAGATTACATAGAACATACAGCAGAGTGGCCCGCCTAGTTCACGGCTCAAAGAAAATACTAATAATGTTGGCTCTTGTTCTCATTAATTGTCTGACAAAGAGCAGGTTCCATGGAGGAGGTAAGATTTGCGATGAGTCATGAAGGGATTTCACATATAGAGAAAGACGTCGAGGATTTGGTGAAAAGGAAATATCGTTTGCAAAGATGCGGATGCAGAAAGTTGCACGGCGTGTTTGGAAGCCAGCAGGGAGTTCAAAGTTGCTGGCCTGACGGGTGCACAGGAGGTAGAAGTTGGACAAGTGGGTTTGATCCCTGCTAGGAAATTTGGACTTTATCCTGTGGGCATCTGGTCAAACGACGATGGGTTTTAGAATCAAATACCTGAGTTCCATCCCACCACGCTTTGGGTGGCAGGATGGACAAGCGACATTACTCTCTCTGAGTACCAGCTCCCCTTCAGTTAAGCGAGTATAAAGTAATATTCAGCCTTGAGGGCTGATGAATGGTTTACATCAAGCTTCAGAAAACTTTTCCTATAAAGAGCCAGACAATAAATGTTTTAGGATCAGCAGACCATACGGTGTCTGCTGCAACCACTCAACCCTGCCATTGTAGCATGAATGTATGGTTGTGTTCCAATAAAACTTTATAAAAACAGGCAGTGAGCAACATTTGGCTGCAGGCAGTAAAAAATAAAACTTAAATCCTTAGCACAGTGCCTCAGAGTTCCTGCTTCCCCCTGCCCGCTTCCTTTCCACATGCCAACAGGGGACGTTTTTCCTAGATCCTTGTGTCATGTCCAGTGGTTCCAAGACATTGCTAAATGATTTGAAGATTATAGTGAGCTGCCCCTAATCTCAGCTCTAGAGACTGGAATGCATAAAGATAATTTGTTCAACAGAGTGAGAACTGCTTTGCCAGGAGCGCTGAGTGAGCAATCAATCAGTCAGTCAGAGAGCTCCTTATGCATATGGCACGATGCCCTGGAGTGGAGATGTGAGGGGCACTGAGGCAAGAGCCTCACGAATAGCACGTGGTTTGGTGAGAAATTCCCACGTCCCTGTTGCCTGAGTTCTAGTCACAGTTTTACACAGTTTTCATTGCGTGCAATTCTTGAATGTCACATTTTCCATTTCTTAAGCTGTACAATGAAGAAATTCAACTAAATGGCAATGTGATTCTGTGTATGCAACAGAGGGATTCTAGGAGTCAGGGAGGGCTTCGTGGAGACATCTCGAAGGGAACCATGCCCATGGCCTGGCCTTCTGGGGTCAGGCTGGCATTCCTTGGGGGTAGGGGATAATCAGCAACCAGTGCATGGTCATCAGTGCATTGAGGGAGGGGACTGGAAGGGCGATGCAATAAAATGGAAGAAATGGGTGGAGCCAGTCCAATGAAAATTCTGGGTATTTTTGTTGTCATTGGAAGAGTAGACTTTTTGGCACATAGTGTCGATCAGGAATCAAAAACTCAATGCCTACCGGGGTGGACAAGTAGAAGTGAATCAAGTGGGCAGGATGTAACCACAGGGAGGGATGGGAATGGGAACGGGGCAAACTGGTGAGTGCATGTTCTGTCTAAGAGGGATGCTACTGCCTGGCTGCAGATGACTGCTGCCATGTGGTCTTAAGGGCTCAGCATGGCAGATTAGATTTTTTGGGGGTCGGGGGATGGGTTAAATGGGTGATGGGTGTTAAGGAGGGCACTTGTGATGAGTGCTGGGTGTTATATGTAAGTGATGAATCACTAAATTCTATACCTGAAACCAATTTTTCCATATATGTTAACTAACTTGAACTTAAATAAAAACTGAAATAAAAAGAAAAAAAGTCAGAAATTTAGTGCTCACTTCAGCAGCACATACACTAAAATTGCAATGATATAGAGAAGATTAGCTTGGCCCCTGAACAAGGTTGACATGCAAATTCATGAAGCATTCCATATTTTTAAAGACTCTGAATAGCCGAAGCAATTTTGAAAAAGAAAAGCAAAGCTGGAGGTAGCACAATTCCAGACTTCAAGTTATATTACAAAGCTGTAGTGATCAAAACAGTATGGTACTGGGACAAAAGCAGACACATAGATCAACGGTACAGAATAGAAAACCCAGAAATAAACCCACAGTTATATGGTCAATCTCTGACAAAACAGGAAAGAATATCCAATGGGAAAAAGACAGTCTCTTCAACAATAGGTGTTAGGAAAACTGATCGGCTATATGCAAAAGAATAAAACTGGACCACTTGCTTTTATACCATACACAAAAAATAAACTCAGAATGGACTAAGGACCTAAAAACCTGAAACCATGAAAATCCTAGAAGAGACCACAGGCAGTAATCTCTCTGACATCAGCCATAGCAACATTTTTCCAGGTATGTCTCCTGAGGCAAGGGAAATAAAAGCAAAAATAAGCTATTGGGACTATATCAAAATGAAAACCTTCTGCACAGTGAAGGAAACAATCAACAAAACTAAAAGGCAACCTACTGAATGGGAGAAGATATTTGCAAATGACATATTCAATAAAGGATTAGTATCCAAATATATAAAGAACTAATACCAATCAACATCCAGAAAACAAATAATCCAATTAAAAATGGGCAAAGATTATGCTGAACGAAATAAGTCAAACAGAGAAAGACATGTATCATATGACCTCACTGATATGAGGAATTCTTAATCTCAGGAAACAAACTGAGGGTTGCTGGAGTGGGGGCTGGGGTGGGAGGGATGGGGTGACTGGGTGATGGACACTGGGGAGGGTATGTGTTCTGGTAAGCGCTGTGAATTGTGCAAGACTGTTGAATCTCAGATCTGTACCTCTGAAACAAATAATGCAATATATGTTAAGAAAGAAAAAAAGAAGAAGAAGAATGTAGCAGGAGGGGAAGAATGAAGGGGGGGAAATCGGAGGGGGAGAAGAACCATGAGAGACAATGGACTCTGAAAAACAAACTGAGGGTTCTAGAGGGGAGGGGGTTGGGAGGATGGGTTGGCCTGGTGATGGGTATTGAGGAGGGCACGTTCTGCATGGAGCACTGGGTGTTATGCACAAACAATGAATCATGGAACACTATATCTAAAACTAATGATGTAATGTATGGGGATTAACATAACAATAAAAAAAATTTAAAAAAAAATGGGCAAAGAAATGAACAGACATTTGTTCAAAGAAGACATCCAGATGGCCAAAAGACACATGAAAAGATGTTCAACATCACTGATCATCAGGGAAATGCAAATCAAAACTACAATGAGATATCACCTCACACCTGTCAGAATGGCTAAAATAAAAAACACAGGAAACAACAAGTATTGGTGAGGATATGGAGCCACTGTGGAAAATGGTACGGAGGTTCCTCAAAAAGTTAAAAATAGGGGGTGCCTGCCTTTAAAATTTTTTTTTGAGAAAGAGAGAGGGTGGGGGTAGGGGCTGGGGGTCAGAGGGAGAGAGAGAATCTTAAGCAGGCTCCACACTCAGCTCAGAATCCCAGGCAGGGCTCGATCTCATGACTTTGAGATCATGACCTGAGACAAAATCAAGAGTTGGACACTTAACTGAATGAGCCAACCAAGCACCCCAAGGGGGCACCTGTCTTTAAAAAAAGGTGGGGTTGGGGGTGGGCACCTGGCTGGCTCAGTGGGTAGAGCATACGACTCTTGATCTCAGGGTTGTGAGTTTGAGCTCCATGTTGGGTGTAGAGATCACTTAAAAATAAAAATCTTTTGTTTAAATAAATAATAAATGTTTTTTTAAAAAGTTAAAAATAGAACTACTCTACAATCCAGTAATCACACTACTGGGTATTTACCCAAAAAATACAAAAACACTAATTCAAAGGGATACATGCACCCCTGAGCTTTTAGTAGCATTATTTACAATGGCCAAATTATGGAAGCAGCCCAAGTGTCCATCAATAGATGAATGGATAAAGAAGATGTGGTATATATATATACAACAGAGTATTATTCAGCCATAAAAAAGAATGAAAGCTTGTCATTTGCAACAACATGGATAGAGCATAATGCTAAGTGAAATAAGTATGTCTGAGAAAGACAAATACCATATGATTTCACTCATATGTGGAATTTAAGAAACAAAACAAGTAAAGGAGGAAAAAAGAGAGTCAAACCAAGAAACAAACTCTTAACTATAGAGAAAAAATGGATGGTTACTGGAGGGGGTGGTGCTGGGTGAAAGAGGTGATGGGGATTAAGGAGTCACACTTGTGATGAGCACAGGGTGATGTATGGAATTGTTGAATCACTAATCTCTACACCTGAAACTAACACTGAATGTTAACTACAAGGGAATTAAAATAAAATTTTAAAAGGATGTCATTTAGATTTGTATGTAGAAACTCCTGGTTTTCAAAAATTGACCAACTTTTTTTTTTTAAAGATTTTATTTATTTCTAAAACTAATGATGTAATGTATGGGGATTAACATAACAATAAAAAAATTTAAAAAAAAAAAAGATTTTATTTATTTATTCATAAGAGACAGAGAGAGAGAGAGAGAGAGAGAGAGAGGCAGAGGGAGAAGCAGGCTCCCCGCTGAGCAGGGAGCCCGATGCGGGACTCGATCCCAGGAGTCTGGGATCATGACCTGAGCCGAAGGCAGATGCTTAACCATCTGAGCCACCCAGGCGCCCAAAAATTGGCCAACTTTTAAAAAGTCAACATCATGCCCAGAGCGCCTGGGTGGCTCAGTTGGTTGAGCCTCTGACTCTTGATTTTGGCTCAGGTCATGATCTCAGGGTTGTGAGATGGACCCCTACGTTGGGATCCATGCTCAGCGGGAGTCTTATTGAGATTCTCTCTCTCTCTCTCTGGCACCCCCCACCCCGTCCACCTCAAATAAATAAATAAATCATAAAAAAAAAATCAACATCATGCCAGCCAAACGAAACATGGCTGGGTTAGATTTTGCCCAAGTTGCCAGTTTGTAACCTTGAGTGTAGATGGTGAGGCTGATTTCAGAAAGAGCTTGGAGAGCCCACAGAGCTCAAGAGCAAAGCTGAATCCAGTCCCAGCCTCTGCAAATGGAGACTTCTTCAGCATTAGATCAACCGCAAGCTTTACTGGGAACTAGAGTTAAATTTGAATTTTAAATAAACAAGGGAATACTTTTTTAGCATAAGTATATCCTAAAAATTGTATGGGACATAGTTATATCAAAATGAAAATATTCATTGTTTATCTGAAATTCAATTCAAATCTAACTGGGCATCTTGCATTTTTATTTGCTAAACCTGGCCACTCTCCCTGGAACCCTACCCCAGGTTACGGTCTCCCAGCTCCTCCCAACCACAGGCTCTACACTCAAGGACCCAGGGACACAGTCTACAATGCAGATTGCAAAGGAAAAAGGGAGCAAAGCAAATATTTGAGCACCTGAACACTGCAGTAACATGCAAGGTGATCTATACAAACTACCCTTGATGTCAGAGGATGGATATTCCAGAGCTACCTGGCCCCTCTCCTGCTGTGTTCTTTGCCCCTCTGCGCCTTGGTTTCCTCATCTCTTAAATGGAGAAGGGAATTCCTATCTCACAGGATTATCACATGGACTCAATGGAATAAATGTAAAAGTGTATCACACTTGTCTTATACAAGGCAGATGCACAACAAACATTTGTTGTACAGTGAATGAAATTCTTCAACCTCAGAACGATTGCATCCCCACTGCTCCTGTCACCAGACTAAGACCTATATATTGAGGGTCCCAAGAAGCTGGAGCAGGGACAGCATGTGACTCCACCATGGTGGGCAGTGTCTCTGGGGACTGGGAGATGGCTGGGGTGCTGAGCTCCTGGAGAACTGTCAGGGTCACAGTTCAGGGGGAGAGTGAGGGCCCTGGATTTCTATACTTTGGGGGCTATATGCCAAGTGTGCAGAATGCTCCTTTTTTATTGAAATATATTTGACATACGTTTGACATGTAATATTATGCAAGTTTAAAGCATACAACATGTTGATTTGATACATTTATATATTGTAATATGATTGCTGTTGTATTTAGCACCTCTATGGTGTCACATAATTATCATTTCTTTTTTGTGGTAGGAACAATTAAGATCTAGTCTCTTAGCAAGCTTGATAAATGTAATACAATATTGTTGCCTATATTCACTATACCATCTTATTAGATCTCCAGGACTCATTTACCTGCTAGTAGCAAGTTTGTACCCTTAAATAACCTCTCTCCTATTCCCCCACCCCACCCCTAACCCCTGGTAACCAACTTTTTACTGTGTTTGCATGAGTTTGGCCCTTTTATATTCCACAAAGAAGTGATATTATACAGTATGTGTCTTTCTCTGACTTATCTCACTTAGCATAATGTCCTCAAGGTCCATCCATGTTGTCGAAAATGGCAGGATTTCCTTCTTTCTCATGTAGAATAATATTCCACTCTGTGTGTGGGGGGAGGGGGGCTCTTTACCAATTCATCTGTTGACAGGCACATAGCTTGTTTCTGTATCTTGACTATTGTTAATAATATTACAATAAATACTGGGATTGTGTATACCTCTTCAATATCCTCTTCATTTCTCTTGGGTATATACCCAGAAATGGAATTGCTGAATCATACTGTATTTTTAATTTTCTTGAGGAACCGCCACAGTAGCTGAACCAATTTACATTCCCACCAACAGTGCACAAGGGTTCCCTTTTCCCCACATCCTCACCAACACTTGTTATCTCTTGTCTTCTTGATACTAGCCAATCTGACAGGTGTGAGCTGATACCTCATTGTGGTTTTGATTTGCATTTCCCTGATGATGAATGACACTGGGCATCTTTTCATGTACCTGCTGACCATTTGGATGTCTTCTTTGGAAAAACATCTCTTTAGTTCCTCTGCCCATTTTTTAATGAGATTGTTTAGGGTATTTTTTGGGTCATTGAGTTGTATGAATCCTTTATAAATTGTGGATATTAACCCCTTATCAGATGCATGGTTTGCAAACGTCTTGTCCCATTCTGTTGGTTGTCCTCCATATTGTCAACTGTTTCCTTTGCTGTGCAGAAGCTTTTAAGTTTGATGCAGTCCTGCTTGTCGAGTTTTGCTTTGTTTTCATTTGTGCATATCCCAAAAAACTATTGCCAAGACCGATGTCAAGGAGTTTCTCCCTCATGTTTTCTTCTGGGAATTTTAGCTTTGGGTCTTATGATCCATTTCGAGTTAATTTTTGAGAGTGGTGGAAGATAGCAGTCCAATTTCATTTTTCTGCATGTGCTTACCCAGTTTTCCAAACACCTTTGTTGAAGACTATCCTTTCCCCATTGGGTGTTCTTGGCTTGCTCACCAAATATTAGTTGATCACATACATGAGGGTTTACTTCTGGGCTCAGAATCCTTCTTTCTAATTCCTGCTTTGCCAGTGGTCTTCAGCGCATGGCATCTGCTGTAGGCAGTGAAGAGATGTTTTCTCGTGCACTGAGAGTGCTCTTCAAGAGGCTCAGAGACATCCAGGAGCAGCTCCAACCACCCTCCCACCTCTTGAAAGCCACATCCGAACACAGAACAGCTGGGGAGGCCTTTGAGCATTCTAAGGCTAGAAACAGAACCTGGAACTTGAAGTTCTCCAAGTTTATCTGATTCCTTCCCCAGACCACTTAGAGAATGACAAAGGATGTCTGTGCATACGACGCTGAAATGCTGCTGCCACATGCTCATATCACACACACACACACACACACACACACACACACTTAATAGTCTCTGAGGGATTTCATTGTAATCTGCTTCCCTTGGAAATAAAGTTATTGTATTAGTTTGGTAGGGCTGTGGCTTAGGCCATTTGGGCTGTTATAACAAAATACCATAGACTAGGAAGATTCTTAATAACAAACACTTATTGCTCACAGTTCTGGAAGCTGGGAAATCCAAGATCCAGGCACCAGGAGATTCGCTGCCTGGTGAGAACCTGCTTCCTGGTTCAAAGATGGTGCCTTCTTGCTATGTCCTCCTCACATGGTAGAAGGAGTGAGGGAGCTCTGTGGGGTCTCTTCTCTAAGGGCACTAAACCTATTCAGGAGGGCTCCACTCTCTTAACCTAATCACCCCCCAAAAGCTCCATCTCCTATCACCATCCCATTGAAGATTAGGTTTTTAACATATGAACTTTGGGGGTGGGGGGATGGGGACACGAACCTGCATGCAGTCCACAGCACCAGCTGACCTCTAAGACTTCAAATTCCTATAAAGGGAAGCCACCTTTTTCATTCCACACTTAAATATAAAGGTTAAATACTTCAATACTCTTTTCCTGTGAAACTCAACTTCAAGGTAGCTATGAGGTAAGAATAGTTATCCTTGGCATCTGTCTCTGTGTTTTGGGGGCACCTTGATGTAGTCATGCTCACCACACCCCTACCAGGAGGACCCGCCCCCACCAACCTACCCACCCATCAGCCTTGTACAGGTAAAGGAAATGCTAACTCAGCATTCTGAAAACCAGGGTCAGGTCTAGATTTCTAGAAGCCTGATTTGGGGGGGGGGGCGTGTCTCTAAGCCTCAGGATCACCTCTCTGACCCCTGCCAAGCATACCCCCCAGGAAGGGGAAGGGCACGGGTGCTCAAGGGGCATGTGGGAACTGAGCCCTCTCAGCGGGGGACACCACCGCCACGGGAGAAGAGTCAGCCCTGTTCTGTGCCCGAAACCCATTAAAGACACGTCCAAGTACTTGATGGAAGTACGAGTGAGCTACAGAGAAGAGGACTTGAGCTGAGGGCAGGTAGGATTCTGTCCCAAGGAAGGAATTCCAAGAAGGAATTTCCTCCTGTTATGTCCCCCCTCTTTCCACAAATTGTTTTTGGGTCTTGAATACCATGTGCTAGATGCTAGGCCAAAATGATCAAAACAGAGGGCCCAGTTCACTGGGCTACAAAGTACCCCCAAAATCATCCTGCTTCCTGTAATCCTGGGCCAGTTGCCCATGTGCAGAGGCCTCTCAGGAGCCAATCCTGTCCCAAGCAACTGGAACTAAGGATCACATGTCATCTGTCAGCTGCCGCTTGGGTACATGGATTAGATGCTTCCCCAGAACTCGGGCAGGCCTCTGATTCATTACAGTGAACAGAACCATAAGGCCCTTGAGGGGAAGTGTTCTACAAGTCGGTGAGGCCAAAGGTCTCCCCCAGACAGGCCAGAAAACTGAGGACACCAGCTGGGAGCCAGGCCTCCCAACTCTCCCTCCAAGCAGGGAGACCAGCGTCCCAGGCCCTCCAGCGAAACAAAGTCAGTTTCCTCTGCCTAGTGATTTAATTAATAAGGTTTTTTTTTTTTTTTTTATGGTCGTGAGTTGGAACTGAACGTACACTGAAATGCACGCAAATCACCGCGAGAGCGGAAAAACGCTCATCTCCCTCCAGCCTCTGCAGCGCCATTTCTCCCCAAACTACCCGTTCCAGCGAGCTTCCCGCGGGCTAATTACTGCTGCGGCGGAAATTGCACTGATTTATATCAACTTCCACGGACTCGAAGCAGCCAACGGCTGTCCTGCAGGAACAGGCTGGGGTTAAGCTGCTGGCCCCGCTGTGGGCAGGTGAGAGGGGCGTGGCTTTGCCCCCTCCCCCGCCAACACCGCTTCCCACAGCGCATCACACACAGTGACTCAGCGGAGGGGAGCCGGTTACCTGTCACCTGGACTTCACACACATCTGATACTCTTCCCCCCTGCTCCTCACAGCAGCACCGTGAGGCCCCGAGCTCAAGGCCTGCTGTTTAATTTGGCCTGTTTGAAAAGTTCCATCCATACCTGGTGAGCTCATCAGTGACTATGAAAGCTACCTTTCTTCCCCTCTGAGTACCAGGCTTTTTATAATGACTGGCTCCAGAGGTAATTTCAAAATCTGACCGGCTCATGCAGAAGCCAGCGAAGCTTCTGAGACTGGAGGCCAGGCCCACATTTGAAGGCAGGGTGAGTTACAAAGCAGAATCCCTTCCTTTAAGGGGAAGCAGATAGAAATCGCTAGGTAGGACTGGCCCCTGGGGCTCTGAAGACCGAGTCCTGGGTTCTCGTGTTGCATGGGATTTGAGAACTCCTGGCTGTGGGTCCCCCTGCAGTGTGTAACAGGGCACCTCCTAGGCCTGAGAAAAGGAAGTCTGTAATCCATACATTGATATGTAAATGTGTGTTTACCCAGGTGAGGCGCATTGTGAGGTGCACCTGGAAGAGGTTCCCATCCTGCACCTCACCTTTATTCCTGTACCTCACCTTTGTTCTTATTTCACTAGGCTACCCAAAAGGTATTTTAAAAAGAAAGGTATTTTGGCACACCACGGCCAGTCTACAAAAATCTCTCACTGAACCACGGTGTAACCAAAAAACTAGGATTATTATGTTTGCATTAGTATGTGGGGTCATTAGGCGCTTTTGGTTATAATAATGGCACCCAGAGTTTCACATCTAGAGAGCACCTGTCCTGGAAGATGCTCAATGGTGCTGAGTATAAGTATAATAAGTATCTTATTACTTACTGATGACAGACCAGATGCCACAGCGTTTTCTCGGTGAAAGGGGCTGAGCAACTCTGTACTGACCACCCAGGATCTGTTCTTTCACCGCCTTTAGCTCACTCCCTGTGGTTGGTTTCTCCCAAGCTCTGGAAGGTGGGGACTGCGCCTCAGTTAGGTTTCCACACCTGGGCTGAGCAGAGCGTCTGGCTTAGTAGGTGCTCAGTAACATCCGGGGCAGGAGTGAGCGAGTAAAGGTGTATATGGATGAACAAAAGAACAAAGTCTGTCCTGTGGCCAGAGCTGGGTCAGGGAGAGAGGCCACAGCCACCAGGGAGCCCCACTAGATGAGGAGTCAGCGGGAGGTGACTGCCGCCTGGGAGCCACCTGAACGTGCAGAATGGAGTCAAGTACCTGCAGAGGCATTTGGCACACCACATGTGGCATATTTTATGACCTGTTTATAGGGATCTTCCTGGAAAAAAAAAAAAAAAACAAGAAGGTTGAGGACTCAGGAAGTGTAAGCAATGAGTCACCTGGTTAGCTCATCACAGGGGTCACACACACTGGCTTCGGGATAAAGTCCATTCAGGTGTTATTCAGCACGCCGACAGACACCGCGGAGGCCAGCCGCAGGGCCCGGCCCAAGCCCGCTGATGTGCACTTCCGGCAGATGCTGCTCGGCTTGGGGCTGCACAGCCAGGTGCCATGCCTTCTCATCTCCTGGCTGGTGCTAACAGCATGACCGGCACCCAGGCTTCCCAGGGTGTGTGATGGCTGCCTGCACCTGAAGCAGCACAGGAGGGCGGCCTGCCTGCTCTACAGTGGCCTCACCCCACCCCCCATCCCCCAACTCCCATTACCACCCACTCCCTCCCAGCAGTCGCTGACAAACGTACGGAGCCAAAATGGAGCCCCCTTTGTGGGCTCAACTTCGTGGTTCCATCACAGATCCTCCCATAGACACATCCCCAAAGAGTGCCATTATCTTGCTCAGCCATCACCCCAATAAACAAACACAGCTGCTGCGGCCCTTCCCCATTGCAGACTGAGACCGCATCCCGACTCCTGGACCGCGTGTGGGCCTGTCTCAACAGCTCTGAGCACTGCACAGGGGGCCCACGTCACACTCGCAAGAGTCGCCCAGAGAGAGGACAGGTGCGGACAGGCATGAAGAGAACCCCAGGGCCCCCACCGCTCACTTAACGCTCTCAGCTGCATTATCCTATCAGAACCTCCTTTCCTTCAGCAAACTGAAGCTCCGGGGGGTTCAGGGTCAGTAAATGACAGAGCCAAATCAAGCTCAGCTCTTCTGCCCAGAAAAGGAAATGTGAGAGCGGTCAGCCACCCCAGGAAAGGGGAGAAGAGCTCTGTATGTCTCTTGGGTCTCTGTCAGATATTTCTCTTTGACAACATCATTAGCTGCGATGAGGCCTAAGGACCACAACCAAAGACTTTGGCTTCTTGGTACTTGCCTAGAACATTTGAGGTCTCAGCTCAGCACGTATATCGAGAGTGGAAAGCATGTGCTGGAAAGTGGGTTGTACAGAGGCAGTTCCTGCCTGAGGAAGAGGAGAGCCACGGAAAAACAGTCATGACCACAGAGTAATGGGGAAAACGAGAGAGGTCTGCACGCCACTGATTTTGTCTCATGGAAGAATCTGTCTCGGGAGGAAGCTGTGGTGACACTGGGTGAGGATTTTGCAGGACGAATAGGAGTTTGTCAGGTAGATGAGAAGTCAGGAGGTGTCCCTGGCAAAGGGACCCATACCTATCAAGGCAGCACGCATGACCAGCATGCCAATGCCAGGGACAGAAGTTGCTCAGTACTTCTAGATCCCAGAGTGGCAAGAAATGGGGCCCAAGCAATGGGGCCAGCTTTGCATGCCCTGCTGGATGCTCAGGCGTGACTCCCAACTAATCAGGAGTCAGGGAGGCATTTCTACAGAGGGGCACATCGTCAGATTCAACTC
Source organism: Halichoerus grypus (assembly GCF_964656455.1). Lineage (NCBI taxonomy): Eukaryota > Metazoa > Chordata > Mammalia > Carnivora > Phocidae > Halichoerus > Halichoerus grypus. The sequence continues at coordinate 71,973,403 of NC_135718.1, forward strand.
TCATTGATCTGGACTGGAGTTTCAAGGGAGAAGAGATGTGAGCAAGGAGACTAATAGATCAGCCATTGCATCGTCCAGACGGGAGAGAGGTGGGCCCAGACTGGGGCGTTGAGCTGGTAAGGGGCGCTGACTCGGGAGACTGGTAAGCTTGACCTAGTGGGCCATAGAACTCGGAGGTTAGGCAGAGTCCCGGATGAGACCAGGTTTCCTGTCGCAGGCCTCTGGACGGACTGGAGCGCCCCCACCTGACATCGGCAATCCTGCAAGATGAGCGCACTTACAGAGGAAGATGGTGAGATCATTCCTACCCTCTTCAGTCTGAGGTATCTGGGGGACAGTCCTGGGGAGGCGTCCATCATGCACCTGGAAACGCGAGTGTGGAGACAAGTGTCAAGTGCGAAGCGCGCCAGACGTAATGTGAGCAGGAGTGTAGTCAGTGGCGCTGGGGAGGAGAGGCCGGTGAGGGAGTGCAGACGACTCCCGGGTTAGCACAGTTAACTATGCAGAGAAGAAAGAGCAAGGGTCCCGCAGGGTCACACAGTACATTTCCTCAGGACGTGAGAGCGCTTCGGGGGGGTGAGGGGTGGGCGCCCCTCCGGCGCGGGGTGGCCAGGGTGCCTGCGAACGGGCTGGCCCTGCGGAAGGTGACACAGGGGCATGCGGGCAGAGGCAATGCCGTAAGATGGGACAAAGAGGGGCAAGAAGTTAAGAACTAGGTTTTGTTCTCCGGTATGAAAAATGGTTATCTAGGTAATTAGGTGATATTTTTTAAATGACCAGGGAAGAGAATCTTTAGAAAGACTAACTAGGGGTGCCTGGGTGGTTCAGTCAGGTGAGCCTCCGACTCTTAGTTTCGGCTCAGGTCAGGGTCTCAGGGGTCATGAAATCGAGCCCCGAGTCAGGCTCTGTGCTCAACAGGGAGTCTGCTGGAGATTCTCTCTCTCCCTCTGCCTCTGCCCCTCCCCCCCTTTGCACATGCTCTAAATAAATAAATAAAATCTTTAAAAAAAAAGACAAACTAATTCTGAGTGTGATATGGTCATCTCTCCCCATGTGGTATGTACATACACTGATTGTACACCAACTGCCATGGGGAAAACAGTCCTCTTGGGCCTGGCAACACTGAATTATTTTACTAAGATGTTTCAAAGCCATAAAACAGCAGGTTTCCGCAGATAAAATCACTGAGCATCAAACACCGTGTAACGTTGGCCACCCCTCCTTGGAATAATTGAAATCCACAAAAACATAACATAAATTGCTGCTCACCTGAGAAAAAGTCTGCTGTCTTGGTATCTGTTCTTACAAACACCACCCAACTCAAGAGCCAAAAACAAACTTCAACTTCCTAAAGGAGAAGTGTCTCCCACCATGCAGAGCCAAGTAAAAATGCCTTTGGAGACAGAAGTTTGAGGGCATTCTGAAGACTTTGATGTGCTGAGAAATTTCAAGCTTGAAAGAACAAGAGGCAAGAAGAAATAAACATATCCAGTATTTTAAAGAATCAAGGCATAAATACCACTGCTCATTTGACCAAGTGGGGATTTACAAAAGCTTTGGTATGTAGGTTGAATCCAAAGTGGATAGCCCACAGCCACGGGCTTTTAAACCAGCACTAGCTGGGAATAGGATTCTTACAAAAGGTGGAGGGTGTGTGAGTGGGTGTTAGGTCCACACTGTGGGCCCCGTCCATGAAATGCCCCTCTCTGTATAGCATGGTGCAGGCGCTGTACAGACATGGGTCCCACCACCCCGGGCTCACATTCCAGGACAAATTACAAGGTAATGACAGCACCAACCGCACAGGAGCGCTGTGAGGGATGAATGACACGGCCCATGTAATACCAGTGCTTGGTCCTGTGTTAGCAAGACAGCCCCTCCCACTCCTGAGAAGGGTAGGTCACATCTCCCCACCAGCAGTGCTGGGGCAAGGGAGAAGACTGGGGCGGGGGGCGGAGGGGAAGCGTGTCACCTGGTCCCACTCGAATGCCCCGGAGCTAAGCCTAGCCCTTCAGGAAGTCCCGCCATTGTTGCCCCGGAGGCTGTGCTTCTCTGGAGTCTCGCTTTCTGTGCCTGAAGAGTTTTGGCAGTGAAGTCAGGGTCTCTGGGCAGGGTTTGACTCTGGGCTCTGGAAGCCTGCTGTTTCAATCGCCACGTCCTCTTAGCCCGATAACCGGGAGCAGGGGAGAGGAAAGGAAGATTCCAGGGAATGTGACTGACTCCCGAGGAGGAAGCCACGGATGCCACCCCGGGCTGGGAGCCAAAAGGCATGCAGTGCTGTGGGCACCAGAGAAGCAAAGGACAGAAAGTGTCAGGGCAGGAGCTAAGGACTCGAGTGTCCAAATGTGACACAGTCACCTCTTCCCAACCCAATTATTTTCCTCTTCGAAAGGTTCTTTGTACAGCTTTAATTCAAAGGAAGGTTTTGGACAAAAGAGAGTTCCATCCCAAAAGCGAGTACTTGTCGGAACAAGCCACTTGCCAGGACGTTGATGGGGAAGGGCAAGGAGCCATGGAGTGACTTACCCTGCGGTCCTCAGGCGGTGGCAGGGTACCAGAGGACCTCCCCGCTCTGAATCAGAAGGAGGGCATTCTTCTACTATTACCAGCTCTGCAGCCGCTCCAAAACAAGCCGTGCCTTTCTCTTTCCCACGTTCCTGGGTCAAGAAGCAGGTGTGGTCTATTGCAGCAGGGTTGACATCAACGAAAAACACATTCCTGGGCTCCTCCATCCTCTGGACACGTGCAGTTTCTGAGGCTGAAGTACGCCTGACCTCCCGGTCCGCCGCTGTTGACTCATCTGCACGACCCACTCATCCATCAGATAGTGACCGCGTAGCCCAGGAGGAGCCCGCAGGGGCCCAGCAGCTCACAGGCTGCCCCAGGCTGGCGATGGCGCCTGGGAGCATCTGCTTGTATGGACCTGCCCCTCCTGGTGCTCACCTCCGTGTCACCGACTTGGTTGCTTTCATTCCTTCCTTCATTCATTCATTCATTCAAAGGATAGACATTGCGTGTCCCTAGCACCAGGTTCTCTGCCAGGTGCTGAGGGTGTGATGGCGAGCTGAACCAGGCATGGTCCCGTCCGTTAGGGAGCTTACATTTGAGTGAGAGGGGGCATCAGAAGCAAGCAAGCAAGCAAACAAACACATAGTTTCTGGTCGTGATCAGTGCCCAGGGGAACATCAAGATCGGCCTCTCTCGGGGAGGGACACCTGAGCTGAGACCTGAGTAATGAACTACAAAGCACATTTCAGTGCTGCTGCCCTGAGGAAGAAAGCCCCAAAGGAAGGCATGATGGAGGCCGATGTTACCAATGTAAGATGGAAGGCCCGGTGAGACAAGGCACTGTCCTCGCTCATCAAACACGGGCATGGACTGCCCAGAGCACAGGCAACAATGTCCAGGCCTCAACCCCCGGGCCTGGTCCCCCACCCCTGAGAGCGTCTTCCTCTGAGGCACAGCACTCTGATGGACAGCAGTGTAAATGGACAAATTCTGCACTCCCTCATTAAAAAACAAAAGCAAGTGCCATCTGCTAAACTAGGAAGAGAGATTGTCTCTGGGAGGACATTCTGCTAGCTCACAGTTGGCCTGATTTCCTCAGGTGACAAGAGAGGGTCAGGAGCTTCTGGCCCTCCAGTCACGCCGTCACAGTATCTAAAAGGCCTCAGCCAGGGATGGCAGTCAGCCAGCGACTATCAACGGCTCCCGCATACTGGCACCCTTCCCCCAGCTTGTGCGCACAACCCCCACATGGTATTTGGTTCCTTTCTCCAAAGAGGGGCTGAGTCAGGTATGACCAAGTTCCCCAGTGCTCTGGGCTCCTGGGCCTGGCTGCCTGGTACATCCTCACTTCCAGAAGCTCCCCTTCTCCCTGCCACACGGGAAAGGTGCCAGGCTACACCATGGGCTTGGCTCTGGAGCAGCGCGCCTCCCTGCTGAAGGTCGCAGCTCCGCGTGCTTCCTGAGGTGACAAATGATCTTGACTCACATTGGTGAAGTAATGGCCGTCTGTGTCAACCCTCTCATCCATTGGTCTGGTTGCAACACAGCCCTCTGGGAGCAGAACTAGTTCCTAAGAGCCAGCTCAGGGAATTTTATGCACCGCCCAGACTAGGCTTACCAAACTCTCAGTCACATCAGTCCAGGTGCCCAGAGCCACCCTGGCCCCCGCCACCAAAGGTGCAATGACGGGGACTTGGGAAAGTGAGAGAGGCTGCAGAACTGGGACTAATTCTCAGATCTCCCTTTGCTGTGCGACTCTGGACAAAGGACTTAACCTCTCTTAGTTGCTGCATCCGCACTGACAAACTGCCAAGAATGCTGTGAGTCATGGAAAGAATCGAATGAGCAAAGGGCCATGAAAGCACTTGGTGAGCTTGAAAGCCCCACACAAGCGACAGTGGTTCTGTCCCCTGAAAAGTGGATCCGAATGAGTGGAGCTTCTGAGTCTTCACCCAAGGAGTTCTTGGGGTATGAGAACTGATATCCCTGAATCTATTTCTGGGACATGGAAAGACAACCTCACAAGACACTGTTCTCAGTATATCCGAAACTTCCTTGTAAAATCCAAGATGTAAACCAGCCACCGTTTTACAATAAGATACCAGCAAATTCCCATAGATGTAAATATCCTAATACATGCATAGCTCCAAAATAATTCCTTGGAGGGGTGCCCAGCTGGTTCAGTCGGTGGACTGTGCGACTCTTGCTCTCAGGTCGTGAGTTCAGGCCCCACGTTGGGCATAGATCTTACTTAAAAAAATAAAAATAGGGGTGCACCTGGGTGGCTCAGTGAGTTAAGCATAGGACTCTTGATCTCAGCTCAGGTCTTGATCTCAGGGTCATGAGTTCAAGCCCCTGCGTAGGGCTCCACACTGGGCATGGAGGCTACTTTTTAAAAAATTAATGAAAATAATAATAATAACTCCTTGGAGACCCAGAATTGGAATTTCCATTGCACTAATGGCTCTGAGTTGACCCTGCAGTGAGATATAGTAGGTGTGTCCAACAGGGGGCTTAGGCTGTTTTCTCTGATGCAATCCTTTTTGTAGCTTTCAATTTATACTATGGAGTACGCATTAACATGTTCTTCAAAGCTTCATGCCAAGTCAGGGGCCACAAAGAATCCTGGCCCTCCTGCTTAGGGGACCCCTCTCTGGTCAGTGACCACATGGGCCCAAGCTCTTCAAATGCCCCTTCTTAGAAGAAACTGCTAACTCCCACCATTCCATTTTATCAACCAAAAGACAGGCAAGGCTTAGGTCCTTCCTCACCCACAGCTAATAAGATCACTCTAATTATGGCGCCCAAGGATAAATGACCAAGGATTTGGCTGTGGAAGGTAAGGGACAAGCAAGTTGGGTCCACTGAAGGCTGTTCACCACCTCACAGACAGAAGTCCCCCCCTTATCGGTGCTTTTGCTCTCTGCTGGTTTCAGTTACCTTTGGTCTGATACGTATAAGCCAGAGGGTCAAGAGTAGCCTAATGCCAGGTCACAACACCGAGGTCATTCCCCTCACTCCATCTCACCATGCAGGCATTTTACCATCTCACGTCATCATAAGAAGAAGGGTGAGTGCAGTACAATAAGGTATCTTGAGAGAGGAACCACATTTGCTTAACTTTTATTAGAGTATATTGCTAGAGTTGCTCTATCTTATTATTAGTTATTGTCGTTCATCTCTTACTGTGCCTAATTTATAAATTAAACTGTATAGTACATATGTGTAGGGGAAAATGGTGTATATATAGGGTTGAGTACTGTCTGCGGTTTCAGGCACCCACTGGGGGTCTTGGAACGTATCCCTCATGAATAAGGGGGACGACTATACACCTGGCTTGTCTCTTCCCCATGTCATAAAGCAACAGTGACAGAGACCTGCTCCAGCTCAAAGAGCAGGAGTCTGATCCTCCTTGATAAGGATTAGGTTTGAGCACTGGGAGGCTCAGGTGAATTCAGGACACACCTCGACAGAACCCACCATCCTTCGATGGAACCCACCATCCTTCGATGGAGCCCACCATCCTTCTCTGAGGTCTGAGAGGGAGAGCTTCAGAAACCCTGGCGCCCACACCCCATGTGTAGGCACCTGGAAGCAGGCATCTCAAACTCCCCACATCCAAGACCAGCCTCTTTGTGTCTCCCCTCCACGCGCTCTTCCTCAGTCTCCCACCTTAATGCACAGTCCTGTGCTCCAGCTCAAGCAAACGCCTAGAAGTCATCCTCCGTTACCCTCTCCTTTGCGCCGCACATCCAGTCCTTCAGAAGAAGGTGTCAGGTGCTACCTCTCCAAGAGGTCCTGACTCATCCACCGCCTCCCCTTGCATCCAGAATCACACCTGGCCCCGTGGCCCATGACCAGGTCCCCGCATCCCCCCCTGGCCACCATCCAGGAGCTGCGACCTTCTCCTTAACCTTGGGACAAGCCACCCTCACTGCCCTCTCGGGGTCACTGCACAGCTCTCCCCTCCCTCTGGAATGCTGTCCAGGGCTGGCTCCCCTCCTCCTGTGGGATTAGCCCCTGTAGACTCCTCCTCTGATTCCTCCTAAGATTGCCCCTCTTCCCCAGCCTCCCCTCCAGCCAGTCTCTAGCACATGTCCATCTGTGCTTTCCTCGTGGCACATGGCACTCTCCAAAATGACTTCTTCTTAATGTTCTGTGTTGATTCTCTGTCTCCTGCAAGATCCACAGACCAGGGGCCCTGGGAGCTTTGCTCACTGCTGTACCCCCGGTGCCCGGAACAATCCCTGGGCCAGCACAGGATGCTCAAAAGGTATCTGCTGACCACCTCTGAGATTCCAGTGACTTCCAGACAACTGACACCTCCTGGTCACCAATGGCCAGTGTCAACGCCTCAGACCACAGGGCAGGCAGTGAGTTCCCGGAGGGCCCTCAGTGCTGAGGGAGAAGCCAGAGCCTCTTCCACCTCTGGCCTTCTCCGATGGGCCTCCCCCCGCCCACCCCAGAACCCCCAGGAGTTAGTGACAGGACACGTCCTGGCTCGAGAGCCAGGCTGAGATCCCGGCCCTCTGCGCCCCAGAGCCCTGGGCAGGAGAGCTCCCTCTTTCCCTTCTTGGCCTCGCCACCTGGCTGGGCAAGCTTTTCAATTTCCCCATCCGTAAGACAGGGACAAAGAATGCTTTGTCACCCCACCTACTTCTCACGGGTGTTATGAAACAACTGTTTGCTCGGAAAACACTTTGAGCAACTTGGATGAAGGTGCCTGTGGCTCAGATGACGCCCGCTGCGATCGATCCAGGCCAACTAGTCATCCGGTCACCGCCTTGCCCGCCCAAGGGACAGGGGGCAGGAGGTGCGCAGCCTCCCCGTGTCACCAAGCCTGTCTCATCAAGCCTGTTAGCCATGCCACGGGCCCAGAATATGCCCACGAGGGGTGTGTGTGTGCATTCCTGGGCCTGCCTGACCCACTGATTTCAGCAGAATATGAGCTCTCCGTGGGCCTGGACGGAGGCCACCAAACGCCCAGCCTGCCCTTTTGTCCGGAAGGAGAGCCGAGAGTTACCGGGGATAACCTGTCTGAGCTCCTGCCCCGGGGGGCGGGGCCGCAGCTCCGGTGCCAGCCTCACAGGCAGGGAGCTGGGAACAAAGGAACGCTGTCTTGGCTCCTAGCCTGGAGAGAGCAGATCTTAACCTGCAGGCGCTCAGGTGCCCCTCGCCAGCCAGCAGCGGCCACCACGTTACCATGACAACCATACCTGGCAACTCTTTCTCTGCTCTGGTTGGGGGGGGGGGAGCAGGGGGGTTCCGACTGCCCCAGCACCGACCAGGCATATCCCGGCGCCACCCAGAGCAGCTTGAGGGGGAGAATGGAGACAAGCCCAGGCTGGGGCAGCACAAGGGGACAACGGCCACTCAGCCCACGACACGTCTCCGCTTCTAACCGGGCGCTGGGCTCGGAGCCCCGACAGGCCTCTCTCCCTGCAGCACCCACCCAAGGGCTGCCGCTTCCCCAGAGCGGGTGGCGAGGCATTTAGCAGACAGTGAACAACAAAGAGCATGTACATTTAATTTTAACTCTCCCGGATCGGAAGGGCTGGCTATATACAGTACGTCTGCCTGTTACTAATTATATTTATTTTCAAACGAAGAAGGGGGGGCAATCTTCTGAAGATGAGTCAGAAAAAAAAAAAAAAAACCTTCATTGTTATGAAAGCAGAGGAACGTCTCCTGAGGGTGTCTGTAACGCATCGCTGTCACCGCCTGACAATGGAAAACCTGAGTGCAGAGCCAGCCCCGCTGGTAAACACCTGACGGTAGCTTTCCTGGCCGAGTCCCTTCGAGTAGAAGCCTGCTCGGCACGCCAAAGCACAATCGATGCGAGAGGCCAGCTCCCTCCCAGACAGAGCCGGCGCTTTAGAGCCTGGCTGAGCATCCTCTTCCTGCAAAGACCGGGCCATTCAGCATCTGCTGTCACCTTAATTGGGAGGCAGCGTTCCAGTTGAAACACGGCAAAGGTTTTTCCCTCATCAAAGGAAAAGCAGTCTGACCAGATGGCTGCAATGAAAAGGCTTCATCCTCAGCCTCCGTGCAGCCAATGGTGTTATTAATAACAGCACCAAGAATGCCACAAATCAAACGAGAACACCTAGAAACCCAAAATAGGCACCCGCACGCAGGACAGACGTTGGCTGCGCTTTGGAGGCAGAGAATGCTCTGATTTCAGGGGCACACACGTGGGCTCCCATCCGTGTCTGTGCGTGTCAGGTGCACACGGGTGTGTGAGGGGGCCCGATCATGGGGCCTGCTCACCCGTCAGAGCCCTCCTCCTTCAAGGCCACCAGGCTGCCCCGCCCCCTCCCCACAGATACACCCTCAGGCTGAGGGGAGAAGGAAGCGGCAGGTGACGTGTCCTCCGCCCAGGAGAGCCACTCAAAGCCGGACTGTTCAGAACGGGTTTTCCAATCATTTTTTAAACAGTCACACTTGTTTTGTTTGCTTTCTTCCAGGAAGGCTGCACTGTTCTGGAAAAGGAGGGGGGAGGGAAAAAAAATGTGAGTTCACTTCCTGAGTCTTTTAAATATGTCTCTGCAGACAGAGCATTTGAGAAGCTGTGGCCAGAGGGCAGAGCGGTGTTTGGTATGCAGCACACATGGAAGGGAGATCGGAACCTGTCCCCCACGTGTGCTCTTTCCAGGCCGCAGCAGGACGCTGTATTCAGCAATGAGACCGCGCCAAAGGATCTGGATGCATGTCAATTCTCCACCTCCCTCCCAAGACAATGGTTTTCAGGCCAGTTGTTTTTGGAATGGGTTTTTCCCCTGTTTGTCCAGGCAAGGTTGGACTGTTAAATCGGTTTATCCAGAAGAGAAGGCAGAACATGGAGCTGGTGCTGGATTACTAGGGACCCAGGAGAGTTGTGGGAGCCGCCAACACTTGTCAAAGCGCTTTTCCACGTCCATTAGTTTCCCCACTTCTCACAGCAGCCCCGTGAAGCCAATGGCGGTGTGCCCATTCCACAGGTGAGGCTCTGGGAGGTTAAGCAGCAAATCCAAGGGCACCTCAGCTACTCTTGCAGACAAGTCATCTTTCCTGTTGTGTGCTCTCTTAGCAATCTGTTCCTCCTCTTCATTGCTGTAGTCAGCATCTTATGCAAAAGTTCTTTGTGGGATGAGCTGGCCCACATCCATCTGCCTGTCTCCCCGACTAGGATGAAAACACCATGAAGACAGGGACTTTCCTTGCTCACTGATGGATGCGGCGGCAGTGCAGAGCCCCAAGCACAGGAGCTTTGTCGTATGTATTTGTCGGATGAATGAAAGAATGAATAAATGAACAAAAGGCTCCTGCCCTGAAGGAGGAGAGAAGGTCCAGAAGACAAGCGGGGCAGTCTCGGTGAAGTGAAGTGAAGTGAAATGGCCTTTGCATTCCCTATCAAGGTACCTTGTGGAACGTACGGGGAGTGTGTCCCCCCCACACTGCAGATGGGGTCTGAGCACCCTTTTGACAGATGGGCACTCAGCAACTGTGAGGGCCCTGCTCGTCCCCAAAAGTCACGTGGCAAGTCAGGGGCAGTTTGGAATCAGACCTGTCAGTCCTTCCCGCAACTTCCCTGATGGGCTCATGGATGAAAGCAATGATCTATTTTTCAGAACAACAGTCCCGGTTCTGGCATGGCCTCACAAGGAGGACACCCTGCCTCACAGTTTAGGAGTTTGGCCACTGAGAAAGTCTCCCTAATCCCCACCCCGGCTTCCCCTGCTCTCTTCTGACACCCCAAGGGGGCTTCCGTGGACAGTCAGATTGAGGAAAGCACAGGGAGAAGATGGGACTGGAACAAGTAGCGCCCCCACACAAACACACCTGCCTTGCCACACAGCAGGCCGATTCTGCTCCCACAGCCTTGCTGGTGTTTGTCTTTGAGCTCGGTTTTAAGCACAAGCATGTGTAAGCGCGGACTGTGCTCCTGGCCTTGCCTCCAACACCAGGACTGCTGGGCAAAGCCAGGGCCCTGCCCTCAGAAGGCTGCCCATCCAGCGTGAGGCCCCGAAGCCCAGAGGCACAGGCCGGGCTGCCTGCCAACCCTGGGTCTGCTGCTCCTCTGGGCAGATGTGAAGAAGCTGGGCGCTCCCAGCCTCCAAGAGCCAACTCCTCCCTTTTGGCCTCTTAATTTCAGACTCCGCCGGGTCAAGGTTTATGAGAAAGTGGATCCCATCATTTCTAGGGGAACAAAGTGGGGGGTTTGTAACAAATCACCCTTAATGAGACCACATTCTGCTCCTGGGTCACACGGAGTAAATGTTGGAAACTGGACTCATCATGTCACCTTTCTTCTGAGAAGTGGCCCTTTGGAGCGTGGCATTAATGACACAAGGAAAGCTCTGGGTCCAAGAGGGCCAGGACCGCTGGTGGGCACAGTGCGTAACACCCGCTGGAGGAGACCTGGGGACACGGGGACTCACTGTGAGCTGTGCCTTCCACGACAACTTCCCTCCAAAAGGCTATTTGGCTACAACATATCATATGACTCGTTCTTAGAGTTACATTTTAACTGACAAAGTTTAACAACAACTATGACTTATGGCCTTCTAAAATTGGCAGCAGAAAAATGAACTGAGGAAGTAATGGAAAAAAACCACAAGTGAAGCCACTCTGTATTATGCACAATTTCTGTTGTGCTTCTTTTTTTTTTCCTTTCCAAGCATGTGTGTGTGTGTGTGTGTGTGTGTGTGTGTGTTTTCGAAGGGTAGCAAATATTTTCCAGATACACTGTCCTGGCGTTCCCAAGCACATATTTATGCCAAGTTTATAAAAAGCAGCTGCAGACAGGGTTGACTGAAAGGATTGCTCTGCTGTCTGGCTTCCAGAAGGTGCTTCGGTTCTCACTCTGTCACCAGGACACAGCCCTATCTCCTGAGACACTCTAGCCTGCCTTGTGCATCAGAAAGAGGGCAAACCCATGGCTCAGAGTGACCTGGACGAACACTCACCTCTGGCCCTTCCAAGCTGTCACATCACACTTCTGGTCTGTCAGGTGCTTTAGTGACATTGCTTGATCATTTTTAGTCATTCACAATCCTCACGCAGATACAAAAAGAAAGTGTTCCGAGACTCATTTCACAAATATCTGGATGGCTCAGCGGGGCAGAATCAGCACCAATTTCTGAAAGTTTAGAACATACGGTGGAGCCCTCCGTAGGTACACTTGTGTCAACCTGTCTTTGCATCTACTCGCCCTGGGTTCAGCAAGACACCCTTCCTTCAGCCCAAAACCCTCTGATCCTTCCCATCCCCCCCCCCCCGCCATGGCCTCCCAGCCATCCCTGACTTCTGCCCAGCAAGAAGCTCCAGCCTCCACTTTAGCATGTTCTTGATTCATCATCACCACACATCCTCCGACACCCTGGGACATCCCGAGCAACTGCTCACCTGTGCCCAAACCCAGACTCTCACTGGCCTGGGGTGGAGACTCCACTCACCTCCCTCCCCCACCACGGGCTTAATGAAGACACTAATAGCCTGCTTTGTAGCTTTCCTGGGGGGTGACTAATTGGTTAATCTTGGGAAGGCCCTTTGAAGATGAAAAGCCGGGTATTACTCATGGGGTTGAAGGCATGCACCTGCCCCAGTCGGGGCCTGAGTCAGCAGAGAATGACCTCCCACCTGCCGTTGGGCGGGCGAGTGGGCCTGGGTCCCCACTCAAAGTCGGTGCTGGCTGGCAGGAGGAACGTGGGGCGCACACCCAGCACCCCCCAAGGGGAAACCAGGAGGCTTCGGCGGCCTGTGCTGTGTGGGCCACTCTGAGCTGGGGGACCGTCTCATCAGCATTTACGTGGTTTAACAAGCCTTCAAATAACTCTGCCAGGAGGGTAGCCCATGTCCGCACGTCCGAGAATATCAGTCAAGACAGTATTTCCTGGTAATTGTTTGGGGAAAATGCTTTCCTTACAGCTAATTCCTCCCAAGCAATGGCATTTTCTCCTTCCTCTTGAGGACGGGAGCCCGGGGAAGGCAGGCTGGGGAAGCGGTGGGTCACTCTGTGCCAGGTGGACCTGAGGTCTGGGGTGCCAAGGTGGGGCAGCGGGGTTTTCCCCGTCTTTTCTAGCTCATGGTCCCCCCACCTCACATCTCTGAGAAAGAGGAAGTGGCCTCAAGAACAGGGAACCAGAGGCCAAAACAAGGGATGAAGGCAAGGGTCGCCTATGACCACGCCCCCCCTCACCCTTGACCTGGTGGGTCGAGGGGGATTTTGACACAGTGGCAGCTGGGAAGCCAAGAACAGAAAGCCTTTAATCTGTGCAACCTAATGCCAAGATTCCGCCCGAGAGAGCCCATTTCCTGCACTGTCTGCACATTCCTCCCATTCCTCCCGAGCACCTTCTCCCAGTGACCCCTCTCCACGCAGCCTCTGCTCTCCCCCTACGGCTAACTGCTTCTTTCTTCTAGAAAACAAGTCCTGTGGCCAGAAGGATTCCATGCACTTCTGCTTTCTCCTTTAGATCCCCAGGTTCTTGGAAGCATTTCATGGCCCTTTCTCCTCTGGTAGATTGCCTGGAACCCCAGAGGCCCCCGAGACACAGAGAATGATAAAGATCTGGAAAGTAGGCTGGAAGGATGGGAGCACAGGGGTGGGAGAGAGAGCAGAGGGGCTACTAAATCTTCGCACCCAGCCAGGAATGGATTGCAGGGGGTGGGGGACATGCCAGCAGGAACAGGCTAGGAAATGATTTTATTCTGCCTCTGTTTGGAAGGAGGTGGGTGGAAATGACAGTTTGGAGAGGATTAGAATGGTGGGGGGGGGGGGAGGACTGTTTCAAGGGAGGCAGCCTCTTTTCTGCAGTTCTAACAGTGCCATCAAGTGGCTCTGCGTGCAGACGCAGGGCAGAGCCTCCAGACAGCCCAAGCTGACCCGGTGGACAGAGGAGCTATGGGACTTTGCCTGCTACCCACCAGCGGCCAGCCAAGTACCCTTCCCTAGAACAATATGCCAGGAGGCGAGGAGGCAATCTCCCCCGTGTATGTGTAATAACTCTCATGGAAACGGGCCATCAAGTTTAGCATGTTCCTGCAAGGTGCTTCATTGAGCCTCTCTGCCCAAACACGGAGGCATCTAGGACAAAAGTCGCCATTCCTTGGGAGGCACCACAGCACATTTTCAACCTGAGACACAGTCACTGACCAGAACAAGCCTGTCTGTGCTACCACACCCTTGAATCCGTTCAAAGGAGAAAGGAGGATTGCAGGGTGCTGGGCAGGACTCGGTCTGGTGAGAAGGCCCCATCAGCACCCTCCAGCCACACTCCTGGCCAGGGACACAAGTCGTTCTCTGGCGTCCCATTTACCTTCACTGTGTGTGGGGGTTTTGTTTTTTGTTTTTTAACTCTGCAAGTCAAAATCAACTCACCTTAGAAAGACAAAAGTGGTTTCCTTTCTAGAAAGAGGAATCTAAAAGAAACAAAAGGCTTTCCCAGCAGTGGTGTGTTTGCGTAACTGGGAGTGAGGAAACGGAGCGAGAAGGAGAGCGGACATTCCACAAGGAGCCGGGGACCCTGGTGCTGATCCCAGCCCTGACACTCTCGGTTGCAGTGAGGTCGCCTCTGAGTGACCAGCCTTGACACCTCTGAGGAGGCGACACCACTCTCTAGCCTCATTTTTCTATAAAAACAGGAGGTAGAAATAGATCCACAGTTTTCAAAATTACACTCCCAGACCCCCCCCGGGAGGGGTGCCAGTTTGGTAGGACTTGGGTCCCCGTACCCTTTACCAGAACAACTCTGTCTTTATCCATCCTACATGTGTAGCTCTTAGGTAATATCTTATTTTAACAAAGGGTTCCAGAGTATCGTAGCTGCTTTTGAGATATCTGCCCAGACCATGACTCTCTGAACTATCCGCCACGCCGGCAGAATTGAGGCCCTAACACCGTGTTTATACTTCACAACCCCAGACCCAGACGACAGTGGACTGTACGAGGTGAACCAATCTGATTCCCCTCCCCAGAATTTGAAACTGGATCCGACTGGGTCAAAGTTGGTCTCTCTGGAGCTAAGACAGCCATCTTGGATCACAGGACAGAGCGGCTCAGAGCACCAGTCCCTCCTTCTGCTCCCTACTGCACCCTCACCATGTTCCCCTACAATATATTGCCCGTTAAAAACTTTAAAAGCTCTGAACAAGACCATCTAAAAACTGCTTCCTGGGGGCGGGGGGCGGGGGGGCTGGGTGACTCAGTTGGTTTAGCATCCATCGAATTCTTGGTTTCAGCTCAGGTCATGATCTGAGTCATGAGATCGAGCCCTGAGTCTGGCTCCACACTCAGCAGGGAGTCCGCTTGAGGTTCTCTCTCCCTCTCCCTCTGCCCCTTTCCCCGTGCTTGCCCTCTCACTCTCTCAAATAAATAATCTTTTAAAAAACCAAAAAGACTTCTTCCCGGCTCTAAGAAACAAGATCACCAACCCAGGGCAATACACCTCATCTCCCCAGAGCCATATTCTGTTTTGGAAAATAAAGGGAAGTTCCTAAATAGACCAAGTCCTTATGAATTATCTTATGAAGTATCTTATGAATTAAATGTTTAATAGAGTAGACATATAACAACTCAGTAAATATTGACATTATTGTCATTTCCATTACTTCTGTATTCAAAACTTATTTATAAATCAATCATATTATCCTGTTACTCTAAATTTTAATTTCAAAAACATTTGTTATTTGTATCTACTTGGATCTCACCTATCAATAATACTTTTTTTTAATTTATTTGTCCTGAAATCTTCCATCCAAGGACTTAAGTGTCTGTAAATATGCTAGTTCATTCATTCTTCCATTTTCTTAGATGCTCCGAGTTTACCAAAGAAATAGATCCCCTCACTAAGATCTCACAATTTTAAGTGCTTATTTCTTAAATGACATCTTCTCATGTTAAAGAAGACCTGTGCCTTACTCCACAATAGATTAAAGAATCACATAGTCTCCATTTAAGGAAAGGCTTGCAAGGTACTTGACTATTTGTCAAAATCTGGGTCATGACTCAAGAGTGGGCCCTGAAATCAATTTAGAGGATCAGGTCTGGGGCAGGGGGGTAGTTCAGAATTTTAGAATTTTTTAAAAAAAATGAAAGGGTGTCATGTGCTTAGTAAGGCTGCGTGTTTTTATGTAAACCCTGATTTCAGATACATAGGTATGTGTGTGCGGGGTGAGGATGTCAAATGCACGTCCCACTGTGGGCCTGACAGTGGTGTGTCAGGGTCCCAGCCCAGCCATGCCACCCTCCTCTTCCTCACTCCTCAGCCCTCAGCCCAACCCCACACACGTGCATGGCTACACCTGCACCCAACGACTCGTCCTCACCATCCCACTTGCCCACACCACCAGCAAGATCACAGCAATTTCCACCCGATCATGGCTCCCTCTCCTGAGTGTGCCATGTCCTCGACGGGCCAGGCCTGCCACATCTGATTCCCACCGCACATCTGCTGGGCTTTCATTTTTGGTTTTGGCCTCAGAGGTGGAAGGAGGGAATGGGGGGTTAGGGGCAGGTGGCTGTTGGGATCAGCAAAGTCCAGGCAGCTGGGCTTGAAACCCCCGGCCTCTCTTGGTCTTGTGGGTGCTGGGCCTGGATGATGGGGACTGTCCCGGGGCCATTAGTCTGACAAGCAGGCAGGGCTACAGAGGGGCCTGGCGCCTGGTTGCCTTTAACCCCTGGCAGGATAGCAGCGGTCTCTGACAGCTATGGCCCCGTCCACACAATAATGGAGAATCTCGTTGGAAAATTGATACAAAATAACCCTTTTACCTAATTTTGTATTTCGTGGGCACGAATCAACCACAGGATTGTTTCTAGCCCAGTACAGGGCACACTCTCGCCACTCAAAGGTGGAACTAGGGGCTGGACTCACCTGGGAGCTTGCTAAAGGGAGACTCTCAGCAAACCCCCCCAGACCTGATGAATAAGAATCTGCATTTTAACAAGACCCCTAGAGATTCGTGCCAGCACTTGAAGAAGTGTGAGGGGCTCTGATTCAAAAGCGCTGGTCCCCTAACTGACACCCGCCGCCCCAGTTTCTCGTCGGTGTGCAGTGAAGATGTTGGTGTGAGATTTGTCCTTTCTTGGTAAGCACTGTCTTTCACTCTGGTTTTGTTCCCTTCCTTCTGGCAGTAAAATGTGCTTTGCTATAGGAAGAGTGATTGTGAGTGTGAGTGCAGTTGTGTTCAGGAGGCAAAGTAAAACGTAGTTGCAGCATCTGCGTAATCGTGCACAGTGTTGCAAACTCTAAGAGGTGCGCGCTCTGTGAAGAATGCTGTGTGCTGCTCAGGCACAGACCCAGGAAGGTAGCAGGCTGGAGAGAACATGGCATTCCAGTTGCCTGCAGAGCCAGCTCCAGCCCGGGCTTGCCCACCCCCTCTGCGCCTGTACCCCTGGCACTTCCACAGACCAGCAGATTGTTGTAATTGCTTGCAAAATGGCACCTTTGGCCGTAGCCAATTGGACGGGAAATCTTATAAAAACGGGCCCAGCACTTAGGCCCGCATAAGAAGACAGGCTCCACCACTGGAGACCCAAACATGTCCAGGTTTGCTTTCCCTACATTCTCTCCTAAACACTGGAGGATGTGTGATGAGTGGGAACCAAGCAGAAGGTGAAGAAATCTCGCAATGGGGTCAGTAAGAGTGTTCTTCCTGAGTAGATGGAATACTTGGAGCGACTCTGTGATCCTCAGGAACAGCAAAACTAGAGCCTGGAGTCATGGGCATGAGAGAAGGCCAGGAAACAGGCGGCGTCTGAGGCTGGGTGGCCCTGTAGAGGGAGGGCCAGGAGGAGTCCCGCTCTCCGCCTGGGAAGCCCACCTCCCTGCACCAGCAGCCTCAGGCCCTCTGGTCCTGCCCGTCCTGCCCGCCCTGCCCGCCCTGCCCTGCCCGGGGCAGGCAGGCCCTCCTGCCCAGTGTCCTGGGATTCTCAGCATTCCGAAGCCCGCAAATAACAAAGGCAGTTTTGTGGCATTTCAGAACAAGCTTGGAAACTTTTAAATGTCAAAATGAATGATGTGGAAAGACTTGTGGGAGAAGCGAGGAGGCAGAGGCTGAGCTGGGAGAATGGAAAGGCTTGGGGGCGCAGAGGGGCCGCTGGTAGCACGGCTGTGGGGCTCAGAAGTCTTTTAATAAAAGGGACACTCAGAAGCAGAAAACCATCTTGAGCTGTCACGAGAGCCAATGATGTGGCAAAAATGTAAAGATGAATGCGGTCCCGGCAGGGACAGCCAGGACGCATGTTACTGATTTTATTGAGGATCTGCTGTCTGAGCGGGGAAGCATCTGATTTGCAAAAGGATGTCGCGGAGCAAGGAGCGCCGTCACCCCATCCAACCCAGACCTGGGACTGGGATCTGAAGACACTCGCAGCTCTGTCTTGCGAAGAGCAGGAGGCCCCATGACTGGGAAGTTTCCCACCCTGGAGGCCAGATTTGTCATTCAATTTCCACCATCCACGTCAGCCCCTCGAGAGGAGTAGGGACACTCTGACCTCTCCACACCCTTTATCACTTGGGTGGTGATGCATCGTGCCCCACAAGACAGGGCACAGAGAGGACAGCCACCCCCTGACCTCAGTCTTCCCGTCTGTGCATGCCAGGCCCGGGCCGTGTAACGGCAGCGTCCTCCTTGGATGGTGAGACTCCAGGAGTCTCAGAAAAAAGAATGCTGAAGTTGAGCCTGCTGAACTCATAATTCCACAGTGTGCTCTGACCACTAGAGTACTGCCGTATATTCTGTTAAACCTCTTAACAATCCCTCAAATGACATTTTACAGATGGAGAAACTGAGGCCCAGAGAGCCAGAGGAACACAGAGTCGAGGTCGTCAGGGCCAGTCGGGGCTCCCTCTACAGCCTCAGCTGATGGCAGGAAATGTCTTCCGGGAAGGTGGTCGTGGGCACTCTCAGCCAGGGCTGTCCAGCTGTCCTCCGCTGCTGACAGAGGCCCCACTTCCCCCATGCCCTCCGGGCATGCTCCCCAGCTTTATTAGCCTCTAAGCCCCAACAGGAAAGGAACTGGTCTCTTCTCAGTGAGGTCTCCCCAGTGCCTGACCTTTAAGTGTCGAATAGAGAGCTGGAACTGACCCCACCCCCTCATCCAGATGCTCCATGCCGGGCCCTGCCCTTCAGATCCCTTTCTTAATTCTCGCTGTTCCCACGGACCCTGCCCCAGCCCCAGTTCACCCCCACCCTGGCCCCAGAGCTGGTGGCCAGCTTCAACCCTGCTGGGACTGGGACTGCACCCCACTGAGCACCTCCTCAGCCCAGAGAGCCCGGGTGCCCACGCCGATGACTGCAGCAGGGAGGGCGGGGAACAGACCCTCGGGGCCCCTTCCCCTCTGCCATCACTGGAATACAGCCAGCTCCCAGGTCAAGAAGAGGAATCGCAGTGCTGCAGCCTCACCCCCTCGAAAGGAGCCGCTACAGAACCCGGGCCCAGGGCCCCGCTGCAGCCATGTTGTCTCTCTGCCTGTGTGTGTGTCTCTCACATGCACACTCTCACACTCGCTACTCAGACAGGCACAGTGGCTGAGCCCTGAGAACTCGCCCCAAGGCCTCCACCCCAAGGCACCCCGCACCCCCCATCCACCCTGCCTCTCAGGGGGAGAGCATCTTAGCTCAGTCATCTGCCATTAAAAAAATTAACAGACTTTAAGAAGCCCCTCATCTCCCCCATAGCCAACCCCTGCTAGGACACTGGGACCATAATCACCCCAAGCAAGACAGGCTGTGTCACTCTGTCCTCATGCCCTAGCACCTCTGCCTGTGGGCTGGAAGGGGAGGGAGAGCGGTGCAGGCTCCGCGTCGCCGGGCATCGTGTCCGGGATCCTCATCCCCGGCCTCCCAAATGTGCGATTACTTGCCTGCGTCACCCGCACCCAACTCCCCCGCACAGTACCAGCTGGCCTCTCCAAGCCCCGAAAGCACCCCGATGGGCGGGAACACGGGCACTCAGTGATCACCGCTGCCCCGCCGAGCAGGGGAGGAGCCGCGGCCCTCACACGCTGACCAGCAGCCAGCAGCACGGGCCACCTGAGGCACCCCGACCTTCCCAAGGGAGATGTTCACCTGGGGGGCCCACAGCCCCGAACCTCCCGCAGAGAAGGGACTACGGCAACTGAATCACTCCAGTGCTCGTGGCCTGGAGATCGGCTGTAGAGGAAGGAGGCTGAACGCTCTCTCAGCTGAGTGCCAACACAGCTCAGCTCTGCTGCCGGCCCCGGATAAAGGACAGAGGCTGCCTCTCCAAGGCCCAGAGCCACCTGGGGCAAGCTCCGGAGCGCTGGCCTCTCCCAGAGTCTCCAGGCCTCCGGCTGACCCTAAGTCAGCCTTCCCAACACATTCACCTAAACGTCATCATACCGTGTAATCAAATGAGTGAAACAAAGACAAACGTTGCTCTAAAGAATCATTTTGTTTCTAACAGTCACAGGCCCCAGGCCTGAGCTGCCTGCCAGAGGAGGGCCCAACCCCACAACAAGGCTGAGTGTAAGGGCCCCAAGTGGGCCTTCCCCAGCCACAGGGCAGGACGCAACAGTATCTTCCTGGAGGCAGCCTCAGCATCTAGCATGGGGCCAGACCGGAAAGGAATGGGCAGGGGAGGTGGGCAAAGGCCCGTCGTTAGGCCTGAGACAGTGCAGGAGACGGGGCCAAGCCAGCCTGCTTCTGGGGTGGAGCACAGCCTCGGAAGCCCCGGCCTTCCCCACCCACTCCTGCTAGGGGGACTGTCCAATGGGCCTGAATTTGGCAGAGATTCTTCCAGCAGCGGCTAGAGAATGGGGAGAGCCTGGAGGCCAGGTGGACCTCGTCTGCTGCACGCCCTTGTCAGATCTTAACACCCCCACCCTCTGAGCCAGCATGCAGCAGGAGCTTGGTAAGTGGTAACCATTATCAGCTTAAGGTGGCTTCTCCAACACAGCAATGCCAACATCTGTGGCTTGAAGGAGCACCCACGAGTCTCAAGGGACATCTGAGTCCACGACAGAGGGATGGGTGGTGAGGGAAAAAGGCTGAAATGCTGATGTTCTGAGTAGAGGGCAGGGAGGCATGGGACCAGAACGGCTTCCTCTTTCTCCTTCTAGTCAGTCCTGCCCAGAGCAGACACTGAGAGGAGAGAGGGGATCACTCCTGCCCCAGGCCCAGCCCCTCCCGACCTCAGCCCTTTATTTCTTCGGGGACACTCTCACCCCATCCCTACAAGGCAGCCCTCAGCAGCAGCCTCCACAGGTCCTGCTGGGAGCTTAGGAGTGCAGGGCCTTCAAGAACTTTTCAAGAACTACTGCCACATTCTGGCAGATGCAAGGAAGTCATCCCTGGTGCTCTGTGCCTGCAGAACGGCCACTGACTGTGCTGTCTGTGGGTAGTCACATCCAAACAGGGCCGAGGCCAGGCCTGCCCGTACCCAGTCCTGGGCACACGTCAGCAGGAAGCCCACTGGCCGAGGGCTAGGAGTGGCTCCCGGTGCGACCAGAGCACTCAAAAGCCAGGGGCTGAGGAAGAAGACACAAGGGTGGAGCTACACGGCCCGGCCGAACATCCTGATGAGCAAATGGAGGACGCAGAGGCTGAGAGCCACAGGGGCTTTCAGGAAGACTCAGGTGTCCCCTGGGAAGCAGACTGGATGCCTCTGTGACACTCGGCTCCCTTGCCTGGGACAGGAGTCGCAGAGCCGACCTGATGGGACCCTGACTGGCACCAGCACAACCCACCATGCAGAGCTGTCCTCTGCGGCCCCAGCAGGGAAGCTTCAGGCGGCCAGGGGGACATGTCCTGCCTCCCACTGGCCCTGAGCTAGGCTGCTCAGGATACCTGCCCAGGAATCTGGTTTGCTGAGAGATTCAGTTTCTTCCTAGAGGACCAACCTGACAAGTGTATGCTTGGGAGCTGGACGCAGTCCTGCCTTCCTCCATAAGGACTGGGAAGCAAAGTCTTTCTGCAGAGAGGGGACAAACATAAGAGCTTTGCAAGAGAGAGAGAGAATAGAAACTAACAGAAACATTCCCAGCCTCCCCCCTCAATTCTGTGAGCTATCTGATATTTTTCCAAGAAATCCTTTCTCTACTTAATGAAGTTTGATTTCTGGTGCTTGCAACAAAAAAACTCAGACTGGCCATGCATGTTATCACATTGAATTCCATTGAATTCCCATAACATAACTCTACAAGGGCAATACTATTATTTGTCTTGAACACACAAGGAGATTAAGGGAAGATCTCCAGAGCTTGGATCTGCTCCTGGACAGTCAACCTTCAAAACCCATTGTCTTCACTATAGTGTTGTACACCTCCCTGAGGCTACCTCTCCTCAGGCATAAAGACAGGAAATCGAAGGAGATAATGTCATTCGAATCTAAGTTTCTGCTATTGGCCAACACATCTACGCTCACTACAGGATGCACCCACTGTGAAGGGAGCAAGCAGGGAAGGAGAATGGGCCCACTCACCCAAAAGCTGCTGGAGGGACGTGGCCACGACCCTTCTATGTCCAGAGCCAACACCATGCCTGGAACAGAGTAAACACTCCATCAAATGGTGGCCCGGCCTCAAATCCCCATCGCTCATGCCTCAGCTCCTTGTTCACCTTTCTCCCTTGGCCCTGAGCACCCGTGACTATAATCACCTGCTTTTGTTCCTTGTCTCCAGTGAGACTATGAGCTCAGTGAGGGGGGAGAGACCACTTGCTTCTTTGCATCTGCTGCAATACCTTCCTTGTGCACAAGCAAGCCTTCACTAAATGTTTGTTGAGTGAATAAAAGAGTGAATGATGCACATAAATATGCATGTCTTCTCATATGTGCTTAGGAAAAGAAACGGGTCCTGCAGGTGAGGTTAACAGGGAAGCCAGGCTAGGACTCTGCAGTACCTATATCTGGCACTAGATGGCACCCACACACACCAAGATGGTGCTTCTGGGAAAGACCAGAGGGGTGGTTTTGGTAGAAGGTTTTCAAGGAAGACCATAGATGTTCATCTATAAGGTCTCCTTGACTGAAAGTCTGCAGTCTTGCACAAATGAGCCAGTCTCAACACTATACTAATCAGAGTACTCCAGAGAAATAGAATCAATAGGATATGCATACAAAGAGATTTCTTATAAAGAATTCGTTCATAGATCGATGGAGGCTGGCAAGGCCAAAATCTGCAGCATGGGATGGCAGGCTCAAGATCCAGGAGAGCTCATGGTGCAGATGAAGTCCAAAGGCCATCTGCTGGAAATCCCTCTTACTGAAAGACGCAGGTCTTATTGTTCTCTTCAGGCCTTCAACTGACTGGATGAGGCCCACCACGTTATGGAGAGTAATCTGTGTTACTCAAAGTTCACCAATTTAAATGCTAATCTCATCCAAAAACACCCTCCGGTTGACACATAAATTCAATCACCACACACACACTTGAAGCTTTTAGCCCAGAGTGGCCATGATCTTGTGCAGACACTGGCATTTCTCTGTCTCTGTCTCTCTGCCTCTCTCTCTCTCTCTCTCTCTCTCGTCTTCTCCTAATAGTTCTGTAATGAGTGTCAAGTGCTAGAACAAAGATCTGTTTCCTCCCAAAGAAATCCAAAGGTTACATTGATCACTGAGTTCTTCCCACGTGCACCCCCAGAAGACAATGCAGGGAACACAACCCATGAGAGTGGTTATAAGCTAAACTTCTGAGGGCATTATCCTAACCCACAGGGCTTAAATACACTGTTTGCAGATTTTTAGTCAACGTTTAAAAATGAGCTGATCATCCCTAAAGGCCTGTGAATTGACTGTAAGGAATTTCATTGGAGATGAGTAATTGGGAAGACAAAGGGAGAAATTTTTCTCTCTTAGCTAACACAGCTAAAATCACAGATAGGAAAGAGCTCTTAGTATATTCACTAATTGGAGTCATGTGTACATTGCCCTTGTCAACTGGAAACATTTACTTGTTTAAAGGAAGTCTCCTGAGTTCAGTGTAATGGTTACAACTTTTCTACTGAAGGAGAGTCCTGGGTGTAGACCCAGAACGGACAATTGCATAAGTGACCACTTGCTAAGGCAAAGCACAAACCTGCTATGCTGCCAAATTATTTTCTTTCACCAGACAACAGTCAAAGTTACTGCCA
Source organism: Halichoerus grypus (assembly GCF_964656455.1). Classification (NCBI taxonomy): domain Eukaryota; kingdom Metazoa; phylum Chordata; class Mammalia; order Carnivora; family Phocidae; genus Halichoerus; species Halichoerus grypus. The sequence continues at coordinate 71,996,989 of NC_135718.1, forward strand.
CCAGTGAAAATGTTCATTACTCTTTTACGTTGAGAACTGACAACTATTCTCAGGGAGAAAACGTTTCATCTGTGTTTATGCGCTATCGGTTAGCATAATAAAAGACCTTTTGTTTAAAGCAGAATTAGCCCATTTGTAATAGACTCATACAAACTATTGGAAAAAAGAAAAACCATGTTGAATCATATGAGATACACTCTACTTTGCAATCCAATTTTTAAAATAAGGCTTCTAAGTATATAACATAAATCGTGCCCTAGTGGGGTGTCTGGGTTGGAAGAAAGCCATTGTGTCCTGGAGAGACAAAGCAGCCGACAAATGTTCTTTATGGTGGGGATGTCCCTCTGCCATGGCAGGCGACCTAAGGCATATGCTTACCAGGTCACATCCTATTCCCCAGCAGCGCGTTGCCATACCTGAGGCCCATTCTGAGCAATGGTCCTCACCTTGGAGATGCAGCTAGCTGCTGCCCCCTCACGTAATGTTCTGCGAAGTAGAAGGACCAGAGTCAAAAAGCCCACGAGACCACCATACCACTGCAAGTCATAATACTAAAGTCCAGACCATAAGAATAACATAGAAGAGAGACTGATCAGATCATACAGGAAAGGTTACAAATCACTTCCTTTCTACAGTCAAATTAGCCTCCTATCTGGCTTTTCCAGAGTGTGTGTGTGGGGGGGGGGGAATGTTGGCCATTACAAAGGCGCAAATAGGGCCAATCTCAGGAAGAAAATATCCCAAGTGGTAGTAAGGCCAAAAGGTGCCCTTCTCTGCCTCACTTTGGGAGGATCAATAGTTCCCTGTAGCTACTTTGTAAACTTGAAGCCTCGGAGTGGGGAGAAGGAATCATCAGGTCAACATTTTCTTTTCCCAAAGCCACCATGACATTTGTCAGGAAGGCTCCCGGCGGGGCCCCAATGAGCAGCCCTCTGGCCAGCCCTCCCCTCAACATCTGCAGCTGCTGGCCGCTCTGGCTCGGCTCCCGCTTCATCAACAGACAAGGCCGGGGGGAGCAGGGCCGAGAAGGGGCCAGCGCCACGCCCAGCCTCCGCAGCTGTACTTCCTCCGCTTGTCAACACAGGAAAAAGAACTGAGTGTGAAACTCTCAGGATCTGTGAGAAACTATGTGGTCTGGGAGGAAAATCTCAGAAAACCTTTTTGATGCAAAAGACACCGTGACATGGGTTTCGGGGAGGAGGAGAATTCCGCTTTCCCACTGCGCAAAGCACTTTCTACAGGCAGGCAGGAATGTTGGCGTCACCATCTGATCCAGCTCATTCCTTTAACGAAAAGGGAGAGTCAGGGAGTGGGGGGAGGGGTTGTAGATGACTCCAGAAGAAACAGAACTAAATTCCAAGTCCCTCGACCCTTTGTTTCTGGCTGACTGCTGATCTGAAGGCAGTGGAGTTTTAGCCTTTCAAGTTCAGGTTCACTGCCTCCCTTCCAGGAGTACAGGGTGAAATGGGATCGCTGTGCTGATCCAAGCCCCCGGATGTTCTGGTAGTTTCCTATTCAACTGTGAAGAAAGGGCAGCAGGCCATATGGTGGCTCTAGGCAGAGAGACGGGACAAGGACTCCACTCAGTGCACGAGAAGAAGGTGAAGACTGCCCAAGACAAAAAATAAAACAGTAAGAAATGTTGGAGATGGACAGAGAAAACAGAGGGAGAGGCCAATTTAAAATAAGCCTTGGAGGGGCACCCAGGTGGTTCAGTAGGTTAAGCGTCTGCCTTCAGTTCAGGTCACGATCCCAGGATCCTGTGATTGAGTCCCAAGTCAGGCTCCCTCCTCAGCGGAGAGTCTGCTTCTCCCTCTCACCACCCCCGTCCTCTCCCTCTCTCTCAAATAAATAAAATCTTTAAAATAAATAAATAGATAATATGAGCCTTGGAATCCTAAGAACATTTTGTCAGTTGTTGATCCTTCCTTACTGCTTAATCCTGATGAGCTAGCAGTCTGTGAACAAGACTTTGCCTTTGGCCTTGGCTGCCAGGAAGCTCAGAGATCCATTCTGGGCTCAATTACAGTAGCTTCCCTTAGCTTAAGTTTTCTGTGCTGGGGTTATTGCAAATCATTTCTGGAGTAGGGAGGAAGACAGCCTTTGTGATTTTCTGGCTATGCGCCATCTACACCCCTGCCTCTTGTTAACTGGATACCAAATTCCCTCTAGGAAACTAGGCTTCCCTACTCTTAGCCCCTGCACTTTGGGAAGGGGGGGTCCCACCTCCACCTCAGGGGAAAGGCATGTAACCCAGACACAAGCCAGTCAGATTTTCTATCTCCCTTGTCATAGCCCTGGGTTATAGGTGGGCAGAGGAGCCAAGGAGAGACTAAGAGCATTTTGCCAGGAATCGGGGGGCTACCGACTGTTCCCACTGGACTTGCAGTTGGAAAGATACAAGTCTCAAGCCCTCACGGCTGTGATGGGACCACAAGGGAAGCATCTGCCGGAGCTAAATCTAGAGCAAGGCCTGCAGGATGAAGAGAGACAAGGAAAGCAGGTCCAGGGGCATTACTGGAGCCCCAGCCCAGCTGTGCCTGAAACCCACCCGCCCACCCTGTTTATGAAGCAGCAGATCCCCCGTCTGCTTCGGTCTGATCTGGATTTGTTGTCGCAGCAGAAAGCGTCCCACCTGACACAGTAGGTAGAGCCAAAAAACCGTACTTCGTTTTCTCTTACCGTGAGAATGATATGGGGCGAAGGAAGAAATTTTGAAAAATACAGGCAACTATGAGAAAAAATATCACCCCAAACCCCGTAACCTAGAGAGAATGATAAAATGGACAAATTGGACTGATTGTTCCCAGAATTTACTTTGAAGCCAGGAAAAAAAACACCACTCGTGACCACCCGCAAAGGGCAGTCACCCTAAACCGGATTCCATCTCGAGTTACCCTGCTTCAGCCACACAGAGGGAGAGTCACCGTTTCATTTTGGGTTAGCTTCGGAGGGTAGTTCTAGCAGGCCTTTGAGATTTAACCATTTTCTTCATCCCCCAAGTTCAAAAGCTGTAAATGTGGCCCAGCACCGAAAGCCTTTCGGCTACAAGAGCTGAGCTGCTTGAGAGCTGCGTGTCTCAGAGGAGCAGCAGGTATTCAGGTCGACTCGTCCCCTTTCAGAAGCCACTCGGGGAGCCGGGGAGCCGTGTGGAGGCAGCACCGCGCCCCTCCCCGCCAAGCGTCTGGGCGGTTCTCTGAGCGCCCGGGAGCGGGGCGGGGCGCCCGGTCCTCCGGCTCCTCGGGCAGCCCTGGCCGGGCAGTTCGCTTTGAACCGACCGCACTGCAAAAACGCTACTGCTGCGACTTTCCCACAAAAGCTGCATAGCATGTTTTCTGTTTTTCTGTTATTAAAGTTTTCAAACATACAGAAAGAGTAGAAAGAGTACAGTATAACAAACGCGCGCACTGGTTCGATTTCACCCGTGTTTACCTTTTGCTGGCTTGGCTTCATGTATTTCTCTTCTTGCTTAAGTGTGTTATTTTATTTTTATTTTATTTTTAAGTAGGCTCCACACCCGATGTGGGGCTTGAACTCACGACCCTGAGATCTAGACTGAGCCGGCCAGGAGCCCCTTGCTGAAGTGTTTTAAAGCAAACTATAGACATATTATAAATGGATATATCTGATTGCTCCTTCACGGTGCCATTTTCTCTTTTAATTTCCTATTGAAATTAGGTATCTAAGAAGGACAATGTAAAACGATTGCTACCATGTATTAAATACCTGCTAGTCACCAATTGCTTCATTCATTCATTCATTCATTCATCCACTGGCCAATATTTATTGAGCACCAACTAGGCCATGGTTTGAAGCCCACGGATATAGCGACACACAAAACTGGGGGTGCACAGGAACCCAGCCCTCTTGGAGCTGACATTTTTGTGGAGGAGATGGGCATTAAATAGATAAAGTGGGGGCAGGACAAGAGTGAGAGGGGAGGTGGTGAGAAATGACTGGATTCTGAATATATCATGAAGGCAGAGCCAACAGGGTTTCCAGACAGACTGGATGTGAGGTGTGAGAGGAAAAAAAAAAGGGGGGATCAAGGATGATGGGACATTTTTAGCCCGAGCATCCGGAAGCCTGAAGGAACCATTCATTAACTAGGATGGAGATGACCCCAGAGATAGCAAGTCTGGACGGGAAGATCAAAAGTTCGATTGGGGGGTGGGCGCCGGGGTGGCTCAGTCGGTGAAGTGTCTGCCTTCGGCTCAGGTCATGATCCCAGGGTCCCGGGATGGAGTCCGGCATTGGGCTCCCTGCTCAATGGGAAGCCTGCTTCTCCCTCTGCCTGCCACTCCCCCTGCTTGTGCGCTCTGACAAATAAATAAATACAATCTTTAAAAAAAAAAAAAAGGTTCAATTTGGACACGCTAAGTCTGAGATGGTCACACAGGAAGTTAGCTGAGTCTGGAGTTCAGGGGTGATGCCAAGGCTGGAAATGCTACTCTGGACCAGCATATACAGATTATCTTCAGCCCTGAGACTGGATATTATTAAGGAGTAAGCATAACTGGCAAAGACATCCAAGGACTGAGCCCTGGAAAGTGGGAAATGGCAGCCAGTGTGGTAGAAGACTCGAGTGTAGTGTCCTGAAGCCAAGAGCACAAAAGGTTCCCAGAAGGGAGTGACTGTCCAATACTGCTGATAGGCCATCGCAGATAAAGACTGAGAACTGGGGGTGCCTGGGTGGCTCAGTTGGTTAAGTGTCCAACTCTTTTTTTTTTTTTTTTTTTTAAAGATTTATTTATTTATTTGAGAGAGTGAGAATGAGAGAGAGAGAGTACATGAGAGGGGGGAGGGTTAGAGGGAGAAGCAGGCTCCCCGCTGAGCAGGGAGCCCGATGCGGGACTCGATCCAGGGACTCCAGGATCATGACCTGAGCCGAAGGCAGTCGCTTAACCAACTGAGCCACCCAGGCGCCCCAAGTGTCCAACTCTTGATTTCGGCTGAGGTCATGATCTCCGGGTCCTGGGACTGAGCCCCCCATCGGTCGCCATGCTCAGCACGAGGTCTGCTTGTCCCTCTCCCCATCCCCGCTTGCACACTCACTCTAAAATAAAATAAAAATCTAAAAAAAAAAAAAAAAAAAACTGAGAACTGACCCCACAATTCAGCACCAAGGTGGTCACTGGTTTCCCTGGCAAAAGTAGCCTGTGTGAAGGGGCCAGGACAAAAGTCTGATAGGGTGGGTCATGAGAAAATGGGAGAAGTGGAGACAGCAGGTATGGACAGCCCTTTGGAGACATTTTGCTATAATACAAAAGTGAGGAGAAATGGGGTGCTAGCTGCAGGGGACAAAGGGTCAAGAGGTTTGGTTAAAATGGGATAAATTAGATCATGTCTGTGCTAATGGAAATATCTAGTAGAGAGGGGGAAATGATACAGGAGACAGGAAGAACGGCTGGAGCAAGGTCAACGAGTGGTCCAAAGCAGATGGGGCCCGGGGAGCCTGCGGCGGAGAGGAGCACCCACAGGACTGGTGGGGGACCAGGCAACGGTGCTGGGCACAGATACAGTAACACTAGGTGTGGTTGGAGATTAATTCTCCTTGTGAGGAGATACTACCATCCTCTTTGGAAATGAATCAACCGAGTCTCAAAGAAGTTAAGTTCCTTGGAAGTTGCAAATCTGGGACCCAGGCTCCAAGTTTCTGATTCCAAAAACTGTTCCACCATAGGCGCCCCTCTATTTTTGCACAGAACTGGAAGTTAAGGAGTTAAAGAAATCCTCCACCACATTTTATTTTTCCCCTTTTACATAAAACATAGGTTGCTCTGAAGCACTCTGAAGATAAAACTGGAATGAAGCCTCTTCTTTGACAAGTCAGCAGTCCTTCCAACTTTTTTTCTGTATTACATTCTCTCATTTGGCATGTTCCCATATAAAATTTCAATTTATGGGGCCCAGAGACCAAACTTGACAAAATGTTATCCTGGTGTATTTTCCAGACTGAATTTTATTTCCCTCTAAAAATGTAAACGTTCGGGGCGCCTGGGTGGCTCAGTCGTTAAGCGTCTGCCTTCGGCTCAGGTCATGATCCCAGGGTCCTGGGATCGAGCCCCGCATCGGGCTCCCTGCTCCGCGGGAAGCCTGCTTCTCCCTCTCCCACTCCCCCTGCTTGTGTTCCCTCTCTCACTGTGTCTCTCTCTGTCAAATAAATAAATAAAATCTTTAAAAAAAAAAAAAAAAAAGAAGACTGTCTTAAAAAAATAAATAAATAAATAAATAAATAAAAATGTAAACGTTCAAGTGTTTTTACTTTGCCACTGGCCCTCTCCGTGCTTTGTACAGAATCTCGGTTCCTCCGAATCGCACCCAGGAGCGGGGCGTGGGGGGGCAGTTCCTTCCCGGCCGCCGGCGGGGACGCCGCCACTAGATGGCGCCAGAGCTCTCCTTGACTCCGGCTTCGGGCCTACTGCGCATGCTCCCCGGGACTCCGGCCCAGGCCGCTGCAACTCACCACCCGCGTGCCCGGCACGGCTCCCCGCCCCCCACCCCGCCCGAGATTGGACCCGGAGAAGGGGGACAGTCGGATGCCCGCTGTCTTCTCCGTCCTCCTCCTGACTTAAAGCACACCCGCATCTTCGGCTACCTGGCTACCTACACCGCAGCCAGCAACCAATGGCAGAGCAAAACTTGATGGGATGCTGGGAGAAGGGAGGAATTATGTTTTCATAAAAAATATTACCTGACACATACTTTGCTGATACTTGCCTCTCAAAAAGCCTGGCCCAGTGTCCAGTAACTTCGCTGCCTCAAGCCCTATGCAGCAGAGACTGGATTTCCACGTGGCCCAGCTGGTAGCTTTAAATCATTTTCGGATGCGGAATACACACACACACACACACACACACACACACACACACACACACACGGCTCACCTGTTACTTCGTTTGTTTCCTGGTGACACACCACAACGGCTTGCAGATGCTTGAAATAGAAGTCTGTGGCTGACAAATTCATCCTTGAAACACTCGCGTGTGCGGCCAGGACCACAAGTCAGGTGCGGTGGCCCCACAAATGAAGAATACCGTCTATAATTAGCCCGACCCAGAACTCTGAAAACTTGTTAGGGGAGGTGTTTTTTCTTGACCCAATGAGAGCCTATTCCTTTAACTGTAGGATATCTGTCAAGTGCTTTTCAGTATGGAATGAACTAAAATTTCTAACTCGTTAACTATTTTAAGCAGGTCAAAGTATTATTTAGGATGGGTGTCTTCCAGGCATACTGTTGCTCTAGGGCTGATGTTTGGGAGGCTGGCTCAGAGGTTTCTGGAACCATCTTTATCACATACCTTAAGTCCCTCTGAGAAAGAAAAATTCAATTTGTGTATCTCTGCTTTGGAAGAAGATAGCTGTGCTAAAGGACAGTGTTAACTGAGGAGACATAACCTTCACTATGAGAAGTATTTTGTGTCGCTTTGTAAACAGAGGGACCTATTTCTTTCTTTCCTTTTTTGACATAGGGGGAGTCTGATAGGTTTTACTAACAGCCTTTTCTGTCAGACTCCACAAAAAATTTTTTGTGGAATCGACGTCTTTTTAATTCATTTCAGTTAGCTTTTACTGAGGTGCCCAGTGTGTGCCAGAAGCCATGCTAGGCACTGGGGATGCAGCATTGAACAAAAATAGCCAAAAAGCACGGCCGTGCTAGAGCTTACCTCCTTCCAGAGGAAACAACCAAACGTTTCTAAACATGGATCCTGTTAAGAGGAGGACATTTATCAAACTTGCTGTCCTCAGAGCATTGTGATGTAGCGTGACCTATGGTAAGATGGCTCAGGTACAAAGCAGGAAGACGAGCCTGAACTCATTTTAATCACTAACTGTGATTCTGAAGTAGAGGCTGCTTTTAGGCAACAGGCTTGAGCAATGGAATCTAAGGCCGAAGGTCCCACCCTAATCCCCTGGCTGAATACAGAGAAGCCCATCAGGCAACCTGCCTCAAAATATCCAGAGGCCCTAACTAACCAAAGGGCTACTCACAAGGAGGCACAGGTACCTAAAAAGGAAAATTCCAAACACTCCCATACCTAACCCCCTTTAAGTTCAAACCCCATCCATTGCCTCCAGGCAGATAAAGTCTCTCCTCTGCTGTCCTTCCCACTGCTCCCTGGCGGTGTAGTCAATAAACTTCTCCTTTGTTCTGCCTCAGGTGAATTCTTTCACCACCACTTCCACCCCACTGGGTCACCCCACATTTTGGGGGCCCCTATCCGATCAGGAGAGACACCACACTGAACAAGTCACTTCACAGTTCCAGGCTCCCGTGTGTCCTCTGCTAATATACTACCTTCCTCACAGCATAGAGATTCAATGATAAAACACCTAGAGCTGTCAAAACATTACGCAAATGCAGGTTTATATATTTTTACGTTAGAATACTTAGTAACTAAAGAGAACATAAGATAAGAGAACACGATTACGAATGATTCGAATGACTCTTAAAACAGGGTCAGAGGACCTGTAAGATTAGGCTAGAACTCTAATCATTAACTTTCAGCTCTTATTTCTCTGAAGCACAATCTTAGGAATCCAGAATATTCTAAATATCTCTTAAAGGATCAGGGTTGAGGAATGTGGTCAGCTCTGAAAAGGAATCCCTGAGTTTTAAGCTTCCCCTTAGGAGCCGGCCTCCCTTGAAGAATAGCTTTAGGCACATCTTTCGGTAATCAAGGACCGGCTCGCCCAGACAAGCTGACTGAAAACCAACCCTGCAAACCCAAGCAGCTTGGATTTGACCAAGCTCAAGGTCACCAGGGATAAGGTGACACAAGAAGTCAATGGCCTCTGAGGTGACTCTGCCCAACATAGGGACTTTCCAGAACCTCTCTCACGAGGCAGGATGAATGTGAGATACAGAGATAAGAGGACACTCCACATATCCTGAAGGAAGATGTGCTATCTAGGTGGCTGGAGGCCTACAAGTACCTCCCAGATAAGGAGTCTTTGGAGCTGAGTGACCTTCCCAGGTGTTGAGATGAGTTTGTGTTTTCTAACCTCCCCACTTGCCCCTGATGAAGAGAACAAAGGCAAAAGAAATGTAGATAAAATTAAATTTCCTTACAACTTGCAGCCCATTGACAAATACTTGGGAGAGGCAGAGTAGGACAATCCTCGAGGAGTTCACAATGGAGTTAATGTTAATGCATTACTACAGGCAAAAAGCAACCTTAGCTTGAGTATAGCCAGACCTCCAGGATCCTGTAAGTCTTAACACAGGAAAATCCTTTTGAAAACTTCCTTTATCTCCACCCCCCCCCCCAACTTGAAAGTATATAATCAGTCACTCCTCATGACCCCGCTGTAGCTCTTCCTGCCCACGGGTCCTGTCCCCGCACGCTTGAATAAAAACACCGTTTTGCACCAAAAATGTCTCAAGAGTTCTTTCTAGACCACTGGCTCCCGGCACTTCCCCATGCATCCTGACAATGCCATCACCTAGAGGCTTCACATGGAAGGAAAATGGAAAATTTTCTTAGAAAACAAGTGGAATTAATACTATTTTTCTTAAGCAAGTACAGCAAGATCTGTATGCCCTTTTGCAGAAGGGTAGTTACACCTGGCAAAAGGAAGAATATCTCAATTGTGCAAGCTCCCTTTTCAAAGTCCCTCCTTATTTAGAAAGAGTGCTGGCTGACCATTTTGTTTCTATTAGAGAATCAACAGAAATATACCCCCCTTCACAGACCCAAATAAAATAAAAAGCCTGTGGACTGACAATTTCTCCACATGGAAATTAAGAGTCAGAAGACCTCTCCCTTTCACCTCCTCCACTCCACAGAAGTCTGGCATGCCTGTGTGTCCTCTCAAAATCAAGGACTCTGGATCCAGAAGCATCTAGGAAGAACTCTCAAGTTTAGCAGACAGCTGAAAGCATTAACAGAACTATCTGAATGCTGCATGGTATTGTCTTTCATAAAAATCAAAGTGGGGAATCTGCTTCTCCCTCTGCCCCTTCCCCCGCCTCCCCCCTCCTCCTGTTTGTGTGTGCACATGCTCTCTCACAAAAATAAATAAATAAAATCTTAAAAAAAAATCAAAGAAGTAAAAACTTTTGGCCGACTTTTCACCCTCCAGAAACTTCTGTTCCTTTCTAATTAAAAGAATCCGTGTTAAGGCCTAGCCCAGAAAGGAAAATCATTTCTAATTTTTTTGTCAAGTACTAGAATATTTTAATTCAGAACAAATTAAGAAGACTGTCCATCCTCCTTGATTTCAGCTCAATAAATATTTACTATCTGCCTACTGACATGCCAAGTAGATACTCAGGATCCAGAGAAAAGGAAGATCTAGCTCCTGTGTCAAGGAACTCATGGTCTAGCAGGGAAGAAAACAAATAAGCAAATGATTGCAATACGTCATTTCACTGTTTCTCCGTTTTACTGATGAAGACCAAAAAAAGCTCACAAGGTATTTCTAAGTAATGAGGTCTTGGAAGTAATTTAATTACCCAAAGTCAGACAGCCAGTATGTGACAGAGCCAGAATTCAAACCACAATATTACTGAGATATTTACCTTTACATTATTAAAATTAGTAATATTATTTATATTGAGCTTGCTCAATGTCGAATACCTGGGAAGTATAAGAAAACTTGGAAAGTCTTGTCTTCTGTCATCAGACATGTAGTGAGAGCATGAGTATTTTAGTTAGCATCTTTTTCTGAATATAAAGTTGAATTCTAAAATGAGTCCCCTGTAAAAACAGATTAAATTTCAAGTCTTCCAAGTCCTGGATGAGGTGTGACTCTGGACTACTGTTTTAAGTTCCCCTTGCCCAAGGGGAAAGTACAAAACAAAACAAAATAAGCCAGTCCCTTCAAAGGGACTGGGAAAGACCATATACACTAATCCGCAGAAGGACAGCCTTGAATGAGGACTACACATGATTCAGCCCCGTATTTGACAAGCTTTCAAGAAAAGGATAAATAGTTTAGAATCCTCATAAATGTAACTTCAATGGCTGGCAGGTTCACTTTTTAAAAAAATGTTTGACAGGGGCGCCTGGGTGGCTCAGTCCTTAAGCGTCTGCCTTAGGGTCCTGGGATTGAGCCCCGCATCGAGCCCCGCATCGAGCCCCGCATCGGGCTCCTTGCTCCGCAGGAAGCCTGCTTCTCCCTCTCCCACTCCCCCTGCTTGTGTTCCCATCCTCGCTGTGTCTCTCTCTGTCAAATAAATATATAAAATCTTTAAAAAAATAAATAAAATAAAAATAAAAACGTTTGACATTTTGTTCAGCTACAAGGCTGTCGAGATCTATGAGGAAGACTAGATATGTGTCCTTCTAATTTCAAACTCTGTATATTTCTAATAATAAAGTGACGTAATTGATATGGGAAACAAAGGAAGAAGAAAAATTATTACATTTCCTTACTATCTACAACCCATTGATAAGTCCTTGAAACAGGCAAAGTGACATTCCTCTACGGACTCAACTGCCTCCATGTTCATACTTTGCTAAGGGCAAAAGGCAATCTTAGCCCGACCCCCAGAATCCTGTAAGTCTACTTTAACATACAAAAATTCTTTTGGAAACTTCCTTTATCACTACCCCCCAAGATACATGTTGGCCATCATCCCCCAAGCATATGACCCTCCAATATACATCTGAAGGGTCTCATGACTCAGGTTTTTATTAGACGGTATTAAATGACCTTTTCCCAAACAATAGCTAGCCCCACTCAAGGTCCTAGAAACCTTGCTTCCAAATTCCTTGGGAGACTTACACTAACCCTAACCCCCTCCCAACTTGAAAGTATAATGGGCCACTCCTCATGATCCCAGTGCAGCTCTTTCTGACCACAGGTCCTGTCCCCATGCTTTAATAAAACCACCTTTTTGCACCAAAGACGTCTCAAGAATTCTTAGCCATCAGCTTCAAACCCTAATGTCTTTTCCTACATCAGTAATGAGTAGCTTTTAAAAGAGATGTTATTACTCCTCACAACAATATGCTTTTTTCCCTTCCACTTATCCCTCATGTGTCATGTCAAAAAATCTTTTATATTCATTTCACTGTTAAAGATTCCTGGCCAACTTCCGCCCGTCTGGATTTCCATTCATTAAGTATTTATTTCACTATGCTTTATCCTGGGAAACCCAATCATCAATAAGACATGTATTTGGGAGTCGTCTAGTAGGAAAAAGGGACACATTACTAAAAAAATTACAGTAGATCTTGGTAAGAATATCCCAGGGTTCTACAGGATCTCCCAATAGGGGGGCACCTAGCGCTACAACTGGTAAGACTTCACTAATTATCTTTCAACCTGAAGTTAAAATCAGGAAATGGCCTATTTTGTCTATCCAGAGATCTTCGGCAATAAGCACAGTGCCTGGCCCACAGCATAGGGCACATGATGTGAGACAACAAAATGACAGCTAGAGAGGAAAGCGCCTTTCATACGGAAGTTTGTTCCATATGATCAAAGCCTGTGTGCTTCTGTGTGTTTGAAGAGGGAGGAGAACATCTGAGGAATGAAGTTGGAGAATTAGTCAAATCTGATTATAGGGGCCGTGGATGCCACACAAGGGAGGGACATGTCTCAGAGCAATTCCTCGGGCAACAGGGCAGATCAGAGGACATGAGGCTACACAGTAACTGGAGACAAATATCCTAAGAGACTATCAGAGAGAAGTGGAATGGATCAGATACCTACTAAGAATAGGAGGGGCAAGGTTTGGTCATTAACGGAATGTGGTGAGTAGGTAACAGCCAAGTGGAGGACAGCTCAGAAGGAGCACGTTTAAGGGAATAAATTTAATTCTGTACACGTTACTTAGGGTGCCTGTAGACATCCACGTAACACTGAGCAAGCAGGAACCCATATCTACCTGGGCTTGGCGGGGGCGGGGGGGGAGACATGGGATGGGACATCATCAGGGACAGGTGCCATTAAAGCCAGAGAACATGAAATCACCCAGGAAGAATGGAGAAATTAGGGAGCAATTCTATATGAAACAGAACTGAGGAGAAGAGCAAGTTCTAGCAGAGGTCCTACTCCCTGCCTGGAGCCCCAGCTCCCAGCCGCTAGACCACTCTAGCCCAGGTTCATTCCTCCAAGTCAATGTGCTCTCCAATCTAGCCCTTCCAACACTCTGGCCCTGTTACCTGGTCCAGTCTGTGACAGCAGCTTAGGAAGTCATGGCATGCCCTCCTGAAGCATAAACTATATTTGAGTAACTTGGGAGGGGCAAAGAGATTATGATGTTAAACAATGCAAAGTTATAAAGCAGAAAACAAAAAAAACCTCTCACTTTTAAAAGAGATAAGACATCATTTCAGTAATGTTTTGTGCTTTCAACTCCTCAGGCTCTGTATTCTCTCAAGAAATAAGCATCCAGGGATGCCTGGATGGCTGTCGGTTAAGCAGCTGCCTTCAGCTCAGGTCATGATCCCAGGGTCCTGGGATCGAGTCCCACATCGGGCTCCTTGCTCAGCAGGGAGCCTGTTTCTCCCTCTGCCTGCAGCTCCCCGCTTGTACTCTCGCTCATTCTCTCTCGCCTATGCTCTAAGCAAATAAATAAATAAAATCTTAAAAACAAAAAGAAAAGAAAAGAAATAAGCATCCATTCTATGTACAACTTGAATTATATAATGGCCATTTTGTTTTGTTTGCTCATTATGTCTGTCATGTTTGGTGAAAAAGTACCTACATTCTTTAAAAAAAAAAAAAGTCACCCGAACTCCTTTACCCTCTCTCTCAAATAGATAACCAAGTACAGTGAAGTTACCCTTAATTCAAACCCTAAATCTTACAGTCAACTAATCTTCAACAAAGGTGCCAAGATCACACAATGAGGAAAGATAGTCTTCCAAAAAATGTGTTGGGTCAACTGGATATCTGCATGTAAAAGGATGAAATTGAACTCATATACTATATACAAAACACAACTCAAAATGGATTAAAGACTTAAACATAAGACCTGAAACCATAAGACTCCTAGAAGAAAACATAGAG